>NC_136598.1:21189832-21802332 GCF_910589615.1 Taurulus bubalis | reverse complement strand
CTAAAGAGGAAGAGCAAAAAGTTTGTCAGAGCCGGAATCGATCGAGATCTCCACAGTAATGTTGACATTTCACTTTGAGCCTGAAAAACAAACCCTGCAGTGACATTTAATTGGAATATGCCCGTCTGACTGTTGACACTGCTCTGACAGAAAGTTAACTTTGTGTTCAAATACATCCATGTGGCACTGACACCGCAGAAACTTTGCGTTTTTATCTTCTTGTGACATCTTGTGCACGTCATTACAAAAACACAGTCATAGGAAGACGAGGCTCTTTTCTGGTGGAAAGAGTTGACGCTGAGCCAACAGAGAACTTGAGTGAGTGAGCCAGGTTTGGCTCTGATATAATTACTTCAAAAGCAGAGGGACGCTTTGAACTGTGTGTAATTAATTCAGGCAAGCAGAACCAGGGTGTCTTTATTAAGTGTTCTGTTCTTGCTTGAGCAACGATCAAATAAATGTAATTTGACCTTCCCCGGGTAGTTCCTCTGGAGGATCAAGCTATCCAAGCAGCTAATTCACTTAGCTTCAGGAATAAGTCCAAACTGCTCTGAACACGGCACGGTTTCACTCTTCAGTCCCGCAGGAGGCCGACACCCAGGCATGTTTCTGACAGGCCGGTTTAAAAAGAGTCTCTTTGGAATGTAAGAGGGAATAATTGTTTCTTAAGTTGATCATTACCTGTGTTTGTCATGCGGTGCCCATTTTGTTTTCATTTGACAGCAGTGATATTGAGGTATTGATGCTCCGAATGCCCTCTGGCTCTTCGTGCTGCCGTGACACCAGACACCGAGGCCCTGTGTCAGCGGACTGCAGCTCAGCTCAGAGGGTTTGGTTTTCAGACAAACAAAAGATCTGCTCAACTTGTCACCGGCCACAAAGATTTGCTTGTTTTTCTAAAGAGCTGCTAAAGCTGTTAAAGTGTGTACCATTGTGTTGCATGACTACGCTTTTGTTAAATCCTATTGACAATCAGGCTTAAACAAAGACAATGCAACACATTCATTCAGGGTTTACAACATTTTTTTTATAGTTTGTTTCACAATATTTGCAAAAGTCCATGTAAATGATTAAATTTGATGTTGATGTGGTCTAGGGCACTACTTCACAAGGGGTCGCTAGATGATTAAAAGCAGAAAAAAACACATTATCAGACTTAACTCTATGCTTCTAAGGTAAAATGACAATAGATGTTTAATCACTCTGTCACAACCTGAAGACATATACAACAATCAGTCACCTATAAACACTGCTTTGTTTTCATGATGAAAATTTAAAAAAAGATTAGGAACCACTGATTACCTCAAATCTGTCATGGTGTTGGTTTGCAGTCTGAAAAGCATCCAAGGCACTCTGATTAAGTTCAAAACCCATTTTTAATACACAGATATCCAACATCTTTCTACCCAACACGTCTCCATCAGGGTGGAAAGTGCAATCACAGGTGTTGAAAATCACCAAGAAGGTCATGTGACACATAGCATGTTAATATTGCCCACTTAAAGACACCATTTCTAAAACATGACAGTTAAAATAAGAAAAGTATATGCAACTGGAATTAATACAAATAAAAAAGACAAATATTAACAAATGTTGGTCAGTGATAGTCAAAAATGTGCACAAAACACAAAATATGTGCTAACATATAGCGTAGCGCTCACACATGTAATGGCAGAAAAGAAGGAATAATACAATAACAAATTAATAAATTACAGACAAGCAATCTATGGTTCTAGCAATAAGATGAATGATGAAATTCACCAGAGCCGAAAATCCCAGACAGAAAGCTTCTTCAGCCGAGCGTTTCTCATCAGTTCCCTCGCAGGAAACCGAGGTCACGTTTTTTTTAAAGTACAAAAAGCCCAATTGTTTGCTGTTGTATTCACACTACAAACGTATCCCGACTTCCATCTCGAGCCGTAGACATGCTCAGATATTGTGTATTATGTATGGTATAACACATGGTGGAAGCTTTGCTCAAGATCAAGCAGTCCTGTATGTTTTGGATCCCTATAATAGTAATAATTCTACATTTTTACATGTCTCTCGTCCATATCGGCGTCAGACTAGCTCATGGAACAGGTTGCGAATTAAGCTATGAGCATTATTACCCTTCACACAGCTGTTAGTTAAAGGAGGTCCCGAGACAGTTTCGGGTTATCTGTTGTGTATCTACGACGTGTGACGCGAGGAATGTGAGAGAAAAGCAAGACTTAGCTTGACAGGGAACAAATCCTGGATCGAGTTTCTCATTTTGGCCAACGCTGTGTTTTCTGACACAGAGTAAAGAATATATATGCTGAATGATAGTTGGTCATGAAACACTAAATGGGCTACTGGTAAAATCTTTGTTTGTCAGTTAGCAGTTATTTTACAATCTTTATTGATACGATTGATTTCTTTCAAGCATTCCAGTTGCAATTTAAAAAACTGCCGTAAAGTGTTCTTGAATACTTTAAGATATGCAAAGGTTTTTGCTTTTTACACTATATAAACCGTAACATATTTATGTGTTTTTTTTTAACTTTTGTCCATTAAGTTTGAGGCAAAGACTTCCGTGTTCTTGACGAAGGCCTTGCCTTCATTTCTTATCAAATTACCAATTATTAATGATCTTGTGCAATGAACGCCTTAAGTTGCAGCTTTATAAAAAAAACAAAAAACATTACAGCACCTAATCCTAAAAGCCCGCTGCTTTGGTCTGTTGTCGAAACCAAAGAGAGGAAATCTTGGACTGAATTTACTAGTCACTTTTACGACACCGCCGTATCTGCCCCCGGGTCCTCTCTGGTCAGGGCGACCTACTTATGGGTCAGCACAGAGCGGAGCCTGACTTTCTCCACATTCCTGCAAATATGTAGGAGGAAGAAACACAGACACAGACTTTTAGTGAAGCACTGGCTTCCCCTTCTGCTCTAGTCAGGGAAAAGGAAGAATAACAACAGGCAGACGAGACGAGAAGGCCAAACACTCCATAGAAGGCAACGGAAAATAAACAGATACGCCCAGAAGGATGATATTAGCTATCGACTCAAAAAAAAAGCCAGTTAAACCACGACACCCTGCCTGTCCGGCACCTACACCTCACCTGCACTCTGACATGCATGTTGTAAAATGGGAAAAAAATGATTTTCAATTCATTGCTTTTGAAATAACGAATAATAAACAAATATTTATGTCCCCAAAACCATGCTGCTTGCTCTCACTCACACATTAATACGCTTATAGTAGGAGTAGCAGGAGTTTTGCATCACCCTCCTCACATTGGTAGTCCGAGGAGGGAGTTTCCTAGAGGAAAAGGGATACATCCTGAGTCCGCTGCCCTCTCCGTCATTCTCCTCCATCTGGTTTCCATCAGGAGCTGCTGGGCACGGACGAGGTTTTCTCAAAGGATCCTACATCTGTATTTACACCAAAGTTCTGCAGCGCTTGAACGGAGGCAAACAAAAAAAGTGGTGAAGAAGTAGTGAAGTAAAAATTAGGGAAAAGAAAAAGGTGAATGAGGCCATGATGGGGAATTGTATCACTGACTTCAGGGAGATCCTTCAGGTCGAGCAGCACAGATGCTCCGGCCCTTACCCACCTGGTTTTGAGTCTTGGCTGCAGGCTCATATGCTCTGCAATTTATTGACCTTGCTGAACTTGTAACCAACGGATATATATTGAAATTCAGGGTTTATGATTTTTTTTTTACTTGGCTCCAGTTTGCTGCATTTTGAAAAGGGGTTGAAAGAGTCAGACATGACTTTTGACTCTGTCAGGAACAGGGAGAAGGGCCCCGAATGTGACTGGAATGAGATAAATCAAATTAAATGACCTCTAAATCCACATGGGGCTAAAAGGGTCTCGCTTTTTGACGCCTCTCTGTTGCACTGCTTTAAAAAAAGCCCAACGTTAAGCGAGAGCATGTCACTAGCAACTATTTAGAGACAAGAGACTGTCTTGTTCCCTTTCCACGAAGAGTGAAAACCCCTCTAAGTATAGGTAAAAAAGTGATCCTCTCAGTGGAATAAACATATACGAGAGAAGGCTTTAAATGTTACATCCGCTGTATCTTAATGTGCATGGGTGCTTCTTCCAGCTCTGCAAAACTGGATCGTCTTTCTCGCGGCCACAAACATTATAAACATCAAGGTAAAGTTACAGGAAGAGGGAGGATGTTAGACCAATTTCAGCACAGGCCCGAAGACAGCTGCATGAGTGGTTACTGAGCCTCCCTCAGCTCCTGGTGTTTGCCCAACACAAGAGCTCTCTTGTTTGAACGTTTCCTTTGTCACGTCCCTCCCCTTGTCTTGAATTGCCCACTGCGAAAATCACCGAATCTCTATTCAAAAAACGCGTGAACTCTTAGGTGGCATACTAAAGAGAAAAGTATCGTTTCTGACACATGCAAATGACAAGCTAATCTTTCATTTTGATTGAAAAAGAGCTTATGTAAAAATACATATTACTTTTTAGATAAACCATCTTAGAAGTCTCGGAGCCGACATCGGCGATGAACACACAGGATTTGTGAAGCCGTGACGCAGCCTGCACCGCGCAATACCTCGGAAATGAGCAAATGAAGTGACTGCTTCACTGCACTGTAATTACATCCACATGATTGGGCCTGTGGATTACGCTGCTTGGCTCAGGCGCCACTCTTTCCTTAACTTCAGCTAGAGATACTGACCTTTCAGCAAATTGCTGAAACACAAGTTCTTCGCTTTTATAAAACGTCTCATATGTTCCTCAAATGTTCTCAAATGTTCTGTCAGATAATTGGGCTGATAATTCAGATAACCGTATCCTGGAGGTTGAAGATACGGTGTGTAATGGCCCTTTACTAATACTGTGAGTCTGAATCTTAGGTACGGGTGTTTGGATCTAATGAGGCCGGAGCCAAAGATTTTCCCGAACATTTTGTTGTGCTAATGAAGCAGAAACAAATTGTTTTCTTTAGGAACAGGTTGGTGGTGGAGAGACCTGACACCTCAGCAGTGGAATATTGTGTTGATGCTGCATATATCTTGTGTATTATTACATTTTCCTCTATCTCACTTAAGCTGTCCCAGAACTGTCAGGTTAACGCAGGACCTTCACATACTCAAACTGTTGATAGGAGCGCTCTCTAGTGGAGAAGGTGGAGAACTACATGGACATGACCCAGTTTATTGGCTGTGTCCCATACTAGTACTACAGTGTCTGACTGAGATGAGGTGTATGTGGTCTTGTTTAAATATATATTTTAAAGCTATTAATGAGCTTGAGTGGCAGCTGCTTTAAGATTATTTGTCAAACTGACTTCACACACAAACAAATAACTTACAAATAAGGTTGGAGTTAAAATATGTTGTAACAAACACAGACAGCTTTGTCCTGATGTTTCTTTAGTTTCTGTAAATTTTTATTTAACACATTTCAACCATTTGTAAAAAGATTTTGAAAATACAGACCAAAATATGTCAAAAATACGACAGTGCTACAATGACGTCTGGTAAAAGCAGCGTGTTAAGAAATATGGTTTGAGTAAGAAGATCTTTCATACAGAGGCCCATTCATGTGATGTGTTAAACCTCATATTTGGGAAATATGTAATAATTTGAAATCTTGTCCCTCAAAATGTCACTAAATGGTACATCATCACTTTACGCTCAGCTCTTCAGCACAAGATCATCAACTCAACTTAATTTTACTGCTTTTGTTGTAATTCACAAAACTTACAAACAACTTAAAAAAAAGAATAATATATTAAACTGCAAAGCTCTTTGTTGAAATATTAAAGTAAGTGAAACATGTACACTAGTCCAATGCAGAGCTCACAAAATCAGCCGAACTGACAAGAAACTTAACCTGCTAAGAATCTTGCTATTCATAGAGAAACTTGTAGTACAAATAAATATAAATAAAATAATTGAAGAACATACATTTCTGAGGAATTTTCCAACATTCTGTGTCTAACAAATTATACTGTATGACCGACAGGTGTCCAGCACGAGTAAAAATACACTTTAACAGGCCAACCCTGCATGGCTCCACTTCCTTGCTCATTCAATGAACTCAATATCTAATTTTTAACGCTTTGTTTGCATTTAGGTTATTGTATACATATATTATAAAGTCATCGTTGACGGTTGCAGAGCATGTCCTCAGCAGTTGAGCATGGAGTTGGTCCTCATGATGCGAATGACCTTCCTTGAGTTGTAACTGTACTCGTACTGTATGTGTTCGTGGAAGAAATTCAAGTATCCTGAAAGACAACAGAGCGGGATACCAGTTAGGAAAAAAAACAGTAAGGTGGTAATCCTACTTTTGCGTGTTTTAATCAAACAAAAAATGTGACAATTGATGCTTCACCATAGCGATACGCAGCCGCGTCGACCTCGTCATGCATCCCAGGAAAATCCACCTCAATGGATCGTGGGTAGCCGCTGTCCATGGTGCCTGTTGCTTCATCGTAGCTGTGGGCGATAAATAACAGCAACACAATGTTGATGAAATGCAGAATAGTACGATAGAAGATTGTGTGCTTGTTTAGAGACTTTAAACTTTACTCTCACTCATCACCACATACCTCCAGTACTCCTCTTCGGCGAAGAGCAGAGTTTTCCCGGTGTCTCCGATGTGCACAGCCGCATCTATTTCCCTTATTTTCTTGGGAAGACCCAGTTTGTGTATGTACTTTGGGTAACCGTCCACGAGGTTGTATCCATTCAAAGCCCACATTCGGATCCCTGTTGAAACACAGAGTTTTTGGTCCAAATCTGGTATCTAACGACACAATATAATGGCAATCAAGTATGCACAACCCACCACTGAATATGAAGACTTGGTCCTTCTCCGGGTACTCGTATGCTGCGTCCACCTTGTTGGGGAGGGAGGGCCACGTGGACTTGATCAGTGTCTGCTCAGGCTCCGGCATCTGAGGATGGAGACGCCAGTAGAATCTGCAACAGAGTGCGGCGTGTTGACAAAACATCGCAAATAATTACTGATCCACAATATGCAAGTCTCAGTAATTTAGAGTAAGGTGTTTGAGTCACAGAAGAAGAAGAAGAAGAAGAAGAAGAAGAAGAAGAAGAAGAAGAAGAAGAAGAAGAAGAAGAAGAAGTTTATTTATATAGCACCTTTAAAAACAAAGTTCACAAAGTGCTCTACAGAGAAGCAAAGAAGACATAACTTAAATATCGGTAAACAAAAAAGACCATACCATAAAGGCAATGAATACAACAAAACCAAACAAATAACCCAAAAGAGCAAATGGAATAGAAAACAAACAAACAAATACATAAAATATCCAAACAAAACCAGGGGAACAAAAGAACATCATAAAAGGACATAAAAGGACGACATCAATTAAAAGCAATTCTATAAAAATGGGTTTTAAGAAGTGGTTTAAAAGAAGTTATTGATTCTGCCAGCCTTATAATGAACTCGTCATCACACACCCCCGAGTGGTTATCAGTCTAGTCAATGAGGATGAAGATGAGTTCAGGTCAATCTAAATAAGGTTTTATTACATACATATTGCATAATAATAGTGAAGCTCTGTCTGTATTTAAACCATCCTAGGAGGGTTAAATAGAGGGGCCACTATGCAGCCAGGGGAGCAGTTTGGGGTTTGGGTGCCTTGCTCAAGGGGCACCTCTGGCACTCCGCCAGCTGCCGCTCCACGCTCCATGCTTGGTCTGTTCGGGAGCTTGAACCGAACAGTTCTCTAGCCAAGTCACCACAGACAGAGCAACTGCCACCCCAAAAATGTAGTATACATTTTTATATGTGTTCGGGTTTCTGCATGAAACATTACGGTTCTTACTGCACCTGTCTTTGAAGATGATGGTTTCCCCTCTGAGCTCTGTGACGGCATCAAAACTTAACATGGGGTCACATTTGTTGGGTGCGTCGGGCTTTGGCTTCACTTTCCTTGAGTTGGGGTTTGGGCCTGTGATTGAACATCTGGCATTAATGCACAGTTCACAAAATATATTCCAGTCGCAGGCTATCACTTATGATTTGACTTGTGATCTTGTATTTTCCCACCGTAGAGAGCTTGAATGCCTTCGATGTCATCCTCAGCCAGCGGGAAGCCCGCCGTGTACGAGTAGACGGGGTACATCAGGGCGCCTGGGTCTGTGGAATGGGCCATGCCGAGGGCGTGGCCCAACTCATGGGTCGCCACTATGAACAGGTTGTAAGCTGAGGAGAAACGATATCCAGTTTGAATCATTAGGATACAGTTTAGGGACTTATGCTGCACATTTGTGCACAGCTCTTACCTGATGAATCTTTGGTCCACCGTTCATCCTCATCAAAGTGAGTGTCTCCTCCGAGGCCTTGGCCCGGTGGGTAGGCATGAGCAAGCAACCCATCAGGCCCATCAAAGGGGTTAAAGTCTCCATGCTCTACAGGATAAAGCATTATAACATTTTTTTTCTTCATATTTTCAGCAGAAAGTGCACTAGTCAAATTCAGAGCATGTGATTAGCAGAGTAGAACTACCCACATCTGTGTTTTTGTGTAAGTAGAGGAAATGCTACAGTATGTCAGAATTACCTTTACTTCCAAAACTGATCATAATGTCAGCGATGCCCTTGTGCAGCTTCTTGAAGGTCAGAGGAGTGACATCAGACCAAATGTTCAGGGCATTGCGGATGGCTCTGTCTACATCAGACTTCTGCAGATCTGGTGTATAATTCACTATCCTGCAACATCAGGGGATTTAAGAGAAGGTAAAGGACTGCATAAATGACACTGGTGTTCACTGTCTGAGCAGCTCAAATACTTTATTATACTTTATTATTGCAATTCATACCTGAAAGTGATATTGTTGTTTTGCCACTTGAGGTGTCGAGGGAAGTGGTTGTACTCCCCGACGTCAGGGACGCCACATCTAGCCTGTTTCATCAGCTCCAAAGTGTTGTCGTCCAGATTCCCCGTCACCTTCAAGAGGCAGAAGAGGTGGAAAGAAAATATGTTACAAGGGTAATTTTATCCCGCCCCTAAAAATGACAGTTTTAATGTAAACCAAAATCAACATTTACACAAGAAGAGCATACGATGATGGGCTCCAAGCTAATATCACATTTAAAAGATATTTAACACGCATCAAGGTGCACCACCAATAATATGTTGAAGCTCAAAATATCACATTAAATTCATAACTATTTACAAAACAGCTGCTCATTGACTTTACCACCAGTATAGGATTAATAATACCGCTCACCTTGAGTTTGAAGAAGCTCTGCATCTCCCTGATCTTGGCCTGAAAGGCCCCTGAGGACTTCTGTCTACCTTGGAGACCAGCTGGGAGGTCATAGAACCGACGGAGGTACTTCTGTTAGTCGAAAGAGAACAGAAGCTGGATGACCTTCATAACATTACTTCATAATAACGCTGTCGGGACTTTTTCTTGGATATGGCAAAGAAAAGAAAAAACACTTGGAACCATCTCACAAGATTAAACAATGACTGAACTAGAGAGCTCAGATCTTACCTCCGCTAAAAGCCAGCTGTCTTTGTCCCCGGACGGCACAGGCAGAGCAAAGGAGTGGGCGACCAGCGCCAGCAGCAGAAAAGCTCTCATTGATGTTGCCTCCATGTTGTCCAAACCAGTCGTTGGGACCAAGAAGCTCTGAGCGGTATTTATAGTGTTTTGAGTCCACTTTTTCAAAGGGTCCTGGTGATTCATGTAAAAGCACCTCGCCACTTCCTCTTTTCTGAAGAATGTGCTTGTATCTGTAAAACCTGAGGTTTGAGTGCACTCTTTTGAACCCACCTAAAATGCTTTGATGAAGTGTTTTCCCAGTTCTCAAGTTACCTCAAATGGTCAAATGGAGTTTGCCCATAGATGAGGCAAAAATCTTGACCTTTCACATATTTTTTCTTCTTCTTTAAAACAACAAGAACTGCATTTAGCAGATACACACTGGGGCATCTTTCCTGCATTAGGATGTCACATCATTAGTATCATCTGAATATCCTCTACAATTGAAATAAAGAAATTAAACAATGACCTACTATCAAAAAGTAGGGAATTTTGGGAATTCTTTCATGCTGGTCTCATGATAGTCAGTCTGTGTCTTGTTATTTTAAGTGAGGACGTTTTGGGATATGTGACTAACAAACACACACATCAGAATGAAGAGAGAGGATGTATGAATGATTTTTTGGATATCATGGTTTACATGAGGGCATTCAACATGATGTGAGCTCCCTCAACGAGACAAACTAATGATCTGCATGGGTTTCTGTCTGGTTTTAATTGAAATCAGCTCTTCCTGATTTAGGTGTTTTCCAGTGTTCCTCTTTACAGTATAAACTGATTCAGAGTCACCAGGATAACACAGAGCATACATGACGAATTCATTATCTAAATGATCTCATATTTATCAGTTATGGGGAACCGTATTTTGCAAGAGGCTCTATGGATGACGTCAGTCTACGTTGAATAACATATATCTTAACTATTAGAAAGAGTGTCATGCACTTTTTTACAAACATTCATGGTGCCAACTTAGTAAGGTTTAGGGGAAACATAATGGTTAGGCTTAAAATTAGTACACAAACTCAGTAAAATACGTGAACATATCCCAAACGTAACTTCACAATAACCCAACAACACTCTGGGACTCGGATACAGGTGTCCTGGTTCAAAGCTCAGTTTTCTTTCCCTCCCATCGATCATACTCACTGTGCATATTCATGTGGGTGCATTCAATTTGTATGTCCAACATATACAAAGGATTGACTTTCCACGTAAGGTCATTTCACGTATTTCTGACATCAGGCCGGACTTTTCATTCAACGCCATCATCAGGTACATTTTTTTATGTATTTGCAAAACTAATGACAATCCCAACAGCCTTTGCTGTATCTTGTGTTAAGTACAAATTAGCAATTGTTAGCATGCTAACATGCTCAGCTGCGATGGCAAACATGGTGAACATACCACCTGCTCAACATCAGCATGTTGGTGTTGCCATATGAGCGGGTTAGCATGCAGCGAGGACTTAGTTTAAAACCTGCTGTGCCTTCATACAGCTAGCAGAGCTGTCGACTTATATGCTGCCCTTACAAAGTACCTACTGTTAGAGTAGACAAGGTTACATGTTATGACACTACCTTGTCATAACATTACACCTTGAACTTTAACCTTCTTGCTCGTATATCCGCTGTGCAGAGGATTACGGGTCAGAATAGTCAGAAAAGCATGCTGGCAGTGGCTTTCTACCGGAAGCAACAGGACATCCTGGTATTTTTTTACATATTGCAATTGACACAATTATTATTAGGACATACTAAATATTTTTAAATAGTAGTATGGGTATAGCAATGCAAAGCACGACTGGTTAAACTGCGGAGGTTAGACGGCTCATAGGCAAGACTAAAGATAGGAAGTGTACACCTGGATGGATTTAATAGAAGAAAAAAACAATGGTTCTCTAAAAGACATATTATAACAATTTCAAGAAAAATATTTGTATAAGTTTAAGCCAGTCTTCTGTTTGCCATTGCAGTAGTGATGATGTAAAAAAAAAAAAGGCATTTGGCTTTAAAAGACCTTGAGAGTATTGTTCCAGACAATAGGTAAACTGCAGTTATCTGCAGGTCTTGTGAGTCAAGGCAGGCAAAGACACGCTGCCCATTAGTGCGTCTACGTCAGCGTCTGTTAAATAGCAATGATATATCATTATTTGCTCCTGCCTCAACAATAGCATTCTTCAACTTCTACATAGTAGAACAAAGTGAGTAATGACCACTAGAATTGAACATTTTTTAAATAGTTTCCACTCTCCCAAATCAATTCACTCAGTCAATAACATTGTCTGCTATGTGAACAATACACATGTGGATTTTCTTTGCAGAGTTAATTTAAATTGCTGCTCTGACAACAATAAGGAGATGCCAAACATCCGACAGAAGGATGTATCACTGTCTCAGCTCCAGATGCTTTTTGTAAAATGTCTAGTAATGACAACGTTCTGTGAAGTACGAGACTTTACTTCAAGTGTATGAAGCTGCTGCAGAGGAACTCAAACCTCATACTGCATTCAAAACCTACACACAGTTGGTGTCGTTCTAAAGGAGCACCAGAGTACGATACAAACATCACAGAACAACTAATGCTCATCCGCACCCATTAGTGACAGACAACATGTGTAAAGTGTAACAAACAATGTGTCTCTCTAAACACTAGACAAATATTTTTGGACTATCATCATTGCTTAGACGGTGGTTAACAGAGTGACCCTGACTCATGCCAGGGGAAGTGAGCAGCTAAGGGGATTTTTTATGTTATTTTGAAATTTTACCAAGAAACACACAATGCAAATACACACAAACATCTGACCTGTGTTGTGGCCCACTGGTTGTATTCAAACGATACAAAGTTGTGTTGTATAACCTATATTGAAGTAGAAGGTTTTTACGTTTTTACACCTGTGAACCACAAATAGCACACTGCATGATGCACTGAATAATATTCCAGTTCCAGAAACCAGAAAAATTATCACAGGTTTCAGAAGTAAGAAGCATTTTTAGTCTGTCTGGGTGTTTTTATCCTAATTATGAGATCTTAAAAATAGTCTCCAGCCATGCTGGCAGTCCCATGAGGCTTCAATGCTCACAAAAGGAGCTGTATTAATCATTCTGAAAATGAATAAAGCAGCAAAAACACATTTGTATATCAACATGTGTGACTCAGCTTTATATTATTATGCTAAACTCGACATCTATCAACCTCCACGTTTCTCAGCATGCGTCTAATTACGTTCTGGATGAAGGGTAATTAGTGACAGGTGACACTGATTAGTGTGAGGTAGGTAATCACAATGGCGGGAAAGAAACGAGGGCAGGAAGGAGAGTGCCAAAATAAAACAGGAAATAAAAAAAATTATGTAACTGTATTGACACAGAGAGGAATCCTGATATGAAGATTACAAACTGCTCTTCCTCCCAATGATTATATTATATTCACTTTCATTAACATGCATTGGTCGCACGATGGTGTTACTTGGTGGTTCGTTGCTTTCATTGCATTGTGAGATCTTCTTCGCTGCTTCTCAGGATAGAGCAGCACTTTGCTGACATCCAACCCAAAGCATTTTAGTTTGTGTTGTTGTTGTTTCCACTGACTGGAAACGGATCTCATCCCGTCAGCAAAACCCACTCTTGAAATGCCACTGTTGTTCTACTTGGTCATGATACTTTGGCATGGAAGATTCAAGAGGGTTGTCCATTGTCCGTGGATGACGCGAGGTGTGATGAAATCAACCACTTCCCTGGTGTGTGTGTGTGTGTAGGAGGAAAGCTGATGAACCAGCAGTGGTGACACTTACTACCGGTTTACATTCAATTGATTGTTGAAAAAGTTGGGAAAACTGCAGTATTTTACAGTAAAAGAAAAAAAAAGTTGTTTTTTTTCATTGTAGGTAGTTAATCAGTTGCATCCACTTTGGTCAGAGAGTGAGTCATGGAGCTGTGTTTACATTTAGCTGACTCTAAATTGCTGTAAATATTAATTGAGTGACTAACTGAATGAGCTTTCTTCCAACAAGCTTCAGAATAACAGCAACACAGGAAAAGTACTTTGAGGATCTGTATGTTTCTTTTTTTATTTCAACAATTTTATCATTTAGTGATTCATTTGAATTCATTCACTGAAAAAAAGAAGCAAATTCAGTTAAATCAGAGGAAGGCTTCGATGGTAATTGTTTTACCTCAAAAAAATCTATTTTGTGGTCAGAAAGTGTGGACATGATGACTGTACTGACACTTCCGTAAGAATTATATCTGTGTTTCTCCTGAATGAAGGAAAGTTGGTTAATTTGTTTGCGAACATGTTAGCTTTTAATGAACTTTAAATGACAACTTGAAGACTATATAATGTTGCTCAAATGCGTTCACAATGAGTCACAATAAGCATTGACTTTGGCAAAATAAAATGGCCTAAGCCACACTCTTGACGTTACACTATAGTGGTAGAGTCGCATGATCTGTTCAACTGAGGATGCAGGGGATTTTACCAAAGGTGGCCAGTACCATGAGGAGATGATTTAGGCAAGAAAATCAAGTCCACAAATCAAGCAGCGAAAAGGGCTTGAATTAAAGTGCTGAGCAACTGCAGTTGCCGAACCTCCACAGAGATTCAAACCACGGTGACTGCTGTGGCGTAAGGTCAGGCCCTCTCAGCTAAATGTAGAAACTGCATGTGTTGGAGAGAAAGCACAGGAGGGCAGCAGAGGCTGTTTTGGAGCGGGAGCACACAAACTCTGTGGTCTCCTGCATGTCTCCCATCATGCCCCGTTACCTCCATCTCAACACGTGGTTTGTTTCAGAAAAACATATCACATAAGTATCAGTACAAATGCACCTGCTCTCTAGTTTTATCTGTTTTTTGTTGGTTTCGTTTTGTAATGATGGCAAGCAAATATAGTTGCTTTACCAAAGATTGTGCAATGAGTGAGCCCTACGTGCCTTTTTCTGGCTCACTCGGCCTCCAGCTGCAGATTTATGAAAGCTTTTCGAGGAACTAAACTTTAATCTTCAGAGTGTGTACCGCTCCACGCAACAGGTTGTTTATAGCCACTAGGAATAGAAAATATGCGTGATTATGTATTCTTTAGATGTATTTAATTTTGCAAATAATTAGTCCCAGTTGAAATTACTGCAGTTTAGATATTGCTTTCATCTATGCATCTCAATTTCAATATATAAGGAGGCTGCACTGTGCCACAGTGATATTTGTTTAATACTAGCCTACCACAAGGGGAGAAAAAGTCTGATATGTGCAAATTCAACACATCGTAGTGTTCACGGTACCATCGTTTGTTTCAGTTTGTCTATTTCTCATAAAGGATATGCAATTGTAGCAGTGCCTTTATTCGTTGTCTCTTGCTGTCATTTACCTGTTCCCCTCAATACATGTTAGCTGAATGAGTGGATTGGATGGTTTTTCCCGATCACCTGGTGCACAGGGTGTGGGGTCAGGCTCCTGGTCAATTCAGAATTGAGAACAGCATGGTTGTGTATTATGAAGACCTTTCTTCATGGCTTAAAATAGGCGGCCTTCTCGTTGTGACTCTACCTGAAGGCCACCATTTGTCTCTGACCGGCTTGGAAAGAGAAGGGTGAGCAGAGGGGTTGCAATCTGCAACCTCACCTCTAGATGTCACTAAACCTCACACACTGGTTCTTTATTGCAGACTTAGTTTTAGCAGGCTCAGTCAGAAAGGTTTCATCTTTAGGCCCAAGTGGCTTTTTTTGTATCTTAACCTTTGCTTCCTTTATTAAGGAGGCATCATTTCCATTCCATTGTGAAGGCACTAGTGAGATTTGTTTCACTAAGAGTGAACATGCATTTATCAAATCAAATGTTTGGAGACTGGCTCTCAGGCTTCTTCCAGATCAGCTGAAATCTGGGGAATCAGTTCAGCCACACCATTTTAACACAAAACTGTGTTTGCATGTTTGCGATAGAGATATTGATACTCTTCAAAATACCATAACAGAAATCAGAATGAGGCTTCTAGAAAAACAATTTGGAGCTTTTTCAGAACTTCTTTGCGACAAGAAAAGCAGGGAAGAATTCAAGGAATGGTCAGTTTAGATGTTGGGATTGACTTTTCAATAAAGTGAAGGAAACTGAACCGGCAAGTGAAGCGGTTGCTTTGGGGTCTCCCAGGACAGGATAAAGTCATGATGAACAAACTAGTTAAGCAAATAAGCAACTAGTTCTGACGTGTAACATCTCTGGCACTGTGCCAGTGTGAAAGTGTATGTTTGGGGCAAAACAGAGATGTTTCTGCTGCTTTAATTATCACAGCGGTTTCCTCCAGCTTGTGTCCTTCCATCTCCAAAATACACTCTCAGTCATCACTTCGGCTCAAAATGACTTCATTGCCTCGTCTGTACTCAGACCATAAAACCGGACCGACACAAATTCACCAAGTCTTTCTGCGAAATAGTACGTCGTAGTCTGGAAAACTTGGCCCATGTTGCCCTGCAGATGACTGCTGTTTCCCCCATAAAGCTCCACAAGGGCCAGTCCACCGTAATTGTAGCCTGAATGTACCGCGGCACCACCCTTGCCAGTCTTTGCGGCTTGGCTGGTGGCTATTTTCTTTTTGGTAGTCCTTAAATTCACCCCTGCAATTTCAGCTGCCTCTCAGCCAACTCTCTCATTGGAACGTGCAGTTCTTTGCTGCTGAAGCGGGACACAATTGGGCTTTGCTGGAGCTATTTCGGGAGCCCTTGTAGAATCCGTGGGTGGGACTGAGCAGTGCCACCCAGCTCATTGTGTTGCATCAGTCCCGAGATAATTAGGTTGAGGTTCCCCTCCAGGACTGAGGAAACCATTTACTCAATATCAGAGCTGCATGTTTTTTGATGTTGGGAATATCAACATGTTTATGCCGAACATAGTCATAGTTTCAGGAATGAGCACATCGTGCAGAAAGAATCTCTTTCTGATCTGTGTGTTGCCTCACGTTGTAGGTTCACCACTTGTTTGGGACTATCTGTCAGTCAGCACAAAGCAATCTCAAACTCCCAGTGTAAATGTTGTGTCTTATTCTTTTTTATCAATTTAATCAGTATTGAGATCATGTCAGTCCTAAATGTGCAATGAATATGAATACGATGTTGAGATTGAAACCACCCACTGAATACGTTATCCATTGACATCATCATTGGAGAAAACATGTCACGTGACCCAACAATGTCCAAATGTCACTTCTTTCTTCTCTCGTATTGCTGTCCTTGGTTCTCTGCAAACCCCTCCCTAATTCCATGTCACTGTCTGAGGCTTTCCTTGGTTTTGCAAGTGGTATGAGTCACAATAACCATTTAAAAGGCATTCTCATTAACCAGAACTTCCATCTCCATGTGTTTAAACTAGGCCACGACAATTCATGTCTTATTAAGTCTGTGAAATGCCTGTCATGCTGCTTTCTTGCTGTTTCTTGGTCTCGCTTATGCCCGGTCCGTGTTTTACGGCGCCCACATTTACGCCGCCGGGACACAGCTCTCCATCCACTGAACCACAGGTTGACTTGAAGCTGGCCACAGTAAGTGCATAATTGCATGAGCTGCATTACAAAAGTTTGAGATTGGACTGCATGTGACTTAACGTCTTGTACAATGCCAAAAGCATCCCAATTTGGAGGTATTTCTATCGAAGGAAGGACATATCAACGACTCGTTCTGGTATGTGTGTGGGGATGTAGAGATAAAAAAATGTATTCTTTTGTTTTTGTGTGGGTGGAGGGCGGAGGTAAGTAACTGCACGGCCCTCGGAGTCCTTGTAGTTTGTTGAATTGCATGCTTAAACAAATTTGTCTTTCTCTTCCTTAATTTCCTTTGATATATGTCATTTTGTTTTTCTGTGGAAGGAATTGTTGGGAAAGACAATCTGCATGGGAATTGATTAGCGACGTTTGCAAAGTCTTCATTCAGTTTATTGTTGTGAAGGATTTTTATTTGTAATTAGAGACGGGTAATTGACATTCAATGCTCTAAATCTGATCACCTAAAGGTGCAAATTCATAAGCAGATGTTATGAATGAGCGTAATATGCAATGTGATGGATTCTACAAATGATGGCAATAATGCTTAGTCTACTTTAATGCATGCTGCAAAAGAAGGATCCACAAAGGGAATACAACCTTCTGCCTTGGCATTCATTGAGTTGTGCAGGACCAGTTGATTAACCTGGCTCTTCTGTGCAACATGATATCTGATTTGGAGCTTGAATCTACTCGTAGGGATACCTCCAACGGTACTACCACCTGCACGAAGAGCCTATGGGGCGCATGAAGCGGAGTGGGTCCTTCTTCACCTCCAAGGTGAAAGACATGCAGATATTCTTTGGTCTCAATGTGTCAGGCGCGCTGGACTCAAACACACTGGAGATGATGAGTAGCCCTCGATGTGGCGTTCCAGATGTGGAGGAGTACAGCCACATCCAGGGGACACGGTGGAACAAGAATGTCATCACCTACAGGTATCTATGTGGTCGAATTACAGCCTGAAAGATATGTCTGTGAATTAATAACGTAGGCATGTACGAACCAGGCTGAATTTGGCAAAAATACAACGGTCTTGCTGTCCCGAAAATGCAAACCTCGCCAATACGTGGGAAACATTTTGAGGCAGCAGGCAATAAAACCTTTGGCAGAAATAGGGACTAGCAGCTGTCACACATTGTGGTTACCAGCTTTTTTTGGGGTTTGGGACTCCAGCCTCTGAGGGTTATTATGGGCCTGTTATAGTGCCAAGTTCATCATACATGCTTGAACTTATGTAACACTGTCTGGAACGTCCACATCCATTTCTTTGTTCGTCCTGTCTGAGGCACGCCTGCTGGATCAAATACATAATAGATGCATAATTAAAGAGAGACTATGACAGGCAGCTTTTGTCAAAGTCTGTATAACTATTTTAATCACATAGTTTTATCATCTATGTACTTTACTTAGCGATTATTCTTTGATTTGTATTGAGCGGGCCACTTTGTATTGACATGTACTCATTGCTGTTGCAGCATTGGCAGATACACCAGAGACTTGCCTCGGAACACTGTGGACTCTCTGGTTGAGTCAGCTTTCAGTGTTTGGGCCCGAGCCAGCAGTCTGACGTTTGTCAGGTTGCACACCCGCAACGCTGATATCATGGTGGAGTTTGTAACCAATGGTTTGTCCTTTCTGCTTCACACATCGCAGGTGTAGACGCCATTTAGAAGTGCGTTGAGCTGCTTGAGTCACAGAATGAAACCTGCACTTTTTCAGTGATATAACAAGCATCCTATTTGGACAAACGGAGACCCGTAATTTTCTTTTGGCTTGAAAGAAAAATTGTGTTCTCTGTGGGTTTCTATTTCATGTTCGGCCTGGATTATATACCGTGAAGCACATGGTGACTTGTATCCATTTGATGGCCCCAGAGGGACGCTGGCTCATGCTTTCGGTCCAGGTCTGGGCGTCGGAGGGGACACGCACTTTGACGACGATGAGCACTGGACAGCAGGAGAAACAGGTGCTAAACTGAGCAATTCACTCCACCATGACACTGAAGACTATCACTTATATGGATGCACTTTTCTTTGTGCGATTGCAGGTTTTAATCTGTTTGTTGTAGCTGCACATGAGTTTGGCCATGCTTTGGGCCTGAAGCACTCCAGAAACCCAGAGTCACTGATGTACCCGACCTACAAACCCTCCCGTTCAGCCAACCTATTATCCATAGAAGACGTAGTAAATATCAACGCACTTTACAGTAAATAAGCTCTAAAACTATACATTTATTGTACTTGAATTACAGTAATATTGATTATGCATCGTTACATTTTTAAATCCTGAGTGTTAATTCAAGTGGATGTGTCTTTTAGATCCAGTAAAGGGTCATCCACATTACTTTTCGAGGTTCGCCTGGGGCTCTCAGCCAAACCCCGGGCGGTCAGGATCTCTGTTTCCTCAACTCATGCAGAACAAATGTGCCCCGGACCTGACCTTTGACGCGGTGTCTACTCTTGGGGACGCCACCTTCTTTTTCAGAGAAAGGTGTGTTGATGATTATTCTTCCTTTCTTTATTTCACAACTTAAAAAAAAAAAGAATCTAAAATGTTTCGACTGAATGTTTTTCCCACAAGATACCTATGGATTAAACATAATAAGCAATATGGCATCAAAGAAGGTCCCATCACCAACTTTATGCCCAAGATTGAAACCAGCATCGATGCGGCCTTCTGGGTGCCCCGCAGATCCACTGCTTACCTCATTCATGGTAACTGTTAAAGTAAATCATTTGACCTCTCATTTATGAAAAAAAAAAAAACTTTAACATTCTATTTCTCCGTTTCAACAGAATCTATGTTCTGGACAGTGAAAGGCTCTCTTGTGAAGGGAAAGCCTCGAGCACTCAGCCACTTTGGTTTTCCAGCCTGGGTCCAGGACGTTGACGCAGCGGTGCACATAGTGAAAACAGGGCGCACCCTTTTCTTTATGCATGATATTTACTGGAGGTAAGGCTTGTTATATATCAGTTCTGGTAATGTTCCAGTCTTCTAAACGTGTGACCAGTGGCGGACTCAGGGCACCAGCTGCATGCGGTGCAGCACCACTGCATGCAGCTGGTGACTCAAATTGGAATCAGCCATGACAGCACTTGGACCACTTTTCTTTGCATGCACTTACCTACAGAACATTTTATTTTTGATAATTTGAGGTGATCTTAGCAAACAGTATAAGCCGTGCACTGCAGGTCTGAGAATACTTTGCATTGTGGGATCTTCTTATTTCTGAAATTGTCCAACATCGTCCATTAGCGAAAGCCACACAAAAAAGGCATGTATGCGTACAGTGCAGACTGGTCATAATAAACCAAATTATATTGTTGGCCTACTTTTTTTTTTTGATATCATGTTATATTAAATGAAAGAGTTGTGGCAGAACTGAGACAAATGACAAAGCACTGGTAGGTAGGGACTCAGATCTGACTGGAAAGATTTGTTCGTCATTTGGACCTCACACGGAGAGCAAAGGGCTCAAATTGGATTTTCATGATGTGACCAAATGTTTTGTGTCAGCTTTGGAAGAGGAACAAAGGATCATGAGACATAACTTCTGATGAACGTTGTTTGTATTGTGTCTTTTCCAGTTACAATGAAAACCGAAGGATTATGGATTTTGGCTACCCAAAGTACATCAGCGAACACTTTCCCGGAGTCAACACAACAATAAATGCAGCTGTTTATAAAGAGGGTGAGCCAGTGTCATTATTATCATCCACTTTAATGTGTGTTTGAAATGAAGTTGTTCACTTGAATGTTACTCAAATATAAAAATGTTTCTCAACAAGCCAAATAAGTACAGTTGGTGGTGTTCTTATTTGAAAGAGCAGTGACCTCGTCTCGGGTTACGAGGTAGGATACTGCTGTCTGTAGCCTGAGGGGGCTTTTGCAAGTTGTATTGTTATTAGTAGCATAGGAATGCTTATTTACATGCAACATCAGCTGAGCGTAGAGAAGTTTTTACAGAGCATGTGTTTCCCCTCTATGATTTAAACTATATAATTTACCCACTCTATCACTCAAAGGCCTTCATTTGATATACTGTCATTTCAGCCGTGAGCAAAAGTGGATACTTAAGTTCAGAAAGACACTCCTCGTCGTCATCCTCATGATCATCGACAACAAACAGCAAAAACATTCCAGACAACACAACATGATGAAGGTTAAATATGTGAATCAGCTTGTTGGTTTCTTAAACATCGGATTTTGTTTACCCTCATCTCAGGTTTCATCTACTTCTTTGTCGGACCACAAGTCTACCAGTACGACTACACCCAGAAACACGTCGTCGGAGTTGAAAAAGCAAACTCCTGGCTCGGATGTTGAAATATTGTGAATCCATGAACATGCAGAGAGGAAATGTCCTGAAAATCTTGATTAAACTAAATATTGAGAAGGAAAACAAAACACTGTGCTTCTTCACTTTGAAGTGGAGTTTTATTTATCAGTCAATGTTTGTCAAAATAAAAGAGTAACTATTCAATGTGTGTGGTTTTTAATATGTATCCCTCAGTAAAATGCGCCCAGCATCAGCTCAACACTTCTTTTTTTTTAATGATGAAGACATAAAGATATGATGAGGGTTTTTTTCTCACCTGTGCCTGCAGGTTTTGACTTGTGAGTAGAACGTTGCAGAATTCACAAATAACACTTTCGGCTTCGGGATTCTGCACGATAAAACACACTGTACACCTTTGTCTTTCTCCATAAGAGACAGAAAGCCTAGACGTTTTATGGAGACGTTTCATTGGAAGATTTTAACCGCAAAACTTCCAGAAAATTGGGGAAGGTACCATCTGTAACTACCAGTATTCTGTGCTTTTGTGCCATGTAATTGCCCAACAACCCCCCAAGAACACTCCCATATAAAAAAGTGAACATATAAAAAAGTGAAGCTTGGTGGAATGTGCATTTAAAACATGGAGTTGCTCTGGCTGTGGATACCTGTTTTGGGCTCTCTGGTGTTAGCAGAAGTCTTGTGGACTCTACCCATTGATCAGGATCAGTGGCCGAGGCCTGAGGATGTGGAGCTGGCTCAGGTTTGTAGGTGGACGCCGTCTTTGTAGTTTATATGAGACAACGCTATCCCATTTGAAATGTTGGCTCTAATCCATATTGACTTTCATGATTATGAATGTGACTTTGATTGTACAGAACGGTTTACAAACTGCAACCAAGCAATGCTTTGTTGCTTTGTTTTTCTTATTACAAATAATGCATCTATTGCCACTATTGAACTAAATGTACCAATAATCTTTTTAAATGCTTGTTTTTTTAACTATAAAGATATACAGTATATATGTTTTTTAAACAAACTGCTTTGTGAAAGTCAGAGAGGTAATTGGTCAACTGTCAACCATGATACATACATAATAATACATATATAGGGAGATAGGAGGAGACGTGCACTTTGATGAGGATGAGACGTGTGCGGCAGGGAGGCAAGGTTTGTCAGAATGAAACACGAAAGATTACCCTATTTCTACTGTATATTCTATAGCTTAGCTTCTGTCGCATAAGATAAGATTTTCTTGCACACCGACATTTTTTTCAGTTTTTAGTACTTTATTTTAGCATTTCATGTTATGTTTCTTTGTACTTCTACATTTTAGAGGGAATCGTTGTAGTTTTCACTCCACTCTACAGTTTTAGTTACACAAGGATGATATAATAATACATATATACTAATAATTTAGAAGTATGGCTTCATTTTAATGTGACCAGAAGGTTTGACAGAGAAAAACACAATACGGGGTACTCCTTTGGATGTAAATTGCAGCTTTTTCTGCGAATCCACTTCTCAATTATGTCAAAACCCCTCATCTCCCTCTTTCAATTGATGTACTTCACTTTACAATTAATAGGGTCAACTTTTACCTGGATTCACTCATCTGTGTTTTTCATGAAAATAATGACCAAATTAGAAAAAAATGACATTGCTGAAAAGTGTCCTCTGATGGCAACACAATTTAGTAGTTGTAATTTCGGGGGAAATGATTTGAATCGATATTTAACAATTTGCATCTGAAAAAAACCTTGCCTTTAACCTCACCTCAAATATAGACTACATCATATCTAAATACTGTAACAGACTACAGAAAACACCACTAAGACCTGATCCTCCAGATGTGAACTCTTCTCAACAACAGGGCTACCTCACAAGGTTTTACAACCTGAGTCCCAGAGGCAGAGCGTCGGGGAGAAGGATCAGATCCACGTCGTCAACCGTGGAGCAGAAGATCAGAGAAATGCAAACCTTCTTTGGTCTGAGAGAGACAGGTGATCTGGACCCTACCACCCTGCATGTGATGAAGGAGCCCAGGTGTGGTGTTCCAGATGTGGAAAACTTCAGCTTTTACCCTGGAAAGCCTAAATGGAAGAACCACACCATCACGTACATGTGAGATGTTTTGGTTTTACTGACTACTGTAATCGTGTAAAATTAGTATTTTCTTGTAGATTTCATTTAGTCACTTCAACAGATTATATGTTATAGCTGCAGCTGTGGAACTTGTTGTTCCTACCGTCTCACGTTTGTGCGTCCAACTTTGGCTCTGCAGGATTGCCAAATACACTCCGGACATGAAGAGAGAGGACGTGGAACAGGCCTTTCGTTCAGCCCTGAAGCTGTGGAGCGATGCTGCACCGCTGAGGTTCATCCAAGTCAAGCACGGCAAAGCTGATATAGTCTTCTCCTTCGCTCGGAGAAGTAAATCTGAAAATCACTGCTTAAGATTAAGACTGATCACCTAATTATTGTTAATAGCAAAGAGAGAGAGAGAGTCCTTTCTCATTCATAGTGTGAAGAAGTGTTTTTTCTGTTGCAGCTCATGGGGATTTCTTTCCCTTTGATGGACCCCGGGGAGTGCTGGCTCACGCCTTTCAGCCAGGACAGGGGACAGGAGGAGACGTGCACTTTGATGAGGATGAGACGTGGACGGCAGGGAGGCAAGGTTTGTCAGAAGGAAACGCGAAAGATTACCCTATTTCTATATGTATATTCTATAGCTTAGCTTCTGTCGCATAGAAGATAAGAATCAGGAAATGTTTGCAGACTGTCAAATTAATGCTTTGTCTGTTATACTTCTTGTTGACAGTAATCAATATTTCCCATCGTACAGTTTTAGTTACACGAGGATGATGCAAACTATAGATCAACTTCAGTATACAATTGTATGCATTGGTATCATGAATTTACTGATTAGTATATAATTAGCTCTATCACATCAATAGCATTAATAAAATTTTACTTACTGAACAATAACTATCTAATATATGATCAAATAATGTAATTGGGGAAATTTCCAGTATAATTCATATTTTTTTCTTTTGATACTTTAGGTACATTTTGCTGACATATATTTAAAAAGGGACCACGTACAGTTAAAACATAAATGTCACCATTTGATGCACTGTACCAGATTTTAGCTACAGCTAATTCACACCCGTAGTCCCTTGACTGATAATACTTTGACGGCAAGCCTTTTACTTCTTTTTACATTTTTACTTCTATTAAAAGAGGAAATGTGACACCTTTTATGTTGATGTCCAACCACTCAAGAAATAAATTCCCCAGTTTGTGCTATATTGACCGAGAAAGCTGATCTCTCCTGTGGCGCCAGGCCGGTTGTGCTTACATGTACCAGGATGTATTGCAAGCATCATTGACATTGCGCTGTGTCTGACAAGTAAACAAAATAAACCCACCGAACATTGTAACTGACATTCATTACAGAAGAATGATTAATTTTTTGTTGCAATCGGAGGTCAAGTCGGTATTTGCTCTCGTCATATGGTTGAATATCTGGGTCAGCCGAAACACTGTAAAATGTACAATCCTTGTCCATAACATCCTCTGCACTCACATGTTGGGGTGTCATTTTCGCTGCTGGAAACCGAACACAAGCGATGACAACAAGGACGTTTTTGAGCCACATTGCGGCTCATACCAAACTTACACTGTATACCAAATTCGGCTGGAGATAAGGTTTAAAATCAGCAAATTTTCTTTTGAAGTAAAGAATCTGAATACTTCTTTTCACAATTTTAATTATTGATCCACAATTGGCAGCAAACGGCTGCTGCGTTTCTTTTTGTGAGTTGAAACTTTAAACACCACCTTCACAGCAGCAGTTGCTCGCGCCTTTGTCCGCTGACAGAAAGCACCTGATATGACGTCATCGCTTGGGTGTGGTCAAAAGTGAAACGCACATGAACGTTTCCAACCCTTAGACAGAAGTTTTCTGCATGATTCTGTGTGTATTTACCTGCTGAATGTACTAACAGGACTCGTCTGCTGCTGTATTTCAGGTTACAGCCTGTTCGCTGTTGCGGCTCATGAGCTCGGCCACTCACTGGGTTTGACTCACTCAAGAGACCCCTCTGCTGTCATGTACCCCAACTACAGGTATCAAAGCGGTGCACAGTACGCTCTAGCCAAAGATGATGTGCTTGGGATCCAAACACTGTATGGTGAGGAGCAAATAAAATATGTGCAGTGACTGTTTGGGAAAAATGGAAATAAGGTGATCAGACAGGAGTGAACCATTATGTGCAATGTCACATCTAATGCATTCTGTTCCAACGCTTCTTAGGAAAAGAAACAAGAAAAGTTGAAACACAACCAGCTCCCAAAAAGTGTGACCCCAACTTTTCTTTTGATGCAGCAGTTATGATTGAAAATGAGATAGTTTTCTTTAAGAACAGGTACAAAATATGTCAAATATTTGTTATATAATGATTGCAAAAGACCTTTAAAGATGGAACTGAGTGTGATTATTGTCTCAACCCAGGTACATGTGGATGAGAACAATGCAGACAACTTATTGGAATCGCCTGCGAGAGAGCCACAGCAGCACATATTTACCCAGCATCAGCTCTCACGTGGATGCCGCGTATGACATCCCTGCCAAAGGCGTGGCGTACATATTCACTGGTAGAGTAATGGACAGTCTGCAAAGCATCACTTAGGGCTTGTCAGCATGACAATGCTGGATTCCCAGTTGGGAAGGTGAGGGGGGGGGACACAAGATGCAGCCAAATTACAGCCTTGTGCAACTTAAGTGTTGCAGTCCAAGGCTAATTGAGTTTGGCAGAGCTTGTGGTATGTTGCTGTTTTTCATAGTGTCCCAAAATGCAGTGACACAGCTGTGTTTTTCCAGGTCATAAGTACTGGGTGGTTCGAGAGCTTAAGATGAAAAGTCATGCTGGCTCCATCTATGAGTACGGCTTCTCCTCCCAAGTCAGGCAGGTCGACGCTGCCGTGCATATCAGTGAATCTGGGAAGACGGTCTTCTTCACAGGAGAGGTTTATTACAGGTAACGTGTTCTAATGCTTAACATGAAAAGGAAAACATACCTATCAAATTGAATAGAAAAATACATTATCCATATCTACACGGCTCCTTTAACACCCATTCAAAGGCAGTAAATAACTTTCCATTTGACCAGAAGGAAGTCTTCATTATAGCTTAACATCAGAAATTGTAATCAACAAACACATTAGTTAAAAGATTTAGCTGGATGAATAACATGCATGCACTGAAAAAGACACTAATAATAAATGTAGTTGAATAATCCAATCTCAGGTATGATGAACGCAGGAGAAGGATGGACGCCGGCTTCCCCAGACTCATCCAAACAGACTGGCCTGGAATACCGAGACGGGTGGACGCTGCCTTTAAGTTAGACGGTAAACAAAAAGAGAAAACTGTCACAGTTTTCGGTCATGAACTTTGTATAATATATAGACCAAAGCAGCAGCATACAAATAGAGCACAGCAGAAATAGAAGTTATAATTTCTTGTTTTTACCGTGTTTAGGTGGTAGACGGGTGAGGTTCACCGCACTGGACACACTTTTATACTGAAAACGCCTTTCGACCCTGTTTTAGAACGATGTGTTAGTCAAGTAGAAATCTTGTGTTTACAGCTAAACTTTATTGTTCACGTTTCAGCTCATTTGCTTTGAAACAACACCAGGAGGTAACACACTTTTTGTATGATGTTCTATTGACAGGTAGCATCTTCCTCTTCAGTGGGACACAATCCTACCAGTATGACTTCAGACAAAACCGGGTGGTGAAAATTATCTCAGCAAATTCTTGGCTAGGATGTTGATACAGTCAATACAGTGCTGGGCAAGTTTCTGAGAATACATCATTGAACTACTGTAGTTGTAAAACTGAGATAATAAGCACGTATCTTCATGTATTTTACTGAATTGTTACGGTTTAGATTTGTGTTCCTGTATGTCATCTCTGACCGCCCTCTTGGGTACAATAACATGTATACATCTTATATGAAAGGATGTAAAGTACTAAAAACTTACAATGTGAATATCAAGTGCAAAGTGTATAATTATTTTACAAATATTGTGTATTCTTTTTCGTAGATGTCCTCGGATGTACATTCAATACCGAGTACCATTTAATAACCTCATAATGTTAGTGTTGACGTTACTTTGACTATGTTGTACATCCCAAAATGTATTAAGAGGATGTGCCTTACTGGACATTAAGATATCAGTTTTGCCCATAAATATCAGATGGTTTTGTACAACACAGTTGTTTCATCTTTGATCTTCAATGAAGTCGTGGAAGACACAGATTCTTAAGCAACGAATAAAAGTGTTCAGTATGCAGAAAGCAAAATGGCCCCTGTCCTTGTTGCATTATTTTATATAATATTATTATTTTCTAAGAGGCATTAGCATTTGAGCAGCAATTCAATCTCGTTGCTGGTCATCATAGATGTTGAACATTTTAATCTGCAAAGTAAACCATCAATTACAGCTGACAAATACATGTGGTGTAAAACGTGCAATATTTCACTCTGAAATGTAATAAAGGTACAAGTATAAATCCACATAAAATGAAAATACCCAAGTACCTCAGAATTGTATTTCAGTAAGTACAAAGGTAAAGCACCCATCGTCCATCACTGCACCAGGTTCATACAATTATTTTCTCTTTGCAAGCAATAAGGCTTAGATGTATTACTGGACAAAACATATAAGTAGTTAGGAAGATGCAAATGAGCCGTTAAGAGAAGAAAACATTGAAAAGAAATGTCTCTTGCGGATCTTTGGATTGTGCTGCTGGGTTGTTTAGCCCTTAGTCATGCAGCACCTACCATCGCTCCACCAGTTTCACCAGAGGACGAAAACCTGGCAGAGGTAATGCAATATATACCCTGCATAAATATTAGTAATAAGAAGTGTCTGGACTGAACAGGTGATTACAGTTTACATTACCTGCAAGAAGTCTATAGATGTGTGTATTGACAGGAAATAAACTCTGCCATACTCAGATGATATAAGCTATGAATTGCTTACAATAAAATCATCTTCTTCTGTTATCAGGATACTTCTCTCACTTCTACACTGATGTTGAGATGACAAACTCCACAGTGCAACTAATCGCTAGGAGCTCCTTCATCCAGGTTTTAGAGAGCATGCAGGCTTTGTTTGGCCTCAAGGTAATGACAATGAATGAAAGAGTTGAAGTCTAGGTCTGCTCTCCTGTAATCAAAGAAATTGTGACTTCGTTTAACTGACAAAGTATTGATCGTGTGGCAAATGGCCAAATATTCCCTGTTTTTCAAACCTCACATTTAAAATCTCTACGATTTTGTTACCTCATATCATCTTCTGACTATCAGGTGACTGGTATGTTGGATAATGAGACTGCGGAGGTGATGAAGGCCCCCAGGTGCGGTGTGTCAGACATCAGCCGGTATGGACACTACCCTGGGAACCCCAAATGGAGAAAAGTCTGCTTACATACAGGTAGCTGGTATAGGGGCATGTTGTTATTATCAACACTTATGTCCCTCTTTTTCATATCTTTGGTGGTTGAATATATCAGTACAGATGATGATGATGAAAACAACATGCTGCATGGTATGATTTCAACAGGATCACAGAGTACACTAAAGATCTGACCAAGGATCAGGTGGATGCTATCATTGCTCAGGCCTTCCAGCTCTACAGCGATGTCATCCCTCTGGACTTCAAACAGGTCAACAACGGTACTGCAGACTTCACGATCCTCTTCTCGGCTGGAGGTGAGTCTGGATTGAACAAGAGATTTGTAAACAGCCTTGCTGATGTTTATGAGAATCCTTTCCTCTGAATGCAATTATAGACTTGGACTCTGATAAAGATTACATGAGCTTCTTTGTGCTCATGGAGAACACGGGGACTTTTGGCCTTCTGGTGCGGTGAATAGAGAGTTGGCTCATGCTTTCCGTGGGGACGTACACTTTAATGATATTAAAGAGTGGAGTCTCGCCGTAAAAGGTAACTTGTATAACCTGTGCAGTTCCCACAGAGGTATATAATATTCTCGTATATCAGTTCTCTATAAACTGTTTGGTGTGAAGAAAAAAATAAAAACCTACACATTCCACATAATTTCCAATAAAACTGGATTTTGACTTCCCTATAGAACAGACATTATTAAATAAGTAAATATTCTGGATTGAAAATAAAACTGGTCTGACATTGTAATCTGATTAGTTGAATAGTGAATCTGCTGCTGGTGGCGGCCCATGAGATTGGCCACGCTTTGGGCCTGGATCATGCCACCAACAAAACTTCACTAATGTATCCCAGATATGAATATGTCGACACAAATGGATACAGGCTGCCAGAAGATGACAAGCTTGGGGTTCAAGCCCTTTATGGTGAGCAAAACATCAGATACCACACAGTCTTTGACATTAGATTACATTAAAATGGGGCAATCTTCCATTCACATTTTTCAGTCTGGATATTGCAAAATTAAGGCCAAACCCAATTTTTTTTTTACTTTGGCTTTATCTGAGCAACATTACAAAATATTCTATTCAACCAGTAAACAACTGACATACAATGTCAGTTGACAATGTCTTGTGCTTGAGTTTGCACTTTCGCACTTTTACAATTTTCAACTTCCAGGAATGAGCTGCATGAGATTTAAACTGGATCTATTTTATATTCAATGTGGTTTATGTGCATCAGAGTCAGACAAGCTTTAAACAAGCATGAATATATGTTTCTAAAAGTGCATTATTTTGTTATTTATGTTGATAGTCGTATGCTTTATGATGACTGAAGATTACAGATCAGTCACTTCTGATGTTGCTAATCCATCTCTCAGGCAGTGCCCACAACAGCACCAAAACCTAAACCACCTCCTGGCCCGGACCCTGAACCAGAACCAGAGGAACCAACAGAGGATCCAAACCCAGACCCTCTGCCCAACCCACGAAATGAGCAGTGCAGCCGTGATCTGGTGTTTGACGCCGCTACCTCCATCAGGGGAGACCTGTTCTTCTTCAAAAACGGGTACATTTTGATTTTGTAACGATCATCTTGTTTGAGTGGGACATGTACATAATTACATCTTTTCACATTCTAATTTTAAAATCCTTACTAGATACTATTGGAGGAAGAGTTCAATGGCCAGAGGAATCCGTTTCACGAAAGTGAACACAAAATGATCACAAATCAACTATGTCGATGCTGCCTTTGAAGTCCCATCCAAGGATGCGGTGTATCTTTTTGAAGGTAATGTTCATAATGGTTTTGTTAGGTTTTAATATTGAATATACTCAATTTAATTAGGACTGTTAAGGTGTAGGTAACCACATGATATAATAGCCTCCAAATGTTTCTCTACAGGTGGTCAATACTGGGGCATAAGGGCTCATGCAAAAACAGTCATTTCAGGTTTTCCAAAGTCTCTCACCAACCTCGGCCTCCCCTCTTCAGTCAGTAAAGTGTAAAAGTAAAGCCGTCTTTGTGTCAACTACCAGAAAAACACTAATTTTTGTGAACGACCAGTATTGGAGGTGAGTGTCATGATCAAGTCTTTCTTTTGTTAACGTGGCATGTGCATCTTTAGTAGATCAAATGAATCCAAACACAGATCATTGAGATATTGATTGGGTACAGCTACCTTCAAAGCATTTTTTAAGTGTTTCATGTTTCTCTCTTGCAGCTATGATGAGGGTATAAACCAAATGGACAGTGGATATCCACGATACACTCCTCAGGATTTCCCTGGCATTGGCTCCAAATTAGATGCAGTCTTTGAGAGTTATGGTGAGAAATGTCATGCACGTAACTCATTCACCCCATTTCAGAATGCATAAAATGATCATCATCATAATCACTATTCTTATATCAGAAGAATAGTTTAACTGTTTTGCTTATTTGTCTTCCTGCCGAAGGTTAGACAAGAAGATTATTACCACTCTTATGTTCAAAGTTGATGTTTGTCCATTAGATTTAAAGCTACAGCTAACCAGGAGGTTAGCTTAGCCTAGGACAATAACTAGAAGCAGGGGGAAGCAGCTACCCAGTTCTGTTCAAGTCATAAGAGAGTTATAAGGTTGACTATTCCTTGGCCGAGCATCACATTATTCTTTTAGCAAATGATCAAATCAAAAATGTGTTGATGGAGACCAAAACAGAGCTTAAAGGATCAATGAATGATGAACTTACAATTGAAAGGTTAGTGAAAACATGGCTCAAAATGAATGCTGATGTGACTCTGTATCTACTGGATATGTTAATAGGTAGCTGTTTGCAAACACGTTCACTGTAATAACATCAATACTTGCATATAACATGAATCTTACCTCTAAACTGGGGTCTGAATTCTTCATCAGGAGCTCTTCCTCACTCTCCAAGTTCTCGTACTCCCATGAATCGATACCAGGGCCACTGATGTGACATAGCAAAAAAAAACTGCACAGCCTGGTCTTACAAGAGCATATAAGTCCATTTTGGTCCAGGAAGAAAGTTAGGGCATTTTGGCTCTCAGCGGACCTAAACGGTTCACGAAATGTGCACTAAATTAATTACTAATGCCAGACCCTCCATCTATGTGTTCTCCGTGTTCTGCCTGACGACCCCGCCTGCTTGGACTTCTTCACCTTGCCCCTGTCTGATAATTACCATCCTATTCTGTCCCCGACCCCGTGAATCCTGCCTTCTGGCTTGTCTGTTTCTGTTTCCCCTGTGTGTTCTGCTGGACTAAATCTCTGTTCAAAACCCACCATTCAGTCATATTGCGTTTGAGTCCTTCCACCCCCTGTTACAGTACGATCTGGCCTTAACATAGACCAAGCATATGACTCTGAAATCCCTAGAGCAGACGCAGCCTCCGGAGCAGACGCAGTGAATGTATTTGCTTTGAGATGTTTACTCATTTCGGTGATGCTAAATTGCACAACTTTGAATCTAAAGTAAAGGGGTTTAAAGTTACCCTTTGAACCTGCAATTCCACTGTACAAATTGCCATAAAAGGGCCCAGTGTATTTGGATACAAAATGTAATAAAGCCACATAAAATGAAAATACCCAAGTACAGTATTTACAAAGGTAAACTACCCATCTTCCATCACTGCATCTGGTTCATATTATTTATTTATTTTCCTCCACAAAACATATTTTTACGTAGTCAGTAAGGTGCAAATGAGCAGTTTCAGTCAACGCAAACAGTTGCATCATGAGGTGTCCCTGTAATGTTGAAGTATGTGCACAGCAACTTTAGCAACATCGGCATCCCAAAATGTCAGAGAGCTAGTTCCAACCTCAACCAGTGGACCTCAGTGCCTTAGTGAGTTAAATGCACACGCTTATGTTGACCCACCACACTGGACTATGGCCACTGTACATCAAAGGTTATCAGAAAGTACACAAGAACACTGAGAACAACAACATGTTGACAGTTTGTGGGGGTGTGTTCCTGGTTTGCCAGTAAACACCAGATTAAAGATGGACGAACGATCCAGTGTCCTTAAACCCTCCTATGATCTTTGGGGTCCATTTGACCCCATTCAATGTTTAACGTCTCTAAATAAATGATTGACTTTTTTTTTTTTGCTTCATATTTCATGACTTTTCCTAATTTAATGGGGACAACTGGGTAAACATAAAACGAACATGGTGATATGTTTTCAATGTCCTGTACACATATTGTATGCATCGGTGTTCTTTGGGGTCAATTTGACTCCAGGCTTTTTTTCACTGTGTAAAACATATAAGAAATATCAACATTTTACACACATTGGTTTTGGTTGTTTTGGATGATATTGAGGTCACTATAACATGCGATTGTATAATTTTCAAAAAGTTTTAGGGCCCTAACCTTACTTAATTGAGACGCTTGTTTGCAGCTCAGTGTTGGACTTTGGCTCTTACTGTATACTGTATATTACGCTTGACTGGTTTAGTGCACTGTGCACAGGTGACAGAATAAACAAACGCATTGGAAGGTGAATCATAAAGGAGGGATAAAAAGAGGCACATGGAGCCATCTCATTAACAGAAATGGTGTTAACAGAAGAAAACAATTAAACTGCTTCACAGATGTTTCATGAGTGAAGTTAAAGTGATCATATTGTCTCCTCCCACATGTTATCAGAGGGGCCACTATTCACTCCCCCCTTCTAGCACAGCGGCTTGTGTCAACACTTATTCAGCTCATATCAGAACAATATGCACCTCAGCCTGTCAAGGCGGCCTTTATTATAGGAGAGTGGACGAAGAGAAGAAACCATTTAAAAAATATGTCTCTTGCTGATCTTTGGATTGTGCTGCTGGGTTGTTTAGCCCTTAGTCATGCAGCACCTACCATCGCTCCAACAGTTTCACCAGAGGACGAAAACCTGGCAGAGGTAATGCAATATATACCCTGCATAAATATTAGATAAGAAGTGTCTGGACTGAGCAGGTGATTTGAACGTCTTGCTAGTGATGAGAGAGACGAGACAGGTTGCAAGAAGTCTTTAGATTTGTGTATTTACAGGAAATAAGCTCTGCTATAGTCAGATGAAATGAACTATGAATTGCTTGCAATAAAATAATCTCCTTCTGTTATTAGGGATACCTCTCTCAGTTCTACGCTGATGTTGGGGTGACAAACTCTACAGTGCAAAGAATGGTTAAGAGCTCCTTTAGCCAGGATCTACAGACCATGCAGGCTTTCTTTGGCCTTGAGGTAATTACAATGAATGAAAGCGTTGAAGTCTAGGTCTGCATTCTTGTAATTAAAGAAATTGTGACTGCTTATGACTGACAAATGATTGAGTAACACTTTATAATAACTACACGCTATTTAGCATTGGTAAAGGGTGAGTAAACACTTAATTCATCATTATAAAGCATTGTTCCAACATGAACACTCATTAGTAACTCATTAGTATGTAGTTCATAAACACAGTTATAAATGTTTTATTCTTGATTAATAAGCTTGATTATTATGTGTTTCATGATTGAGTTGTCATACTTTATAAATGATGGATTCCCCATTTATAAATTAAGTAATATATATTACAAGCCAATTAAGGACTTATAGATGATGGACTAATGGTTAATATGTGCTTTATAAACGTGTTTTAATACTGCAATTCATGATTACTTCAGGTAGTTACTAGTCGTTAGTTAAGTATTTTGTGTGAACTAAAGTGAGGACTATCTATGCCCTACAAAGCATTCATAAATGTCACGATTAATTGCGGTAGGCTACTAGTTACTAGTCGTTAGTTAAGTATTATTCAAGTATTTTGTGTGACACCATCTAAAGTGAGGACTATCTATTCCTTACAACGCATATATAAGCAGTCCCTCAAAGCTAACAAAATTGCGTACGTACACATTATTTATTATTGATCTAGTCTGCCAGTATGCTAGCTCGCTAGCTGGCTAGCTAGCGAGCTAGCATACTGGCCGTCACCTACTAGAGGTCCTGAGGCAGGCACGTGACACCCCTTCACCTCATTTGTAAGTAGACCAATCCAGATGATAGCGAGATACTCATAATCAATCATTTATACCAGCAAACTGAGAAATATGTCACCACTGGTGCCACTGACGGGCATCGCCTCACATCACCTGGCCGGCATTCTTTCTGACCAAGGCCACGATGGTGACACATCATCAATGTGGGACACACAGGGTCCTATAGCGTAAATATGTGTCCCACGTTGATGACGTGTCACTACCGTGTCACCACAGTGGCCCCGCACCAGATAGAGATATCACTTGAATTGGTCTACTTACAACTGAGGTGGTGCGTTCCTGTCTCAGGACCTCTACTAGTGACTAGCTTGCTAGCTGGCTAGCTAGCAAACAAGTCACAGCTAGCTAGCTGGGACTAGATACTCATAATGAATCAATCATATGTATGTGCCAGCAAACTCTGAATACTCACCACTTGTGCCACTGACAGGCATCGCCCCATCACCATCATATGAATGTTCTTTATCACTTTGTATTGTGTCTATTTCCCTTTCCTGTTGAGAAGATAACTGAGACTTTTGCTACCTTTGAGGCACTGCTGCCCTTTCAATGTCATTTATTAATGCATAGATAGTCCGCAGTTTAGATGGGGTCACACAAATAATTGACTAATACTTAACTAACGACTAGTAACTACCTGAATTAACCATGAATTTCAGTATTAAAACACATTTATAAAGCACATATTAACCATTAGTGCATCATCTATAAGTCCTTAATAATTGGTTTGCAATATATATTATTTAATTTACAAATGGGAAATCCATCATTTAAGTATGAAAAACCTCACTTTCAAAATCTCTACGATTTTGTCACCTCATATCATCTTATCTATCAGGTGACTGGTGTGTTGGATAATGAGACTGTGGAGGTGATGAAGGCCCCCAGGTGCGGTGTATCAGACATCAGCCGATATGGACACTTTGCTGGGAAACCCAGATGGGAGAAAAGGCAGATTACATACCGGTAGCTGGTAGAGGGGCATGTTGTTATTGTCAATACTTATGTCACTCTGTTTGTATTTTTGGTGGTTGAATACATAAGTGCAAATGATGATGATGATGAAAACAACATGCTGTATGATATGATTTCACCAGGATCACTCAGTACACTCAAGATCTGACCCAGAGTCAGGTGGATGCTGTCATTGCTCAGGCCTTCCAGCTCTACAGCGATGTCATCCCTCTGGACTTCAAACAGGTCAACAGCGGTACTGCAGACATCATGATCCTCTTCAAGGGTGGATGTGAGTCTGGATTGAACAAGAGATTCTTACACAGCCAGCTGAAACCTTTTCTCTGAATGCAATTGTAGACTTACACTCTGATACTGTAGATTGCATGGTCCTCTTTGTACTATTGCAGATCACGGGGACTTTTACCCTTTTGACGGGGCAGGGGGAGTCTTGGCTCATGCTAACTCTCCTGGTCGGGGTCAGGGAGGAGACACACACTTTGATGATGATGAAAGGTGGACTTTCACCCAAAGAGGTAAAGTGTATAATATGTGCTGTTCCTATAGAGGTATATCATCTCTCTGTTTATAAATCCCTGTATACAAATGTACTGTTTGGTGTGAGGGGAAAAAATAAAAAACAACATAATCCACATAATTTCCATTAAAACTGGATTTTGACTTCCTTATGAAAACAGAGATTATTAAATAAGTAAATGTACTGTATATAAAATAAAAACCGGTCTGAAATTGTAATCTGCTGTGTTGAGGTGTGAATCTGCTGCTGGTGGCGGCCCATGAGTTTGGCCACGCTTTGGGCCTGGATCACTCCAGGGACAGAAGTGCACTAATGTATCCCACTTATCAATATGTCAACACAAACGGATACAGGCTGCCAGACGATGATAAGCGTGGGGTTCAAGTCCTTTATGGTGAGCAAACACATCAGATACCACACAGTCTTTGACATTCAAATTGAATTACATTAAGATGAGGCAATCTTGCATTACATTTTTTCAGTCTAGATATTGCAAAATTAAGGTCAAGCTAAATATTTGTTTTACTTTGGCTTTATCTGAGCAATATTACAAAATATTCTTTTCAACCAGTAAACAACTGACATACAATGTCAGTTGACAATGTCTTGTGCTTGAGTTTGCACTTTCGCACTTTTACAATTTTGCAATTTTCAACTTCCAGGAATGAGCTGCATGAGATTTAAACTGGATCTAATTTATATTCAATGTGGTTTATGTGCATCAGAGTCAGACAAGCTTTAAACAAGCATTAATATATGTTTCTAAAAGTGCATTATTTTGTTATTTATGTTGATAGTCATATGCTTTATGATGACTGAAGATTACAGATCAGTCACTTCTGATGTTGCTAATCCATCTCTCAGGCAGCCGTACAACAGTGCCCACAACAGCACCAAAACCTAAACCACCTCCTGGCCCGGACCCTGAACCAGAACCAGAGGAACCAACAGAGGATCCAAACCCAGACCCTCTGCCCAACCCACGAAATGAGCAGTGCAGCCGTGATCTGGTGTTTGACGCCGCTACCTCCATCAGGGGAGACCTGTTCTTCTTCAAAAACGGGTACATTTTGATTTTGTAACGATCATCTTGTTTGAGTGGGACATGTACATAATTACATCTTTTCCCATTTTAATTAAAAAATCTTTACTAGATACTATTGGAGGAAGAGTTCAATGGCCAGAGGAATCCGTTTCACGAAAGTGAACACAAAATGGTCACAAATCAACTATGTCGATGCTGCCTTTGAAGTCCCATCCAAGGATGCGGTGTATCTTTTTGAAGGTAATGTTCATAATGGTTTTGTTAGGTTTTAATATTGAATATACTCAATTTAATTAGGACTGTTAAGGTGTAGGTAACCACATGATATAATAGCCTCCAAATGTTTCTCTACAGGTGGTCAATACTGGGGCATAAGGGCTTATGCAAAAACAGTCATTTCAGGTTTTCCAAAGTCTCTCACCAACCTCGGCCTCCCCTCTTCAGTCAGTAAAGTGGATGCAGCCGTCTTTGTCCCAACTACCAGAAAAACACTCATTTTTGTGAACAACCAGTATTGGAGGTGAGTGTTTTGATCAAGTCTTTCTTTTGTTGTTAACGTGGCATGTGCATCTTTAGTAGATCAAATGAATCCAAACACAGATCATTGAGATATTGATTGCGTACAGCTACCTTCAAAGCATTTTTTAAGTGTTTTATTTTTTTCTGTCGCAGCTATGATGAGGGCAGAAACCAAATGGACAGTGGATATCCACGATACATCACTCAGGATTTCCGTGGCATTGGCTCCAAAGTAGATGCAGCCTTTGAGAATCATGGTGAGAAATGTCATGACCGTAACTCATTCACCCCATTTCAGAATACACAACCAATCATCATCATAATCACTATTCTTATATCAGAAGAATAGTTTGACTGTTTCGCTTATATGCCTTCTAGCCGAAAGTTAGACGAGAAGATTGTTCCCACTCTCATGTGTCACGCATGATGTTTGTCCATTAGCTATGAAGCTAAGAGGTTAGCTTAGCCTAGCGTGAAGACTGAAAACAATGGGAAGCAGCAACCCTGGTTCTTTCAAGTCATAAGGGAGTTATGTGGTTAACTATTCCTCGGTCGGATATCAAATTATTTCTTTAGCAACTGATCAAATAAAAAATGTGTAATGTGAAAAGTCTTGCACATGACATTTGTACCACAGAGTACTTCCAAAAGCAGATATTCTTCTCAGAAGTTGATGAAGACCGAAACAGAGCTTAAAGTTAAACTATAAAAGCAGGATGAATGAAGGACTTGTAAGGTTGCTAGAAACATGGCTCAAAATGAATGCTGAAGTGACTCTGTATCTACTGGATGTGTTAATAGCTGTTTGCAAACACGTTCACCATAATAACATAAATACTTGCATATAACTTGAATCTTCCCTCCCACAGGATACCTATACTTCTCAGATGGCCCCAGACAGAGTGAATACTACCTGCCATACAGGAGAGTACAGCGTGTACTGCTCAACTACGGCTGGCTCAACTGTTACTGAGAACTCACGGACACAACTACTCAACTGCCTCTGTCCTAGATGTAACTGCAGTTGAAAAAAATAATAAAATGAATAACAGTATTATCTATTGTTATGATGTAGGACAACAGTTCTCAGATACAGTCTCAGAGACAGCCGGACAAGCCAAGGCAAAGGTCAGCGAGTGATAACCATTCAATCAATTCTGTAAATAATCCTTGACCTTTAAAATGTTTCCTTTTTCATATTTTTCCATTGGGAATCCACCAATAGTGATTTATTTGCGTGGAGATATTTCGTTGATGCAAAATTGCACAACTTTGGATCTAAACCAAATGGGTTTAAAGTTACCAAGGGTTACAAATAAAGAGCTCCCCTGCAATTCCACTGTACAAATTGCCATAACAGGGCCCAGCTTGCAGAGTTTATTTGGATACAAAATTAGCAAACAATTTAAGCCATTAGTTGTTCTCGATCATGTCCTAACTGTATGTTATGAAATACTCCTGCCTTTTGCCGGTCTGGTGCAATTTTAGAATTATGACCACAAGGCTTGTTTAGTGCAATGTTGGCCACACGAGGAGATCCAATTTAGACAGAAAGCTGAGTCACTCCTGTTTTCATGAACACGGATACATTAAGGATTTTATAATTTAGTGTTGGGATCCTAGTTTAGGCACAACAACAAAAATACAAGGAGGTGATCAAGTGCAGGAGATATCATAATACGGGAGCTTTTTTAAAGGGTTGGTTCACCAAAATAAAAATATATAGTTTGTCTTCATCTCTAATATCCAGGTATAAAGATGTTTTAGGTTTTATTTTCCTAAGATTTGATATATTATCAGTGAACTTCCACCCCAATATATAGAACGGGATCCTTATTTGTGTTATCTTCACAGCAATGAATGGCAACATCGTAATTTGGAGTATCCCCAAGTCGAAAGCAGTTACAATGAAAACTGTCCACAGTGACAGACAGACAGTGAAGAGAAATGTTGCTGTTGAAGTTTTCTAATTTAATTTTACAATTATGTTAGCACCCCATAGTACATTACATAAATCTCCATTGTACTATGGAAGAGGCGTACATCTCACAAACATGTATCAAACAGCAAAAAAAAGAAATGCTTTTGCTGTAATTTGGTTGAACCAGAAATCGTGCATTTGTAATGGTCTGAAGAAAAGAATGATATGAAGTATGTGATTTAAACTGATTTAACATAAAGCTCACCCTTTTATTGTCTGCTACTATGCCAGAAAATAGAACATTTAGATTGACAATGTCGATTTTTCAGTATCAAATAAGCTCAGTTTGTCCTCATTTCTTGGAGTCACCCATGGATTTAATGGACTTTTTTCTGCTTCTTGTTTGTAGGTGTGGTATGTTCATGCTCTGCAAGATTTCTCTGTAATCTGTGTTTTGTTCTCTGCACATAAAACAAACATACACACATTGTGTATGTGCCACAGGATGAAGGATGAGGTCAGATATTATTTCAAGCACTTAAGGTGCCAGAAAGAGGACAAACTGAAAATCAAAAGAAAGATAATGTATTTTGAGAGTTATCTTGACCATAATGATTGTTTTTCAGATCACAAAGATATCAGTTAATGGCTGCTGTAGCAGAAGCAGTGTTATTTGACTATTGATGGAAGTCAGCTGTGACAAGAACATTTAGACAAAAGAAAAAAACCTAGATGGAGGAACATGATCCTTTTAGTACTTCTATATCCTGTGACCTTGATGGTAATTTTAGAGGACTCTGATGCCAGGTATCTGAAGAAGAGGGATGACTACTGCCAAATTAACAATGCCAATTAACAATAGGCCAATTAACAATAGGTTAAGTCACATATTAACTCAACAACACCGTTGTATAATTGAGTAATTAGGCTATAGAGGAAATATACCCAATTTAGATATATTTGAGTCCAGTCATTTGTTGTAACACATACAACTGCTACTTTTAAGTGCAAGATTCAGTCATTTTTTTCACTGATGTGAATTGTATCTAAATAACAATTTATATCAACAATGCACAATTGCACAATTTTCATTTAAAATGTCCCACTCTCCATAATTGTACAAATAAAATTGACATCATTAGTATTGTTGCTATTATTATTATTTTTATTATTATTATCATTATTATTATTATTATTATTATTATTATTATTATTATTATTATTATTATTATTATTATTATTATTATTATTTATAACCGTTTAACAACCAGAACAGTATAAACACGGCTCCGTTAAAAACAAACTAAACCGGATATCCGGTACAAATGTCCTTAGGAATACTGTCCGGTGTGAGCCACGCACTATCGTTCCGTTACGTACTTTTACATTTTTTAATTTTAGAACCATATTACTAAGTACTTCTTCTGTATACAGCTACATTATATAGTAGTTTTATTATAACGACAGAAGCTGATACTAAGTGGCAGAAGTTAGTTTGTAGTCTCTCTGAACACATGTAAACAATGGGACGAAGGAAGGTTCCGGTTTACACGGACACAAACAAACAGGAGCACGAAGAGACAGAAGTGGGTTTGCTGGTTTGCTACATTTTCACAGAGGTGTGTGCTCGCTTCTAGCTCACTTTTACTCTTTTATTCAACGCTAGTTTTATATTATATTAACAGCCATAAGCTAATCTTAGCTACACACACAATATAGCTTCTTCTGTGTGTCCCCTTGCTGACGTCTATGTTATCCTCGCTGAATCTATGAGGTGCCTCTAGACAGAAAGAGATAACAAACGCATTGTTTAATGTTTCTCCTCTGTAACGTGACAGGTCCCCGTCTCCTATGGATTCACTCAACACTTTTGAATCTGAGATGGAGGCTGACGGTCAGGGGAACTACTCTCTGTTTCCTGCTCTGGACAGCATCGCAAGTCTATCTGGGACCGCCGAGGCTCTGGAGAGGTTGTTAAAAAATACTGTGGTTTAAAACATGTCATTTCGGCGTCAATTGTAGCCTCATTGCTGATTCTAGATGAAGACAATACCGTCTGCAAGATTGAATAACCCATTTAGATTGCAGAGAGTAGGGGTGCTGCAGAAAAGAGCATCGCTCCTCTGTAGGAGCGTGCTCACGGGGAAACAACTCATAATACAAGTCAGATTTGAGGCCGTGATTTCTCCTACACAAAGTGCTTTGCGATTAGGATTTGAGTTTCTTTTTTTCCACATCATTTGGTATCAAGTGATCCTGATCACACATGTTGTCGAGTTCAAAATATATGTACACAAGCATCCTCCACGGGGTGTTTGCAGTCGCCACATGACCAGTTCAGCGGTGCCGTTCTATTATTTATTGAAATATGGATGTGAATGTGCTCTAAAATGATGATATTTCACAAGTGTTGATTTTCAGTGTGCCACTAAAATCAAATAGGAATGTTACACTGGATGATAGCAACGTTTTTTACTCCATTTGCAGCGAACCACCAAGTGAAATAGCAGAGAAGCCAAACCTCACATGGCTCGATGCTGCACAGGTATATTTCCGTGTGGCGTTATCAGTAACATTTGCCACAATCCAGACTGTGAGATTTTTTTGTTCAGTGTTTCTCCGTTCTCTCATGTAGATTGTCTTGGAAGAAGCTGGCCGTCCCATGCACATAAAGGAGATTAAACAGAGAATCATCGACAGGGGACTTGTTCAATCCAAGTACAGCAATCCTCTCAATTTACTACACGTACTGTTGGCCTTGTTCTCTCGTGTTAAGCCAAATCATAAGCCATTGTTATTCTTGAGTAGACCGCAAACTTGTTTCTGAGTCTTCATTGAGAGTTTGCTGATTTTTATTTTGTTCTCCTTGGCAGTGCAAAATCAAGCCTGGAGGCTGTCATGTACCGTGAGGTGAGGAGGATGTTGAACACACAGTCTGACAGCAACCTCTGCTGTCGAGTATAACAACTTGCACCCCCCACCTAACATCTGTGTTAGCTCGATTGATACAGCACATGCATCATCTGTATTTCTGTTACAATTTTTTTTCTTTCTCCATGTTTTTCCATCTTGCTTCTTTGACCCTATTTCACGACTTTAAAAAGAGGCAGACGTTTCTGCGCTGTCATGAGAACAAATGGTGTTCGGGGGGCAGAAGCTTTTTGAAAGCTGCTGTATGTCATGGTGGAACTAATCTAAATCTAAAGTGATTCAGCTTTTGGGAATCAAATTTGGCTTTTCTAGCCCCGTGCATTGGCCTCAGTCTCGCATTGTGTTTCAGACACAAAAAGGCAGCAGGAGATTCAAGAGGATTGAGAACAGAAACGGAGTCTTTGCCCTGCTGGTGAGTTAAATGGGACACTAATGCCAATTTCACACAAAACCAAAGTACGTATTTGGGATATTGAACATACAGTTGACCTTTGAAGCCAGACTTTTGGTCATGGATAAATACTAAACTGTAGTTTAATGGTCTAGACATGTTTTCATAAAAAATCTGTAGGTGCAGGGTTTTTGCAGCGGAGATTCAATTTTACCTGGCACCTAGATAAACTGGTGTCATGTCAAAAGGGTCCAGTAGTATCTGCTGTTCATTTCCTTACTTTATAATCTAATTAAAAGACACGAGGGGTAATGTAGCTGCATAATAAAGTACATAATTTGTAGATAAAGTTGCATTACTAATACATTTTTAATAATCTTTAACTACCATAGTGTCCGTACTTACAACGGAGAAGCTGAACTCCAAAGCTGACCAGTGTTGGTCCAGTGATAAATGTTGAGCGAGAGAGAAATCCTCCTGGAAAATATATTGTTGTTAAATATATTAAGAGGAGAAATAATATCTTTATTTAAATTTAGGTTCAAATATCTGGCACACACTTTTTTTTCAGTAACCGTCATTGTTTGTCATACAGTGGTTTCAAGTTTAAGCCCCATCTGTGTTATTTTATCGTTTACATTTGATTCTGTGTTCATCCATCACCCTGAAGGCCACACACGCATTAACGTCAGGTGGTCGTGGTCCACATGAAGATCAGATCTCCGTCTTCTCTCCCCCTCCGTTCCCTCACAGACTGATGAGGAGAGGCAGCAGGCCCTGCAGACCTTCACCGCCCAGTCTTTCCTCGGCTCTCCGCAGCACAATACCGTCTCCAGTTCGGGCTCAGGTGCCTCTGCGCACGCCTTCCCCTCCCCCACCAGCTCCTCGGAGCACAGGACCAAGATGAAGAGAGGTCCGCGAAAAAAATTAAATGAAAAGTATCAACTCAAGTACCTCCGACTGCGCAAAGCTGCCCGCGCCATGATATTTGTGAGTAAACTACTGACTCTTGAAAAGCTAAGACTAGTTTTATTTATTGTTTTCTTTCGCATCAGGCAACTACGATATGGTATATCTGGTTAGAATCTTCAGATTTATCTAAATTTAATTGTTGGTGTGGTTTTACCTGCAGGAGAATGCAGCTCTCTGTGATGAAGTTGCCCACTTGGAAGAGAAGTTTCTGAGAGCTAAGGAGGAGCGGAGGTGAGTGGGCACGTTTCAAATGGGCGCATGTTTCCCACGATGTTCTAAAGCTTGGTGCTTTTAGCAAGGTCTCACTTTATCCTGTTTTTCACTCTTGTACAATAATTGATTGGTTGTAGTGATTTATTATTATTATTATGATTTCTTCATGTTCATATCATTTCTCTTTCCAGGTTTTTGCTGAAGTCCTTGTTGCAGTACCAGTCGTTTTCAGAGGGGGAGATGCTGCCAACAGCTTGCTCAAGCTCTCATCCACCTGGACCGCCTGCAGCAATGACCTCAGGTGCAGCAGCGGCCTCGGGCTTGTCTGGGGGGCATAACCTGGCGTCAGTGGTGTCGACAGGGGAAGAGGGACCTCTTAAAAAACCCAAGAAAGAAAGGAAAGAGCGAGGCAGGGAAAATGGAAAAGACGAATGTGAGCGTGCGGTCAAGTTATTAGTGCAGATTTGGTTGATTCACATTCACCTTTCTGGACATTTGGCCCATTGTTTTGTTGCCTCATGTTTCCTCAGTTCCAAAGAGGATGTCTAAGAAGAGAAAGCTAGCAGACGGGTCTCGGAAGCTGGTGCTGCCCATCGCTCTGGACTCGTCTGGTCGCCCCGTCTTTCCCATCGCACTGGGAGGTTTAACGGTCTACAGCCTGGGAGAGGTCAGTGTCTGGATTTAATCACATGCCATAGCTTTATAACCACCACGGTAAGCTTCTGAACTCCAGTCTCACATGTTACATCCTATTTATAGTTCAGTAGAATGATACAAGTTACAGTTTTAATATTGGTACATGCATGCTCTCTTGCTAAGACGAGCTAACTGTCCATCAGATGGTACTTCAGTAGATAAAGTAGCCTTTCTAAAACCTGAAAAAGCTACACTAGCTGAAAGCTTCCGATTGCTCTGCAGATCATCACAGGCAGGATGTTGTTCCATGATGAGTGTGCCATCTACCCGGTGGGCTTCTGCAGCACTCGAGTCTTTGCCAGCATGAAAATCCCCGACCAGCAGTGCCTCTACACCTGCCAAATCAAGGACATGGGAGCAGGACCGCAGGTACACACACAGTTGTTATTGAAGTCCAGTCATCATTCTTAGGACCCTAGTTTATATATATATATATATATATATATATATATATTAGATAAATGAATGTATCTCTTTACATCCAAGTGAACGTGACAAAATGTACGTACTACTTTGTTGCTTAAATTGTGTTCAGTTCAGAGTTTGAAACGGTACAACTGAAATTAAATGGTTTTCTTGACACATGTCATGTAATATTGTCCCACCAGTTTGAGATTGTGCCTGAGATAGATCCTCAGAATGCCATCGTGGCCTCGTCGGCCCTGACATGCCACGCCAATCTACTGAAGGCCATTGCGTCCATCAGGTAAACGAGTTCACCACAAAGGCTTGGATTGTGTTTTCTGGTTGATTGGTGTTGGGCGACAATAAGTCCAAGACGAATATATTCAGAAGTCTGAGTGAACTTTACTTTGTGTCCTTTTTCTTAGTTCCAAGTCTGTGGCGCCCGTCATACCATCGGGGGCTGACTTCTTCGGCTTCTCACACCCCACCATCCAGAATCTCATCCAGAGTTGTCCCGGAGCGCGCAAATGTAGCAAGTAAATTCACCCTCACTCACTATGGATTAGCAACTACAAGACACGGCATGCACTTCACACCTTTTCTGATTTGTAGATTATGATTTTTAAGAATGAAACTGAGATTTGATTTCACTGTTTTTTTTTTTGTTCCCGTGTACATTTTCATTTCTAAAACCAGAACTTTGTTAGTTGTGTGGCAACGTTGGGAAAACCAGGAAATGTGGAGAAGTGCCTCCCAGACAAGGACTATGAGGGAATTTGACTAATGAGTCATTTAATTACCATCGACTGTAGAACAAAACATATTTCCTGATCTGCTTTAGCAGATGCAAAGCATTAATATGACTATTAAAACTTCCCTTAGAAGGAAAACATTAACGAGTCAGGAGTAACATTTCAAACTCATGGAAACATGCTGATTTATTTATTTTTGTTGGGACCTGATTTATCAAGTATTTACTTATCCAGCACCAAAAAACATTTTTTTTTTTTACTTTGATCTAGCTACCGATGGATACGCTTTGAGGTGTGTCGCAGTGGCGATGGCCAGGTTCCTCACAGCCTATCGGAGGACGACGCCTCGGTCAACTTTGAGGCCTACCAGAGACATCGGGGTTTCGACGAGAACATCAAGACGGAGCACATGACAGGTTGCTTGAACATCAGTTTTTTATATTGCAGTAGTTTTTCCACTTGACTGTAGCGTAGATTACCTCAGGTCTCGTTACATTGATGCATGTACTGTACACGCAGTATAGGCCATCCTGGTCACTACGGGGCCATCATACATGATACATCATACATGAACTAGAGTAGCCTTCAGGTTTAACAGGTGGGGAAACTATACAATCTAGTCAAACATGTATGTGGCTTGGCTAGCTGAAAGAGAAAAGTGTACTCCCTAAAAGGAGTCTGAGTGTGTAATTATTAGGAGAAGTAAAAGTATGCCATGTATTTCACTGTTCTTCTAGTTGTTATCTCCTGTTTTCTAATGTCAACATGGACGGTGATTCTTCTTCTATTTATTGTATCCCTCTGTCTCTCCTCAGGACAGGCTCCGCAGTCTCCTAGCTCCTCTCACCAGCACCACCTGACCTCCCCCACCATGAAGCCCTCTACCTCATATTTCAACTCCTGAGAGTAAATCCCCCTTCCTGGTTTAGTATTTTCCGGAAACCGAGGCATACGGTAACTCAGACCTATGATATTTATTGTTTGTCCCTGACTGCATTACTGAGGACGTGTGCTAATCTAGTTGATGCAAATATTCTGGATGTGGCTGCCGAGTTAGCTTTGTGCTCAATGTGCCAGTAACAGAAACACAACGTCTCTGTAGTGACAGTTACATTTCTGTGTGTATATCAAGATATGTGCTGGATTTTAGAAATGTAATTCCACAATGCTTTTCTGACAAGTTTTGGTACGTTGCACACTGTTGCATTGTTTTTTTTACTGTTGGTACCAGACTTAAAGTTGCATTATATTTTCCAGTTGAAACAGATTGATCAATAATTTAATTGTATTGCCATCTTGTTTTACTTTGAAGGTAAAAGCTTTGGCTTGACAAGAAACCCACCCACGCAGACTTAGTTGTTGTTTTATCATTTATTTGTGCAAATTATGTTCAGTCATAAAGACTCATTTTGTGTTGTAAACTTGAAAATCCAGAGTTGTGTTCAAATAAAAAAAAAATCAGCTTTTCTACACGCAGTCCAGCAATAATTGGCAGTGGTTGTAACAGCATAGGTTGTCCACAGGATAAACAATGTCATCAACATTATATATAAGCACGTTCAGTGTTTTATCAAACGGTGATAATCTCTATACAAAAATGACATGGCAGAAATACTGTTGGTATTATTCACTTTCTGATGCTGTAGGAAAACTCGAACCACTCTGGTAAAGAGGTGAAATAAATGTTAAGGTGAGCCTCGTAACCAGATTCCATGAATTGCAGACGGTACTTTTTGCTTAACAATTCATGGGATCTGGCACTGCCCCGCTCTGAGACGACTTACTTATTACCGACCCCAAATTGATTAATTAGTAAAAGCAATACAAACGAGGAAGGAATCAAAAACAAACACCCAATTAAGAAGAAGAAAAATATAAATATTATTCCTTCTAAAATGCATAAATTGTCTACAAAAAAAATGTAGCTGGTCACTCAGTAACAATCCACCGTGTCATTATTTTATCACTTTCAGAGTGTCGATTATCTTATTGAAGAATCTGGTCAATCGGACGACATATTTGTCCAATCAGCTCATTTTTTTTTTTTAAAGAAACAAAAAGACAGGTTTTTCCATCACTTCGTCTTCCTCAAGTTCTGGGTTTCCTGTGGCTGGAGAGGTCAGTAATAAAAGGAGGCGCAGGTAAAATCCCGCTGGCGCTGTAGATCGGACAGGCTTTAAATTCACAGGGCCAGTCTCTCCATGCATATCGGAGGGCAGCTACTTCATCAGGAAGCGGGCACAGACTGGTAGATAACTGGACGGTAGTCAGATCCCAATGCATGATGGGAGCTGCCACCCAGTGAGACTCAGGCCCACATGGAGTCTGAACCCCTGAGCAACAGATCTTGATAATAGAAATAAAGAAAAATTAATGATTGGAGCTTATTTAATTACTTTGCGAGAATTTAGTTTAAGAAATCATCTTTTTATATATACAATTATAAATATTTATTACTTATAGTTTTGCGTTAGCATTGTTAACAAATCCAGCAGGAAATCACTCAAACTGAGTGTACCGCTGCCAGCCGTACCTCAAAGATGTCTTTGGATGGCGAGACAGAGACTTTCTGGTCGTAGGTAATGTTGACAGACATTGGAGCCAACCAGATTTTCTTGTGGAAAGGTCCGTGGAAGGACACGTCCTTCTCATTATAAGCCACTGCCCTAGCTCCCAGTGTCAGTCTGTAGGCTACATCCTGCTTGTCCCGTGGATGGATCCTGAAAGAAAACCAAAAAACCATCATGGATGATAGACCAGATAGGGAGGTCAATAAAAGCAGGTCACACCATGAGAAGTTTTATATATAAGTTTATAACGATCTTAAAAACACAAATGGGAAGCCGGAGCAGAAACGGGTGCGATTTGAGCTCTTTGCTCCAATAAAAAAATATTGCAGCAGCCTTTTTTATGAACAAAAAACAAAATAATACTGACTCTCGGCACCATATCAGTAAGTAAGAATTGTCGATCCAATCTCTGAAGGATTTGCACAGTACCCGATGTGTTATCATTAATTAATTAAACACAAGTATCAACAAATAACTGTCAATCAAAACGTAATGATCCTCCGTGTCGCTCAGATTTTGCTGAGAAGGCATATAAAACACAATCCTTACGTGCCAAAGGGTGATGTTGCATCTGGTAAATCCAAAGCCACGGCCATGAAGGTTTTTTGCATCCGGGAATTGGGGACAAAGCCTTTGTCTGCCGTCTGGTGCCAGCGGATGTTTGGAAAAGCGTCACTCTCTGAGCCTTTTTCGTAGGTGGAAAGCTGAGAGTACAAGGACATCCTGGATTAGATTCACAATACTGCAGATATTTGCAAAACCTTTTTGTGGGTTATTTTACCTACACATTGGCCAAGTAGCAGCATACATTGCTGTCTGCTGTCTGACTCTTCTTTAATGCCACAAGGGGGCGCTAAAGTCCATAGTTTTCTAATTCTACAGAGAACCTTTTAAAAACCCTGCAGACCTCCACTATTTTTGATTGTTACCTTCTTAAATGTCTTGCGATCTGTACTTGTTTCTATTGCGAAAAAATTGAACTAAATTCCAATAGTAAATTGAAAAGTTATTTTGTCATTGTGATCTTGTCTTTTTTGCAAGAAATGAATGGAATTTGAGGAAGAGTGACGTAGAGACGTGGCTTAAGCCTAGTTTATGGTTCTCCGTCTTACGTTCTGAGCGGACCAATCACAGCGCTTGCGGTCCGCGTCAACGCGACGCGTAGTTAGGATTTTTTGGAGGTGTGCGTCAGGCTACGGCGTAGGGGTCTGCGTCGACGGCGTAGCTACGCCGTAGGTACGCCGTCGACCTGACGGAGAACCATAAATTAGGCTTTATGGTCAATTTTACTCTAAATGGGACCATAATTTAACAAATGAACATCAAAACTTAAAACTAGCGATTGAGACCATAAACTAATGTTCACAATGTTTACCGAGTTAATAAATCAACTAGGGTCGTTTGTAAGGTCATTTTCATAAAATAGAAATTATTTTTGCAACCGGAGTCGTCGCCCCCTGCTGGTCAGTAGAGAGATTGCAAGTTGTAAGACTCTTCCGCATTGGCCTCACTTTGCAGAATCAGAGTTTGCCGCTAGAGAGTAACACACCTGGACGAATCCAAAAGGGAAGTCGAGCGCCGTCTGCCCCCCCGAGCCCTGGTGAAACGCCATCCTCCAGTCATCAATCATCGCAGGGAAGGAACAGTTGTACTTCTCTTGGTTATAGGCTGCATTCGCCTCACCTGAAAGCAACACAAGGCATACAGATACATGTCATATACATAGATGTGGCTATACTGAATATCCGTTACCGGTGCAGGTAGTCTTACCCTGGTACCAGATGGCACCTTTGATGGTCATGTTGAGCAGCGGGTGAATCATTGCATTCCACAAGACAGAGTTCTCTTTAGGACTGCAAGATTTTAACGTGCAAACAGAAGAAAGAAAAGAAAGAAATAACCCTTTATTAATCCCCTTGGGGAAATTAGTCTCTGCATTTAACCCATCCTTAGTAAAATTAAGTAACAGTGCTGCCGTGAGGCGTTCAGGGAGCAACTGGGGGTTCCGTTTCTTGCTCAAGGACACTTCGACATGCAAACTATGGGGAGACCGGGGATCGAACCGGCTACCTTGTGATTTCAAGACGACCACAAATAAATCCATAAATATTAATAATTGTTACACTAGCTTGAGAACAGGGTGTCACATGGTAAAATGATACACAAATTCTAAAATCAGTTACCACCCATATAAATTTGCTGAATCGTGTTTGTTTTCATACTTTACCCGCTGTTAGTTTGATGCAGTCCACACCGCTGCAGTGCTCTTGGAGAGGACCAGACTTCGACAGGTGTGCCCCCCCAACAGGACTCCACCAGTCCTATGGGGTACTGCAGCGTCTTATACAAGTAGCGTCCAAAGAGCCAGCACACTGCAGAGAACTGTGCCACATCTGGAAATACACCTGCCTGTTAAGTAGGTGGATGTACGCACTTAAACAAATAGCACCATGGTTGATATTTTTTGTTTATTTGATCAAATGTGATGACATTAAACAGTATTATACTGCAAAGGTAGCAAAACAATAGCTTGGATTTAGGAACATGTGCATGTTTCTATTACATTCAATAAACCCAACCCAAACTTTTAGCTGCAAATGCATCTTTAAACAATTTTATGAATAAATAAACAAATCCTGGACTTACTTGCGGGCGGCACAGACCAGGGAATTTCCACTTGAATCAAATCTGTCTTCTCAGTTTCACTCAGGTTCAAGGCTGCCATAAAAGTCCTCACATGAGGATAATTCGCTGAGAGGTCCAGCTCCTCGGACGCATTGAAAATCTATTGGGAGAATAAATACATAAAAGAGTTCAGTATACAATACAATATGAATACATACATACATACATATCAAATAGAAAGTTATATGTCTGGAATGCTTCAACCTTTCTCACCATTAAAGCAAATATGTTGCACTAAACCAGAGCTGAAGCTAATTTCCTTTAACCAATGTTTTGTGTGCAGCATTATAGAAAAGGGGTTTCTTTCAAGATTCGACCCCACAGACAGACTTATATTTACCACGAAGGTGCCGACCAGAGAGACAGAGGGCCGTTGGCCTGGCTCAGCCTACCTTAGATGTTTGTAACCACATGTTGCTCTGCCCTCCACACAGCCAAACATCTCCAAACAGCACATCTGTCAGAGTGGCTGTGCAGCCCGGAGTTGCTGCTGTCACATTGTAGGGCCCGCCAGCTTCAACCGGGTCAAGAGTGACGTGCCAGACACCTGTTAAAAAAGAAAAAATATATCACTGAACATACACTGTATACAGAAGAAGATGGATGCGAATACGGTCTCTCAGTTTTGGAGAGTCCTGACTTAAATAGGCACAGTATGTGCACAGTGTCAGGAAAAGCACATTTATAATTAGTTCCCTTTGTCAACCACATGATTTTGCACCTTCAACACCTCCGCATGGCACAACTCCACCCTGATTCGTGAGACTGTAAAGCATCTTGATGAATACAATTGGCCCGACTTGACTTTGAGTCAAGTAATTTTTCTTACACTCTGGGCTGTACATGGATTAAAGAGCAGAGACAGGATAAAGAAACATTACCCTTTAGATACCCGACTGAGACATGTGTCTTGCAGAAGTTCAAACATGTGACCAGGGGATAAAAAGAAAGAAAAAAAAAATAACTGACTCTTCCAAATTTCCACTCCCCGAACAGGAACTGGTTACACAACAAACGCACTGATTCGGAAATGACTTCCCTGTCGCATCTGTCCCTAACGCTCAGTCTCACCCATTCACCAGCCTGTGGGTGTCAGCATACACCTGACAACAAAGTGGGTGCACTCACCTTTTGTCACGGTGACAACTGAGGCGTTCTGTTTCGATGGTCCTGACAAGGTGAGGGTCACCTGAGCCCCCTCGGGGCCGGGGCCCCACAGCACGGCGCGCTCTGGAGACTTCTGCAGCACCATGTGGTCCCCATAGTAGGAGGCAAAGTGCAGGTCCCCATCTATATACACACACACACACACACACACACACACACACACACACACACACACATATATATATATATATATATATATATATATATATATATAGACACACACACACACACGTATGTATTTTTTGAAATGCCAATATATACAGGAGATTGGTATAGTCATTGCATGCTGGGTAAGTAGATGAGAGGGAAGAAATACAACTGGATTATGATTTCCGGTTATAAATAAGTATGCTGGCGCACGTTTCGTTTTGAGCGTCGGTACTCACCGCAGGCGCGAATAGACGCGACAAGAAGGAAGACAACACACAGCGTTGTCGCCATGACGAGAAGACAACCGACGTAAAGCAAAAGCTGGACAACTCGGTCGAACAAAGTCACGCGAGTCAGCTCTCGCGCTAAGTGAGGCGCAACGTAACGCGGACAGGTTTTAAAACAACGGAATCAAGTCTGCTTCGCTCCTCTGACGTCACCAGCTGACTGCGGATCTTCAAAATAAAAGCACGAAAGTTCAAAAGCGCCATCATCTTGCTTAAAAACATTGATTTAACCAACTTAAACTGTATTTGAGTATATAACCCAATCTTTGAAAAAGTGTACTAATCATATTGAAAAAAACAAATCGGAATAATCATTTTAATTTAAGCAGAGGATCAAAGTTGTTTCAAGTATGTCTGATAACAATACAGCCCTTGTGTACATTTCAAGAGTTGGTTGCTGTAATTGTTCATCTGGTCGGAACGAAGAGAGACCTCTTAAAGCACTTCTACAGGTTCACATTCCTCATTCTGTGCAAAAAAATGCCTTCACAGGTCAAACTGAAGGCACTTGCGCATGTCGACCCCCCGGTGGCGCTCAAGCACCTGCCATTGTGTCCTCTGATAAATTACATGTCTTGATATAGATACATACTTTGGGTTTCTCTTTCTTTTTCTAATTTTGTATTTTAGTTTTTCAATTCAAAAACATTTCAACCCAGCTAACAATATTGTATACAATATGTATCATATATAACCTTGTACATGATGACATAAATACAATGGCAACACTTTAGATTACTAACTGCAACAATTGTAAACCAATCTAAAGGATTTTTGACAAACGTACAATGTATTAAAAGTTAAAAGTAAAAGCATAAAATCTAACGTTGCATTTTCAATATCAGACACAATTGTCTTGAATAGTCTTCTAAGGTTCAACAATTAGGCCAAAACATTTAGGCTTTTTTTTTTTTTTTTTTCGAATAATATCCCAAATAGCATATATTGATGCAGTCAACATTAATACGTGAAATTTCTCAGCCATTATAATAATATATTAATAAATTATTGTACTAATAGAAAAGAAAAGAAGAAGTTATCTGTTGGCTTATTCATATATCTCTCTCTCTCTCTCTCTCTCTCTCTCTCTCTCTCTCTCACTATTTCAAATTCAGATTTTTTGCCGGCATGAGTATAATCCAAACATGTTGTATAATATTTATAAAAGCTAAAGCAATAACTCAAAATGTATGTAGCCGGACGGGAAAATGTGACTGTACTTATTAACACCACCGGATGGCGCTGTGTCAATTTCCTTTACGCTCACGTGGGGTTGAGCAGATGCAACTTGTTTTACCACAACGCGTTTTCCGGGTTTTTGACCATACAATGAATACACAGATATGTAAACTGTCTCAACTAATTTATCATTCTCTCACAAATACAGAATTGTTGGTGGGTATCGATTGCTGGAGTAAACACAATTGTTCAGAAAAAGAAAACAATATTCAGAATTCACCAACAGAACGGTTGTGCCGAAAATGATCAGAGTGCATGTTGCCCTCTAGTGGCATATAAATATAACATATAATGAAGGACAATTCTTTAAATTACCCAAATCTGGAGATGCAAACTGTAGCTGCTTGTATTGGTTAATACAAAGTGTCCTTCAAGCAATTTATGCTGAGCTGGAATAAGTGAAAAAATGCCTATACAGCTAAATTTCCCACAAACCAAAAGTATAATTAATTCTGGTTGCAAGCTGTGAGATTCAGCTCTGTCCTGGACCAGCTTGGTTGCTGTGGCAACAGCTATTCAAGAGTTTACATCCTCTGTTGTTAAACAACGTGGGCTGTTTATCTTTTATTTTGTGTCCATCTTTTCCTTTTTTTTTCAGTGAGCCATCTTCTCAAACATGGACAACTTGAGATGTTTACACACTTTCCCAAATGTTTTCTGAATAAATACAAGTCACAGTAGACACCATCTTTTTTAATATAAAAACCGGATCTCGTCTCAGCATGATGTCATGATGTCAGTTACATAATTAATCAAACTTGGAGAATGCCAACAACTACACTTTCAAGTAGCCTACATTTAGTTCATGCAACCCAAAATGATAAGTCACAAATTATCTTTAATTTATGTTCATATTTTTTGGCATTCAGACAGTTTTCATGGGTCTGGTGGTCTCGCTGCATTTTGAATTCAACACAATCAAACAGTGTTACGTTAAAATACTCAACAGATGTTTACTTCATCCTAATTACAAGCAATATAAGCAGCATATATGGTTAATATGTGCCCTTTGTCTTTGTTAGATCACATTTATGAATTCATTTGCTACTCGTTTTTTTTATTTTTACAAAAAGAAATACAAAAAGAAAATCTATTATTATCAGAATCAGATCAGAATCAGAATCATCGACATATAAGTGATGCTCCTGGCCACATATTCTTCTTTTGATATTTTTTTTCAAACCCAACCACCACACAAGGGTTAAAGGGCTTTACAATCTATACAGCATGCCACCACATCCTCTCCTCTGTCCTCATTGTACCTCAGTTAAGTGAGTACTTGTTACCTTAAAACTGTCTTTCTCAAAGTGGGCCCTCAGATCCCCAAATCCGCAGGCTCCTGTGAGGTGAATCCTTATGAAGGCCAAAGTCATTAACATCTATAGACTAAAACAACAGCATGACAAATGAGAAGCAGGTGTAACATTCATTACACAACTGTTTACCAGCCAGGTGTGTATTTACCGAAGCGTTTTACGAGTTTGCCTTTAGTAAAGACAAATGCACAGGCCGGGATCTGTTGGCATGCTATTTAACACAAAACTTCAGCACTCACACAGAGATAAGTGATGAATATAGGCAGGAAAACGGGAAAGCTGGTGGTTGGAGCATAAAGTAATGAGAAAATGGTAAATGGGGAACAGAAGTGTGTTCATGACGTACATTTATAGTGAGCTGTAGGGTGACAACATACATGAGTGTGACATGAAATTATTTCCCTTTACCTTGCAGCTTTCCGTGTGCACCTACCGTGTCAATTACATACCACTTCAAAGGCCGTTGATAATATTGGAAATGGCACCTGGTCCAGAGTATACAGTGTATATATTTTCAGCCTCTTTGTGTGCCAGAGAGGAACCGCCAGGGCCTTCTAAGACATTCTAAAGAATAATATTTGAAAAGGTCATCAGTTCGAATTTTATTTTATAAATTCATATCAGGGGAAATAAACTCTTTAAACCTGCCTATTCGGTCTGTGTTGGAATGGTGAGAATGCTCTGTTGCTGTGAAGAAAATGTTATGCCTTTAGCTCTGTGATTGATGGTCCAGCTATAAATATATATATATATATATATATATATATATATATATATATATATATATATATATATATATATATATACAGAGGTCTGCGATGAATAAGAGGAACTGGATATAGCGTTGGAGGCGGAGTGCTAATGCCTTATATCGATATAGTATCATTTGTTTGTCTTATTATAAGACAAAAATGTTTTATTGTTTTATTTTTTAAGCTACATTTATAAATGTATAAAGACCCCACCCATCGTCACATGTTACTATAGTGAAATGTAACTTCATGTTAATTCTATGAATTTAATGAAATACAAATGTGCCACAGATCTCTACATAGTATTGTAAAATTGAGCAATGACAAATGCAATGTCTTTATTATAAACAATTGCTGAGTTTATCTATTTTTATGATTTATTTTAAAACATGGTTATTTTATGTTTAATCTGCTTCATCTTTTTTTAATTTGTATATAATTTGTTGGAAATGTCTTTAGAATTTAAGAAAAACAACACAAACCATACACTTCCTGGTTATAAAGTTACCCGGATCTTCGAACTTCCGGGTTTTCTTCCGCATGGGCGCACCAGTGTTTCCTTAAGCAGGCTGTATTAAGCGGCGCGGTCTCGGCAGTGATTCAAGAGAGAGACACGTTTAGAATGACAGTAAAACTCACTAAGTAAATATTGTTCTCTAAGTGGCGAGCTTTGTTATCGGTAATTATATGACAAGTTTGCATATAACTAACGTTAAGTGACACAAATCATACGCTAGCGGGAAAAAAACTCGCCGAAACTAGCTAGCGGATAGCCACCGTTAGCTTGGTTCACCATGGAAGCCGTGAGGAGGACGTCGTTATGGATTTATTACCCACGCCGATCTCAAGATCAACTTTTAATGATGGAGCAATTGAAGACCGACACCAGAGCTAAATTTGGTGCAGAAAAACACATATTTTTGGAGGCTTTTCAACTAATGGCTCGCTGTCTGACATGGAGAGTGGCTGGATTTGATGATTTATGAAGTTTATAAAAGTTTTCTAGTAATGTGATCATCAAAGGGTAAGTACTTTAAAATCTAATTGGCCGCCGCTGCCAGTGTTTTTGTGCGTCACGGTTTATTCGGGAACACGCTCACGCGTCTTCATTACAGTATCAAAACCCTCTCATATATTCTATGTTCAAAACATACTAAATTCGACCTTGGGGTCTCTTAAGGAAATAAGTCTTGTTTGAAGTGTCACTTGTGGTTTAGCGTTATGTCTTGAAACAGGAGGGGAGCAAGCTGCCCTTCCTTTGAAATACAATTATGAAATACTCACAATTGTCTCTGGAGTTTTTGGTAAACCCGTCATGTAGAATAACTTTTAACTTAATACAAATTGTATAATGATATATATGTATATATATATTTTATGCACTTTTTCCTTCTGCACAATGCCCGTTTTCCCAAATAACCCAAACCATATATTGAATAGGCCGCAGTGCCAACCTGATAATAATGCTTGTGGTGGTGGGCTCCAACGTGCCACGATGGCTGGTCACTGACATTATGTGTATGGGCTTGATTTAATATGACATGTGGTGGTTTGAAGTGAGTTGTGGGTTTGCTCCCTCATCTTCTTTGTTTGTTTCAGAGCTGGAGTTGTAACTTGTCTACTATAAGAGAGGGTCAAGGTCACGGTTTTCCACTGGTGCAAGCTGAATCGTACTCTACCTCACATATTGGAAGTGAATGATATATATATATATATATATATATATATATATATATATATATATATATATATATATATATATATATATATAATCCTTTTATATATCTCTCTGAACTGTCAAATATGGAATATAATCCTTTTTTCCATTTAGATTTTCCGTTTTAGTATCCACACACTTTGTTTGCAACGGTCATTAACATTAATATGACAAAAAAAGTATTGTTATCACTTCTAAGATTTCTTTGGTTCTTTTGGTTTCCAACTGCATACTGGAGGTAAGAATGTGTTTCTTTGATTAATGCTAATTTCTGTGAAAAGTAGTTTGATTTTGCTCAAAGTGCTGAACAGCTATGACATAAATAATAATAGTGTGCAAGTGTTAGACCTTGAATGATTTATTACCTTCTGAAAGTGAAAGCCGAAGTTCCCAAAAGCATAATTTCCGACCTTTGAAACCCAGTTTTGAATATATTTTGAACTATGCAGGTTGAGAAAACGAGCGTCTCTCTGAGACATTTGTAGAGAATTCCCAATGAATGCTGAGAACAATGCAAACTACGTCGCTTCTGTCGGCTGCTTCAACTCAAGCTGTCATGCCCTGAAACCTGTCAGTGAGTTATTTACTGAAAACAACAAGAATATTAACAACATATACACTGTTCTCCAGCTTGAATTATTTCAGAATGACCTTCCTGTGGAAACTAAGTGAACGTTTTTAAATAAAAGATGCGAATCATGCTTCTGATGCACAAAGGCATCAGAAGTGAAATCTTTTTAGGCAATTATAAATGATGGAGAACGTCCCTTTCAATAGTTATTATATAACTTTTGTCAATTCACTGTAATTATTTTTCCCTGCCGTGTGCTGAATAGAATTTCAAATAATACTCAAAAGAAAAAGGCATGCTTCTAAAAGTGCATATAATTGAAAAGTAAAATAAAATTAAGTGGACTGTCATCAGAACACATTAAACATTATTTTTCTTACATTTTTCTTTATTTGATGTGGCTTTTTCTCTAATGTCACTTTTATTAAAGTATTTAAGCAGGCAATTAGAAAAAGAAAAATGATGTGTTCTTACCTCAAGGTGTGCATGAAGTTGAATATAAAAGCATACAAATATGCTTTGACTTGTTTTGTTGTTTTCGAGTGCAACATTCCTGTTTAGCATAAAAGGAAAAGCCTTGTTTTGCATAACTTTTCATATGTTTGTATACAGTAAATAGTAGCTTAAACTTGTAACATTGTATTTGTGTCCTCATGTGTGATCATAATTGCATAATTTCACATAAAAGGTCAAACACATAGAAAAGCATCATAATTAGGAGAGTAAAAGGAGCGCAGATGGAGTTTTGTCTTGACATGAAATCAAGCACACAATCAATAACAAACAACACAATCACACCACAAATAATAAACAACCCGTAACACCAATACTACAACAATGTGGGTGCCAGGCAATATCGCAGATCAAGAAGACAAATGGCATTAGGGATGCAGAGTATTTTCTCCATATAGGCCTTCAGCCTGTATACCTGTATTTACTGACTGAGAGAAAACAATACCATCACCAATTACAGCAGCCTGCACACATTCCCCAGGCAGCCAATGAACTCATTTTTACACACACGCACACACACATGCATACATTTCTCTCATTTAACGAGTCTCGCCTTGAGTTGAATAAAACTGTGTCATCATCATCAGCAGCTCCGCGTCTGTAATTTACTTATCGTGTTTTTTGTACGTGAAACGGCATCACGCGGACGGGATGGTGCACCGCCACGTCCGAGTAACACCTTGACGTTATGACTCCACTTCAGCCTCCGAGCCAGCGCTCAAATTAGATGGCAGAAATTGGGTTGAAAATAGCCAACTCTCGTCTAGTGATCCGTGGAATGGGCTCCGCTCTGCTCCATCACATTTTACAACTAATTTCACGTGGGGAAATGAGAGATGCAAATATGTTTGTGGTTTCATGCATGAACCAAGATTTATGGCCGCTGTCTCGGGGGCCCTCATAGTTCTCTTAAGACATCAGCTCCCATCCATCTTGTGATAAATCCCTTGAATTAGCACCTCCCTGTAAGTCGCTCTGCAGCTATTAGTTGCATGAGAGGAGCCTGAGCATCACCCCCTGCAGCCTGTGTCGCATCCCGCTTTTACACTTTTCATACTCTCCGCCTACATAGATCAGTTTACGTGTGAGACTTCTGCGCCTCATTAATGCAAAAAACAAGCTGCTGAACAATAGATTTTCCAGGCGACTGTAAAGTCTGCAGTACAAGGTCAGTCAATAAAATCTCAACTCATTTCAACTGAAGGCGATAGGATTATTGCCTTTTTGGGAAATACGCTCATTTGCTTTCTGAGAGATTAGAAGATTCATTGTTTTATTAATCTAACACTAGCAGTTGGTTAGCTTCTCTCAGTACGATGACTAAAAACAGTGGGAAACAGCCAAAATGTAACAAAATCCACCTGCCAGCACCTCTAAAGGTCTATACTTAACACGTTTTATTATTATCGTTAAATTCTATGGAAAAGTGGTTTTAAGAGGCATTCTTTCTGCACAATATTCCTGGATTCATCATAGTGAGGTTGAGGCTGCTGTGTATTAACTTATATATATATTTTCATATACAGCCTGCTCACACCATCAACAATATAAACAGGGAGATATTTAATTCAGGAAAAGTAAGGACGCTACACTGCTGACCAATAGAAAGCCGTCTTGACCTCTTGACAGCACTGACTTTTAAGGGAACGGAGAACTCAACAGTAGAAAATAGCTGGCTTCTTGGCCGTTTAAAAAAAAATATGGTTAATTTTTAGAGGGTGTTCCAGCCCTGCACTTTAATATATCTCGAAAACCAAATGTCTCGTACAAAGGCCACAGAAGTTTTGCCCGTTATTGCCTTGTGAGTTGTGTTTTTACGACATGTGATACAGACAAGTAACAAAACAAATATTTTCCTAGTCCCATCCGGCCTCAGATCCTGCTCCAGCTCTCAGCCTCCTACTCAAATCTAAATTGGTTCCCGGCTTCACGATGGGTTCGGGTGTTGCAGCTTTACTTAATAGTGCCGCTGTTGTAGGAGGAAATGTTGCTGCTTGCCGATCAGGAGAGGAGTGCAACCTTGTGCACTTCTGCTGTTTCACACAACGTGAGTTTTAGTCACCGACACACACGCATAGCACAGAAAACATAGCTATGTGAGAAACAGCTGGAGGTATAAATGATGAAGAAAACCGCAGCGCCCTTTGGGAAGACTCTTCCATCGCATCGTGATTCCAAATCATATCGCAAACAAGGTGGACTCCTCAGTATCGTAAACAGTGTGAATAACCAGAGGGGAAATAGGAAAATGACAGCAAAGCAAAATGCAAATACTGCCACATTATTAATGACCTTTTTCATTTCAGTGACAAGCCATTAGATCATAAACCAAAGCCCACGTTGATACAAGCCTGCAGGAACAATCCTGGTTGAGTGTCACTTTAATAAATGGGTTCATCAGCTATTGTGATTTTAGCTTTGAAGTAAATAGCACAAGTCAATATGGCATACTCATTTTTCAAGGAGCAGTGGAAGTTGACGTGCATTACTATATCTTCACGTTTATTACTCTCGTGCCTTTTAAAGCTGATATCAAATAATCAGCGAATACTTTTATATGAAATGGGACATATCATCCATCAAATTTCTGTATCTGGCGGCACATTTTATGATGCAAAAGAAGCACGCTGATAGGAAGGGAAAAAATATCACAGAATTGTATTGACTTGAATGATGGTTATTCTTTATTATTATTGGTTTGTTTTGTTTGATAACTTTAGGCATGCTGTGTTGCCAAGCAACCAGACCTCCTCTCCCGATAACAAAGAAACTATAACAAAGAACTATAGCTCTTTTATTATACCAGCAGAAACATAGCACGCACGGGGCAGTACACACAAAAACTGTTATTTAATCACACCCCATGCAATTAGCTGCACATTGACATTCACTGTAAATCATTATTTAATCTTACAAACCCGCTGGTTCGATGCTCCGCGGCGGAGAATATCACGATGGGTAGTGAGCAATATACATTTAAAGAGGTACATCGTAAAAATGCACATAAAAGTCTGCGTGTCAGGGTGTGTTTCTCGAGGAGGATATAGACATCAAGAATGTTTATTATTTTACGAGTGTCGAGATTAACGAGATTATCAAAGCATTCCGGGGTTCGTTTCTTTTACCTGCCTGTGGTGTGAAATATGTCCGGCGTAAACATTGAAAAAAAACACAATCTTTGCAAATGGGGAAAAAAATCCTTTGTCGTTCCTTAAATTTATAAGTGTATTTGTGAAAGAAAGGGTCATTCTGGCTTCATCTTCCAGGTACGTTTATTCATGGCTGCGGATTGCTTTCCATTCATATCCTCTGTAACCCGTTCTTTTGTGAAGATGGAACATCTCCTCCGGTCCTTCATCATTAAAAGGCTGCTTAGAAGACACTTTGTGCATTCAGGGTCTTTCGCCTCTAATATCACAGCTTCCCTTCCCCGGAGAGTTTTAGAATGAACGGCGAACAGCAGCCTAATGCATTAATGTAAAAGCAGCTGAAGCTAAAAAAACGACAGACTGGCTGCGTTTCCACTTTGTCACATGAGGGCCATCGTAGTAAAGAGGTCAGGCGGATGCTGGATACGCTTCAGATCAGCAGGTGGCACTCTCACGTCAGTGAAATACGCGCGGCCGCGAGATGTGTTTTTCCTTTTAGTTTATCTTAAGCCTTCCACAGAGAACAACTTCCGCCATCTGGATTATAATAACTGGCTTTCAAAGATAAGCCACATCAGACCAATTTTTCTCCCTTCATTTTATGGACAAATTTCACGTGAATATTGTTTCGTACTCAAACAATATGAGTGCATCTAATGGTATATCCCACTTCCATTGCTTGGATAAGCTTCCACTTCCTAACAGCGTGAAATCACTTTAACGTGAGCGTTAGATATGGCAGCGGGAGCTGAGCTTTTGATGCTTTGTACAATAAACACCTTTTATAGTTTCTTTCCTTTCTGCTTATGATTAGGTGTATTAATAAAATGAATGGAGACAGAAATTTAAATATTTCTTTGTAATATATATGTCACATGGGGACGTCTACACTTGTGACTACACTTGTATCTTCATCGAATATAAATATTTGTTCCACAACAATACCCTGTGCACTGTTTATTGATTACCAGGATTAAAAACCTGTGTTCTTAATCGACGTTGCATGTAAACACGCTCGCTGGTAGTTCATCAAATAAAGGAGTCATTCCACATCCCGGTTCATGAGATTGCTTTGCAATTAACTTCATATTTATTACGAAAATTAAAGTTGCAGTCTTGACAGTTACTTTTCTCTGATTCTGCTGCGAGCCGGCCATGATTTTGTGATGCATTCAGGTGCGCTAAAGCTGATTCCGTCATCGTTAATATTCACACCGGAATGCATCACAAAATCACGGGCCGGCTCGCAGCAGAACGGCAATTATGATATCTATTTTGACAAATTCTCAGTCTCTCCGTGCAGCACAGGTGAAGTCCGGAAGTGGATGCGGTTTCCCGGAAAATAATCGCGTGTCTATCCGGGCTTATTAACCTGTCAAGTGAGCAGAGTTTGCAGTTTACAGTGAAAATATAATCAAGCCACAATTCCCAACATGATGCTGTGCGCCAACGGAGAACTCGGATCAGCAGGAATAACGGCCTCCAAATCAAACCCTTGAGTTAAAAGGCAATAAAGTCGCAGAATGGCAGAGGTCGTGCACTGGGTGAACTTAGCCGAGTATTTCCAATTTTACCTGGGACCTAAACCCCCTCTATTAAGAGTCAGGGTCACATATACTCCTGCCCACTTTGCAGTTTCCTCTTGGTTGAATGCTCAAGAGGCTGGTGCAGCAATTTCCTTCATATTTAATCGAACGTGACTGAGGTGTTAACAGTGTAGCAGAAAAAGAAAACACACTCCGACTGTCTCGCCCAGACACCTCTCAAGATTAATAGTCTGTGAACGTGTAGCTCTTTTATGAGCGAAATGCACTTCCTAAAATCTGGTCAAACTCTGTCAGCCTCGCACGTCAGTGCAAAAAAAAAAAAAAAAAAAAAATACATCTAGGAATAAACGCTTTCCGGAGTCATTCAAAAGTAACACTACGCAGCGCGGAGGGATGCACATTTTAAAGGCGGTGTAGTGAACGCCTGTCTCCTTTAATTTACAAAGTGGAGGATTCGCACCGTGTAGCGCACACATTTCCTACTGCATGGACCCGTTTTGTGGTGAGGTGAGATGGGAGGACGATGCAGAGCGAGAGAAGAAGCAGGGGATGCCGATAGCTCCAAACAAAAGACTGACTTTCAACTGCATCTCGTGTGAAACGGGCATCTTACCGCTCACACACTCAGATTTTAATCAGCTCCCAGCCAGCTCCAATTTACATGACATTGTCAGAGAGGAGAGGACACTCCCATTTATTAATTGAACTTGACATTTTTGGATGGATGGCCATCATGGCTATTTACATGTTGGCTCATTATCTGTTTGGCTGATGGAACATGGCGCTTGTGAAAATGAGTTGATTGCTGTGTACTTAGCTGTACTGAAGAGCAGCCAGGAAAACATCTTCTCATGTTAACGTCTGAGCAGAACCTTCATCCGGATGTCCTTTTAGAGGGTGGTACATATCAGAAAGAAATGTCAAAGAGGTGTGATACCTGAATTTGAGCTTGATTGCTCATTTTGGCTTCGAAACAGCAGGTAAATCTTGTGATGCACCACTCTGTGTTTCAACCACATGTGACATTTGCCTTCAAACATCTCTTCCTCTGTGTGAGGCAGGGTGACACAGGAATGGTCTCCGGTTCTTAATTAAGTTTGGTTTTCCTGAAACCCCGCCGAGCACCTACTGAGCGATCTGGATTACTGGTGTTTAACATTTAAATGCCTCATGTGAATTTTGTGAGCTAAAGGGCAGCGTGGTAATATTTTCAAACTGTATATTACGGCACTCTTCCACACCTGCGTTACGCCTGTCTGCTACCTCAGAGTCCATGCACCTGCAATAATTGTTTTTCTTTTTGCACAGACGTGCACAGAAGAAAATGTTCAAATTATTACCATGCAATATTATTAGAAGTCACTATTTGCCCTTTTTAAGGTCAGGGTACTTGGAAATGTACTCGGCCCAACACATGAAACTAAGACGCCCAACACACAAACAAACACACACACACACGCACACGCACGCACACGCACACTCAGAATCCAAAGTACGGATGTGGCTGCATTTAGGACAACCGCCTGTTGCTCTAATGAAAGTGTCACTCTTCTCTGTTTATACAGCTTGGTGCAGTAAACACACAGCCTCCCTTATTTATTCCAAGTTGATACAATTCAGTTACATTTGGATTGCAGACTTTCCTCAAGATAAAACAAAAAAACAAAGATAAAATATAATACAACTAACCAGTTATATGAAAAAATCTGTGGAAAATAATGTAATCACTCTTGTATTCCTCCAGATTCATGTTCATACAGGACAGTAAGGCAGTACATTATATAATGTGGTGCAGGAAGTGCTGTGATGATGATATCCTGCAGCAAAGTTGTGGAGGTCAGGGAGGTGGATTGGGATGTAACTTTTTTTTTTACTTCTGACATTTCAGGCTCAGACTTGTGTCCCATCTCGTGCCAAGACCCAGCCACAGTCAGCTTTTTTGAATATTTAAACATGACAACAATCTTGACACTAGTTTTCAATCCCATGCTAATGTGTGAGCCGAGGCTTCATGTTCAACAGTATGAATATTAAAAAAACAAATAGCAGAGGAGTGTGTTCTATTTTAAGTTCATATTCGTGCAGGTCGGCACAGCAGAGTTGCTCATTTTAACTTAGGAAGGGCAGCCAACGCTTTAGTAGCCTATATTTTAACATATGCATTTAAATGTGTTTCCTTCATACTAACACGTTTTAATTGCATAGACCTAAAATATCTTGTTGTGTGTGTACATTTCAAAGGTTTGGTTATCTTACGTCATGCAGAAGTACTGCAGAATTGTCCAATATCAGCTCTCTTGTGTTAACCAGTCAGACGTCCAGACACACAAAGAGTAAATATGATGCATACAAACACGGCAAACTCAAATCTGTCAAAAAACCTGATATCTACTGCTGACAGCGGTTAGAGATCGGCCCATCTGTTGTCTGCTCTTTGTTGGTGACGGTGGTAAATGGTCTTGTACTTGTATCCCGCTTTAACACTACATGTCATCATGACACCTGAAGACGGGCTACCATGCAAGGTGCCACCTGCCCATCAGGACTATCTGACATTCATCTAACGTTTATCTTTCAACAATGATTTGCAACTGTTATCAAAGGATGAACAAGGAATTGTGTCATTGTATTTGCTTCACCTGAGCTCCATTCACACTATAGTAACCTTTACGTGGTTACTTTGTGATACCAACTGAAGAGAAATGCAACGCTTGGGATATTTAGAGATTACACCATGCTTATAAATGTAAAAGCAATCAATGAAAGGAAAACCGTCACAGAGATCACATCGGAATTGAAGTCGCCACAGAAAAGAATAAACTATTCATGTGTTTAACCTTTCTCATATCTATCATTAGTTCCTCATCCATTCCAAATTATGTTACGCACCCAGAGCGAGGAGATACAGGGGGATAAAATCAGCAGCTGGGTATACAAAGAAGCACGATTTAGCCATAATGACAGTGGTGAATCCTTGTAGATATGCCCGACACAGCACCAACATTTTAGCTTGGTGATATCTGACAACACTATCATGGAGACACATTCCACAAACAGAGATAGGCCATTGTAAATCAAATGAAGAGCAATAAGCTGGTTGATCCTCATCTAATGAGTTCTATCCAACTCAGAAGCCTGAGGAATTTATAGTATTTATTTTACTTTCAGAAAAAAAAACAAGGCCAGCTCTGCATTAGGTACAGCTTTCCATGCACCCCTTACATTGACTGTATTCATTGCCTGTGAATTTTAACAGCTTTTCTCTTTAAATGGCTTTCTCTAACTCTCTGTACTTAACAGGAAGTTAGGGTCAAAGGCTTCTAAAGCTCCAATTAGAAACAGGTGAACTCTCGATAAGTGCAGGTTTTGCTCGCCAGCTGCGAAGTCAAAAGTTATACATTTTGACTCAGGACTATGCATGTTACAGTTAGAGCGGGTGGGCAACAATATGTCAAAGGGTGTCACATTATCACATCAACCTTGTAATTATTATGATTTATTCCAAATAAACTACAGTGCCCTTGCTCGTCATCATGTATTTATACTTTACCCAGTGCATAGTGCGTTACATTGTTGTATTTTAAGTTTTTGGACAACAATGGAGGTCACGGAGGAGTAATATCTGACTTTGGATAGAGAGAAAATAAAATCAATTCAAAAGGTCTACTTTTTGTAGATAATAACATTTTGAGTGTAACTGCACATCTTTGGCATTTACTGTACAGATGATGCTGTCTCTGTAGCATTTCTATTTCAGGAGACTTATTAAATCATTGATTAGACAAGACTGTCTGTCTCTGTGGTTTAAACGTAACACTTACTGACTGCTGGCTTGTAGTTGGCTGCTCGGCTGTCATGCTTGCCATATGGTGTACTATGTTGAGATGGAAGCATTTGCATTTTATCGTTTGCTATTCGAGACATACCACTGGCATTTTACTACCAGACATATTTAGCCACCGAGAAAAATGTTGGCCAATCTAGAAAAGCATTTGATCTCAGGTAACAAAAGTGTCAGATATTATACTCACATTTACATATTATTGATATCTAGAAAAGATCAGAACACAGCTTCCTTAACTAGTCTTTAATTAAACAGGGACTATCAAATCACCACGTTGTCATAGAACAATGCTGTTGCACCACAATGTTGTCATACTACAGTGTGTCTAATTTGATTATTCTTATAATCGGCACAGGGAGAGAGGTCTATTTTGAGCTGCGACGTTGAAGTAATATTCCTGGCTGCTGGTTCAGTATCAGGAAGAGGCACACCGACACAAGAAAGCCCACATATTGATATTTTCCATTCTGTGCTTTTGCCTCCCACTGATCAAATAAAATTCACTGTGCATCACATAAAAGGGCAAGGTTTATTATACTGGCCCAATACTTTTTTTGTTTTATTATCACGTATTAAATCGTAAGGCCCAGCATATAAATTAAATCAATCAAAATGAATGAAATTGGAAATCTGAATCCCCAAGGCAGGTGCGTAAACAGCACATGCTTCATTTAGTGCAACGTATTTCTTAATGTTACCGTTTGGAAAAGTCGGCCAGAAGCCGCCATTAGTGGAGCCCATTCAAGCTCCCGCTATCAGTGTCTGATAAGCTGCTTAGCGGAGGCGGGGGGGGGGGGGGACGTGGAGAGTGGACACTTGCTTAGATAATGTGCCAGCGTCACTCGGCAGTGTGAACCGCCAAGGTCGATAATGAGAACCAGCTACTAACCAAAAGGTTCCAAATCCATTTACAGATCCGGACATTTAGGAGAGGGCAGTGAAAAGGGAAACGCAAAGACGGCCGTGACTGTCTGAGCAGATGACAAAGGATCTGTCGACCCGACAGACTCCTGACATTCAGGGTGAAAGAAACCTCAGTCAGCCTATTCAGTCAATCATTACATACAATACAATAAGTAAAGCCAGTATCTAATATATAAAGACTGAAAAGGTATAGGTAGAAGCATAATGCGTATATATTCCTATCCCAAATTTGTATCAGTTAAATCAGATAATTAATTAGATATAAAGAAAACACATGTCACACATCCTGATTAAAAAAATAAATACATATATATACATTTCATTCACACTTGTAACCCTCAAAATAGTTTTATAAGCAATCCTCTTGAAAACCAAAAATTAGTTGACCATTCTTACATTTATGTTGGCGTTGTTCCATTGAACTCCTACAATAGAAATACATCTTCTTTTAATCCCTTTTTTAAAATCTTTTTGTACAGTAAACTACAAACATCTCTCAAATCTTATTTACACACTTTGATTGACACAATCAGCTTTGCTGCATGCTTGACATTGACGAGCAATCTCCCGAAGGGACTGGCTTGCTTGGATGGTCGCCATGCACCGCAGTTTTCCTTGACCTGATGTTTACCTGCATAATGCTTCCTGATCAGGCGCCGAGCTGTCCATCAAACCCACAATTAATTAGGAGGCGCAGTCAATCAAACAACCCTTGTGTCCTCCGTTTTTTGCTGCTCGTTTCAGTTGGTTCCCGACCACACAGATATGCACAACCTCCACAGAAACAACAATAATAATCCTCGCCCCGTTATTACACAATGCAGTGGTGGCAACACAATAACTGCAACAGCTATTGTGATGCGTGGATGCTTTAACTGAGAGACCTGTCGGGCTGTGAAATCTCTCTGATGACCAAGTGGAGCAATAACAGACGCTTATTGGATATCACAGCAAAACACAGGGAGGAGACGGAAAGAGCATTTGGTTCTTTTCCAGCCATCTGGACTCACCTTGAACGGTGTGGATGACAACTACACACACACACACACACACACACACACACACACACACACACACACACACACACACACACACACACACACACACACACAGAGAATAAGTCCTCCAAAATACTCCCACTTGCTTCATGTGTATTTATGATCTATATGCAAATGTTACCACATGGACTGAACCTCATCTGAATATCCACAAATCATTCCTGCCTATTGCCACCTCCAAATATTTGAGGTTTATTTACTTTTAAATGGACACTTTAAAGACATTTCTGACACGTTCGCACATATTTAGAGCCAAACGACTGTAAAAGCACGTTAACCTATTTTATAAAGGGTGATACACAAAAAAAGATTAATTATATTTATGTACATGTCAGACATGATTCATATCAACTGTGTATTGACAGCAATGTGTGAATCCTGAAGACAATAGTACATATTTAAATAACTCATTAAAGATGAGCAGTTGTTATAAATACGTGGAATATGGAAACAAAGAAAGATCGACTTGGCACACATGAAAAAGAAATTAGAGAATATATGTAAATTAATCTTTATGACAAATAGCTCTGCATGACTTCAGGAGCCAGATGTTTCCTGCACTTAATCTATTAATTTAATTTATTTCCCCTCTCTCATTTTTGGCCTAATTGCTCAAAAAACAAATGGGTGAGACCATAAATCTGCTCAGCCTCCTTTTGTTGCTTCAAAATATTGTCCTCGAAACATATTATTGCCTTTCACTTGTCGGGTTAGAATTATGAAACGTTTCCTCGACCACGGCGCTTTTCACAGAAAGTCTACAAAGTCTGACATTTATATGCTATGATGCATGAATGAGAAGTATGATAATAAAATTAACTCCCAATTTCTCACAAGTCTGACAGGGAGAGCTCTTCTGTGTGCATTTGCGTTTCCTGCTGTGCCATCTGAAGAAATGTCTCCTCTCCAAGAGCCTAAAACAACATCACAGACGGGCCCGTGTCAGGCGAGATTAGTTTGTGAGCCGCAGTTTGTCTCGTGGCTTTGTGGACGGCCTGATTTCACACAAAGGTGAAAAAAAACTAAGAATCTTGCACTCAACGATCTCTAAGTCTGTCATGCATTGGGTACAAAACTGAATCCTTCTTGAAAGTAATTGTTCAAAAGTCGTTCAATCGATCTGCACATACCCGCTTTCCCCTTGTAACGTTAAGGCCATTATATCAATTCATTTTGGCCAAATGTGAATGATCAATAGACGGTTTTTGTAACAAAATACAAAAATACATACATTATGTTCCCGGCCCATGTTAACAACAGATCTCTGCTTGTATTGTCTAACGGGCTAACGAGGGTAATTTGAAGATCTTTCATTAGCATGTGTTGTAAACTGCAGCCATTATGAGTTCTGGCACAGACTTTCTTAATTTTTTATAAGCCACCAACCTAAACTTGTAGCTTTTCATGCAGCCTGTGGCAGAAACATTGATTTGTCTCCTGTTAATCCATCCCATTGTTTACCGCAGATGTTTTTAAACCATCACACAGATGAGCTTTGAATTAATAGCCAGGGATGACACACGTTTTGTAATATCACCCAGCCAATCCAATTTTGTATATTAAGGTTATATTTTACAAATTGACAGTTTGACGTGAATGGCTGTGTACGATGTTGAACATTTAAATTACACCATGCAGAGGCAATGGCACAGCTCCTTCAGTCACTTTGAAAAAAAAAGTCATAGGATTGATTTGCTTGTCAATCAGGTGACGTGTGGTTAAAAAAGCATTTATTGCTCTAAGCATGTTTGTATGGAAATGGATCACAATGGATTCAACAAAAAAAACAATAAAAACAGGCCAATAGGAGACATTTCTATCTGCTGATTAGATAATAGCCTTAATTATTGTGGAGGTACATTTGTAATCATTGACCCTTAATTTCTGGAAGCTGGCGATCCTTATTGATTTGTTGAAGGGCGTAGCCTCTTTTATTAATAAATCAAAGCGGTTCCTTATTGTTGTGTCGTTGCAATTGGCGAACAATCTTCTTTGAGATTTGATAAAACTATACTTTGCTTTCCGTTGAGTAATGAAATATTCAAAAGTAAAAAAAGAAAATCACACAGAAACATATGTGAAAATGATTAAAGTATACCGGCCTGTGGTTTACAGTTGATCGGGCACTATATGAATTATCCTGACGCTGAAAATCCCATAACACTGAGATTTATTCGACTCATATCCTCAGAATATTGCATTCGCCCTGAGAAAAATGAAGAATGTCAACCGCACAAAATGTCAATGTTTTGTTACAGGGCAAGTCTTGAATGGAAGAAAAAAAAAAGAAGAAAGAATTTAAATATGCTCTTTAGCTGTGAAGCCACAGGCTTTGGACCACTGAGGCTTCAGCTGGAGCCTGTTGAAGCCTAAAGAGGCGAGCGAGCTCTCCTCCTTTTGCTGTAATAACCAGCTGTTGCGCCTGGAGGAGTGTGCAGGCAGATGCTCTGGTGGCACAGGGAATGATGAACATCGCCTGCCAGCATCTGTATCGCAGCAAATGTATGCGCCGACACACGGCTTCACACACACGTGAGCTCTCAGCCGGGACAGTAATTGTCCACCAGATCAAATGAATGTGGACAATCGCCACAGAGGCTCATCAGGAGAACCTTTGGTGGTCTTCCACGGTGGAGTACAAGGACCCCGGCTGTTGTGCGTCTCTGATTAACAGTAGTGAGAGAGCGATCTGGAGAGGTTTGTTTTTTGATTGTTAGCTGCTTAACGTGACTGAGTGGAACATCTTCATCTTGGAGCATTTAAAAGGTTTTTAAACCTGACCGTGAAACCAAACTTGAGTAATAATGTTGATGGATCAACTCTTGAACCGGGCTTGACGAACGACAACGTTTATCACTTTCTAAATTTGGTTTTGCAGTGACTGAGCTCATATCTCATGTTTTCCTGTTATCTTAGATACACTGTAAACCCGAATAGGTTGCCAGAACTCAAAAAGATTTAGTTAATTGATTGCCTCAATTTTTTTATGTCGATTAACTTAAAAGTAAAAAAATTCTAGAACTTAAAAGGTTGGATGATTTGCTACTTGTGTGACTTAGTTTTCTGTTAAGGCAACTCAATTATTTTCAGTTATTATAACTTAAAATTTCCACTGGAATAAGTTCACAGAATTTAAAAATAAGTACACAACCACACCGTTTTATGTTAACCAAACTCAATGTTTATTAGTTTGTGTTGTCATTGTTTTAAGTACACATTAGTCAAATATGTTGAGTCAAAGATTCAATATAACCGGTACAAAGTGAAAAAGTTAATACATGTCGTCATCTTTAAGATGTGCCTTTTAAAAAAATTGTTTACCTTCATGGCACGTCTTCATCACCATTTTAGTCCTTCCTAAACATTCAAACAGTGCTTGAACATGAGTGACACAATGTGGCACTTTATAGTGAACAATATTAGTTTTTTCAAATTCTATTTATTTAAATGTATGAAATTGAATATTTTTGTCAAATCACATTTTTCTCTAATTGATTGCAGACCCCTGAACTGAATCAAATAGAAATCGTATCATGAAAGACTTTTTATGAACTGCAAATATTGTATTGTTGTCCAATGAATTGTATCTTGATGAAACCTCTGATTTACACCTTTTAAAAATAAATAAATAAATAAATAAAAAAAAAATCAGCTTGACAAGGCTTTTTTCATTGCGACAAAATTACATTATTTTTTTGTCTTCATGGTTTCAATGTGCAAGCAGCATCAGGTAGCCAGCTGGAACATAACAATTGAAGGTTAACATTCACTAAGCTTTGATGATCAGTGACTCACACACGTCAGACCATGATCAGATGAAGACTCACAGCGGGGGGTTCTGAGCTGGGCTGCATGGCAAACATCAAGTACGTTTCTTTTTTGACCGAGACAAAAACCGAGGCAGCTATTGGGTAGGAATTCAAGGCTGCCAGCCGACTCTGTGGAATGACCTAGGAAATAGTCTCTTTGATAAAGCGGTAATCCTTTTGGACCGTGAGATCAAAGATCAGTATACATTTCCTAATTGCTACCACACATGTAAATTAAACCAGCGGGTTACTTCAATGTCGGCAAAATTAGACCGCCTTGCAACAATGATGTAATAGTGTAATAGTCTCTTGAAGGCATTTAGTTCTCACAGCGTAGCAGTTAATCAACACTGGATTGTGTACTTGATGCCACATTCAGCCATAATGACGACGAGAAGGGATCCAGACCAAACAAAATCAAAGCAACGAGTCAGAATTAATTTTTCAACCCGTCAATTTTTTTTAACAAACACCCTCTTCCACACACAGGAGACATCATGAGCACCCCATGTAAACGAAAACAAAAACCCACTCATAAAAACATTGCTCCAAAGCACTATAAGTGGTCAAAAAACACGGCATGGTACCTTTTTTAATTCTTAGTGGTTTCATGCAGGGCAGGTTGGGTATCGTGGACTAACTAATGCATTTGCAGAAAGCCGTGATCTGTTTCCAGCTGCAGATTTGTGTTGATTCTCAGTAGGATCGGCATCACTGGAACGACTCTTTCATTTTCAGGGAGTTGTTGGATTTAATGTTAGTCTCAAAAGTATCACTTGATGGAACTTTAAGAGACAGCTTAGAGAAATAGGTTATAAATGACCTCAACAGTGTTTGTGTTCAAAACCATATAGATAGATAGATATATACTTTATTAATCCCCAAGGGGAAGTTTGTTGTCGTAGTAGCGCTTTACGACTTACATCTTACAGATACAAATAAACACACAAGATAAAATATATAAAACTATGGTGTGAATGATTAGATACGGTCAGACTTTGATGTCACTACTGTTTCCCGAAAATGACTATCAACGCCTTGGTCGGATAAAAATCTGTTAAAGATCATTTACTGAGTTACAGCCACTGTTGAACTTTTACCTTTTTAAAATGCCAGTTCTCTTAATGATGGGTATTAAAACTAGGGCTGCAACTAACGATTATTTTAATAATCGATTAATCGGTTGATTATTTTTTCGATTAATCGATGAATCGGATAAAAAAATGTTTTTATCAAAAAAGCGTTAATTTCCAACCCTTTATGTATGCTTTACATCTGCCAAATGTGAGCCCTTTTTACTGTAATTGATCCCTCCAGAGGCTGCATTTACATACCCTGCTTTATCAATATGTATGAAATATTGGGACAGAGGGAAGCTGTACTGCTCCATATAGAGCGTCCTCTTCCTTAAACTCTTTCATTCTGGGTCTCTAATGACCGCGACGTCACGTTGTTGGCTAAGCCCAACTACGTGATTTGCTTCATTCTACTTTGAGTAAACAAAAAAAAAACCTGCAGCCAGATCCGCCGGTTTAACGTTAACGAGTGACAGCGTGAACTGAACCAGACCGGGGGGTGACGGCATGTTTCATCACGTTACGTTTTTTTACAAGCAAGACTGAACTGTAACGGAACATAACGTCACTTTAACGACAATACACAACCAAACACGTTAGCTAACGCGATAGCAAGCTGACTAGTAGCTTCCATTAAAAACAAGTTTGAGGAACATGAAGACGCTGATTGGCCAAGACTCGACTTGTCAAAGATCTTCTATTTTTGAGAACATCACAACCTCAGCTTTTCTCGCGTCTCACTCCAATCTCAGAAACGCTGGCCGGCCAGTTGCTCTGCTCCGCTCTTTTTTTTCTTCTCCGCGACTTGTTGCTCGGCGTAATAATCGCGCGACACAACGAATCGATAATGAAATTCGTTGCCAACACTTTTGATAATCGATTTTTATCGATTCGTTGTTGCAGCCCTAATTAAAACTGAACATAAGGTATTTTAAATAATCTGTCCTATCATCTCGTGTTTTACAATGCAATGGACAAAGACACTGCGGTGTTATCAGACTACAAATGGAAAGTCTGACAGAAAAGAGTCCACATTTAACTTTAATAAAACCAGTGACCCATGTCCTGACTGATGGCTCAGTGGAGTTAATCAATATGTTGATTAGATGCAGGAAAGTAATTAGATATCAATCCAGTGATCATTGGACAGTCTGATTAATAATGGTTTAGTTAATGAGTTTGAAGGAATTAATGTGACTGTCAGATAATGAGAGATCTATACTCTCTGTATATTGTGTCACCGGCACACATTAAGGGCACCGATAAACATTAGATTGTTAAACCTCTGATGACCCATCTCCATGTCAGCCATGCTATGACTTTACCTCGTCGATCTGGAGTGAACGAGGAAATCAGTGCGATGCGAGGACCATAACTATTTAGCAGATGACTGGAAATCAAGTCAAGGCCGGGTTTTCATTTCCCAAAACTACGTCCGGTAAATGTAATGTTTTTTTGCAATGCATTGCTTCTTTTTCTATGTTAGTTTTTTGGGACATTTCTATTGGATTATGTGGCCTAGTTGAGGAGGAATTTTCTAAATTGGACAAATCTAGCAGACTTTCAAGTTGACATTACATATTTGGATCTTTAAAAAAAAAAAAAAAAAAAAATATATATATATATATATATTGAAGCATTTAAGTTTTCTAATAGTCCCACCCCTAGTTTAAAGATTAAAAAGTCTTGAATGATGGTTATTCCAAAACATCTGATTCCCGAGAAGAAGTTGAATGAATTGGTTTGTTTGAGTCGTTGAAGCTTTACTTCTTCACCATTAACCAATAGTTTATCAAGGCTTCGTACATCTTGCCATTCTAAAGCTTTACCTTGAAAGGCTAATTTAAAAAAAAAAAAGCAGTTAATCGTTTAGTTTATTATGAAGCCATTAGGATGTCAATGAGTATATTTGAATCATTTATTCATCATTTATTCATGTGTTCTACAAGTCAAACATATTGCTTGGCATTTAATATTTGCCTGCTGTGGTCCTGCATGTGACCAAATGGTCCACAGAAGGCTGAGCCGGCCTTTGTGCCCTTGGTTTGAACCCATTATCCTTTCACTTTGGCAGGTATAGAGTATCAGATGCTGCCATCTAACAGTCTTTAAGCCCTGCCGGGGAACGTCCCAAAACTATATTTTCCATTTGATTTATTTATTCAGTCACAGTTATACCGTCCTGTTCTGTCCGTATTTTATCTGTCTCTTCTGCTTTTTCATTCAAATATTTTCTATTTAAATCATGTTCTTATTATGGAAACCTGTAGCATATAGCTAGAATTTGCAATGTGTGCATTACTGTAGTGCATTTATTTGACCGCATCACATCAAAGTTCTGGGAATATGTTTGAACGTGTATATCGTACATCTCCCAAGGCTTTGATGAAGCTCAAAGAAATGAAGACTACTATCAGATCCAATATCGGAGATGGAGCACAGTCGCACGATGTTGTTGCTTTTACCTTGAGCATCCCACTGCATGGTGAGAAACTCCAGAATGTGCATTTTCAGAGATTAAGGCGGCCGATTCCATCCATCTATATATCTCTCGTGCAGTCCCTCTGGAAAAACCTCAGCCAAATCCAGGACGGTTTCACCGAGACGAGCAGTCACAGCAGTATGTTAAGCCATAGGTGTTTTACCGGGACGACTGGGAATATGATGCAGCAGATTCTATTTTCAGCCTTGGCACACAAGCTCCGAGTGCTGGGAGGGGTGAGGAAACACAGAAAGGTGGAACAGCTTGGTTACACACTTGGCCAGCATCCAATGACTCGGTTTAACTAATCAGTGTGCCGGTTAATAAGGACAGATGACATTGTGGTCCCTTAACGCAACATTAAGATTCAAATCCTTTTTACCCGACTGTAATGGGAGAACTGTAACAGATAGCTACGGGAGGTTGTGTCAGCGAAGCCGAGGAAGTGAATAACCACAAGAACAGGGAGCGCTCTGGGAAGAGGAGAGGATTGGTCAAGGGGTGACAGAGTGGTCTAAGAATAGGAGACGACAGAACAAGGTGATAAAGGACAGGACGGTGGAAGGAGAGGCAGGAGTAGGCGATGAGAGGAGAGAGGACGGAGACAGGATCGGACAGGACGGGGTGGAAGAGAACAGGACTGAGTCATCATTATGGTAATGGGAGTGGTAGTGAGCGCCGGGCAGCCGAGCAGCGCTGACTCACTCAGATGCACTTTCAGTAAAACATGGAATGTCACGGTGCACCTCAGGGAGAGGTTTATCAGTCCAAGGTTATAAAAATGCACACAGTACTTCATGTGTCTGCAGTTCAGCTTCGGGACTCTTGTTAGACTCCAGAAAGAGATCCGGTCTACGGCCGCGGGTTAGTTTTTCCACGGCGTTCAACTTTCTGTCGTGTCCGATCGTTTGCGAAGCACCTCTTGGTTACTGTTGCTATGTCCGCTTATACAAAAAAGGTCAGATTTACCACTTACAATTCAAAGTAGCAGTTTTATTGATTTTTAGAAAGAGCAACACAATAGCAGGCTTCATTTCCTGCAGATTTGATTTGCCGTATTTAGCTGGTTAATTAAGCTAACGGTGGCTCCATGAGTTTGTTGGAAATGTCGTTTCTGAGACGCTCGTTTTAAAAGGAGAACCCTATAAAAGAGTTTTAGGCTACACCCACACTATTACGTTTTAAAAACGATCTCCGTCCACACGAGTGTTTCAGCCCCGTTTTTAGCAACTTTTGCCATCGCTTTTCACTTAAATTGTGTTTTTGAGCTTGACAGACATTTCGCCCGGGCCACAAATGTCTTATGAGATGAAATGATGACGTGATGACACTTTGGACTGACATTGATGTAAACTGCAACTTGACTGATTTGGGGAGGCGGACCTTGTTACGCGCGAACTTAACCCGCTTTGGACACAAGAAGGCGCTTTTAGGAGGACTAACCAATGTGACGTTTAGTTTATTTTATTAAATTGGTTACAATTCAATACATCTGCTGTTTCTGTCACATGGGAGCAACAAGGTAACAGGGGATGGACCCAAACACAGAGACAGGAGAGCGCTGGGCTTACTGGGCAGGTGTGGGTGATTAGACACAGGTGGATTCAATCAAGGCAGACAATCACAAAGGTGGGAAAACACACAAAGGCAGGAAGTGAAGTGAACACGGGACACAAGAGGCAGGGCACTTCAAAATTAAACAGGAAATAAAACTAAATCAAAACCAAGACGGTGACAGTTTCAAGCTGACTTTTGAGTGCATCATCGGTGTGCAGTAGGATAAGGAGAGTTGAAACGTCACCGCTCTCCTAATGAGCTGCTAATGAATGAGTGTGGAGTGCCAGCTGTCGTGCCCCTTGAACCTAATAACTCATAATTGTAGCTCATACTCTAATTTATGCGTCACATAAACTGATGATAAGTATCAAAACAATACCTTAAGGACTTTGATACCCACCTCTGTCACTTTGCATACCTGCTTTCACAACTGGATTCTCTTTTCATTAGGTAAGTGTGCTGTTTTCGAGGGAATAATGCAAAATTACAGACTCCAAAGAGTACGGTGTCCATGCTGTGTCCACAAGCCATTAAGTAAGACCACTGGGAACATTAGTCGGCTATTTTGGTACACATGACCTATTCAAATCATAGTTTCAGTTCATCACACGTCAGGAATCTATTAGGCCGTGTTCGGACTGGCAGTAATTGCCTCCAGAGAGCCCAGAGGATGTGGGTGCTCACATCAGCTCAACCCTATGCATTAGACATCGTTGCTATAGACACCAATACAGTGGTTTCATTGAAAGAAACGAGAGAAAAAGCTGCACTATTGGATGCAGCTTTTTTTCCCCTCTGCATGCCACATTACCATAACATCACATTAAAGCCCTCCTTATATTGCTTTCACAGGTTCTACCATTTTGGTGTGAGACACTAATGCATTATAAATGAACTTGACTGTGGACTTGTGCTCTGTTGCACCTTTCTTTAAACATTTGTGACGGCATCCAATTAGGGCTGTCAAAAGTGGCGTTGGATTTTTATGAAGAAAAAAAGCTATTCAATGTTCATTAAAATATATTTTTTTGCGGATTATGTCTATGACACAGTGTGCTAACTGGTTGCGAACGATGTTTAACTGCGCAGTGACAAACTGATTTTTATTTTTTAAAGTACACACACAAGACATACACACAATACCATGATGCAACATAACAGAACGATAGGGGATACCTATCAAGAGCAAATGCAAGGCTGCTAAACAACAATGATGGCTTGTTATATCTGGCCACAGGGACTACGGTTGAAATTTAGCCTTAGCTAAGACTGACACATTTACCCCTGGGTTGATTGATGTGTACGGTCCCTGTTCAAATAAATAAAAAATTAAATGAAATGAAACAGCAATATGGGTACGCGGTTGGTGCCCCCACGTAGTCACCTCACTGCCCGGGTTCGATCCCGGACAGTCCTTTGGAGTTTGCATGTTCTCCCCTTGGCAGCGTGGGTTCCCTCTGGGTTCCCCGCCTTCCTCCCACAGTCCAAAGACATGCAGCTCAGGTTAATTGGTCTCTAAAGTGCCCTTAGGCGCGAATGTGAGCCTCATTGGTTGTCTGTCTCTATACGTGCCCTGCGATAAACCGGCAACCTGTCCAGGGTGAACCCTGCCTTCACCCAATGTCAGCTGGGATCAGCTCCAGCGACCCTAAATAGGATAAGCCGTTTGGATAATGGAATGGTTGGGATCAGAGATGACACAGACTTGAGACTTTGAACCAGAGAGGGCAGTGAACACACTGCTTTTCAGCCTGGTGTCAAATTGCGTGTGGATTATTCCTTCCGTCTGAAAGCCACCCATTTGATCCCCATAGTACAGATGGATAAAACAAGCATGTGGGATTACTTGCATGTCCAGTGTGGCCGTGTTGATGGTCATTACAGCTGTCTGGTGGGTCTGGTGGCCATCGACCTTTTCCGAAATAACTTCTATTAAACCCTTCTGTGTGAGCCATTTCAGGACATTTAGAGGGATTTAACTCGGCTGGTGCTGTCATTTGCAAACTGAGCCCTCTTCGGCGAGAGCGTTAAGCTGTTGCGAGGGGAGCAGCTGCTTGAACGCAGGCGAGCCGGAATGGTGGCTCCTTACATGTATGTGTCGCAGGAATTTAATGGGGGTCATGTCCTCACCTTATTGTTTCTGACCTGGGGGCTTATCTAGATTCTATCGGTGACGCGAGATCACCATGGGGATGTCATCTCGATGCTAGCGCCAGTTTGGGAAGGCTGCCTCTTTTGGGTTTCGTTCAGTTTGGTATCGCTTTACAGCAGCAAAGAGCACATTTGTCTTTCGATTCGCCTCCCATCATCCTCGGAGAGATGTGGGCGCCCGGTTAGCCATTTGAGCAGATGCCGTTAATGCCACAAAAATGTATTCATCTGCTTGTGAGCGGCTCCGGCCAAGCCACTGCAAACCTCTGATAAACCTTTAATGGCCTTTGCGTTGGTGTGCCTGCAATCGCTGGGGAGCAAGCATTCACATTAAGGATCATTTTATGTGTTTACTTTGGCTGATAACCCTCATGCTGTCTGGATAGTTGATGTCTTTCAGACAAAAACCTCTCTCACCGCAGTTTTTCTCCCGCTGTCAGCCTTGCCATCCCTCTCTTATTTCAGCTCTGATTACGATAAACACTTCAAGGCTATAAATGACACAACATAATAACAAGGGGAGGAGATTGAGATTAAAGGTCAGGAGACAAATGTGGATGGAAATGAGGACGACAGGAAGAACAGAAAAACCATGCTTTGAGAAGAAAACACTGCCATCGGTTCAATGATATAATAATATAAATTGTGCTCCAAAGAATATATGTTATTAACAATATATATATATATATATATATATATATATATAGTGTATACTACACACCATGCTTACCTGTCATTGTTATCTTGTTCTGAATGTGTCTGGCAGATGGAGATCCTAGCTCTCTGTGTACTCGCTGCACAGCCAGTCAAAGTCCCACATTTGATGTAGGCACAGTTTCTATCTGGGGGATTGCTCACATTGGCGAATTTGCTCCTGCGGCCCCGATGTTGACGATATCCTAAGCACGCACACAAAGACGAGTCAGTTAGTCACTCAGAGAAACTGATCTCAGTCGGATGTAAAAAACAAAATTCTCTCATGACACGCTGTGTAGGAGTAAAAACCACTGCTGTTGTTTTGTCTTTACGCACGGAGCATCTCACAGCAGCCGTAGGGTTTGATCCCGGAAAGACGACGTTAGGAGGGGAGACCGACGACGGCAACACAAGCTGTCAGACTTTCCTCTAACGTGCCGCCGTTATTAACCATTTTCGTTACTTTGCTCTTATTGTCTCATGAGAGATGACAAAATAAACGTACTTCAAGGATTAGTTTGAAACGGTAAAAAGATATCAAATATTTATAACCGCAATTTCCCACACAAACAAATTAGTGCCATGAGCGAATGAATAAATAATCACACCTACACATATGCCAACATCTATCGATCTCCTCTACTGCATTTCAGCACCCGGGACAGCGCACACACACACACACACACACACACACACACACACACACACACACACACACACACACACACACACATGCAACCAGCACGATCAATCTGGAATAACTCATCATAAGTGATGGTTTCCATTAGGCCGGTTATTATTGCAAAATGAACCCCAACAGTGTGAGCGAGACCCTGAGCGAAGCATCAAGAATGCAAGCAAAAGAAAAGCAAAAAACGATGCGTCGTAATACTGATTTGGACGTCGATTACCAGCTCCGAAGCCTTTGGGTCAGCCATAACACAATTTACGCTTCATGGTTTCGTTATCTTTATATATAGAGCCTAATATGCCAATTGCACTATATTTACACTCCTTCCTCTTGAAGTCATGTGATCTCTCAGTGACAGATGAGGCCCAATCATTACTCCAGTGAGTGTTCCCATTCTTCCTGGGATGTCTGCCTGCGAGCCAGCATCTCGCTAGAATACGTGTGCTTTCTCCTCCGGTTCTTCAATATAAAAGTCATCGTATATTTCTGTTGAAATTAGCTTCACACTGACTGCATGTGGGAAAAGTGCAATGGTTGTTTTGTGGATTGCAGTTGCACAGCTTCCCATCACACCTCACTTGGTGGTGGTGAAAACCAATCGACTGCACGATCAATGCGTTGACATGCACTTAAGTAAGTGGGTTAAGGTGAGCTTTCTCCAGTAAGACGATTCCTTAAATGTAATCGGGGGTTGGGAGATTAAAGAAACCAGATTTCCCGGTCTTGATCTCTCCAGGACAAAGCCAGTTTTATTGGCGAGCTGTCCGTGAAATCGGGTTTCTAATTGGCTCATCACATGTGAGGGTTTGCACGGGAAAGACTGCAGACAGGGAAATAAAAGGGCTCAAAGGAGAGATTATAACACGTATCGTGTTTAAAATATTACCACCCATAGCGAAAACTGAAACTGACACAGTATCCACTCGATAAGTCCGTTACGACCGCTGAATATGTGACTATTTATTAAGTTTAGGCACCACACACACACACACACACACACACACACACACACACACACTGAAGAAAGCCGGAAGCAGCGTCCCATATCACTAATACGTTTACAAGTAATAAGAAATGCTTCCAAATTATGGTCTGGGTTACAGGAAAAATGTGTGACCTGCTCTGTGTATAGATGGATTTACAGTCACTACAGTGCATTCACACGCTGTTCACCTTCCTCACCTGAGTTTCTTAGAGTAACCTGGATTCCTGAGTGCATGTGAACGCACCGTTTAATAGATTTATCAATAGACACCTTTTTAGCAATCATTTTGTGGATTTCAGTCACATTTATTGGATTGCAATTATATAAATGCAACTTCACAAACAGCCTTTTCAAAGATTGGGTCCTCAAAGAACTCTTTAAAAAAAAAAAGAAGAAGCAAATTAACCATGAAAGGAAAGAGAAAAGCGCCCGACACCTTCAACAAAGGCAGGCGTGCTGAGAGGTGATCAATACGGCGCTTATATCGCGTTCTTTCTTTATTTATAAATGAGTCCGGCTTTGTGAAACAGACAGTGCAAACAAATAGTCTGCCTTCTGCCTCGGGGCACCGCAATTGTGGAGGTAAGTGACATTCCTCGGAATGAACGAAGACAAAACAAAAAGATAAAAGTGTCACTGCATGGGCGAGAGAGCAGGCTCGCAGCTAAATGTAGCTCCAGACAGGAGGCGGCCATGCGGAAGAGAAGTGGGGTTTCGAGATCCACAGAATAGAATTAGTCTGAAAAAAAAAAATCCTCTCCTTAGTCGTCTTCGTTTGTTTTCCGGTATGATCGTTTTTCTTTTTACCACTGACATCAAAGCAAAATCACAATCCCAGAACTCTTAATTTCTGATTTTGACCAATAGATCCTTGGGGTATTAGAAAAAAAGGAAAAACTGCTCGTCAGTGGGGTGATTTTTTTTTTCCCCCCATTCAATCAAATCTCTTTGGGTATTTTAAGGTAACTGCTCAGCGATCCTTCACACGGAGACCAACACAATCTGTCAGTCAGGCGGTGCGACACTCGAGGGATGGCGCAACAGTCAGGCGATTGACTCAGAGCAAACCGCATGTTGACAAACGGCACGTGCTTTCAGGTGGTGGAGACCTAATCTCATCATCAGCCCGGTCCCTCGGCTTGTCCATGATCAAATTAGTATGAAGACATTGGATGCGATGTGTTGATGGGCTTATTTGTCACTTTAATGAGGTTGGACGCAGGGAAATTGTGAACAGCTTTTGTTGCCCACAAGCTCTCTGTCGACAATTTGGTTAATTTTTCTGTCTCTCGGGTCTCTTTGCAGATTTTAAATATATATTTATATGTATGTATGCATGCATGTGTATGTATACATGTGTCAAATCAGGGATGTACCGATATCAGGGCAATACTGACCCGTGTTGCTGGATTGGATATGATGAAAGAGAAATTGGTGAAATGGGTCTGACCTGTTCAATTCAGTTCTATTTATTATATACTATTCATTCTATACTGGATTTAAAATCCTGTAAGTTTTGTACAATTCTTTGCTGCAATCAAATTGTTTCCACTGTGATTTCTGTTAATTTTGAAGATTTGCTTTTTTTTATGAAGTTGAAGTTGCAGGTATATTTCTTTTATTTTTTATTAATGAATAACAATTCAGTGAATTTATATCTACATATTCATTTGTTGCGTTTTGTTTTACAAAGTTTACTTCCACTCAATGAGGCAATCAGCTCTTTAATTGAACACTGGTATGAAACCAGTACCTGAAGCCCAGGTATCGCTACTGCGACTTAAAAAGTTGGATTGGAGCATCCCGAGTTAAAATGCATATCTATTTTTTAAAGAACTTAGTGTCAGGGATTCAGCCACGCTTCTGGTAAGCATGTCCTCTTCACCCCGAGAGAACCAAACCAAAGACCATTATGCCATTTTACATGCCAGCAATAAATGAATAAATCACTCACTAATTTGATTTATATCAGATAAAAGCTATTTTACATGTTAAAGTCCTCTTAATTGTCTGCCTCTTAAATGTCTGTGACTGATACCCAGAGGGCCAGCAAACCCTTTCTATCGCCCAACAACACCATCTCATAATGGACTTTTAATGGGAGTATAATAGCTTTTATGGAGTAATGAATTTACTGTAATTGTTGCCTTGGGTGGCAAGAAAACCGCGTTACAGTACTGGCAAACTATTTCAACTTGTCCCGGATCAGAGTCATGTTCATACTCTGACTTTTGCAAAAGACATGTAGCCGCTTATACAGAAAGCACTGAGTTCAGTAGATCTATGGCAGGCCTGGCCAACCCGCGGCTCCCGAGCCGCATGCGGCTCTTTGCCTGGTTTCATGCGGCTCTTGCGTTCATATCGAAGTTTGTGTTTTTTTTTTTTTTTAATCTTTTTATTGATTTTGCAAATACTTTAGACCACTGGTATCGAAGATGATGTGGCTCTTTGCAGTAACACAGTAAAAAATGTGGCTCTTAGTCTCTGACTGGTTGGCCACCCCTGATCTATGGGAACACCAAAAAGTACTTAGTAAATAATTACTATTATTACTGTACTATTATGAAAAGTACAGGCCATCCTTTTCAATGATCAATATCCAGCAATAAAATGGTAAAACGCTGCCTTTGGGACATTTGGAAGAGATACTTGAAAATATAATTAAATAAATAAATTTGTTCTTTTTGTTTTTCCATTCAATGGCAAAGTAACGGCCCAACTAAATCACATTTGATGCAAATGATCTGCTGTAATGAAACCAAATTTGTTTTCACATTCAACAAGCACGGTGGACGGTAACACACACACACACACACACACACACACACACACACACACACACACACACACACACACACACACACACACTTTGGTAGAGCAATAAGCAGCAGATCAAGCTGTATAGCATGCAATCTTTTTTTTTTTATTGTTTTGGATCTGAGAGCTCTAACAATTCACAACAACCGGCGCTGTAAAACAAACTAATTGTAGCGTGTCAGCCTTAGTTCCTTCTAATATGTTATAAAACAACATCTGTTACCAGATTGTCTGCTAAATGGGATAATTCTACTCGAGCTAAAAGTGCTTTTGCAGTATTGGCAGAGCGCGATGATGCCACACACTAGTGTCTCCTACCTGGTTGGCTGATTAGAGTGTTGCTGGTTTCCACACCGACTGTTGATCCATGTGGTGCGTCGGCTGCTGTGAGAGCTGATTACGTCTCCCCAGTGGCAACATAGTACAGACAGTTGAGCCCGAAAGGGGTTGAAGTGGTCACCTGCTTTGGCTTCAGTAGCCGGATTTGGCCGCAGATAATTTCAACAGAAATTAAACCCTGTTTTAGGATTAACCCTCTAATAATGCACAAAACTGACGTATTCATTACTGTACTCAGTACTGCAGCAGATGTCTTTTCGCTGGTATGTTACATCACTTGAAAGAGATTATAGATGCATTTTTAGTGCATTTTTTTGTTTTTATTTGTGCAACTAAAGCAAACAGTAGAGAAAAGGTGCAACCAAATGTTTAAACAAACATCCTGATATTTTACTGTTCATGTGACTAGTCAAAATGTACAGTTTTAGAGTATTAAGTTAGCCGACAGCTTCATAATGCAATCCTGTAGCGTAATAGTGGAACATTATGCAGCTTGTACAGTCAACAAGAGATACATGGACGCTCACTCCCCTCTCCCCTAGGCAAGGAGAGGGGAGTGAGGGTGCTCTGAAACACAGTTGAAAATGTAGGGGTTTAATTCAGGGCTTCGACGACCTGCTGTGCACCCATCTGGGTAATAGGAAAAAGGGTTTTACTTTCTAGCTGGCTGCTTCGTTTTCACAAAACTTCAGAAACGGAAAAAAGGGAAGCTTTCTCAGAGGTTCTGTTTTATGGGAACATCCTGTATGTAAACATCCTGTATGTTTACATAGGGGATACAACATATTAGGGTTGGCAGCAACACCTGCAGGAACTGGCCTTTACAATATTCACCAGTCGGTGAAGTGCATACATATTCATACCTTTTTTTTTATTGAATTCATAATTAATGGTTGTTACAGAGTCCTTCAACCTGCATATATTCTAACAAGATATTCTGGTGGGAATATCATAGTTTAAAGAAATATTCTCATATAAAGTAAGCATGTGAATGTCAGAAAAAAAGCGCTGAAAGAGGTAATGGCGGACAGTGCAATCTGTCGCCGCTGGCAGGTGAAATATCTGCCCTGGTACTAATTTATCTGATCAACATCCTGCATTCGTGAACCACCAGCAGCAGGGACTATAAATAGTGTGAGTGAGGGGAAAGAGGGGCGAGTTTTGCAAACAGGGAAATTGATGATAACTCTTGATTTCGTGAAAACGGAACAAATGTTCATCTTTGGACTGAAAAAATTATAGTAAATCAAAAGGATGGTGACACATTCATAAATAGATTAATTAGCAAATGCAGTTTCCAGTCCGACATCTTGTATGTAGATTTTGAATAGTCCAAAACAAACATACATGCCTATAATCAGTGAAATGTATTCATATGCATGTATATTTGAGTCATCAATATGGCAGAAAATACCCCATTTCATATTTATTTCTCATCACACTGCAGCCGCCTGCATGACCCAAAAAGCTCATTATTCCATTGACACGTTTCATTTGCAGCTCGAGATTCAAACAGATTGTCAGTAATTAATTTCATGTCGGCCCTAATACTGAACCTCAAAAATTTCTCAGAGTGAAGTGTAACCTAAAAATAGATTTTTTAATGAAGAGCAGAACCATGAATTATTTTATTTGTTAAGCGACTTATTCATATTTTACAACAAGGGTTGGCCTAAAAAAGGAACCGCAAGTTGTAGAGTGCAGCTTATTTAAATTAATACTTTTGGTAAGAATATAAGCCCCCAGTAGAAGAGATTTCTGGTATTATTAGAATAATGTGTCATTTTGGAAAATGCTGGGAATGAATGACTAAGAGAATCCTTCAGCAAAGCGAGTCCCGGGTTCGATTCCTGGCTGGACCGTTTGATGCACGTATCCCGTCTCCCTCCACTGATAACATCTACCCCCAAACAGATAGTGTCTGCTTTTTTTCTTCTTCGTGTCGCCTCAACCTTTCACCGTTTACTCATGAAACGGCGTCAGGATGAAAACGTGATTAAATATACTTTACTACTGACGTCGGGACAATAAACTCTCAATGACAAACGCTGAAGGACAAGATAAGGGAGACTTTATTAAAATGGTGCGTGTACTTCAACACATGCCCTGGTGGGACACTTTCAAAATATTAATTCTCAAAAAATACATTCAAAATTAAGTGAACTGTTCCCACATTAATGCTCACAAAGTATTACAAAACATGCAGTAGACCTATCAAATATATATTTGTTCATGTCAATGGGTACATCTGTACTACTTTGCAGTGAGTACATGCGTATGTAAGAGTACTGTATCTCCACATGTGCACTGCAGATGTTCCTGTACATGTATAGAACATAGTGGCCCCCCTCATCACCCTGAGTTCTCCCAGTGGAAAACATGGGACGCTGGAGTGGGTCGGACATCTGCTGCCCTATGGTGTCACAGCCCTCCATAATGTGTTGACCCACCTGAGCCTATCTGGTCTCACATTGTATAGAAACCAATATAACCTCAGTGTCAGGTGTAAATGTGGGTTATGTAAAGGTTTTATAAGGTGCTACATTCGATATTCAGAGCATTAATATCACCGCAAAGAATGTGCTATGTAAAGCTCAGCGGTTGCCATGTTGAGAGCCAATAGAAAAGCACCCAGTCTTGTATTCAGCACCTATGTTTGCTGAACATCTGATATGCTGAGTCATTTAATACAAATAACTTTTAAGAGGAAGACTATCTGGTGTGTTCCACACAACACTATCTCGGATAATGAGCATAAAGACGCAGCCAAACTCTTTATATGGAGTCATAACTTTTACAACAGCTCCATGCATGTGGAGAAATCTTGATGGGCCTGCCGCGCTAGTTAGTTACAGTTGCTAAGCTACGATTGGATAATGGATGTTTGCCGTGGGGGGAGGGAGGTAACCCTTTATTCTTAATGAGAAAAGTCAGGATGACAATTTTCATTAATCGAATCGTTAATAATAAGAACTCAGTACTTGTCACTTAGGAACACAGTAGGAGTAACACATCTTTGCTTTGTCTGAGATCATCATTGTGATGCTGAGCATGTATACAAAAGAAAAACTTTTGAATTAACAAAACGGTACTTGCAATGGCATATGCAATTACTTCAATATTTTTTTCATTTGATCACTGAATTTGGCACAGTGTTTTTTTTCTTTTCTTCTTCCATCTGAGCCAATTATAACCTAAATAACTTCATATAAGCAGAACATTCGATACAACAAAATCACGGCGCGGCAACAGTCTCTAATTTAAAACTAATTTTCCTGACTTCGCTGAAGAGTGTGTGTGTGTGTGTGTGTGTGTGTGTGTGTGTGTGTGTGTGTGTGTGTGTGTGTGTAAACCAAAGGTGGCTGGATCTTTGATGTATTCCTCCTCTAATATTATTAATAAAAGTTGGCAACAGCAGCCGGCGTCTTTTAAAGAAATTGCTGCCTTGGAGAAGAGCTTGTTGATATTGATTAGATTGGATATTGACTGACTTTCAAATTTCCTACGGTCCTTCATATAAAAACTTGATTAGCACACAGGCACTCATCGTCTGCTCTGATTAGATCGGCTGCTTCCACTCACCCAGTCTCTCTCTCTCTCTCTCTCTCTCTCTCTCTCTCTCTTCTGTGCTCTCTATCAGGCCAATTGATTTCTTTGTCTCCACATCCTCCGGACCCCTCCGTGTGCCCCGGAGCAGAAAGCAATGTATTAAGTGCTTGTTTGGATCAATCTAATGTGCACGATAGCACATTCACAAACTGCTGACTGGCCAGCAAAACTCATTAATTTACCATACACTGTTTTCCAAAGATCCCAGTGCTTCATTATGTACATGTAAATTCCACCGACTGGACACCTGCAAAGCCTACAGACGCAGAGAGGAAATATTATTAACTCTCATTTATTTTTTACAAAAACATCACACTGCATACAAAAATAAATAAAAATAAAACTGCATACTGGTTGTGTAACTTTCCAAAAGAGATACTAGGACATTGTGAGGTGAAAGTAAGACAGGGTTTGAACTCTTCTCTCAAACTGTCTTTGTTTTCGTTCTCCACACAGCAAAAAAAATGTAAAAATCTTTGAGTGATATCGAGAAAACAATAGGATTTAGACATGTTTTTGGACAGCAAACTGTACTGAACCCTTAACATGTGGGAGGCTTATAGTTTATATCTTCCCGCTTCCACCACCCATTGTTCAAGTTTCAATAGTGCAGTGATGATGCACACACAGCAACTTGAGGAGACTTTTAACTTACGTGTTAAGACTTTTAACTTTACTAGCAACTCTGACCAAACTAGCTTGCTGATGTGAGCAAAAAACGACTAAACGTGCAGTAGAGGGCTCATTCGAGGCTACCATTGGCCCATGTCTATGCTAACAAGGCATGCCTGGAGAGATTCTGAATGAGCCCCGGTCGATACCCATCCATCAACCGTGGGACCACGGAGCCACAGATCAGGTCCTAATAAAACTTTGGGGAGTGATGCAGGTCATCGCTCTGTTGAGTTCTGGGAATACCAATGATTGGACTAAAAGAGCAAATACAAAATTGGTTTAATTTTCTGTACTTCACTGACTCCACTGATTGGCTATTCTCAAAAACCTAATGGATCGATGCGTCACTACTTCCTCTGGGACGACTCGTTTACCACTGATCTGTTCTTTTAATTAACTGAAGGATTGCATGCTCTATACAAATTAAGCTCAATGACCACCTTTTTAAATGCTGTATTTGCCCCCTCAAAAAAAGTAAGCATGAATTAAAAACCTGGTATTGCTTCTTCATTTTGGATATAAATATAGAATTCTTTTTTTATTTATTTATTTTTTTACTTTGTTGTCCAAAGACAGAAACATTTGCCAAGTAAAGTGACCTTACCACAGACAACTGCTTTGTTACAGATGACATCAGGGCAGAACATAAATCATTTTAGATTGTGCTCCAGAGTTTCTGCCAACTGGGCAAGCAACTGCCATGATTTGACGCGATATAGAAATATCCCGGGTGTTGTGGGAAAACTTTGAATGCCAGTGACCTCTCTTAAACTGAACCGAGACAGACGTTTCTTTGAAGGCGAATACTTTTTTGTTCTTGCGTCCTTGTTGAAGAATATCCAAAGATAATGCAAAAGAAAAAGCCAAATCTATTAATTTTCCACAGTTCTTAAACAATGCTTGCATAACCACTTGAACATAATATATTACTTTCTTTTTTTTTTACCGGCTTCTTCTGGTTTTCAAAACCAATTTAGAGTCTGCATTTGAAGATGTGAAGATGTAATGATCCGTGGCAGCAGTGACCTCTGTGCTCTGCTATCAGCTGGAAGCATGTTGCATGTACTGTGCATTGAAGCTAACTGACTGTTCTGTGCTCCATAAAAGGTTTTATGTCACCAAGAATAGCTTAAACTCAATGAAATGCTTTGATCAGACATACAGGGACCTAATTCATTTTCTTTACCAAGCCGCACATACAGTATTACCCGAGAGACCTTCCATTGTACAGCTTATCCTGTATAAAGAAGATATCAGCATGAGAAAATAGCACCATATGGTAAATGTGGGCTGACACAATTGTCCTCTCCCCGATGCATCGTCTCTCCTGAAACAAGGACCTTGCATCTAGCTATGTCTCAACACTGGAAAAAGACCTACTTATGTTGAAGGTGAATAAAAAAGCTTGTTGAAAGCTTTACCGTTCAAAGCTTTGTTACGGTTGCTACGCCTGCGAAACGTTCCCACGCGGCACATGTGCCATTTTCAATGATAATGGGGACAGATTTACCACTCAAATTTTTGGAGACGATGGAGATTATTTCAGGCAAAAGCAGGCTTCTCATTTCTAGTCTGCAGCCATCAATTTTATGTCGCAAGTCCCTGCTGACAATTTAAGTTGATGTTGGTTCCAAAAAGCAGCTATGCATGACACAGTGCTAAAAGACTGAGGCGAAAGCTGATGATGAAATGTTTTGTCAATGAACAAGACATTTCATTATTGCTCATATTGTCCGTGTTAAGCAAATGGGCAAACGTAATGCATCAGTTATAGGAAGCAAGTTTGGCTGTGATTGCTAGTATGCATGCTATTTGCAGCTTGCATTGGAGGACACTACTTGCTAAGTAGTGTGCAGAAAACCCAAGCTTGACAGTTTGTACGTACCTAGTTATGGTCGCTAAGCAATGATTGAACAATTCCTGGCAGGAAAATGCTCACTTGTTTTTTTTAAATGATTAACGGCTGTAGATGTTTCTCCTTGAATCAAAAGAGATTAGTGACTGGGAGGTCGGTCAGTGTGAGTTGTTAAGGTCTCATGGCAGAATAGCATTGTACAGAGCTGATAAGTGGTCTTGCACAGATGACCTTCTTTACGCTTTTAAACTGTCTGTCTGTCTTTTCTGTGCTCTGCCTTTTGTCCTTTTAGATGAAAGTAGATTGCAAATCCTTTTCTGTGCATTCTTTGTTGCTGCATGTCCCCCTTAAGTGGTAGATCACAATAGTGGGAAGGACCGATACCTTTTCTGAGCTGAGGCCCTGGACTGTATATAAGAAGTGGATGTAGTCCCCGTAAAGTTGCCCATTGGTTTGTGAACTCGAGATCTTGAAGCCTCGAGTTCAGCGTTTTGGCCATTGCTGTCTTGGATTTTGGCCGTCCCCACCTTGTTTTTTTGCAACAAGTGAACGAAAGAGACCATATTTGGATAGCGGAGGAGGGTTGGCTTGGAAGAGACCTGGTATACAGCTCTAGTAGTTGCCTGTCACTCACAAAGTAGCCCCGCCCTAAAGCATACCCTTCTTTATGGCCTATTGTACTCTAAATGGGACCATCATTTACTAAATGGACATCATGCTGTATTGAAGAAGACTTGTAACTGAGACCATAAACTAATGTTTACAATGTTTACCAAGGTAATACATCAAGTGAGAAGTAGGGTCTTTCTCTAATGGACTTTAATGGACTTTAATGGAATTTAAGGCACTTCTGCATTGGCTTCACTTTTCAGACGTCGCCGCTAGGCTGCGGCTTGTTCTTCTACTCGTGGTTTTATACGGATCTTAATACATTCGGACAACATTTTCAGGCAAATACTGAGCAACAGCAATTACTGACAAATGCAATTTCCATGTTACAATAAGCTGCCACTCTGAGCAAGTTTTTCTTTTCAGGCAGGATCCCGATCCACAATCTTAAAACAATTATTCCTCATGTTAATTTTTAAGACTATTTTACAAGTTACTAAACTATACAACCAAACTAATGTCCCTCTTTAAAAAATGTAGTCCTCCGTGGTTACGCAACACAAAACAAATTTCACATAAAAAAGTTTCTTTGAATATTTAAGTTACTTTTCTTCGCATCAGCATAAATTAGTAAACGGTATTTATTTGAAATGAAAGTCTGAGACTTTTAAAGCTGGTTTGCCTGTTGATCCTGTTATTTCCTTCTTTCAAAAAACAGTGGTGAAGAATAGCAGGAGATGAGTTTTCATTAAAACTTAATCATGACTAGTGTGTGAACTGCATGCCAAATAAATTAAAGCACAAACACGCCAAATTGTCATCGATTGCTAACAATCTATCTAGCGTTTAAAAGTGTATTTTCTTTTTAAAACAGAATCCGGTGCAGTGCTCGCTCCACATGAAACACAGTTTTAACCTTAAAAACACTGAATCCTTCAGCATGTTAACATGCTTGGAACCGGTACCGACGACGTTATCTTCACGCAAACCGTCTCTCTTCCTCTCCGTGTGTACCTAGTCACTTATGATATTTTTGTAGTGTAACTGGAAACCTATAACCTTCCCAACACTGAATGAGGGCGATGTTTCATTTTTTTATGATTGCTTTTATATCCTTGAGGCAGTTTTAATGTTGTGATCAGTGATGATTGCTTGAAAGGCAAGTGCAGATGACGTGTCTGTCTAGACAGAAAACCAAATCACACTATTGTGTAGAAATGTCTTTTAACAGCTGCAACAATCATTTATATGGTTTATTTTTCCGCCTTCTTGTCGTGGATGGCATGCTCTCTACAATCTAACGCCATGCAATAGCCTGCCAGCGTCTGTAAAGCTTTGAATGTGCATTTGGTTTGTATTTATTGAAGTATTTGGGGCCTTGGTTGCATTGTTATTGTTCTGGATGCCGTTATGTTCTCATACAGACACACAGGGTTTGTTGCAAAATACAATTTCAGCTCAGTTCAACTGAAACTATAGATTTTGGCAGCTTTAAAAGATGGAAAACGATCAACAGAGGAGGTATAATGTGTCCCATCATCTTGTGCCGAGAGACTCGTACCCATCAATATAACCAGGCATATCACTTCCAGCCAGTCGCATCCAGCCCACACATGGAAATGCCTTTCAAAGGTCACTGGAGTGATGTGGCTAATCATATGCCTGCTGATACCGACTGACCATCACTCTCTGATGCGGGTGCGTCTGCAGCCTCCCTCCGACCGGTGCCGAAGAAAATTACAGACGAGGTAAAGCGACAAGAGCATAAATTGAATAGAAGTGTGTTTTGATTGAATATGCCCATCCCAATTACGTCGTACCTCTCAGGCATTCGAGTTCTCATTATTTCACCTTCCCATCAGAGCGTGTTTTTTCATCAAGGGAAGCAAGTCGAGTGCTGCGGTGAACCCTTGAATTTCATTAGGGAGGGGGCTTACCAATTTTCAAGCCTGTTGTGTAATTTGGAAAATGGAAATGTTGTAGTCAGGTATAGGGAGGTTTAGCTTTCTAGGCTCATTGATCCTTTTCAGTTTGTTCCCTGCTGGGAATCCAGTCATGCAAAATCGGCCCGTTGCTATAATGAAAATGAAAGGTAAAATGAAAGGAAAGTATTGAACTGTGGATTTTGAAGGAATGTATGCACAGGGACATATTTGAAGACTGCATCTGAAATCCTGGTGTCTTAGGAATGTATGGCAGTGCGCTTTTAATTAATTTTCATTCTGAACTCTTTCACACTGCAGCAGTCACTGAAGGTCTCATGGAGGCGCTCATATGTGCTGCCCTTTAACAGGTACAGACCAACCGTCTTCTTTTATCTTCAAAGTCTTTTATCTTTTAAAACTACAAAAGAAATCTCACCTTTTTGTGCTGCTTTTAGAGAGCAAAACTGGCTCATTGGTGCCCCTTGTGGCCGTTGGGGCAGAAACCATAACTACAGCGCTCACCAGCCCTCAAGTACTAGTGGGTGTGTTCCCATTACAAGGCCCATTACGAGCGGAACGTCAAAATGTCAGAAACGTTTTTAAACTGCATTTTTTGTTGTTTTACGGGTGAAAAGAATTCAAGAAAGAGAACTAATTATTGGTTTTGGTGAATGCATTTCTAACAAACTGCCTCACCTCCATTCAAAAGCACAGCCTTTCTTGAAAAGTTGATGATGTAAAGCGCCTCGAGTTGCCTCTGTGTATGAAATGCGCTGTATAAATAAACTCTCCTTTCCTTTGTACCATCCAGGAATGTCTCCCACGCAGTGGATGAGACTCTCCCAAACAGGGTGAACTGAAATGTAGAATCTTTATTAAACTTTGCTTCGTGTCTGCAGGGTTACCTTTTTTATTAGATAAAAATCCCCCTGGTGTGCATTTAATTATGTACAATTTCAACTGAAATGAAGTAATTCAGATTTTAATTTAAGAGTTTCCCATAATAACTATTGTGAAGTGAAGTGAAAAAGGGGCGGGTTCCCGCTGGGTGAAGCCTAAAGACTGCACACCCGGATGCCACTTGTTTTCTCAAGGCATTTTTCTGCATTTAAAAGAAGAAGAAGAAACATCTTTCATCAAACATCAAAACTCCTTGAGGCCAGTCAGATATCTGAGGCTTGTATTTCCTCGTGTTGAAGGGAAACAGACCGTGAAGCCCCTCCAGCGCTTAATGAAGAGAGCAAAAAGCATAATTCAGACCTCTCTGCCCTCCATTCGGCACCCTTTTCACAAACGCTGCATCCGTGAAGTGTCTCGCATTATATCAACGGCCTCTCTCGCTCTTCCCACCGCCTCTTATGTCTCACCGCCATCTGGTTGGAAGACGAGCAGCTCGCATGAGCAACTGTTTATTTGCCAACAATCCCCAATAATCTATAGTTCATGGTACTCCAAAGTCCCATGTGAATATTTACCAACCTGTTGTGTGTGTGTGGCAAAATGTGGTCCACCTGTTTGTGCCCACGACCAGAGACACCGTCGACTTTTTTTTTATACCTTTCATTGTGTGAGTGTTTGTCAGCTAGATCTCCTAATTTTTTTGTTATTTTTTTTACAAATTTGCAACAAAAACTAACATAACAACAAACATATATTTAGGTATCTGGCTAGTCCCAGAGCGAACCGCTGAACGATTTTGGTAAATGTTTGTTTCCCTCAGGACAAAGCCGAATTAGGCATATGGTCCCAAATGTAATTTCTAGCAGGGTATGGTATTCCTGTCAATGCCATGAACAATTCCATTTAAATTTCATTTAATAAAAAAAAAAAGTCCACTGCATTGCAGATATATTTGGGGTTCAATCTTTGTACACAGTGGACACTGACATGAATGATCATTAAAACGATCATCAGTATCAGGCTGAAAACAAAACCTTTCAATGATTATTTTCCAAATTATTGAAACTAAATTACAAAACAAATCTAATTACAAATTAAAATGCGGTTGTGTTGTGCTCCACCGTCGCTAATGGAAAAGGCCACCGAAGAACCAGCTGCCGACGACAATGAACCTCTAATTGTATTTTACATTACCAGTACACAAATGCGTGAAATAACAACAACAGTGATTCAATTATACATGGCGGAGTGAGGCGAGAAAGAGTTTTTCCAGTCTGGGTGATGATACAACTAATGGAACGGAACCAGCAAAATGGAGTACAGCTCCTACTTACTGGCCAAATTGGTCCGGCAGAGTTTCACATTTGTACATGTTATGCGACTACAGCTGACATGCTGCGTGGGGAGCGCATGAATAAAACACACACGCATGCATGCATGCATGCACGCACACACACAAACAAGTGGAAACAAGCTGCCTCGTCCTTTCTTCAATGACACGTCCTAACAGCCTTGTTTTTTCTTCTTCTTTCTTTAAAGATGCGTTTACCCTTGAGAACTGTGACGGTAAATTGTCTAATGAAGCTGAAAGACAAGAAATTCCATAATAACAGACAAAATACACAAAGCAAAAAATTAACATAAATTCAAAGCCTCATGGATGGACTCTGGAAGTCAGGTGATGTTTATAGAGCGTAGGGAGTAGGTTGACAATACAATCCGACTTTAACAGGTGAGAACGCGTTTTGTTTCCTGTAACCAACAGGAAGTCAACGGTGGTTTCTCTCAACCGCAATCCTTCCCCTTACCTCCACCATGTGGTTATTATTGTAACCACGAATAATCTAAACATGATTTTTTTAAAAAGCACTTATTTTAATCCAAACTCTTACCGTACCTTAACGTAATGTGTAACTGTTGGAAGGCATAAACCAGTGATGTCCTGTGCATTGGGAGTGTTCCCTGAACCAACCAGCTATGTTTCATTCTAGAGGCCGTGGAAAATCAATTTAATTTTGTTGTTTAAGTTTAAAAGATATCGTGACTGCCTCTGTCAGGGCCTGGGCTCCATGTATCCAGGTCAAAAATAAACAGAAGCTTAACCTCACAGGCCAGTATCCCAGTTGTTGTCCAATGCCATGGAGAAGAATGTAGCGACTCTGTTTGTTGTCAATAAAAGTAGGACAAGGTTTTGCTGTATGAGTTTTTTTATCTGCCATTTTTGATTATTGTGGCGGTGACAAAGTTTCAAGGAAGAACATAAAAAAAGAAATGAGATATAATAAATCACTTTAATTTTTTTCGTTTTCCCACAATTTGAAACGCCTGAAGAGAATGTCACGTTATAAACAACTGAACATAAATTACTTTTGTTGTCTCACAAGGACGAGAAGAAAGCGAGCAATAGTGTGAAGTGGTAGAAACATTTGTTTGTCTGTTTTTACTCTCAATGGCTTTGTTTTCTATCACTCAGGGCCATTTCGCCAAATCAACATCCCTATATTGTCCCTTAATCGTGGTTTAGTTCGTGCTCAAATGACTGTTCCTCTAAATTTTAGACTGAAGAAGCTCCTAGAAGCAGTGCTGATTTTTGTTTCTATCTTATTGACAGTGGACAAGGAATATCTATTCATTTCACAAAAGCAATGCTAAATTTAATTACTGTATGTTTGCGGATGAAATGCTAATGACCGGTGGAGTAGACAGGCAGATGGATGACCTTGATCCTGGGGGTAAGAATTATTGACGCCCTACAGAGAGACAAATAGTCAACACCGTTGTGTTTGCTCTTTATTGTAAGCTTTATTTCACTTTTTGCATGCTTGTCCCCAGCTGCCGGTATTGTTCTGTCATTTTCAATTTATGCTTGATTAGATTTGTTTCGCCTCCGTTAACATAGTCACAGTTATATAACAATTTACGGGAGGAATAACCTCCAAATATTTTATGAAATACAAAATAAAAAGCCCGCACTTGTGTTAACTGAATGGGGTAGTTTAGGCTGTACGTTCATAATACAATTATCAAAAGAACAACATGACAATTAAAGTGAGCCATTGCTTTAAGTTAAAGGTTTATTACATTCCAGGCGAAAGGCATTCATTTATAAAAATCTGCTAAATCACCTTTATTATGCAGATTATGGAGGCTCATTATTGACACTGGGATTATGTTGAACCGGTCATAAAGCCAGATGGTTTGAGATATTGAGATGCATTGGTTAAGATTTATATCCTGCCCAAAAAAAAACTTGGAGATGAAGGGATTTACTGCCTTCATTGTTTTGTTTATCATTTGTTCGTGACAAACTGCAAGTGAGCTGCCAATGCCTCGCAGTCCGTCTACTGCCTCTTTTACCCACAGAGGACAACAATGGAGCCTAATCTCAAATTGCTTATTGACTCATGTACCATTAATTTAAACCATTTCAGGTGCGGCTCACCGATCTGCGGGGTTGAAGTCTCATTTAACTCGAGGGAACACCAACCCGTACCCTTTTGTCCCACCAGAGGACGGGACATTAGTATGGATGTTAAGCCTCTCACGGCCAAAAGCCAAACAAGTGTGGGAACTGTCTTGAGAGCTTGTTCAAAGTTGCAGTTTCATGATACCTAATTAATGGAGTGAGTGAACCACCTCGGTCTCCCATTAATTCCAATAAGACAACGCAGTCGAGTGAGAAAAGTAACACAGCTGGTTTTCATAAAGGCGAAGAGGAAGGAGTTTCAGCCTCCTGCCCTGACGGATGTCGCTGTTTACCAAACACGGCAAGCACTCACATGTGCAGTAATGAATTTACAATGCAATTGTTCCATGTAAAAATACACTCAAACCATTACTTATTTATGTGAGATAATAAACCATTCATGTTTTCAATGTTATGCTGTGTTGTATGAATAACATTGTAAACTGGTTGTTTTCATGCATGGCAATCCATACACTAATTGTGCATTGCTACATGTATGAGCATAGCTTTCCCTTTAATTAAAGTACCAGCATGGACCTTCAGATTCCACGTGTTCTTTCTTAATATTTACAAATCAATAAAAGTGTGTCCTCTACACCGTCTGGCTACATACAAAATGAAATGTGGTCAATTTGGAGATTGACAGGTTGAGTTGATGTAAAGGCTATTACTGTAATAACTGACGCCAACTGGCACCGGATGTGTACACACTTTGAGAGATATGATTTTTGCGATGCATTGCCAGACTCATCGTCCTGCATCTATGATGAACAGGAAGCCCAAACCTCTTGTTTGCTCCACCGCGGGCGGCTGGCGGCGTTTTGGGAGCATGCAGGCTGACAGGCTTATGTTTCATACGTAGTCTTTTAATGTTTTATCCACCTTGTGCTGTTGCCACCATTTTATTCTCCATTTTGAACAATATTAACATAGATTCGTCGGACCGACTGTAACGGCTGATGATCTGCACCGCGGCGTACCTTTCAATACATTGATTGCCTCAGACTCTCAAGCGGGTCGGGGTCACGTTTCTGTCAAAAAGCAGTTTCTTAGATGTGCTGCTGACTCAGCAGGATGCAGGAGTGCAACCTTTGTTCCTGTGTCTGTGACCCGTTTCTATTGAATAAAACAAATACTGTGAAAATAGGTTTTAAAAGAGCACTTTCGGATTCAGTGGACATTGCAGCCTTTTGTGTGTGTAAATTCTGTATTATGTAATACAAGATCTATAGAAAACAAATACAGGGTTACAAAAGAAAACGCAATAGGCTGTATAACAACATGCTAATTAATTTGTGTTTTTGCTTTGTTTGTGTTTCCACATAGGATGAAAAAGCCCTCACAAAGTTTTCAGTTCAGTAACTAAACCACCGCGAGTGCCCCGGCCCACACCGACACGAAACTTAGCATACTGAACGGTGTGGAAATCTGACCTCTGAATGAAGGATGTGACATTGTTTCAGGGTTCTATTTCTGTCTGCTGGTGATTTTTATTCGCTGTCAGTGGTCATGGGAAGAGGGCAGCATGTTGCATGACCTCACGGAAAACCTTGTGTGGTCTTGTTCGTTGGACTCGAGGCTTGAATAGCCGGCAAAATGTATTTTTTTCCTTCAGTTTTACAGTCGCAAAGCCCACTTTATGTGCTTCCGTTAGGAGGCTGGGACAAAAATGCAAAGGGCAGCTGCACATTTTGACATCTTTTGTGCTCGGCTTTAAAGGAGCTACAAGAAAAACTCATTTTTCCCTCTAATTTATGTTCTTATCGTTCCACAACGCCCTTTCAGTCACAGTCACTCAATCACAGCCACGAGGCTTGACTGAGCGGCTGAGGTCCTTGCGAAGGGCAACGGCTCTTTTTTAACTTTCAAATTGACTGCTACAGGCCTGGAATTGATTAGAAGAACTGTCTGTCTGCCTGTCTGTCTGCCTGTCTGTCGGCCTCATAATAACATTACACTGGGTATTTAACCACTCCCAGTGTGTGCCACGCTGGAACATGCTGTCTTTAAATATGCATCAAATAACTCCACAATACACTCTATACAACATAATATAATACATTTCCACCCATCCAGTCAAAAATGCTAGACGCTGTGCCAAGAAAATGATGTGATAACTAGGGATGTCACGAGAACTGATGCTTTGTTTTTGACGGCGGTATTGAAAGTCCTGGGATTTCAGGTATTGATATCGACTGGTGCTTTTCTGGTACCACAAGGTCCAAAATGAGGTTTAATATCAGCAGCGCGCTTGACAAGATCAGCTAAATTATTGAGGGGCTCATCCAGGACTGTAGTCTGTTCTCTATATTTGTACTTTCTAACGGTAAAGATTAGGGCGTATGGAAGCCATAGGCTATCGACAATATATTATTTTAGCGCTGGTACTCATTATTTCTGCATGATATGATGAGAACTCAAAGATGTAATGTCTTTTTGGAAAGAAATCAAGCCCATGATCCTCCTGTGTCGCTAGTGCCCCGGCAAACAGCAGCGTAATGATTGTTTTATTAGGAGGAGGAAAAGCAGTGAAGTGTATATTGATGGTCTTCCTTCGTCGTCATGGCTACGACAAGATGCTCAATCAACAACCGATCCAGCCTATAAGGTGTGAACACTCTTGCCTGTTTTCATCACATGTCAGGGGCTTACAGAATTTAAGAACGCCGAATGAGTTGTTGAGAAACGCTGCATCGGTCGATCGCGAGAGAGAAACATAACGGTGGCACGCACGCACTTCTCCGTGTTCCAAATGAACTAAGAAAAAAACTTTCCTTTTAGCGATGTTCATCGGTGCGTGAGGAAAAATCATCTTCACCACACGGAACAAGAAGTTCAGTGGACTGAACATACAGCTTGTAATGCCAGTGCACAAGTGCAGCATATTAAATATGAATCAAGAAAGGACACATATACATGTGTTTTGTCTTAAAAAAAAAACTCTACTTTGATAGATTTGAGTCCTCATAAATAACTAGGGGAGCCGTACTGGCTTTTCCTCTGCCTCGCCAATTGTTGTCTTAATAAATGAAAGTAATCTTGTTGAAGCAGAAGAAACTTCAGACATTCCAGCACAGCACTGAATATTTCATTTAGGTCTCCAGTGTTAGCATGCAGTAACTAATGATGAACCGAGGCTCTTCCAAGCCGCTTACAACAACCCCGCCCCAAAAACATGTACTGCCAATTTGGTTTCTCTGGCCATCACTAGAGAGCCCAGGGGGCTCCAGCACCACCAGCCTTTGCTGCTTCCTCATCAATGAAAGGCATGCGATCAACATATTTAGATGTTCCTGCATCCATTGATGTGCTTGTGGATATTTTTATAATAAAAACAACAACAACCCTTTGTTACATCTATTCAGACACGGTAGAATGATTACACAATAACATCACAAAAACAAAACCTGTGCATAGACAGTTGGACATAGGTTTTTTTATCTAGAGGTAGAGATTGAGGCAGGGAACTACGGTTTATGTGTAAATGCCGGCATAAGAATAGCTTCAAAATCTGATTTGCACAAAATCTGTCATAATTCAATCGTTTTGGGTGAATTACAGCTCTGAGTTTCATATTCTACATCTTTTCCTCAAGGTTGAAGATACAGACAAAAGATATAACGGGGAACCATCTACATTTTACAGCCACCATCTGTCAAACCTACCAGCCTTGGGCCTTTTTATTCAACAAGAAGAGACGGGACATCTCAGTTTCACATCCTCTTGGTTGTGAGCTTCTACATCCTCATTTTTCCTTCTTTTATTGTATCTGCCTGCGACCCTCAGGACTGTAATAATATTCAGGGCCTCTTTCAAACTCCATCTCGCAGTCCTTCCTCGGAGTGCCATGCACATGATAATGGGACTTGGTGCCACACTGGCGGGTCTTGACCCTTCGCCTACATGCTGGGCGTTGGGTCTCTGAGCATCGGGGGAAGTTCAGGGCCGCATTTCCATTTTGTGTCAGAAAGATTACGATCATTGGAGATGATGTTGGCGCAAACCCGTTTCGTGGCAGACTTAGCATATAAATGAAAAAAAGAAAGATTTAATCGCCAAACAACTAAAGAGTTCATTGAACTGCCTGCTAGGCTCTCCTACACAGCATGCACAAGAGGAGTGACAAAAAAAGGCTTTTGTTAGTAAAACTGAAGATATGCTGTAAGACAATTAAAACAGGATCCTTCTGAAGTCCGTCGAAGCTGAAACAGACATCTGAGAGACTGCTTGGCGTGTCGACCACACACTTTGTTGCTAGTTGCCAATTTGCAGTCTTCAAAAGCAAAGTCACTCTAAAAAGCACAGTGCCTTGAAGTAAAAGTGTTGAACTTCAGGAAGCGTAGGAATCGAGGAAGCTCTCGGAGAGCAAATACTTCCAATAAAAGCTCCTCTGATTTTGTTTTAATAATGTAAAAATATACGTTTTAATTTAGCATCTGAACAAGGAATGATGATTTGCATCAAATGTACTTAGCAACAGCCACCAAAGTCCAAGTCCTGGGTACAGTAGGGCTTTGCACATTCATCATAGTTTGGAGGATAACTAAGGGTAGACATCTGCACCTTTCATCTCAATGTAGTTGCAATTACACACTGTACTTGAGAGGTATGTCATCTCTGATGACACATACCCAGATGATTTAAGCAATAAAAACGGAACATTTTGGAAAATTGGATAAAACTGAAAACATATAATGGAAATACTAACACCTTTACCAGCTTGGACCAAATAATCAAAGAGTCACAGGTTTCAGGACTCAAATGATTTCAGGCAACATTTGTTGATTTGTCTATTTTCTGGTTCAAGTTAGTTGTATAGAAACATCATTATAGGACAGGTTTCTCTTTAAGAGAAATACAAACAAATGAACAAAAATGGAGGCAGCAAAGTGGACGTGTGTTTAGATTGCTGGAAAGGGCAGAATCGTTTTGGACCTTTTCAATGTAAAGCGAAAACAATGTGGCATAAATGCCAAGCGAGTCGTCTCGGGAAGCTGCCACCTTTTTGAGATGCCACTTTTCAGCAACGCCATTCTAATCATTTATTGTGTGTTGCTGTTTGCCTGAAAATGCCAATACGGCAGGCCTCAGATGTGTTCACCTTTTGTGGCTTTTGAAGTGACACACACACACACACACACACACACACACACACACACACACACACACACACACACACACACACACATAGACAGGGATCAGTGGGGAATTCATTGGTGCTTTAAAACAGCAGTAGGCAGGTCAGTGTGGCTCCCTTTGATGTGCAGATATTTCACATGCTCTCTATCTCTGTGTGTGTGTGTGTGTGTGTGTGTGTGTGTGTGTGTGTGTGTGTGTGTGTGTGTGTGTGTGTGTGTGTGTGTGTGTGTGTGTGTGTACTTACAGGGACTGGCTAGAGGCTGTCACCAGAGGCTGTGCCAGAGACACTGTTGCCATGGTAACACATTTTCCGATTTGATGACAGGCATGAAAGGCGTGTTAAGAGATTGAATGTTTCTGTAAGGACACACACACAGACGTAACTTTCACCCCAGAGAGTGAGTGCAAAATATTTGTGTGTGTGTGTCCAAATGCAGTGTATTGTGGCCTTTTTCATTTTTTAGCTTCATATTTTTAAGGTTCCACCATTTTTATCAGCAGTGATGTTATTTAGTATAGATGTTAGTTTAAAGTCCCTTTTGAGATTTTGAGCTAAATGATGCCAGTAAGTTGCATTATAATGTATATACATACATATAACACCCACTCAGTGTACTCACATACACTAAATATGATAAAATGAACTTATAATATGTCCGTGTCATCAGTCTCTGTAATAGCGTCCAGCGAGCATCACTCGTCTCACTCAGGATGTGGGCACAGCCACGCTGAAATCAGATCAATGAATCTTGACAGGCCGTGGATAATTATTCACTTTGATTAAGGCTGAGAACTCAGCGCTTGCATTTCAGAGTGTCTTTGTGTGGCTCACCACACTGAACTGATTGCATTTTCATAACAATGGAGGGATAAACACTGAAAATAGAAAGAAGATGATGATAAGTGATGTCTTGCAAACGTGGATTCTTCTGCAGCTTGGAGAATGTTGTACTCTCTGCCGTGTCTCACCAGCTTTTTTACACCCGTTTTCTTTCCGTCTAAAAAAAGACAAAAGACTCAACAGAAGACAGAAAAACATAAAAGACGATACAACTGGCATAAAAGTAAACAACTTAACAGAATTCAATTTTTTTTTCTGTCTTTCGCTCATGTTTATACTCTTGGATCTCCACAACACAAACATGTAAAGACGTTTGAAAAGTCTGACTCTGATAATGAAAAATCCTTCTTCGATGTTTCAGACTTCAGTGAGGGAGTGGATGAAATAAGAAGCCTTCAGCCACATTTTAATTCACCCTTTAGGAGGCAAAAGAGTTGCTTTTTAAAAAGTCCGAAAATATAAAAAAGTTAGCATCTGCGGGGTAGAATATGAAATTGGTAATGGAAGCCAGGAACTTATTCTCATCTCAGGTGAGCTGCATTGACTGGCATGGGAATTTAAATCGCTCCGCGTATGAATATGCAAGCAGATGTGTATATTTGCAAATGCAAATTTGAGAAATATGAATCTGCCGCGGTTCAACTGGGTTTTGAAACATCACCGGAGGCCACGGCCATGATTATTTCCGTTATTCATGTCATGAAGCTGCATCACACGTCACTGCAGCTTAATCACAGGCCATGACACGTGGACTCCTGGGCACACACACACACACACACACGCACACGAACGCTGTGTAGACGGACAAAAACAGAACTTTACTATCAGGCCGACATTCAAATATTTATTGTTTTCAAGTTAAGACGATTGTCGCAAAAAGCATGACCTTCCCGTACTATTTATTACTTTGAGTTCATTGATCCAGATTTATGCATGAGGGTTTTAATACTTTGTACAAACTGGATAACTGTTGAAATGAACATCTCAGTCAGTCTGTGATGGAGAAAAAATAATTATTCTTTAAGATTGATTTTTTTCAAGTGTGTCGGACAATTAATTGGCTATTGGATATTTCCTGCCCCAAACTATTGTTATCATATCGACTATCGGTCGACCTCTGCAGTGGATTAAACATATCTCTGTGAGGGGGAAATTCCAGAAATGGATTTGGAAAAAGGGTTTTATATAAGGAGGAAAAACAAACTTGTTGGATTTTGATTTTTCAAGGGCATGAATGGAGATAGACTTTATGATCACTGTACATTCTGAAAGGAATGCACATATAATTATGTTTCAGCTAAGCTTCTTCTGTGCCTCAGTAGCAAACACTTTAAAACTATTTTTAACCCGACAGCTCTGCAAATATGCCGTGGACAAATCCGAAACGCCAGCGGACCGTGAGACTGAGCCACGCGGTGTGGATTGGGCTTCGTTGATCAGACTGTTGCTGCCTATCGGCTTCGTCACAACACTTGTTATGTGGGCCACTGCGTTTACTTCTCTGGGAAGATCCTCCACTAATTGCGTCCCCAAGGGGCCTCACCGCTGGCCAATCAAAATGTTGTGTTTACTGACAGCGATATATTTACATGACCAAACAATGAGGACGTGGGATGTGAAACGTAGGATGGATCAGTGATGGATGACACATTCAGCGCTCCATCTATCACACATGTGAATCAAGTCTCCTCCTGGGCTTCAGTCCCCAAAGGACGTCATGGACGGCACATGTGTTTGATGTGTATCTAGGTCTTCTCTGCCATTGGTTCCCCTTATAGAGCTTCTCACTGCAAAAGTAGCACAAAGTACGAGAGCAACCCATAGGACAAAAATAATGCAGGGTTTTGAGAATCACATTGAAATTTGAGAAGCGTGTCGAGGTATTTCGAGAAAACTGTTGTTGGCACAGACCGGAGCTGAATCAAGTTACTTTGCCGTCTTAACTTTTTTGTACCAGAGGCGACTCGAGAATGCTTTAAAAGACATTTTTAGCGAACCAAATATAGAGGTTGCAATGAACTTTTCATGAACTTTAAAACTCAGCGTCAAAGACTTAAAGTTGTACGATGAAAACACGGACAACTGCCAGACCGATCAACGCCGTGGTAGCGACCTGTCAATCACAAGGTAGCCACGGCCTAAAGCAAACCCTGCTTTGTCATCTATTTTACTCTAAATGGGACCATGATTTACTAAATGAAGACTTGAAAGAAGCCATTGAGACCATAAACTAATGTTTACTGAAGTAATAACCTCTATACAACCAGAACTCCCTTCACTATTCAGACCTGGACAGGACTAGTCATGGTCCAGAATATTGGTTCTGGACAATGTTTCCTGAACAATGCAGGTTGCTGTTGAATATTAAGTATTATTATTAAGCATGCTGTAAATACCAGAGATAATATTTCCATTCTTCCCGTTATCAGATATCCATTTGTGGCAGCAGAAGTCTCTGCATGTTTTTTTGCTATCTAAATTGGCTATATACCGCTGTAGGTGAAATTACACTTTAATCTAAGTTGCTATTGTGCAATATTATTTTCGGTTACATTTTGGTTCATGTACTCATACAGTGACCTAAAGATTTGGGGTTTGGAGAGTCATTCATCAGTGTCTGACCTCAGTGAGTCTAGACACAGTGATGAATGGAGCCCATCGGATGTTCATCCCCTTTTTAGATTTAAACGTTTATAACATTTAGCCGTGTTGTATCTCACTCTCTCTGTTTATATGTGTCTGTTTTGTTGCTCTCATAGGTCATGATTGCTTGCTTTTTTAAAAGCTTTTTTTTTTCCCATCATCTTTTTTTCCGCCGTATAATGCCTAATATAGTTCCAGCAAATGTGGCATCTAATTAACTGTCAGGGCTTTGCCAGAGAGAAATGATGGATAATGTGGAATGGTTGCATTAATAAACCCAGCCAAGCAGAGTAAAGCGCATACTTGGGAATAGGAGCGCCTGGGCTCTGGGGTGCTATTGCTTGCACTGGAGCTTTGCAGATGGCGGCGTGTGCGTTTCAAGTTTAAATCGAGTCGGCCGTTGTGTGAAAGGATACTCGCTCGCTGCTGGGGGTGCACTGATTGGGGAAGAGTTTAACAGCGGTGTGCAGTCACTGTCATGCTGCAGAGTCATCTGTGATTTACAGTGTAATTGGTGCATAATTTGCCAGCTGGTACATGTTTAATTTGATGAATTGTGTTTCTGACGCAAGCAATGAGGGCTGAGTGAAATTTTGCTTTGTCATCGATTGACTTGCATCTCTCTGTTGCCCTGTGTTTTGGGTGAAATGAAAGATTTGAAGTATATATTAAAGCACAAGATTACTGCACCTGTTGTTTCAACAGGAACTCTCTGCTTGTAAGGAGTCCGCACGGGCCACTGATAACAGCTGAGTAATAAATCAGTTTTAAATGTGGTGATCCATCTGTACGTGGCCCTAAACAATGCCAGGGGAACGGTAGCGTGTGCCACTGCGAAGTTACCTGCGGCGCCGTTTGCGAGCACCCAGCTTCGGCTGTAAACACCGGAGTCTGTGGAACCACAATACGGACTCGGCTGGAGACAAAGTTTACAAAAACTCTCTGCTAACGAGCTAACAACTTCTGAAATGAGCAGAGAGGGGATGCGCTGCTGGCTCGTGTGTGTGTGTGTGTGTGTGTGTGTGTGTGTGTGTGTGTGTGTGTGTGTGTGTGTGTGTGTGTGTGTGTGTGTGTGTGTTGGGTCGGTTTGATAAGAGGGCAATCCTTCCGCAGAACCGGGCTGTCATTTCTCATGCCTTTTGCCGCGCTAGACGCCCACATATCTTCGCACCCCTCTCCCGCTTCTCATGTCTCCCTTTCACGTCTCTCTCCGTGCGATGTCGCCGCCGCCGCCAACCATCCTCCTCTCCGCCGCCACCCGGTCTGATTCACAGTCAGATCCATCTGTCGCTTCCACGCCAACCTTTGTGGGTGTTTCAGCTCACAGCTTCCTTTCACTTACAAACACGTTTAGGATCGCGGGCTCTGCTTCTCTTCGGGGGCTAAAGAGAGGGAGGGTTGAATCCTGGAGGGATTCCGTAAAAGATCTGAGAGTTGAAACATGTAACAGTGACTCACCAAAACCGAGAAGATCGTGAATGGATTTGCTAAGTGCTGTTGTCTGAAAGTGAAACGAATAAAATGTCAAATCACGGCTAATAAGTTATCATACCGTTAATGTGTACACTAAGTGTGACGGAGATGCTGTAATGGAAGACGTCTCGTTGGCGTACAGTGTTGAGACGAGATGGATGGGACAAGTCATGGTACAATGATCCAGCATTAAAAGTCGTGTCATCAGTCCTCGGGGTAATGAATAGTGAATTCCATTTCCATGATGGAGCTATAAATGTCTTCTCCGTTCCAGCTCTGGAGCCTCCTTCCCATAATTCATCTCTCATCTGTTTTTTTGTTGTTGTTTTTTTGCCGGTGAGTTACATGCCTCTATATGATGTCACCTCTGACTTACACGTGCACTACATCACGGTCAGTTGGGATGATCGTCATGGACCTCAGCATCCGTTGGATGTTGCTCAGTGACTCCTCCTGCACTTCAGGCCGTCTTTACAGGAACACAGGCCAAACATATGAATGTGACACATACACAGAAGCTGAAAATATGTAAATTCTACACCCAAACAAAAAAATAGGGATTTAGAATTTTGTTGGCAGAATGACAAGGACATACCATGTGTATAGTCGAATACATTATACATTCCCTTCAAAGAACAACAAAAAAAATTGAATAAAAGGTTGGTCTGAAAAATACAACACAGCATATTCTCAAGAAAAAATAATGACATCAACAAATAAGGGCAGGTGGCTAAAAAAGGCTGTTTAAAAAGAGCTGAGGTGGGTGGTATTACCTGGATACTGATAAGGTGTTGAAATTCAGCATAATGTACTTTTTCTACAGCACTATTCCCATAAGGGATGCAAAACAGAACTGTAAAAAAAAAAGTTGTCCAACGTCGTACAAACCAAACCATGGGCCTGTTGAACCCTCGCTGAACCCTCGCACAATTATTTGATAGCCTGCTAATTATTCGATGAGGTGCTAGGAAAAAAAGACATTGAAGAGGCCATTATCTGAACACGGGCCTACTTGTTGTACCGTTGCATTACTAATTTCCAATAAAACAGCAACAGTCTTATCATATTCACCAGCCCTTTTTTTGGCAGATAACTGTTTTTATTCATTATTTCCATTCATCGCTGCTATGCTATCATTAAAAAACTCTGTGCCAATATTTCAAAATAAAACCCTACCACGAGAGAGGAGTAATACCCTTTTTAATATGAAGCTTCTTGCTGGGAGTGTTTCAGTTGACAGGAGCATAACCACGATCAAAAAAGCCGAAAGTAGATTGAGACAAAAGACTGTTGTTTCGCTGATGAAATTAGTCGTGTGGAAATGTACATTGTCCTGAATGTGTCAATGCCACAATTATAAAAGGAGGTTTTCAGTGTGCATTAACAGCAACAACAGGAAACAGAGAGGCTTCTAGGATATAATTGAATGTACTTTAAAAGAAAATACATTTGAAATGAAGGTCTGTCTGTGATAAACATTTTTCTACTTACTGTATGACAGTTGTAGGCACACTATGCACAGTATAACGCTGTTTTGTTAATAACGTACACACTAATGAGCAATAAGACCAGAGAAGCCTTGGATGAGAGGGAAGGGAAACAAACACGCAGCAGAGATACATGTTTAGACTTCATAGCCTCTAATATTAATTAAGCCTCTAATCGTTGCTTTTAAGACCCATTATCCTACAAGATCTGCTTCTGAACCGGGAAGCAAAGGTTGTAAACAACACATGCGATGCTGAAGGTAGTCGCAGAGGAAACATGTTCTATAACCACAGGTTATGAACAACATCAAATCACACAGTAAACACTCCATTGGAGACGAACCAAGATGTTACATGGGTTTCCTCCAGTTGCCCTCATTAGGATGTGTTGAAACCATTGACTGGAATGTGGACACACACAAAAGGGACCCACCCATAAAAAAAAAAAACTCTACATGGAACCTTTAAGATTAATTTATAGCCGTGCCGTAGTAACTACACACCAGAGCGGCAGAGTCACCACATTGGGACTATGAGAACTCTTGATTGATCGGCTTGAGCTGCTTCTGTTCGCTCCTGTAAGTTTGCAATGCCTGTGGGGATTGTTGGGGGAGAAAAAAACTCTAGAAAGTAAAAAAATAAAGAGTCAGGGAATCTATTCCTTTTCAATGTGACAACATCCCCCGCAAACCCCACTGCTCGCTGTGACCCTAGCCTTCTATCACGGCCAACGAAACAACGTGATTACCACGTTTGCTCGGAATAGTCTCATAATAAACGAGGCAGATCCGCCGCCACACACTTCTTTATTTATGTATATATATATATATATATATATATATATATATATATATATAATAACAACACTACTGTGAGGGATATAATTACAGCAGGATGATCATATACAATACATGCATGTAGCCTGCGGTGGTGATGCCATTAATCCGACAATGAATACAAAAATCCTTCTAACCACTCGCATCAAGTATGAACAGAATAAAAATATCTGTAGTCTTGACTCTTCCCACCTCATGTCAAAGATCAAATTAAACCCAAATCGAATGAATTCATTCCCAACCCTTTTAACAATTGCAAATCTAATTCCATCCAAAGGAGAGATAAGTGATAGAGGGAAAATGTCTGGCTGTGCGCAGTGTACTGGAGCGGCTACATACCAAAAAACGCCTATCCATTGATCTTCATTTTATTTCACAGATTTGCATCCCCGACAGCAGATTGGAGTTGGTATTGCCGTTTGACCCCTTCAGCGTCAGTGCTGTATTATTAACTGTAGTGGTAGTTGCACTGAAGTAACCCAAGTTGTCACATGACATCCTTGCCGGCCACTGTTCACCCCTCCCCCGCAGATGTTGAGCCATATGTGTGTTATCACCAGAGCAGGGATAAAACCTCAGGATTTTACAGTATTAAACTTGTTTTATCTCAGCTTTGCTGCATGGAGATTATGCTTCCCAGAAGAAACCCACCATCTGTCTGCTGCTGCCAGAAAAAACGAGCGAACATTCCCCCTCCTCTTCAGAGGAAAGCATGTGTGTTGCACGACAAATGCAGAGAGAACATTAGCTGCGCTGCTCGGGTCGGAAGGTGCAGCATGGTCAGAAATAGCTTCTCCAGACCTTTGTGTGCAGGGCAATTTAGACGTATTTAAGCTGTGTAACACACAATCTGCTTTTCGTATCATGGTTTAAAGAGCCGCGTGGTTTTGTGAACCTATTCACATCAGTGTCTTTTTTCCCTTTCACAAATATTGATATAAAACCACATAGTTAAGTTGCAATTTCTTGATTTCTTTTTTTACGTTGTTTTGTTTTCTACCGTTGCTTCCGTGATAGATTACAGAAATCTTGACACAGACGAGTGTATATAAAGAATGTTATTTTATCCTTTTGCAGTTAGTGTCTGACTCGCATTGTTTCGAGGTGACACTTGTGTTACGCACCACACCCCAAAATCACAAGCAATATTCAATGAAATCCACACAAACAGCTCAACTTCCATTATGCTGTGCTCATGCAAAATAAGATACCAACTTGCAACTTTGCACAAACAAAAAAAAGATGGCAAAGCGTATCCCAACGAGGTAGCGCCGATTAAATATTCATCCGGTTCCCTCAGATCCCCTGTCTGGTATTATTCAGAACAGAAACAATGTTTGTGAGTCCCGGAAAAAATAAAAAGTCCTTCACAACACTGAGCACAGGGCTGTGACATTTTTGATATCTTATTTCCAGACGTGGGAGCCACAGCCTCTCCGTTCAACTGAAGGTTCCCCATTCATCATACGACCGTAAACAGCGGCCCATCCCGTCATCTGAGTGGCTGATCGACGAGTCCTCTTTTCTCTTCTCTATCTGCTGGATTTTGACTGGAAAGTGCAGCTTTTTTTCTGTTCTCCAACAATGCGAGGATGAGGAGGGGAGAGAGATCAGAGAGACACAGTTGACCAGTCAGCAAATACTGTGTACAGGGATGTGGAGCCAAAGCTTCCATTCTTGAATACACTGAAGGTCCAAGAGTCCTCGGGCAAGACGTGTGTGTGTGTGTGTTCGTGTGTGTGTGTGTGTGTGTGTGTGTGTGACTATGACTATGTTTCTCACCCTAACCAGGCCCACCCGTAAAAGGGGGAATCTTTTCTGGGGCCCAGACAATCTGGGGGTCCACGGAGGCCAGCAATAATCATGTTCATCCTACATTTTAAACAATGATAACTAACTTTTGAACCAAAATATGAACCATTACTTATAAGAGCAGCATGAAAAACAAGAACATTGTATTCATTGTTGTAGTGAAATGTTTCTGGTGTCATTGTTCTCAGGATGAAGCAGAACTTGTCCTCTGGTCATGAAAGGGAAAAAAGAAAAATCACCATGAGAGTGAGTTGTGAAGGCAAAGTTCTTTCTCTCCTTCTGGCTAATCTTGCTGGTCAGTGCATCTCTTGGTTTGTGTGACACTTCCAGGCTGTTCTGTGACTTTGTGCCTGACAAATGTGAGAATGAAATACAGCTATGTTACATTTGATGAACGGCAATGGCGTTTATGAACTGTGAGTCGGAAAAGATAAGAGTGTTGGGTTCATGTGCGTGTGCACGAAATGAAACTCTGCAGGGACCAGACCATATATGGGCGTAATTGCTCCTCATAGCACACAGTTTTAAAAACCAGACAATGATTTTTTTTTTAGTCTCTCAATTTAGTCTCTCAAACTCTTGACTGAATGCACGATCGAAAGCAAGGATTGACATGACCTATTGATTAACTATTAAATCCTAATTGTTGATTAGTTAACCATCAAGTATCCAGCCATACAATAAATCACATTTCATATTCGAGAATGCATAAAAAGCTAATATGGAGCTGCCATGTCTGATTCTCACGGTGTGTTCAGACGGTGTCTCTGCATTCTGTCTGAAGCAACTTGTTATAATGTTAGTCTTCCTTCTCTTAACCACAGCTGTGTTGTCACTGAAGGTGTCCGGTCTGTAACAGCAGCCATCTGGGCTCCTCCGGGTGCTCACACACAAGTTTATTCACTCCATCTTTAGGAGCAGACGGCAGCACTTGAAGCAAAGCTCCCCTGACAACAAATCTCTGTGATGGTTTCCTCTTTATCAAATTACTTGACCGTGGTGTACCTGAGGGGAGTAAAAGAAAACACCCCCAAAAAAGAAAACTATGAAAAGGAGGATAGACATGGCACCAAACACTTTGCCTTCCAGTGATTACTTCTCCGTCAGCCGAGTGCCGAGGTGTTCCCAACACATGACCTCTGCCGCAATTAGGAGAAAGACTGGGGAAGGGAAGCAGAGAGATGGTAAAGAGGAGCTCAATCCTGTATAAGTTACAACGCCGACATGTTTTCACAACAGAGCCTTTCAGTTCCTGCATAATATCCTCTGGTTTTTATGGGCGACATAGTTCAAGTAGAATAGCCACGTGCTATATTCATTTTTTCAACTATTTCTGTGTTATTCACATAGAATACTTGTATTAGAACAACATGCTCTGCTTAAGTAGACAAAATGCCCTCAAGCTTCTGCTGTTTTCTTTCACGGAATACAGATGAGCTGTTCTGGAAGAGGAGGGAGCGGCGCTGCGCTCCATTAGTGCTATCTCGATGTCTTTTTGTGGGATGTGTGTAAATCTCATTTCCACTGGGGGCATATCTGATGAGGTGCAGAAATTAAACATCTTGAACTCTGGGCTCTTTTGAATGGAATGCTCTGAGAGCTCAAAGACAAAATCAAATCTTTGGCGACTCTTTCCTGCTTTCAGCTCTGAAGTCGTGACGCTCGCCCCTCAGACACATGCAAATGAGACTGCACAGGCTCATATAATCAGATAAACAGCCTCTATTGAATACCAAGTGCCTAAACACAACTTCTGCAGGAAATTATAGTGCTGATGAGCAGGAGATATGTTGTTATAAATGGAGGTGTAAAAGCCCGTCAGGGATCTGCAGTCACAGTCTTATTGTCTTTGAGGAAATATGCTCAGTGCGGCACATCCCCTTGTTGAGGAATCATGGAAAACTGTTTTACCCTCTAATTAGCCAAATATTCTGACCCAGATATGATCAACCGGATTTGGAAATGGAAGACAATAAGCTTGCAGGCAGCATGTCTCCGAGGGCTATCTTATCTGTGAAAGCAGAATCCCAATAGAGGCGACCCACAATCGGCTCTCCCTCCTCCCCGGACGGATCATAACCAAGCGGCGCCGTCTGCTGAAATCAAAACCACGAAAGTCCTCGGAAGCACAGCGAGAACCAGGAAAAAAGGAATCAAAGCCCAAAAGTATAGCTTTCCGCTAACCGCGTCACTGGATATAGTTTTAAATTAATGACAGAAAAGTTGTGTTTATAAAAACTGCACCTGAGTCTGCTTTCATGGAAACTATTAATCTCACACTTTTATTTTTAGATTTTGATAATCAAGCAAGCGTCTGCATTTGCATCTGGAGCAACAAAGTCCACTTTTTTTTTTTTTCTTATCTCGGTCTTTAACCTTGAAAGTGATGATGAGGATTTGGTCAGAGATGCAGATCACATTTTAAAGGGTGTGTGTGTGTGTGTGTGTGTGTGTGTGTGTGTGTGTGTGTGTCTTCTTTGAAGATTGAGGGAAGTGAGATATGAGCGGCCCAGGTTAGCTGTGTCAACCCTACTGCTGCACTCTCTGGACCGTTGGGCCCTGAAGACGTGTGTGAAACTACCAAACTTTATTGACACTCGCAAAACGAGATGTGCATTAATAATGGGCAGCTGTGTGCATAGATACTTTTTTTTAAAGACTTCTGGAAACTCCGTCGTGCAACATTGTTGTGTACATATGACTAAATCCCTTATTTGGATGAAAGTATTTTTGGTTGCATTTAAATGAATTTATCTTTAGACATTCTGATATGTTCTGCTGTAAATGAAGTCAGGACTGTGTTTTTAATTATGAAACTGAAGTCACAGCAACAGAAGGTGTGCAGGGATGAAATAAATATTGTAATTGCAGAAGATAAAACCCGCTGGGCGATGATTTAATATGATCATTTATTGTATTTCAATGGAGTCATATTGAGGCAGCGTTGATGCACTTACGTCCCTAGATTAATACTAACAAGGACATACTTAGTAAGTACAATTGCTCAGAAGCTCTGATGTGGACTAGTTTTAAGGGATCCATCTTTCGAAGGTTGTGGTTTTGTTTTTACATTTACACTTTTCATTACCACTTGGTTCCATGCGTTTAACAAACGGTGTACATATGTAAATATTTCTTAATTTTTTTCTCCAGAATTTCACTTGAAACTAATATGGTCGTTTTGCACTGGAATTCTCAATGAAATGAGAAAATACTGAAATACTTTCAGTTTTTACGTATTTATTTCACTCAAGTAAACAAAAATATTAAAATGAACAATTGATAAATACAATTGCTGAGAAGACTGAGACCACTCAATCAATCTTCTCATCTAACTTCTTGGAAATAAAGTGAATAGTCGTAGTTCCCAAACATTTGGAACTGTTCCCTTAAAAGAAGTTCAAACTCAAAAGTGGAGGTTATCATCAGTCTCCATAGGTCAGGCTCTGCATGCAGTCATCCACTGTGTGTACAGTATGATATCCCCTCATACAGGCTCATACATGCATGTATATACAGTATATACTCACAGACTGAGACACAGAGCTGAGGTAAAGGGGTCCTGGGGGGTTTAAAGGCTGTCCTTCAAAAGGCCTGCGTGGGATATTGCTTCCACAATAAGGTGAAATGACAGTGAAAAGGCCCACACTGCTGGGGAGAAACCAAAGGAGTCAATGGAGAAACATCCCTTGGGCGGTTGTGTTCTGGATCAGCAGTATAACTGCACTTCACCAATAATTTCCCCAAAAGAACTGATGGCAAAAGTATAGTCCTCATCTTCTTTATTTTGTTCAGTTTTTTTCTAGAGACAGAGACTTGGACTACAAGTACAACTACACGGTGTCGACTGCAAAGGGCTCAAAACCAGAGCCCTGATTAATCTTTCACTTCTTCCAATGAAGTAGATTAGTTTTTCTCCTAACATGCCAACCGGCGCTCTCTCCTGTGTGCAAAAGCCGGTCGTGTGATAATAGCCGCAGGAAACAAAATGTCCATAAACAATGCATAGTGTGAGTGGCGCTTGAAGTTAAAGGGTTAAGTAAACAAGAGCGAAGCGCGTTAACAACCGTAGCATTCTCCGTTTAGAAATACATAAGACGAGAGAGGAGAGTTTTTTGGAGAGCATGTGACTGCACGCTGGAATCACTTTATCAACAAATCTCACACTCCCTGCCAATCCAGCGATGTCCCTCAAGCCCTGCAGGCATAAATATCCTGCACCATTTCCGACACGATATGTATTTATTCAGTAAAGGCCCTCAGCCAGCCGCCGAAGGCCGGCCCATTGTGATCTTTATTAGACATGTATGGTGCGTTTGACTTTATTGCACCATCTCCCTGAATACAGGAGAATGTTTAGCTTGGTAGAATAAATATCACGGTGTGTATATATAATATGGTGGTAAAAAAATAAATCACCAACCATAAAAGAGATGGGCGCAAGTCCAAGTTTAGAACATGGTATTTCAATGAGAAGCGACTAATTCAAGGAAGGGCTTATGAAATATACTAGACTCATAGCTGAATATCTAATCAGAAGACCATGAAGGATATGCACTCTGGGAAAAGAAGTTGCATGGAAACAATACGTTCTACCTTCCATAAATTGATCAATGCACACAGAAAATATGTGAAAACTGCATGTCCTTGCCTTTTTAAACACTTTAAAAATGTATTTCGTATAGATAATCCATGTATCCATCATGTAGGAACAAACAGACAATAAGAGTCACTTTACTTTAACAGAAGAACGGGGACAATAAAATACACAGACAATGCTCTCTTTAGTTCTTTTCTGTGTGTTTTTCCTTTTTGGATACGTCAGCCTGCACTGTCGTCTGTTGGCAAATGTCTAAATTAAGAAAGTAGCTTGTTGTTTTTGCTTACGAACTGTTCAGTCACATCAGCGGCACACCTGTCGGCGTTGTCGGTTTTTACTCGTGCAGTGATCAGTTGGTGAAACCTGTAAACGGCAGTAAAGCTGAGCAATGCAGAAATGCAGCAAAACCCAAAAGCATTGACCAGTTATCCCATGTTGTTAAAAAAAAATAGGAAATAAGGCCAAAATAAGAATACACAGAAATTAGTGGCAATTATCAGAGTCTTGTTATTTATCTGAGTCACTAGTGCTGAAACTGTGAAAACTACAACTTCCAAGAGGGATGCGACCCTATGGCTGCACAATGAATCCAATATTAGTTGCACTCACGATATAGGCTTTCGACAATTACATAAACATGGTCGACTGCGATCAACTTTTTTTTTTTTTTAAATGCGTGCTTTGCCCATAGAGAACTCCGCTGCCAATCAAATCAAGCGCTTCCTGAACTAGCAGCCAGCCACCAGGGGGGGTTCACGAGATATGCTGGCTTCACTTTTGGGGTGCGCTCATGCAGCACCCTTCAGCTGCAGTCTGTGGAAAAAAAAAAAAAAAACGCTCCTGAAGTCCAGAGTGGAAGAGTGATATACTGTTTATTACTCATTTTAACAGCGAGCAGACGGGCAATACACAGAATTCAAGTCGTCTACAGGAGCTGGAGGACGAGGCTGGGAGGAAGGATGCCTGCGTGACCACGAGAGGTGAAGGGTGGACGGGTAGATGAGGGGAATTATTTAGTGCTGTGGCTTTTTACTGTCCTGTTCCCAACAAGAGACACTTCAGGTCTCTGTAAAAGCTTTGTCACTTCCCACCTTCAAGGTAAGGCCCGTGTTTAGGGCTTGATCAGTGGCAAACAATGAAGCAGAGAAATCAATGCAACAACACCTGCTTCACTCCTCGACCTAATCAATGTTACTCTGAGATGGTTTTTCCTTCCACTATTTGTTGAAGCAATTCTGGCCCTTACGATAGGGGATATGGGGTTTGTCTGTAAGCTGCCCTCGCCGTTGCTCCGCAACTCTCCACCTGTACGTCAGCCCCACAATATCCCCTTTGCTCTCTCCTTTATTGTATTTTTTTATTTTTTTTGCCTTTTATATATCAAGAACATGATGAGCTCGGCCCAGTGGAGCTATAGGTTTATTACCTTTACGGTATTCTTGAGGCACGGGATAGTAGTGCTCATTCTTTTTCCTGATTTTCCAGCCGGTTTGACAATTTGAACTGGTGATCACTTCCATCAAAAGTCAGCTTCTCTAATGTGTAGGCCAAAGCACACGCCGCGCCACATACCGGGAGCTTTATTGTGTTTGCCGCATGCTGTTTGCTGTTCTCTTCTCGTTTCTCATGCGTCTGTCGCCGAGCTCTTGCGTGTAAGATGTTGTAGACACAAAGAACGCTGCAAACATCTGCGTAGTAGGAATAAATAAAGCGTTGAGCACAGCTGCACGCTGATTTGTTTTCCTGGACAGAACAGCATTTCAGTGCTGACTTGGCACCGCAGAGGTTTTGGATATATAGTCTCTCACAAACACTCTGGCGTCAGAACATTTTGTTGTTGTCCAGATTGTTCATAATTTATTGTTCTTTTGGAATTCATGTCCCTGTGCCTGATTCATTGAATATGACAGAATTTTTTTTTTTTTTATTCATCGATGTGAAGTAGTATTTTACTTGGGTTCTTGGTGGAAGTGGAGCTATTATCTATTTTACATCCAGTTATGTAGGATAGTCCATTGTTCCCAACCTAGGGGCCGGGTAACCTCCTAATTCAAGATAAGTCTGAGGGGTCATCACATGGTGTAGCCCTTTAAGGCCTCACCCTAACCCCTAATCCTATTTATTGTTTGAGTTGTGTTTAGAGGTTGTACATGGGGATTATATATCATTATAGCCCTGATTTTTATGTTTAATTTGACACCTAACATGTTTGTTTTTTTTGGCGGGGGGGATTTATACCATGATTTTTTCTTGATTTGTACCATACTACACCATACTAATACTGTGTTTGACCCCCTTTTCGCCTTCAGAACTGCCTTAATTTAACGTGGCATTGATTCAACAAGGTGCTGAAAGCATTCTTTAGAAATGTTGGCCCATATTGATAGGATAGCATCTTGCAGTTGATGGAGATTTGTGGGATGCACATCCAGGGCACGAAGCTCCCGTTCCACCACATCCCAAAGATGCTCTATTGGGTTTGAGATCTGGTGACTGTGGGGGCCATTTTAGTGCAGTGAACTCATTGTCATGTTCAAGAAACCAATTAGAAATGATTCAAGCTTTGTGACATGGTGCATTATCCTGTTGGAAGTAGCCATCAGAGGATGGGTACATGGTGGCCATAAGGGATGGACATGGTCAGAAACAATGCTCAGGTAGGCCGTGGCATTTAAACGATGCCCAATTGGCACTAAGGGGCCTAAAGTGTGCCAAGAAAACATCCCCCACACCATTACACCACCACCAGCCTGCACAGTGGTAACAAGGCATGATGGATCCATGTTCTCATTCTGTTTACGCCAAATTCTGACTCTACCATCTGAATGTCTCAACAGAAATCGAGACTCATCAGACCAGGCAACATTTTTCCAGTCTTCAACTGTCCAATTTTGGTGAGCTCTTGCAAATTGTAGCCTCTTTTTCCTATTTGTAGTGGAGATGAGTGGTACCCGGTGGGGTCTTCTGCTGTTGTAGCCCATCCGCCTCAAGGTTGTGCGTGTTGTGGCTTCACAAATGCTTTGCTGCATACCTCGGTTGTAACGAGTGGTTATTTCAGTCAAAGTTGCTCTTCTATCAGCTTGAATCAGTCGGTCCATTCTCCTCTGACATCTAGCATCAACAAGGCATTTTCGTCCACAGGACTGTCGCATACTGGATGTTTTTCCCTTTTCACACCATTCTTTGTCAACTCTAGAAATGGTTGTGCGTGAAAATCCCAGTAACTGAGCAGATTGTGAAATGCTTAGACCGGCCCGTCTGGCACCAACAACCATGCCACACTCAAAATTGATTAAATCACCTTTCTTTCCCATTCTGACATTCAGTTTGGAGTTCAGGAGATTGTCTTGACCAGGACCACACCCCTAAATGCATTGAAGCAACTGCCATGTGATTGGTTGATTAGATAATTGCATTAATGAGAAATTGAACAGGTGTTCCTAATAATCCTTTAGGTGTGTGTGTGTGTGTGTGTGTGTGTGTGTGTGTGTATATATATATATATATATATATACTTTTACCCGAAGTTGAGCTGCTACTCCTTCGTGTCGAAATGAGTCAGCTGAGGTGGTTCGGGCATCTAATTCGGATGCCTCTTGGACGCCTCCCATTAGAGGTTTTCCAGGCACGTCCATCTGGTAGGAGACCCCGGGGAAGACGCAGGCTGGAGGGATTATATCTTCCAGCTGGCCGTGAACGCCGCGGGATCCCCCAGAATGAGTTGGGAAATGTTGCGGGTGAGAGGGAAGCCTGGGTCAGCCTGCTGAGCCTGCTGCCACCGCGACCCGACCCCGGATAAGCGGCTGAAAATGGATGGATACTTTTCACTCGTTGGAACCAAAGACTGTATATGACGTCGGCCATTGGTTTGTGGACTGCAATCGCTATTCCCCAATATTCAGTAAAATATGCGATCAGGACGTCGGGATGTATTATTATCTCTGATAATGTTACAGTGTAAACAAATCCATCCGTGTTTAAATCAACAGGATAGCTGGTAACCGTGGTAGCACTGATTATGGTCAACGGACGTTACATTATGATGCGTTCAGGCTCTGTTCAGTGAAAATGAGAATTGGGCCGAGGTAAATTATAACGTTATCATGATGGGTTCACATGTAATCTTGTAAAATGGAGCGTTGGTGAGAAATTTGAGTAAATCCGGATTGTTTGAAGGAGATATTTTCACATTAATATGAATGAGATATAGCGATGAATTATGAGCTGTTCACGCTAAGCTCTAAGCTTCTTATAATACATCATTAAAACTAATGATAAGATTTGTTTTAATCCATTAAAATATCATTATCATTTGAATCGTGTGTTTTTATGGAGGAAAAAAAAATATATAAATGACTTTAACAAAGTAAAAGGACAACATTTAGAATGTGTGATGGTTTGCACTGAAATCATTTTCAATAATAATCTTGTAGACCAGCTACTATAATCAGACATCAAAGGGATCTGTATCTGCCAATTTGGATCACCAATGATCAGCAATTAGTATCGCAGGCAAAAAACATTCTGCTGCATCATATATATATATTTTTTTTTTCACTATCCATCGTGGGTCTAAATATGAAATAGTGATGATGAAGATGATGATGAAGTCCAATGCTAAATCAATGAAGTAGTCAAAATTGTAGTTCACTTGTGTGCTTTGTTACTTTACAGCACTTTTAACATTGGATTGCAAGAAAGGCACTTACAGTTGTAATTATATGATAACTTTCAAACCAAAGACACCACAACCAGCAAGCATAATTGTGCCGCAGCAGTGATGGTAGCATGTCTCCAAAACACAAAATGACTACAATGGCAGCTTTGTTCCAGTTTGTGCATCCGATGTGTCATCTGCAGAAGGCATTCTGGTTCTTCAACTCACATATTGAACAGCACAACTACTTCACCAATAAGCAGTTTGTTGTTCGCCATCGTGCTGTATTATTAAAAGAAAGTGTCGGAGGCTTTGTGTATATTTTGGTCTCACAGGGAACAGTGCAGCTTAAGTGTTTAGCTTAAGTGCCACTGACATCAAACTGCAAGAGCAAATGTACAATTGAAGGTGCCGTAAAACCTTAAATGACGAGCGAGTCATCTAAAAGCAGGGGGAATTGGGCATTGCAGTGCAATATAGTGTAGTTAGAGGTCATATTGTGAAAAAGGGGCCTGTTATCAGAGGATAGCGGATTTAAAATGCCTGAACCACCTGGAAAAAAACAGAATACTTCCCCCCTCGTGTACTGCTGAGGTGCCCTTGATCAAGATAGGAAACAGCCGTACGCTCCAGTGGAGCTGCCGAGTGGCCGACTCCCAGTCAGCTTGTTGACTTTAATGTAACGCTGCAAATATGAAGCAGAGCATTGCAGGAAAGGAGCGTGTACGATCACGTGACCCGAACAGAAGAAAGAGGAGGTGAATCAAGAATGTATGTATTCATTCATGAGTGTGTCATGTCAATGATTTTCAAAATGGTCCTTTTTTTATCCACATTCTCAGTTTTGCACGGGACATGAACAGCAGTCTCCCGGGCGAAAGTCCTGTGTTTGTTAAACACACACCGGCTCTTATCTTGAGTGGGGGACCGCTTCTTGTGAAACTCGCCTTGATGTCAATAATGTATCGTATCTAATGTACCGTCGGGCGCATCATTTATTTAGGCGCCGAAACGTGAATATCTCCCTCTGAACAATTGATCTGCACATCAATAAAGAGGATGGAATTGCCTATTTAACCTCGTCATCCTTCCAGTAGCTCACCCAGTAAAGCTGCAGAAGAAACAGGAGCTCAGCAACGCGCTCGCAGTTGACACACATTCACATCTTTACGTCTGGGAGCCGCATTCACTCGACCACAATCCTCCGGCGCTGTCACTCAGCAGGCGGCGGGGGGCGGGGGTTAAACGCCTTGCTTGATGTGCTCGACAATGCATGCTGAGGAAATGCACTCCCAGTCAGTCTAAGCATCCTCAAAGATACAGTCGCTGCTCTATTTATTAGGTTAATGCCTGCTTCTGTTCATATTGAAAACCTCAGAAATGAACATGGGTCTTACTACTGAGGTCATTATGAAATATTAGTGCACAAATCCCAAACTGTTCAGGGACAGTGGGGGATTAGTGTTGATATTTTGGATGTGAACATATCTGTATGTCAGATAGAGTCCTTTTAATCAGACGCTGGCGTCGCACATAATTCCTCATCCGTCCACAGTGCATTTCCGCCCGCTGCATTTATTAATAAAGATCTAGAGTGAGCTGAGCTTTGATCTCCCCGATGAAACAAAATATGCTGGACGAATTCAATATATCAACTTTTGTTTGTGCATCTGTTTGTGTGCGCGCATATGAAAGGCTGGTGGAGAGATGGGGGGCTAGAAAAGAGAGTCTTTGTCTGTTTGAAGCCAGTGCTTCATTGATTACCTCCCCGGGTTTCAAGGTAGCGGAGGATTTTCGTTTCCCTGCATTTTCTCACAGCGCTTTCTTCAGGTCTCTGAGTGCACTCCAGTAACCTCGTCCATAAATTTGAAACAAACCTGCCTTGCAAGCAAATCGTGGGCTCACGAGGCAAAACTGCAAACTCCATTTAAATGCAGAGGCTGAATGTTGTTTTTATGCTGCTGCTGCTCTGAGCAGTAATTAATATAATTAACATTTGTATACAATTAAACACGTGTACCTTACATAGAATGTGAGGCTCGGTTAATTTAGACGATGACATAATTACTCTTCTTTCTCAAGAAATATCACATCATCCGACAAATAAAGATAAGCACTGTCTTGGATAGACATTGACCCCCTGAACTATATTGTGTACAGGACTGTAAAAATGTATAATACAACAATAATGCCTCGATATATCTTGATGGAGACTACCTGTCAAATTTATTCTGAAGAATTGATTCAAATCAGGCAGAAATGATTATCGTCAACTTTCATCATTTCTTTGGATGGATAGAGATGATTAATTCCACCCCGTCTGTTTTCTCTGCACCTACACAACCCCTAAAGCGCTCAAACAGGAGACGGGCATATCACACTTCGGTATTAATAATAATAAATAAATACAAATCAAAGCACGGCTCTGCTGACAAACTCGGATGGAAAAGTGCTGCCTTTGGATTTAATCTATAGGGAGGGGGGTTGTTATGCTGTGAGAAATGCTTGAGATATATTTCTTTCTCAAAACAGAGTGATGTGTGTTAGATTTTTCAGATATGGAAAGCAGAGCCGGTAGAGAGTAGATCATCTAATATATGCAGCAAAAGTGTTGTGCTCGGTTTTGAGTGTTTTTTTTTTTTGCCTGTTTACAGCTCCCCTTCCAAACTGCCAGCCACAGATGATCATACTTTTCCTGGACTCTAACCACTCGCCAATGCATACTGATGAAACGGCATCAACTATTCAGCGGCTCGACACATCGTGATCGTGTCCACATCCCCACCAGACGTCACGCCTTTCACCACTTCTGAGCCCTCGCACATAAAATCTTATTTTTCTGGGAAAAAGGAACACAGACTTCTGCATCACAAACACGGCACAGTTGCAAGTAAACACCTCTTGGTGTAGTGATGCATAATTCCATGAGGACACACACACACACACACACACGTTTGTCTGTTTTCATTAACATTGCAGTGTAAAAAACTGTTCATATTATCGGCATCGGGGGAAAACCGTCTCGAAGATTGGGGATTAATATTATTTATTCTGTTCTAATCCTATCTGTTTTCCAAAACACACTCGGAAATGAAATGGTATGCTTTAAGAACGTCCAATGATAACATCCAGCAATAATTTTCTCATGCACACGAAACAAACTCCGCCGAAAACATTAGTTCCATACCTTAGCCGATCTGTCACAGATCCCCAACAGTTTGTGTTGAAGCAGTATTGACCTACTAGTCCACACAGGTAGCTTCTCCAGAGAGACCACACATTTGGACGATAGCAGCAAGGAGGGCTCGATCGATCATTTTGGCTAAATTGTATTCCACATTAAGTCGACTTCTGTGACTAATGGTGCAAATGGCAGTTCACCGCTTCACTAAAAAGCGGCGATGAAGCCGGCGGCGGCGGTGAGTCAACAGAACAAAATAAGAACATCCTCATTACCGAGTTGGAGTTGTCTGCTACAGCAAATGCATTTTTTAGGAAGGGGCATGAGGTTACACTCACATGGTGAATGATTCATGGGGTCTGATTCACCAAAGGTGATGTTAAAGCAGTGTGGGCAGCTGCACAGAAACCTGTCAGGGAAATGAGAAGGGTTAAGTCAGCTGTCTATGTAAGATGTCAGCGGGGTTAGAAAAGTGGCGCTCCCTGACAGTTTATTGTGATTTCAGCGCCGAGAACATGCAGTCAACAGAGAAATCAAAGTCCACTCTTAACCTGCTAATGGGTTGAATGCTGGCAATCAAATTGCTCGCATTTCATCTCAGAAAAATCTCCATTTTCTTTTGCCTGGGTCATATACCTGCAGCAACCCAGGGTTTTTAGCATAGTATAGGTGCATGTGTCTCGTACAGACGACTATCGTACAAAGGTGCTAGCAAGAGTGCGGTGAAATACTAAAAGCTAACCATGAGTAACAATAGCAAGATCAAATTCATATGCCAAAAAAAGCAGCTTTTGTCCCTTAATCATAATAATTTAGTTTTCCCCTGGAAAAGACAGATATTGTTTCTAATTACTTAACCTTAGCCTGCAGACTGTACCTATTCTTAGCCCAGTACACGAAAGTCTATTCGCTAATGAATTCACACATTAGTTAGTCATTAAAACGTGGCCACAGCTGAACTTGTCATCAGCTATTATTTGCTTTCTTTTTCTTTAGATTTTTTAAAATTTTTATTCCATATTTAACTGTCCTTCACAAAGACACAGCTTGTATTGTAAAGCCTTAATGTATATACATTTGGAACAAAAGGAATATTCTCATGACTGAGTTTTGTGCTACATTGAAATACATGTTCACGTTCCTTCAGAAGAAGAATCACACACCAAAGGATTCATCAGGCTATTAAAGTTAATATCAAACTAATGATCCGCGTGGAAACCTGTCAGATCAGGAAGATAATTTAAGGGATTGGGTTTTAAAATCCAGTCAATAGAAACATCTGCAAATTATATACATTCAGCTTCATTCTATATGTTCTATTAGACTAATTAAAACTACTAGTCAAGTAATGCTACGATGCACCTGACTGTTATCCCAGTCTTTTGGGAATCTTACAGAAAAATCTTACAAAAAAACTGAAAATCGCCGGGCTTGATGATGGCTTGAAATAACCTTCTGCTGGTGAGTGAGGCCATATCCGGTGAGAGTATACGGTCAACAGGCACACCCAGTGTTTCTGTCTGGACCAGTGTGTGTCAGGAGCTCAGCCCTCTTACAGATGCTGGAGTGTCAATCTGTGATTTCTAGGTGTCCAAGGGTTTGCCCTTGAATCGCACGTGTCAGACAGCTGTTTGTTGATCTGTCTGAGTCGCTTGTATGCCAAGAACCCTGTCGTCCAACTGATGGCCTAATTCAATGTAAATACAATCCCTCCTCAGCCTCCCTGCTGTTACCAAAGACAGCTGTTCATCGGGCCGACTTGGCCTCCCGCCACACCCCTCTGAGCTTTTGAAAGCAAATTAAATTGGGGATTCGGCTCATTTTTTGTTCTGTTTTCACCATTCAAGAGGTTATGACTTTTTTTTCATGGTGAAGATCAGGACCCAACAGTTTGGCTCATCCAACTTTCATTTGTAAGAACTGATAAAAAAAATAAAAAAATCCCCTCATGCCATATTCAGTATGATATAAACTTCTGGGTGTTGAATACATAATTGAGCAGGAGGATGTGTTTTAGACACTTTTGGGGTTATTTTTTTCAATTGAATGTGGCACAATTAATAATATGGCCCAAATCAGGAAAACCAGGGACCATAAAGTTGGATGAATCTAGCTCATTAAGCCAGCGTTAGGCATTGGATGAAGTTAAATCTTCCCTGAATCCAATAAAGATCAGGACATAGCTGCTAACAGCGCTGAGTAGTTATTTTGCCGAAACCAACATTGTTTCTGTGGGTGCAGCACGTTATTTTAACATTTTACTTACCACGACATAATGCAGTCCCGCTGTCTTGGGGTCAAAATGACCCGTGTACGAGTGTATATATATGTATGTGTGTTGATGGGTCATTTTGACCCTAAGGCAACGGGAGGGTTAAGAGGTTGTAGTCATTTCAACTATTTCTGTGAAATCACATTGTTTAGGCACCTTACATTGGAGCAGACAAACACACACTTTTGTTTTGCATTTTATTTTTTTATTTGAAAGAGATGCTTGACGGATATGAGATTCAATTTATGTTTCAATGGAAGTCTTTTATGTGTCTTACTTGCCTTGTAGTCTGATTCTTCATCTGTTACTCCTGTCGCTGTAATTATTTTCTCGTCTGGAACTTAAGTCATTCATCTGAACTGGACCATGTTGCGAAAGCATCGTCAGTCATTAACTTCAAACTGGATTTTAAATGTCGACGAAGCATGACGGAGTGGCTATGATCTTTACAAAAAGCTGTTGTTTTAATGTTTCAATGACACACTGTGTGTGGGGAATATGTGTCAAAACACACAAGTGTTATGTGTGCACCCAGAGCTGCCAAGGGACAATCTCATAACCACACCACCCATATGACATCATGTCCTTCATAACGCTGAAGTCAATATGACGACAACCTCGTAGCTGCACTACACCCGTCTGGACAAACACTGTGAGGACGATCCAAAGATTCCCCACCCAGGACAAAAGCACAACACTAGGAATGCAACTTTTAATACTCTGCATTCAAGTGAAGCTCTTCACAACGTAGAGGTCAGGGCTATTTCTGTTAATATTTTAGTCAAATGATAAGGTTTATTTTCATTTCCACAGCTGCTCTCTAATTCCAGCTCATGGCAGGCCACTCATTTGTGATCAGGCAACGGGGCCAGGGCACCATCACTATCTATCAGTCTTGAGGGAAGGGGTGGGGGTTCAACCTGGCAACACACTCACCTCCAAGTAATGATAAAGCCCAAAGACACGGGAGAAGCTCGAACACAGGCTGTTAATGGGCCGGCCTCTTGCTCATATAAGTTAAAGTTAACGGCTCTCTATAACCATCACTAAGCTGGTTTCATCCATCCACACCAGGGAGAGTTTATTGTCGAGGTGTCTGCTTTAGAGACACATATGAGTCAGACATTTTGGAAAGCAGTGACAAGCTGCCACAGTCTGTGTATGCTCACTGTTTTATTGGTCGTATTTGCACTCTCTTGTGTGCCGCTCGGAGAAATGCCATAACTGTGTCTGACACAGTCCTGACACTACCCTTTTCCATTCTCACTCTGCCGTTCCTCTTCCCTGGTAAGTGTGTGCCTCCAGGCCACACTTGGAGGCACACAAAGACACAAAGTGCTCTGACTGAATTCAGAAAGGTTTTTGACAAATCATTTTTTTTTTTACCAAAAGGGAACGGTGATCACCGTAATTGTTCAAACACGGCAGGGAGCATTTTTTTTCTTCCTCGAGCCGAGACTTGAGACGCTAGAAAGAGGTTTTTCTTCCAAATTGGCAGTGAAAAAACCAACATGTTTCTGAGCATTTAGTCACCAAGTGCGTGTTGGAATTGAATTCACTGCATTCGTATGTGCAACATAGGAAACGATGTAAACACGTTTAAGGGACATTGGTTTGGTGAAGACAAAGATACAAAGTTCACGTGGAAAAAAGCTGAATGTAAAGATGGTGATGCGATATCACAAGTGGTATTTGCTTAAATAAATTATTCAGAACACAATCCTGAAATAAATTGTTGTAGCTGTAATGGGAGGTAAAATCAACCCGACTTTTTAAAGCTTGGAATCGATGATAACTCCAATTATCGTCCACCAAAGAAATTTGTACAACAATACCCAAAGTGAGTCTTGTTTGCCAGGCAAAGAAAAATGACATTCTCCTCACTTCAAAGTCAGTCGGAACATTAGTTATCAATGAACCCCTAGTGAGGCCAGTGGGGCCAGCCCACCGGGCCTGGCTCCAGCACCGCCAGCATATCGGGGCCCCGTCCATCTGTCGCCCTTGTCCTGTGTGTGTGTGTGTGTGTGTGTGTGTGTGTGTGTGTGTGTGTGTGTGTGTGTGTGTGTGTGTGTGTGTGTGCTGGCCTACTCAGCTCCCGTCTCTATCATCTGCTGAACTCTGATTTCCTTCTTATTAGGCCTGAAAAGACACACCAGATGGCTTGTGGGAAGAAAAGAAAAAAAGAAATCATGAAAAAAATCAAATCTCCTCCAAATGGGAATGTGGCACCACCCACAGCCATGGTGAAGCTCTGAAAGATTTAAGACATGCATGGCACACTTTAAACACACACACATACATAAAGACCTCATTGGTTCATGCTTGAGTGGCGCCAATGGCATTATGTCACGAGAAAGGATTGACGGCAGCAGATAAATCAGTGAATGATCTCTTGATATATTGACCCAACACATATGCCCTTGACTCCTTGTGACTGCGCAGTTTGTCAGGACAGACACTGTGTGGGTGTGTGTGTGTGTGTGTGTGTGTGTGTGTGTGTGTTGTCGCGTTGCTGTTTGAAAACTGAATAGTCAAGTCCAGTTTATTTATAGTCCTCCACACACGCATGTTTCAAAGGATTCATATATCAATCGCACTCGAGCTCACATACACACTGATGGGTCATTTGGAGTCTCCAGTGCACCTGACCAGCTTTCGAGAGCATGACACCTCCACACAACACAGGGTGAGGGGCTGACATTGTGTTCATGCAAGTGGATACTGTCTTTAATGAATGCTTTGTATCAGTATTATAGTACTCTTTTTTTTTTTTTTTTAATAAAAGGTTGGCATGATACAGACAGACACATTTTGCGGGTAATTTAACATAGTTAAAACACTTCAAGTCTTGCTCTGTCTCTCTGTCTCTCTCTCACACACATCAAATGTACTTTAAAATGAACACTTACACGTCTCTCTTTCCTTCATTATGGGTCAATACATTTGGTAAACACACGTCTCACTCGTTTCCTTCGTTGCTGTCTGTTGACGCACTTGTAGCTCTGGCTGAAGTCCCTGTCGTACTGGAGAGCATTTATGCTTTTGTTCCTTTACAGTTTCTTTGTGAAATTCACAACAGTTGTGCTGAACAAAATAGGTATTAATAAGAAAAGGAAAGTCATCCGTTTTCTGTCCATCACCCTACCCAAAGAGGCAAAACCGGGACATCAAATGTCCGACCCGTTCGGCTGATTGTGTCGCTAGATCTTTCGAGCTAACCCGGCGTCGGTAGCATTCTTGTGGGGGTTCAAACTCGAGAGTAGTGTGGATGCTAGGTGTAAACGTAGCATAGGAAATGCATTTTTAAATGGAAACAGAGTATTGTGGATGTAGCTCTGGAGATCTGGACGAGATGATTAATATGACTGTCAAAACTGTCTGTACGGTAAATATAAATCTGCAGTAAGCCAAGTTAGCTTAGCTTAGCACAAAGACTGGAAGCAGCTAGCCCGGCTCTGTCCAGAAGTTTCCATCAGCACCTCTAAAGCTCACAAGTTGTTTGGATGGTTGCTTGCTCTCCTTCGTCGAGGCCTTTTCACATGATTTCAAAAGAGCAGTTTTACTGAAGAAATAAGAACACAGTGTTACTTTGATGCACTGAAGCCAAACATGAATAGAATGAAATGCACGGAGGTCCTTTGCTGTAAAAAATCGAAACTGAATCCTCTTTCGATGCTTTACTACAGTTTTCATAATAACAACCGACTGCAACTGCCATTTTGCACTGATTGTAGCTTCAAAACACGCAAGCAGCTGACAAAAAAAAAAACATATACACAATCGTTTTCAACATCCTGATCAAATGTGATTCTAAACACTCTAAACCTTCAAGCAGCCCCTTTTTATTTCTTGTTCTCTCCACATAATGAACCCACCCCTCATCCTCTCCAATAAATTGTTCTGCTGAACGCCCTTGTCACACTCTCATGATTTTTGATTCAGCCATTAAAGTCATGAGAGTCCGAGAGCCGACTGCCGGACTGAAGCTCGAAATACCGCATGACACTTTGCAGAGAAATATAGCACGCAGTCGCAAGATCATCTGATGGCTTTTCCTCTGCTTATCCAGGCTTACAGACACACACACACACACACACACACACACACACACACACACACACACACACACACACACACACACACACACACACACACACACACACACACACACACACACACACCATCATCACATCAGCGGCTGCACTCCTAACAGCAACTTTGTGATTTCAATTCCCACTTGGCTTCTTTTTTTCATCCTGACTCTAAGGGCAACATGAAAAATAGCCCGTGAGGTCCCATACATCAGACGTAATTAGAAACACAATTGTGAAGAGACGTCTGTGTACGAGTTTGTTCTGTTTTATGCGTGTGACACACTCAAGTAAATTATGTCGTTCTCCCTGTGGCTCTCCTGAGGTCTTGTTTCGCCGCAGTCCAGGACTTGAGTTTCCCTTTGAGCCGGGACACCTCTGTGTTCCAGCCCTCCTCTCGATTCTCCGGCCTGGCCGAGCTCCTCGGAGAGAGCCGGGTCTGGTGTCCGGGCTCAGAGGAGGTGAGCTGGCTGAGGCGATGTGTTTTTATATCCTCGCACCAGACGCTGTCTCACCTCCACAGCAGACAGGCCCTTTATTCAGTGACGCCTGAAATTAGATGGTGCACTTTTTCGGGGGATGGATGGAAATGTGGTGGAATTGGCATTGGGGTAGTCCCTGCCAATCACTGAAACTAGCATCTGGAGATTTATACATATACGCTGGGGCCCTTACTATCATCCAGAGCACAATGACTTTAATACGTGCACACAAACTTTAGTCCCCATTCCCGCAATGTGTTTCTGCATGTGTGCTATTGTGCAGTCAGCCATGCATGAGGCGATGCTTTAACTGTGACACAATTGCAGCTCTTCCAGAATGAATTTGACGGCGCCAAAGCCAATATACGCTCTTGTCTTAGATTTTGCATATGCCCAAGCTGTTGTCTCGTCACGCCTTTACCGGGGCATAAGGGTGTCATCTGTACAGTGTGCATCTGTAAAAATAACACACAACAAAAAAAACTGACACAATGAAAACAAGACTCTCTGTTCTCTGTCTTTGACCACATCTTCTTCTTCAACACCTCTTTCCCATCTCCCGCCTCTATCTCTCTCTTTCTGCTCCCCACTCCCTCTCCCTCTGAGCGACTCCCCCTCTCCTTTTGTCCCCCCCACCCTTTCTCTCCTTTCAGTGCTGCAGCCCACCACCCTGCTCCGAGCATTAATGGTACATGCCATTAGAAAGCCCGTCTCTGGAAGGGAGGAGGGGAGGGTGGTCTCAATCTCTGCTAAGAGGCTACTTTAGTCCCCCAGCATAAGCACATTCACAGATGTCGCCGCACGCGTAGAGCCGTGTCACCCGTCACGACCGAGCCAACGAGCCGCGGACTGGAGAGAAAACAGTGAGGGACAGGGAGGCACAAAGAGGAGGCAGAGGAGAGAGAGAGAGGGAGAGAGAGAGAGGCAGAGCAAGAGAAAGAAGAGGTGAAGAGCCACGGAGCAAAAACACACAGCTACATCGCTGCCACTCTGACGTTTCCCCCTCATGCGCCTGTTCTGGCTTGTGTGAGCGAAAGAGAGAGAAAGAGAGAGAGAGAGAGAGAGAGAGGGACAGGAGGAAGATAAATCCCGGGAGCTTGTGCCCCCTCTTTGCTTTATGTTCCTTTCCTTCTTTTTTTCATCTCCATCATCCAAGGCATGAAGGCGGGTGTCAGCTGGCACGGCAAAATAAAAGAAAGGGATGCTTTGACTGCTGCCTCTCTTTCGACAAGGGACAAGGAAGAGGAAGGGGGGGACAACACACAGCAGGGACAAAAAACGGGATTTCTAGAATGAATGGGAGTCCTTCTGCCGCATGCGCTCGGAATAGCAGCCACACGCTGAAGTCTCTGAATGAGGTAAATAACGATCCCACTTTATCTTCCTTTTCTTTTCTTCCTACGTGCCCGATTGGTCGGCTGGGTCAGATATACATCTGAGAGGCACTTGAAAGCATGCACATACGCTTGATAGAGATTTTACAATTTCCATGCTGATGAGGTTTGGAGCGGAGGCAGCGCGATTGCCATCTTTGTCCCTGGGTCGCTGTGTGCAGCAGCTTCGGTGGAAGTGAGAGGGAAAATCTATGCATGCCACAGAGAGGCAGTGTGAGCCGGGGGGGGAGACAGAAGAGTCAGTGTCGGCCCGATGAAAAGAATTGCTGATAATCCTCATGATGAGCATTTGACCAGCAGAGCTGCTGCTGCTGCTGCACGAGGTCCAATTAGAGTTTAGATTCAGTGAGTTTGATTAATGCTAATTTAATTCCTACAGTAAAATATGAATTTCATCCCCGATTATACGCATTGAAATTCATGTGGAAGAAATAAAACATTACGAAGACTCCAAAAAAAAAAAAGTGGGGGAGTAAAAGGAGGAAGTTGGGGTCAGAACAAAATCCAGTGCGTGTTTTCTAAAGCAAAGCCTGACAGAGCACTTCCCCTGGTGACCCTGGGGAGCCGCACACTGCCTTCCAGCCAGAAAATAACAACTTGTCCACAGGAGCGAACAAAAAACGGGCATTGGCTTGAGAAAAGGAGCGCTGAGTCGAAGTTTAGTGGGCTGTACCGTCTCATTTCTGACACCTACCTGGGAAAGCTTCCTGGCTGTTTGTGAGAAGACGCGGTTGTTCTCCCGACCAGCACAGGTGCATGAAGCGGCTCCCTGATCCCGGAGAGAAGAAACAACGGTGCGTTGTTTCCACCCATGTTCCACTTCTGTCCACGAATGAGGGCATATGTTGGCAGTAATAATCGTGAACTATAAAGAAAGAAGAAGAAAAAAAAAGAGCAGGAAGTGTTGCTCCAGTATAGTCTGGCAACTGGAGTCATGTGAATGTGCGTTGGCAATATCCATATTGCAGGGTTCAGCGCTTAATTATATGTGTGTGTGTGTAGTTAGCAGGGCTGCTCAGGAGTGTCAGTGGAAAATCTTGCAGAGCGCGGTCACAGCTCCAAAAGTCTGGGCTCCTGTCCTAAGTCCTTACTCATGTGTCAGGAAACATCAACCTGACTCTCCCTGGAAGTTCTGACACTGGTCCAGTCACAGCGCGCTGACACCCATCATGACATCAGGCATATTGGGCAAATATGCTGCCTCTCATGAACATATTTTCACAATCAGCCCACTGTGTCTTGAGAAGGAAAAAAGGGAGGCATCCGAAAAGACAGACGAACTGAGGCAATGACAGTCGCCGTCATTCTGTGTGGAGTTGTTGATATTAGAATGAAATTGAATGGCTATTATTGATTGCTGATATTATCACATTGTAGTGCTGTTTGTGTATGTGTGACATTTTGTGGGGAAATGAACCGGAACCTCTAGGTCACTGCAGGGCTGTGAATCTATTAATCCACACCGGGGGAATCCAATAAATCACACAGTGGGATAGATTCCTCCTTCTCCCTGTTTTTTTCCTCCCCGTAACTTCTCCTCGTCTGTTCCACGGCTCTCATACAACACCTGGCGCCCGTTTCTCAGTGCGCTCACATGGCCGCGCGTGTTCCCAGCTGCTCTTCACACGGGTGTTAGCATGCTCCACTCTCTGACCATGTATATATTTAGGTCCCTGCTGCGGTCTGCCAGTGTCAGCAAATAGCATCCAGATCTCATTTACGGGAGCGGACGGCTTGTCATTTCATTCTGTGTTCACGGTTGCCCCCTCGCCTCGTGCCATAAAAAAAAAAAGCTCAAAGTGCTGAGCGGCCAGTAAATACACACACACACACGTGATGCGGCTGCTGTTCTGCCACTGTAATGTCAAGATTTACAGTATGAGGTAGAATAGTTGATTAAGGCATTTTTGCAGGTTAACATGGTTGACAAATATGTGATGTATGCTTCATCCATGATTTATAACGTTATAATTCATAAATGGAATTGTATTTAGTCAAGAAAATGGGGTTAGTGTTTGCTTTACTGGTATCTTGCTTCTTTTTTTTTTTCAAGATTTCATCTTTTTTTATCAATTTGGAGAAGAAGAGAAACCTATCAAACTGTTATCTTTGGAAAAAGGTGAAACTAAAATGTTAACTAGTGAGCTGAATGGGTATTACAGTAAGTGGAAGAAGCCACACCTCTGTAATAATGAAGTCACTCAAAGCATTGGAATGTGAAGCACTAACTATGAGACACTCTTTGAAACACAAAGACAGAGATAGCTACTCAGCCACACATTGACATTTCCACACTTTACCGGATTAACAGCGTATTATTATTATTATCATGTGTTAATGAACAATTAATTCATGTTTTTAATGCAAAGTGGCACCAAATGTGTACCATTTTCCTCGTCAACTAAAAAGCACATGAATGACATAATCATTTTACGAGACAAGCATTTGTGTGTACATTGTCTTGTCAAGATGCAGGCGTTGCATGTCCAGATGTGGAGGACACGTGTTCATCAGCGATAGCTCGCCGCACATTTCACACATGGTTGCACAGTGTAATAATGTGCACGACGGCCAACAAGACGGCGGGATTAGACTTTGCACAATTGTTTTGAAAGCTATTGACAAGGTTGAGAAACAGAGGGCAGTGTGTGGGTGCATGTAAAGCATGCCTGCCTACACTCGGAGCTCACAGATGCAGGTTTCTGAACCCCACTCTGAGCCCGGCAAAATTACATTTATGTTTGATGTGTGTGCTCTGGGTTTCTCTTTGAAGGTAGCTGCTTCGGTCACGGAGCTGTCCAGCCTTAGGCAATGAAGGTGTGAACAGCTGAAATGAGAATACAACATCACCTTTATGGCATACAATAATAGATACTCTGTCGAGCAGCAGCACACGGTACTCGGTGTACAGTACAGTTTCCGCTTCGGTACATACGAGCACACAGAACTTGAGTTCACACGATCACACGTGCAGCTACATTGTGGATATACAGTTGCCGTTGGAAAAGCACACCCGAAACAGGTGCAGTGATTACTGGGGGGGAGCTAATAAACCTTTATGAGCATGACTATTAACTGTTCCCCAGAGTGACACCACTGTAGCCTGATCTTCTTGAGGCTGCATCAATGAATATGAATCTAAGTGTGATTAACTATACTTTGCATATGTTACACAGTTCCTGCTGCAAACTACCCCAAATACCCTTAAAACAAATATATATATATATATCTTAAAAAATACCACGTCAGCAAGCAATGATAATTAGTAATGCACGATCTAACTAACGGACCAAACTTGACCCAAGTTCATAAATGAACAATAACACTAAAGCTGCTTGTCTCAGGTTACTGAAAAATACTTCACACTATTGCATTTTGTGTTCAGCTCAATAGTCAGTTAGTCTAATAACAGAATGTTGGAAATTATTCCCTTTCGTGTTTTAATTGAACAAGCAGTGTGTTGTATGTTAGCAGGATACTGAAAGCAGCCAAAAGTGCATTTTATTATCTGTTCATTTATCGTGTCTTGTGTGTCGTTATCGTGATATTCAACAAGGTTATTGCATATTTACTCATATTGTGCTGCCCTAAAAAAAAAAACACAATTTCCCCAAAAGATATTTCCATCTATTACATTGCCCTCCTGCATCCCACAATTATTTGCTACAGCATCAGTATGCAGATCACGCAGTCTAAAGTAGACTACTAACAAGGGGAAGTTAGAAAATGCTTCCATCAATAGATTGCAATAAAAAAAACGTTGTTTAACAAAAGAAGCCAAAGCTAAAATAATTGGCCGTTGACGTACTAAGTACATCTGAAGTTAACAGTTATCTCCCACAAACCGCCTGCAAAGTCCTGTGCAAAGCCTGCATGTCCATGATAAACTGTTATGCTTTTGTTTTCCGATGGTAAGAATCCAAATTAGAGGGAAGCAAGATCTACATGAATAAGTAAAGGTGGCTTGTAACAACGGTGTTTGCTCAATTATATATGTCCGTTAACAGTTCCAAAAAAACAGAAGTCTAAATTGTCTCAAAGAAATATGTGATGACATGTTTTCAGAGGCGCCTTGAAGCGCATGAACCTTTTTAATGAACAGCTCAGAAGCAAAGTTATAGCAAAATGAAACTCAAGATCAATCTGCTGGGCCTTGCAGCAGTGCTGTCGTATACCTCCTTGGATTACACTCCATGGGGCACTTAAAATCTGTCTGGCTGCCCATTAAGACGGCCTCTATCCCGGCTCATTAATGTCCTGCAGAGAAATTAGAATAAACTGTGCTCCGCAGACGTATACTGGCAGAGGCTCTCTGTCTCCTCTCCAGCAGCTTTTCTCCTTCCAGGGACAGCAGTTGTTTGCAGCTCGGAGTGACCAGCAGCACACAATAATTAGATGTTCAATTCCTCCAAACTGCTGCAGCCGCTGAATTCATCCGGACTTGTTTCAGCGATTTCAGCAAAAGGTTGCCGAAGATAATCACAATGTAGGACATCACCACTCACTTAATCGGGCTTGAAAACACAGGATTATAGGAGGAGGACGGGACGCAACCCGAGGAAGTATGAGGCCATACGAGTCACAATCAAGTGCATTGTAATTCAAGGAATGGGGTGCTTGAAGTGTGGTAAAAGATGAATTTGAATATGTTTTTGTTTGCTATTTTTTCACACATTGTTCTGCATTTCATAACTGACTGAATGCTGAACTGAACATGGTTGTTCCTCTTTTATATGTTTGAGTTTAGACAATATGAGGGTCTTTTTGTTGATGTGTCTGGCAGTGTCTCCCAGTAGTCGCTTTAATGGCACTGATCAATGTACCTTTGCCAAACTGTATGAAGAACTCCTGAAAGAGTTTAAAGTTGGAGATTATAATTCATTCAATGGAAAACCAGATTAATAAAAAGACAGGGCGTCCTCTCAATATGATATTATTATTGCTCATGCCAAGAATAGAAACCCTTTGCTTTGATCCCTACTTCACTTATCAAACAAAAGCTAATGTTTTTTTGGCAACACAAACCACAGAGCAGATTTTCTTATTTCAGATCTCAGGGATGCATTTTTATTACAGACACAAACCTGGAACATATCAGTAAACGCCTGCTCATCCGTCTGCTGAGCAAGTTGCTGTGAGGGTCAAAGAAATGAACGGCATAATTTCTGTTTCACAGGGATTTGCCGCTTAGGCTTGTAATGCTGTTTATTGGTTCAATCAGTGATGCTCCACAATTCAAATAAGTTTCCCCTTTTTCTGTTAATGAATTTTTTTTTGTGTGGGGGGGGGGGAATAATCTCATTATGTGCATTTGTGGTTACCCGTGGTCCCCGGGGGCAGAGCTGCTGTGAAAGAAAGAAAGAAGGTATTAGGGACAGCTGGCAGTGTGGTATCAGTTGTGTTCACATTCATCAGGCCTGCTGGAGATTAGAAGACAGAGCAGGGATGCTGCTTGAGGCGTAGAGTGTATGCAGTCACACAGTGTACTGTACACACACACACACACACACACACACACACATGGAGTCTACACTAACGCACAAACACTAATCAAAGCCACTGACCCAGCCCTCCAGCTTTACTTCCCCCACTGTCAAACCATATTCGGTCACACACAGGGACAAAGAATAAGAGGAAAACACTTCTGTTAGTTTTTTTCTCTTACTATATCTTCAGATGTTTTTCTCTGAGTGTTACCTAACATAAGAGTCGCGCTCTGTCCTCCATACGTGTGAAGCCACAGTTTACTACATGTTGAGCCTAACAGTAGGTTTTTGAAGATGTTGAGATGACCCTGTAGTGACAGAGGTCTTCCCTTATTGTCACCCTGTCCACACAATGATCATGTGACCCCCGACAGTGGCAATGACCACTGTGGGTGAGCTTTGTGTCAGTTAAACGGGTATAGCGACGACACACTCTCCTCAAATCCTGCAGCTCCAAATATGTTTTGGAAGAATCGGGGCGCTTCTAAGGACGTTTAGGTTTTGTTAACCACGTGACTTACGACTGACGACTGACGTGACTACATTTCAATGTTTACAATTCGCTTCATAAGGGACACGAACAGCGGTCTCCCGGACAAAAGTCATGTGTGTGTTTGACCCTCCCACCTGCCCCTTTTTGGACTATCGCTCCTTATACGTCAGTTGCTCCGACCGTCTAATAATGACGCGGATGAGTGTGCATTGTTCAGGCTGGATTAAAAAAAGGTGCCCAAAAGTGTACCAAACCTGTTATTCTCAACCTGAAGTTCATTATTGATGTATTAGAGTTACTGAAGTAGAGTCTATTCATCTAAAATTAATGATTTTGGCAGCGAGTCCATTTGATGCTTTTTTTTCTACTCCTCTGTTTGATTAACATCCCGTTCCTTCCATGGATGGCTGCTGTAATTACTCACAGATTAGGCGGCGGCGATGGCAAACGCACGACACGACAAAAAAATCCTGGTTTTGAGGCACAAACAAGCTCTCTCAATTACCCTCTTGAGAAAATCCTTGCGGCTTTGTCGTAAATCCCTCAGCTTTAACGAGACCTAAGTGTCCCTCCACCTCATGTGTGGGACACACTGGGAGATCATCTCAGTAATCTTTCAAAGACAACACTGGCCACTGAGCACCGTTACCTGGTGTTGCTCAATGTACAGATGTAGAGCATCACCTGGTTAAAACACCGACCGAACATTCGATAACACTTCCTCAATTGCCCCAATTGTTTTGCCTTTGTCGAAAAAGAGTCGATGCTTTAAATTGGATATGTTGGTGCCTTTGCTTTTTATTATATTTATATATATTTGTACTCATTCTGATGTAGTGAACTCATGTGTCTTATCAGCTGTTTCTGCTGTCTTTGTCTCCAGACAGCATGAAAGAACAATTAAACCGTACCAAATTGAAACAAATTCCTCTCCATTTTGGATGGGTAAAATAGCCAAACCGGGGTTTCACAACCTCTACGACTTACAGCCATGCGTAGCTTGTAGACAATTGACGAAAGATCTCCTAAAATTAGCTGAACAATTGAATGGGAACACAGCCAATGACCGACCTGCAATAGCTTACAAATCACCACATTACAGCTGAAACCCTCCCTCTGAAGGAAGAGATCATATCCTAAAGAGGTTGTGCTGTTACAGGAGGTATAATACACAAACAATAAACACAAAGTGAGTGGCATTTATAGATCAACGTCTCTCTAGCACCCAATCAATCGTATTATGATTGACAAAAGGGATTAGTAAAAGCAGTAATAGGAGCCGCAGAGCGACATGTAGACGAGGATATTTGTTTCCCAACCAAAGTATCCATCTTTCCAACTGGATCTAGTTTTGTTTTAACCCTCTGAAATCCAGAAAGAAACAACCACAATTCTACCTTTTCTAGTGTAAATCTACTTGACTCAAGAACTTGATCACCGGACATTTGATTGATTACACAGTATAGCATCATTCTGAACATTTCTCTACTTTCTACTCTGTACTGCAAAACAAGGCTTGCAGTGTGTTTAGAAAAAAAAAGACATGTCAGACAGCATCGTTCTCCAAGTCATCTTTGGTCAATCTCACCTCCACATGCTGTGTTGTGCTGCTCTTGCGTTGGTGGGTACTGATTATATATCGCCTAAAAGACCAATTACTCGCTCCGACATTTTCTATATGGAAGTTGTCAACTTTTGCTATTTCACGATTAAAGCGGCACAGACTTGCCATTACTGTCTAGAGCGTTATGCAAATGTAGATGCAATCTACAAAGGACACCTTGCTCGTTAATAAGCAGCGTCCTGATGTATATTGGGAATCCATTGTGAGTGCTAATGAGGCTACCAAGGTGTAAGAATTCATCAACGGATTAATTTCTGTTGATCTTCATAAGAGGAACTCTTCTGTTGCTACTAACAAACAGGACCTTCGTTCATTCGGACTTAAATTCGGCTGGATGGGATTATTTCAAAGGTCCACCGTATTTGCTTCTGACCCAGTATGTTTTTAAGAGGAACAGGTGAGGTAATAGAGCGCGTCCTTGACTTGCAGCCGGTTTCACAGTGGGAGGACGTTGGAGAGAGTGTTCCTGTCATTGTGTTACATACAGGCGGCAGCCTCCGGGTCTGAAAAGTGAAGCCAATGTTCGTGGTTGCTGAAAGATGTCAGATTGTATGGAAGTCTATGACTCACTTGATGTGTTACCTAAGAAAAACATTTTAAACATTAGTTTTTGGTCATCACTAGTTACAAGTCTTCTTCACGACAGCATGATGCTAATTTAGTAAATCATCGTATTACGAATAAAATAGCCCATAAAGTGGAGTATGCTTTTGGGCGGGCTACCTTGTGGTTCTCCGGTCGATACCCTATCAGATCCGCATACGGCATCTCAACCTCTACCTCAATCTGCCGCCTAAATATGGTTACTTCCGGTCATTGGTGGCAAAAAGCGAAGATGGTGACTGCTGTAATCAAAGATCGAGCAAAAGCGCCAAACTCAAGACGTCAAAACGGCAGTACACAAACTGGGCGACGTCACAACAACTATCTCAAGCACAATCTCAGTATGAATTCCAGGCACAGGCACACATTGGTGTGACTTTTCCATTAGCATTCTTTTCCACTTTCCATCCTGATTTTAGGCTGTAATGAATTGATGGAGTGCCTTTTGGATGTCAAGCAATTCATATTAGCTAGCTGGTCAAAATTCAACGGCACACCTTCCACCCCCGCAGCTCAGTCCAGCAGTGTTGTACAAGCTGCTGCTCTGGACCTCTGCAAACAGCTGATGGGTGCAAAATAAGAAGAAAAATGCCAGGGTTGGTGCATTATGGCTTCCATTTTCTAAACCATTTTCTAGATCTGAGACCAATTTGATTTACTAATCTACCCCATGAACACACTATTAAAACCATGACCGTTTCTTTTTTATTTTTTATTTTTGTATCCATCGATGTTGAAACGTTGAATGTGCTGAACTCATTTTCTGCCACGGTGCAATCATCCTTGTTACACAGTATGAAATAGGATTGGCACAGAGAGAGGGCTGTCTGGTTGTGCCATTCGGAGTTACTGGAGGTAATGTAGGCAGCAGTTGTGACTGTATTGACTGAGTGAGATGGATAAACACTCATTTGCAGCAGGGAATTACTCAAGATTAAATATTGATGGTTTATTTTTTCTTCTTGTGTGGTATATTTACATTTCCAGACCAACAATACCAACACAGCAGAAAAGCTCAAGTTTCAGTAAATACAGATGATGTCACTGCAGGAAGAGGAATTCATTTTGAATACCACTTGCCACTATTATTTTAGGTTTATTATTTCCAAACAAGGCCAGAAATTAGTGAAGTTGGTTATGTGGAGTTGTGTGAGAGGTAGAGAAGAAGTCGGCTGTTTCTGCAGCTCCGAGCTGCCAAACAGTGTGACGCGTCGTGCTGGGAAGCCAGAGACGACGGGCCTTTGCTCGCCTGTTGTTCTGGTTCTTGTCATTGCTTGCATGGCATTTCATTTGCAGTAGGTGCCAATTACCTCTCACTCACAGCATTGCATCTCTGAATAACGCTGGCACACGGGTAATGAAGGCAAAAGTTTCCCTGCGTCCCTCATGAATGTTGAGAAGTTTGCGCGGAATGTACCATTAAAATGTGGGTTCAAGCCGGTATTCTCTCTTTTCTATTGACATGAAATACTTCAGGGGATTCCTGTCGAATGTGGCTGTCGGAAATCAAACTAATTTCACACACAAAAAAAATCCAAAAAGTTTGAAAGAACAAGGTGACCTACCGAGCACATGCATCGCCTCTCTGCTTTGGACTTTAATTAAGCGCTATGAGCAGCAAGTCGGATGACCTGCATTAAGTTGTTGAGCTTCTTGGCTATAATAATTAATTACCGTGAACAAGCTGTAAAATACAGATACAAAAAGAGGAGCTTAAACTGTGCATGCTTATTATTCATAATCATTTCATATGCGATGGCTCTGCATTCCGAAAAAGATTGGCAGGTTATAATTGAGGTGGGCTTTCAATTATGTGGATTCAAGGTTTATTGGTGTGTACGTTTTTAATTTCACAAGATGGGGAAACACTGACAGATGCCTCATTCCTATAATGCTCACCAGCAGGTTAGACATGCGGTTCACGCGTGCGGTCCTGAGGGCTGCAGCATGATGGCCCTCAGGCAACATCTACTGAGCCTGTCCGTGCCATCTGACTACAAATTTGATGTCTCCAAATCGCATTATTTGGGGAATATAGGGGATTTATAAGAGCAGAAGTGGAGCGATGACTTTATGCAAGCTGCAGTTTGTATAAACGGTGGTTTAGTTGCCCCTCATGAACACGGCCTTCATGTTCATATTAAGGAAAATAATTGAAATGCCCAATATGTGTAATAGGAGTATGGGATTCCCTCTTGAGGCTGGATGACCATTAAACGGCCATTTAACACAATGGCATAATTGCCAGCTATTGTCAATGAGTGCAGTGATTTATGAATGGCTCTGTCTAGTTCTGCGTTTAACAGATCAACAGAACTTTGCACAGAGGGACCGCTTATACGCTCTCCTCTCCAAACTCCAGTGCAGTTTGAGAGGTTTTCAATGAGAATGAATCAATATTGGAGTCGTTTTGTTCCCATGAGGCACTCAAGTGTTTGTCTTGTTTGTGTCCGCTTCATCTTTAATAAGTACGGAGGGAACGGAGGAAAAAGTAAGACATTCGCTGCAAATTGCCACCGCCAAAACCGCCGCTGAGTATAAAGTGCTGGCTCCACTGAATGACAGCGTAATAATTGTTTGTGCAGCCCGGAGACGCGTGTTATGCGACGGGATGGTTTGATGAAAGTCCTGTACGGGGATCAGTGTGGCCCGCTGAAATAGGCAGAGGCATTGCTTGCTGCTTGGCCCGAAGTGGAGGCCCCGCTGTGGCCCGCCCGCAGTTAGATGCCGAGCAGCGCTCGCACATCCGTCGCCCGGATGTGACTGATGTGTGCACAACAACTTCAGCCAAGTCTGCAACAAGTGCATTTGACTTTAGCCTGAACTGCAGTGATTTGTTTTTACCTCATGAACACTTCCTTTTTGCCTTCTGTTTAAATGCAGTGATCAAGTTTGATACCTCATAAAATGTGGGGAAATGGGTGCTGACTCATAAAAGAAGAAATTAAGTCACATCACATGTAGTCGTGCATGCACAGACACAATGAGAAGCTATGGAAGTCAGAGCATGAAATACTTTGCCGCATGGGACCATAATCCTCCCAGAAAATATCACGTATATGGGCATACAATGTATTTGTTATTAGTAGTAGTAGTATTAGTATCATATTAGTTGCAATGATTATATCGAGGATTGAGAACTACACATTATATAACTTAAGCACGTTAGTTTGAATGTTAGCAGCATGTCAAACTAGCGACTAAATGTCCTATGATCATTAATAATTATGATATACTGTAGGTGCACAACAGAGCAGCCATGATTGCTCCTGTCTGTATATTTAACACACACACGCACGCACACACACAGTCACTCACTCACTCACTCACTCACACACACACACACTTATGTCAGTTTTTCCAATCCCATAGATCTAAATTTAATACAGCGGTTTACTGTTAGAGCCTACAGTACATGTGTGTGTGTGTGTGTGTGTGTGTGTGTGTGTGTGTGCGTGGGTGCACATGTTTCATGCACGTCTTTTGTCCTTTGACCGCGTGGATACCACATCACATCATCGAAGCGGGATCATTTGAATGAGTGCCAGGAGGCTGCGCTCAGTTACAAGCAGCTCAGTGTAGCGTCATCGCTAAAGATAACTGTAGACAGAACAATGTTCACACTGAGGACGGGAGTTGAGTTATAATTCGCCGTGGGTTGGAGGCCCGAAACAAATGCCCTTGTGTGATTGATTACACGCTACAAGCTAATGAGATAAACAGAGCTTGAATCGATTCAGTCGTGGAGGAATCATGCCAGAGGGGCATATGCAGCCGTGTGCAGTGGCTGTGTTGACACGCTCGTGCTCAGAGAGCCAGCGAAAGAGACCAAGCTGCGCTTTTGGCTGAGAACAGAGCCGTGGCCTCTTCCGCTGCATGGAGCTGCTTCGCCCACCACTGCAATCAGGGTCAATGCTGCTCAAATCAAATGCCAGCAATGGGATCTGACAAGTTGGGTACTTTCCGCTTAGCAATCACAGCAAAGAAAACCTTTTTATAGTCACGGGCTGTGTAGCAGGGGCCCTTACATTAACAGATGGGCATCCAGGACGGCACCTTTAACTGTAGTTAGTGTTAGAGGAAATTACAGTACGAGCATGGATGACCATCCGCCCAATTTAGGGCCTAACTGCTGAAGCTGCTGCAGGCCTGGGTTTATCGGTTAATGACGGGCACGCTGGTGTTACGAGTTCGTTGGTTCACCAATTAAAACGTTCATGCTTCACAAAATATGACTCCTCGAGGAAAAGCAGGTCCCGACACCGAGAAAGCCTGGGGCTTTGGAGAAGTGAATACCTGCTCGTTTCCTCATCCCTCAACTGTTAAGATGATTGTTTTACAATATATAACACGCACTTTTGCGCACAATGCAAATGCACACAAATGTTGTGCTCAATATTCGTGTTGGTACGTGTGTGGCTCCTGTCGCTGAGAAGTCTCGAACCAATAATAATAATATACCTTAATATATTATATACGACCAGGCTCCTGAAAGGACACTCAGAAGGAGATGTGTTTAATGGATTGCTTGATGATTGTGTCATCCAAGTCGTGTCTGCACACCGAAAGACACCAAGGGGTGAGTCACCGGGGAGAGCACAACCTAGAAGCATTGCCTGTTTGTTTTTCACACAGAGGACAAAGGGACGAGAGTGTCTGTGTTGTTTATGTGCTGCTAAAGACTTAGAGGGGAACAAAAAAAAAGAAATGTCATCAGTGTCCAATTGCATAAATATTCATATGCTGTTGTGTTTGATCATAAGCCTTTGGGCAAGAAGGCACCGAGGGAGCTGCTGAGTTGTCACAATTCCTCCACTGACGGCCGTTTGAAAGAAAGAAGTTGGTTTCATCGTCATGTGATTCCAGGTTTGTCCGGTGATGGGATTCCTATTCGTGTCATCGGTGCAGTGGGTTCATTCCATGCCAAATTGGATGAAACCGCGCAGGTTCACCAGAAAATTCCCTCGACTCAGACTCCAGTGGGGTCTAGCGACCAGCCCATCGCTAATTGCTGGGCTGAAGGCAGAGAGGCGCGGCAGAACGAGAACCAAGACTTCGTGAGGCAGACTGTCACTCTACTGCAGTAAAATTAGAGGTTTTCTAAAAGGGAACCTGGTGCTCGGAAGCACTACTGTTTTTGTCGAAAGGGACCGCCAAAATCAACGCAAAATGTAAATTCCTCATAGTAGCTTTAATATGCATGTTGTGATCAAAGCGGTCAAAAGTTGCTTTGCTAAATAGTGAAAACGCTTCTATTTTTACATTAATACAGTGCACACATGAAGTTAGGTTGAGTTGAGTACAATCAGTTCCACTCTTCCATGTTAATTGCTCATAAAAAGAGAGCGAGTGAGTTTGTGATTTAGTGACAATGACGCAGTTAATAACATGATTTTTAACTCGTTGTTCTAATTAAAATGAGGGATTTTGTTAGAAATTATACTTTGTTTATGTGTAGCCCACATGTACGGAACATTCTAAATCTACAGTATGAATCAGAAAGGCAATTTTCTATGCACATGTAATAAACATTGCAACAATACTATATTTGCCTTTTTTAATTAAAAATAATTAGCATGTTCTCAGTGGTGAGTAAAACAAAATAAAAAATCCTAACAAGGCACTGATGCAACAGCCTTTGGTGAAAATCACTATCAAATAAAAAAGAAGCTGCCGGATCTACGGACCATTGACTGTATACACAGAGTTCACCGCACTGACTATGTCGGTGATAATCACCTATGATTGACAGCTGTACTGTCCAAATGTGGTTTCTAACATGCTGAATTATACAGGGGGGAACAAGTGTTTACACCACGTACAGAACAATGTGGGGAAAAGCGATGATCAATATGGCTCCAGCACATTGCAAATGAAAAGCATGCATGCCACAATAATGGATATGGATTTCTTGGGTGTGTGGCTCGTATTTTATTCCCATGCAGTAACGAAATATGTATATATAGTGCTGCAAAAATTGATTGATGAGTGCACGGGACAGGGAGTGTATTTCTACATATAGTGATTTCCGTTACAAAGTGTTCAATCACTGTGTAAAGGGAAGAGAAATAGCCACTTTGTCTGGTATGGGTCTACTTTTTTTCAGTGGAACCTACTACATATACAGGGATGTAGATGTGTTTAAAAGACCACTGACAGCCTGCTGCTACTCTTGTGTAATTAGTAGCTGTCAGAGGCTTAGGTAGAGACAGCATATAGATGAACTTTAGACTTTATACGGTGGCTGAGGCGCAGTGAGAAAGTCAAACACTGCGTGCATCGAGGAATAAAGAGCGAAAGAGCAACATTACAATATTTACCATGCTGAGAGAAGCGGGATAGCAGCCTTGAGACGGCTCACATTGTTTGTAATCAGTAAGACACTCGCTCTGCATCAGGCTTCCTGGCGTGCTTTTGTGTGTCTGAGCCTTTCACAGAGTGTTTGTGTGTGTTTGAGGGTCACACTGTTTTATCCCTGATATATTTGTTTTTTGTGAATGGGTTGTATAATATTTGTGGCTGTCTGCTGTTACCAAGGTGATAGCCTGTGGTTGTCATCCAAGCTATCATACCATGACGGTGAATCTGGTCAGATAAAGAAAGGCGCAACTATGACAAATTACATTTATTTTTCTCATATTTTACATAATTAAACTATACGTTTTGTCATTGGTTTATTGAACTGCTAAAGGCTCACGTATGCATCATTTCAAGCTTGTAATATTCTTTCTCCAAGTCAGCCTCACATATTTACTGTGTGCCCTTTGTCATTATTACCCCATAAAGACACTGACACATTAAACAGCGAGGAACATACTTGTCTGTCGTCCCCTCGAAAAAAGACCCGTCTGTTTATTACGACCCATATTTACATGTATTGTCAGGCGGCAACCACTAGTGGCCGTATCAATTATGACGGGACCAAAGGAGTTAGTCAGGTGGCGTAGTGTAGAGAGCAATAAGTGAATGGATGGGTCAAACAAACACAGGACTTTGACCCAGGAGACGTCTGTTCTTGTCTCGTGTGAAACAAAACATCAAAGTTGAGTTATTTGAAAGTACTTGTCGTAGGTTTACTAACCCTAATCAAGTATTTGTGTTGTCAAACCTTCCATGTTAATCACATGTTTAAAACTATGACGTTTAGCTATGAGGGTGCTTTAAGCTCCTGACACTAGTAGTGGTGGTATGACTTGGACTAATCGGATTGATCTGAGTATATTTATTGAGTATTATTTATGGGACCTGGCTGGCTATAAAAAAGTGTCACCTACTCTTGTTTATGTTGCTTAAACATGGATGTCGTCACTGCTGCTGTAAGTGCACACTTTTCTAAAGTCACGTCTTCACATCACATCACGTGAAGTTTGAATTTTAGTCGAACTGAAATTAACATCAGTAATCAGTAACATTTTACTTGTGTACTTATTTGGACAAGTTTTATTTAATTATGGGTAATTTTATTGGTCAAAAAGGAAAAAAAAGGAAGGTCTGTGTGAGCAGGCACTAAACATCTTCGTAATTTCGTTTCAGCTCCAATGGCATGACAGTTAACCAGCTGGGAGGCCAATGTCGTCATCAAAAAAATTACATCCAGTTAGGAAAACTGGGCAAACATTAACAAGCAATGGCTTCTACTGACAAGTAGTCAGGCACTTTATGTAAAGTACACTTTCACAATCGATCACTTTCTCCATTTCCATTTTGATTTGGACAGACTTTGTGTTTTGTACTGTATGTAAGAAAACAATGTACTCCATATATATATATATATATATATATATATATATATATATATATATATATATATATATATACACAAGTTTTAGTGATGTCTTTTTATTCGTGCGTTATTTGAATGCTCTGTTTGTTCAGCAGACAATCCTATCGTATCAGCTGGTAAATGCAGCAGTAGAAAAACAATAGAGGAGCAATGGACCAACTGCAGGCCATCAAAAACACCCAAACAGCTGAAGTAAGCAAATAATAACTTTGTGATATGAGCCGGGATATGATAAAAACTCAAATAGGCCAACGGGAAGTGAGAAACATTTTCAAAGTTTTTGCCTCATCTCATGATTTCACTGGCAAAAATGTATCAAATCTCTTTGAGCTTCTGCAGAAGCAAGCAAAGGGAAGACGTCATTCGTATGGGACTGCGCGGCACGGCCTGATTTGGGGTACAGTGTATGAGTCATGAGGTTGCAGCTGCTTAAATTAAGCAATGTTAAAGTTTCGGTGGAGTCTTGTGCTGAAGCCTGTGTAATAAGAGATTAGTGAGGCTCCACCCGGCGATAGTGGTGCATTACGTCAAACAAAGGGCTAAATCTAAGGAGGTTTAAGCCATTTAAATGAAGAGGAAAGGCCTTTAAAGTGTGGCAGGTGCGCTTCCCACAAATCTGATAAGTGCTCTGTGCCCAAAGTAGTTTCGCATAAACTGATCTCGTAGCAGCAGGCGGGCATAATGTAAAATGCTCAAGACTCTACACTCTGTGGTTTTCTCAAGCAAGAGGATAAGACGTTCAAACTCAAATACAGTATTGATCATTAAGTCAGTGCAACCCATTTTAGAGACAACCTGTCATCACTGGAGACGGGCTACTGCAGCTTTGGTAACCGCCCAATCGATACAATCCCATTCACGCCGTTCCTTATTGGCAACAGGCAGAGATAAATTAGTCTCGTTGAAATCTCACTGGCATCCAACCGACACAAAATCCTCCAGCAAGATTGTAGCTGAGGTCGAAAAGGAAAGGTTAAAAGAGCCTCTCCGGACTGTCATATCTAAATCATAAAATAATACGTTAAATCATGCAAATACGTTGTTGTGCGTTCAAGAGAGTGCATATAAGAGTGGGGCCTTTGTGTCCAATCACAAGAGCGAAAATAAAGAATGAAATTAGAAATTCAAATCACTGACAAGTAGTTTAACTGTGTCCCATCCTGAGCCTGTAGCCGTTTCTATTTGGTGTGATCAAGTTTGTGTCCTCTCTTTATTCCCCAAGTGTGCAATCACGAGTCACTAAAACATACAAGTGATCAGAAAATACTTGAAAATAAAACCATAGTAGGCTGTGAAATGTGTATCTACCTCATAATCAAGACAGTAAAAGCTAATAAACCCTGAAAAGTGTCATTTATTCTGCCAGCAGTGACTGCATCTGAACATATTGTGCGAGCGTGGCAGGAGAGGATACCCCTTTATCAAAAATCCCCGATGGTAGGGAGGAAAAAGAAAACACAAAAGACCGAACATGTTCCTCTGGCTCAGATTAGCACGCATGGCACGCTGCCCGCAGAGATACACACACCGAGTTTTCTCACAGCTGAATTACGACAACGAAATGTTAACTGAATTCCATTTGCCCAAGGTAACATCTCAAGGTTAAGAAAAGCTGCGCATGATGTCTGTATTGTGTGATGAAGATGTAGGCTCTGGCAGTGGTGTAGTGGTCCCTGGAGAAGTAGGTATACTCTTAATTTTGCAATTTTTTTAAGCAGCCCATACAGCAAAGGATAAACGCCCTGTTTTATAAATAGTGACATACTCTATTTAGTTTACCCAAAAATGATTAACCTAGTATTATTTACACATTGCCACATGATTCCTGCTGCTTGACCTCAGGGAATAAGGATTATGAAATTACTGACCCAATACTGACCCACAGACTGGTAAGAGACAACTACATAATTATGCAATTTGAGTGAACTATTCCTTATCCTTACTCCCTCCACACAACATTGGACAACTATTCTCTCGCCTTGCAAGTTGTCCATATAGACCAGTAGTTTCTTTTGTAAACTGTCTCTTGGAACAGCTAATTTACAAAACATAGTGTAGGCCAGAGTGTGGTACTATTATGAAACTAACATTACTTCACCTGGAGCAGATATTACTGGTCCTACACAGGTGGTGTTATGCATGAGTATAACATATATTCATGAGGCAAACACAGTTTTAACATGTATTTAAATAAATGACTTCAAAACTGAATTAGACCATGCATCCTTGTTCATCTTTCACTTTAAATTAAAAACACAAATCATCCTCTTCCACACATCAAAACCAATTAGATAAACTCAAAAGTGCAAAGTCCTAAAACTGAAAAAAAAAAGGTTTTCAACAGCTGAACACTATTTTAGCATACCTCTTGAGATATATACAAATATCACCACAAATATTGAATATCATCATTCAAATAATTCAACAATATATTAAAAACGATGTGTTACAAAACAACAATATCTAGTTAACAATGAACACAAATATATACATTTTACAACATATCCATGAAAACCACAGTGACTCTCAACCCAGTGCTGGATTTCTAAATAAGTGCTCGTATTACAGTATTACAACACATAGTAGTAGTAGTACAACACATTTGTGCGATATGATTTTGTGCTATATGTTTTGAAGTAGCCAACAGTTTTAACGTCTGAATAGTGTCAACAAATGACTGTCAAATTCAATAAAGTTAAATTAATTAACATCTATAATATTTATTATTACAGATTTCCCATTTAACTGGAATAATTATAAATAATACACTATCTAATAATACATACAGACTATATAAATTAATTCAATAAATAAAATAAAGTCGTTAATTTTAGAAATATTAATTTAACTGAATTGTCATGCAGCTTCAAATTCAGTTTATTCTGGCGTCAAATGATGTCAATCAAAAGAGCCAAGATATTATATTCTTGTCATCTAAAAAGAGAAATGTGTGTGCAGAGCCTTTACCTGGTTATTAAAACACTTGTTTCAGCTCATTTCTCCTCTGTAAACATTATTGTTGGTCAGTTAGTTCATGTATTAGGGTTCTGTGATCATATTAATTCATGTGCTAGGGTTCTGATCATATTGGGCTTTTAGGTTTATTTTTCTGTGCCTTAATTTCGGATGCGAGTCGGTCCGTGTGCTTTGTCTCGTAGTGGTGCTTCACATCGCTGATTTTAATATCGCTGAACATGAGTCATACTTCTCTTGAACTGATTGTGGGAATAATAAACATATAACCGTCTCTCCATTCTTGGTTAAAGGCTCTGGTAAAGCGGCCCACATTTCTCTTTTTGGAGCGCCAAGTGAAATAACTTCTCTGATTCGCGTACTTTTTTCAACTATCTGATCTCTCTCCTGTCGCTCCATGTGTGTGAATATGGCACAAGAGTCGAGGGCGGAGCTTAACGGAATACACACATGTGATTTGTCGAGTGTGTGAGAGGATATACAAGGCGTGTGTTTCCTCGACCGCTGAACGAGAGCCGCAAAGGCAGGAAAAGCTGCGCCGGTGAAATAGAAGCGATCCATCAATAGTTAATAATTCGGAAATAATAATTGGATTTCGGTCCAGGGTCCACAGACAACGGCGACTGGGTCCGGACCCGGACCGCCTGTGAGTGACCCATGAACTACTAAATAATGCGCACCAGGCACCAGCGGTGATTGAGAAGTGGGTATACGCAATGCTGACTGAAAAATAAGTGTGTATACGCCGTATACCTGCGTATACCCTGGACTACACCACTGGGCACTGGCCTTCCAAAGAAACCAGCAGCTTGAACCCGTCTGCATGGGCCTCCATTCTGCCTGAAGACACCGAGGTCGATTCAGTGGCAGCTGTATAGAGCCCGGCTCGCACCGCTACCTGTAGGAGGTCATTGTGAACACGCAGGTGTTTTCTCATCACCTTGACACAGCACCCCCTGATACAACTGGGCCGTAATGTAATTGCAACATAGCCCGGTGTTAGGGAGACGGAGCCGAAGCAGAGGATGGGCTGTCAGGATGAACGGACAAGAGGCGCCCCGACTCTATTACTGTTAATTGAAGTGGAGAGAGAAAGAGGGATGGGGACGACAGAGAGGGAAAAGAGGGAGATAGATAGAGATAGGGGCAGAGGCGGGGAGGTACAACCTTATCTCCAGATGAACCATTGCAGGTATGTGAGAGGTTAATTCAATGTCGTGCCAGGGAGACGTATAGGGTTCATTCTACTGTGTCGTTTGGGAGATAGAGATGGAATCTCTCTCCATCTGGAAAAAAAAAGGTTCAGGATTCACAGCTTGAAATTGCATGAAATTCCAAAGGAAGCGTATGCATTTCAAGTGCCATCAAAGGTAATCCTCCGTTTCAGAATTACAAACTATTATTATAATTTCTTCGACAGCTTTATTTTGTGAGGGGATTGCTGTCCATAGATTATGATGCATTAATCCAAATGACATTTACAGTACGGGCATTCATTTCCCAAAGGTGTGAGACACAAGCAAGAAGGAGGGAGAGAAGATGAGAGCCTCATTTGTTCTCCACTTGTTCCTGAGAGATTAGACTCATGATGTGTTCAGGATTTCTACAGAAGCTGCAGCCACACACACATTCAGAGCTCCATTTTCCTTTTTGAATACAAATTTCTCTGCCAAAGGTGTGCAACTACAGTGTGTAATGTTGACTTATCTGTGACTATGAGGTTGAATGAGATTAACCAGTGTGTCTAGATGTTTGCACAGGCTTTAAATACCCAAGCCTTAGCCGTCACAAAGTTTTCCATCCAAGGACACGAGTCTGACAGATGCTGTCAAAAGTTTTGCGAGAAACAAGCTTGTCTTGCCTTTGTAGTCATGAGCAATGTGCGCCCTGGGAAAATCTATTGCACTCAACACCTAACATATGTTTAGAGCAAATATATGAAATACCACAGAATGTATACAAGTGACACCTACTCAAAACTCCTTCTCAGGTGAAAAAAGCTAAATATCTGAGCCAATTTAAAAACTGCCCAACATGATTGTTCCTGTGTACTTGTCATGATTTACATCTAACATTACATTAATCCTAATGTATTGGCTTCCATTGCACTCTGCCTGTCAGTGACATCTTTTTTTTCTCAGACAAACACATGGAAATGTAAACAGGTGAGCAATAAAATGCATCATTGTGGAACGAAAAAGATGCTTTTGAGGAAGGAGTTAGTGAAAAATACATTATCCCAGCATGTAAGTTGAATCAACTAATATACAAACCCTACCTGAACTGGTCTACAATCGTGTGTAACCGATCTGGGGCTAGATGCCCAGTAAGGGTTGTTTGTCTTTAATGCAGCGCATCCACAGAAGTTGATGGATGGCAGTGTAAGGACAGAAGCCCTCGCTCTATTCATCAAAACCAGACAGCCCTCCTCGGGACTGGTGGCACAGGTGACAAATGAGAACTGAAGCCCCTGCTGGCGGGTGAAAAGGGTAAGAGCTTTGGAGGAAGTCCCGGTTTGGACAAAAAAAGAGACCACTTATATGTGATCCATATTTGCTCCCCTGGCTGCTTATTATGCCCAAAGTTCATAAAATACCTCTGAACTTTTTTGTCTGGAGCCAATGACTTGCATGAGGAATGGCTCTTTGCACTCCAAGCGGGGTTCAATAAGGCCCCAAATTGGTACTTAGAAGTGTGCAGTGAGAATGAGACAGATGCGGCTGAAGGAGGCTGTGGATGCTTGTGTCGACGTAAATCACATTTTGCATTTGGAGCCGCGAGGAGGCAGGCAGCAGGGAGAAGTGATTTTATTTGAAGCCCCGTATCAACTGGCGGCTTCAATGCATATTGTTAGAAGTCTGTGGAAATGGGAGGAGAGGTCCCTGTCGGTGGGGAGAAAAGACACATTAACTTGAACGTCTCCCTGGAAATCCCTGAAAAGTCCTCTGAAAAATGACATGCATTTCTAAACATCCTAATTCACCCATTATGCGTGTGTATACTGTATATATTTTTATATCGTCAGACGACAGCTTACTGTATTGAATTAGCTGCTAAACCCAGTGAAACTGTTTATTCTTAACGTTTATATTGCAGCTTCACGGAGTCCATTAATACGGTTTGGAGAAGGACAGAAAGGCAATCATTCAGGGGACTTTATGCCTTTCTGCTGTGTATATTGTGAAACAGTATAGCGGGGCAGTTGAGGCGTTACGCTCTACGTCGCCATGAGTTCTCTCCGGCACATTACTGGTCGACACAGAAAGAAGGAGACCATGAAAACGGAATGATACGATGTGCAATTCGGCTGTCCTTCATGAGGGGACAAGGGAGCGAGACAGACTGCTTGTTGCTGTGTCGCTTGTGTTTCACCCAAAGCTACGTAGCGTGAATCATGTTGGTCTGTCAGTATTGGGATTATAACGGGAGAGCCGAACGGAGCGGCGACAGCGCAACACTTTATTATCAGTTGGGCTTATAAATATCATTCAAGGGCACCTTGGCTGTGATTGATGAGGGAGCGGAGTGTTTATTTGTCTTTCTCATCGTTAAGATGTAAAGTAGACTGTAGACTGTAAAGATTGTCATCAGTCACGTTTGAGACACATTTTATACTCCTCATGCCTCCCACATTAACATATTTAAGCTGAAGGTTTCCTTTTGCTGAGGCCTTTCAGAGAAAACCTAATGTGCAGTTCTGTGGCTTGGCAATCCGTCCTATAGCAATACCTTGTGATAGCATCTCCGTGATGCTCTTTGACAGCTAATTGCTCAGCTGACTTTTATTTTGCAACTCCATTATTTACTGGGTGGCTTTTGTTGACCTTGGCTATCGATAGGTACCGTAAAGCTGCATCAATCAATGTGTGGCATTATCTCTCCTCTAGGGGGTAGGACACTTCAAAACAAGCTAGCAGGTACGCAACCACCCCGTATCGTTAGCTTAGAAGTTAGGTTATGGCTAACGTTATGGCTAACATCATTTGTAATTGTTTTTTCCGTGGATACCTTCGGAATTTAAGTCCATTATTCACTCTGTTTTAGCTCTGATATGTTCCCCGCCAACTCCTGAGAAAGATGTCTTGTTTACATGTGACATTGCTCAGCAGCTAGTTGCTAGCTTTGTCTGTCTGAGGCAGATAGTCACAGAAACATTGTTACCGCCTTGTCACATTGTCAGACAGGCTGGACAATTAATGTACAATGGGTTTGTCTGAATAACTTTTCTGGAAAGGCTTCAAACAGATGTTATGAGAACTCAGCCATACAATGCGTTTAAAACCTAAATAATGAGATAAAAGAGAGGCTAAGAAGCGCCATGGAGCTTTTAAAATGCTTGGTTCTTTTTTTTGCACTCATATAACACAGTCAATTTTTTTTTTCAATGTCAGTATTAAAACCATTAATTAGTGCAGTTTCACATTTAAATTTGAGGGGTAAATCCGTCCATTCACACAACAAACCAGATGAACTCTGCTCACACTCTCACACACACAAGGACACGCACGAGCAGGCACGCTTTGTGTTGGCTTAATTATGAACTGACTTTGACTCTGACTTTCATTTTGCAGCTTAAACCATCCATGTCTCAAATGCAAAAGAATCCGTAAAACTCTCAAACTTCCCAGGATAATTGTTATCACTACGTGGGCCTGTGTAGTTTTTTTTTGTGTGTTTGTTTTTTTACCCTCTGTATTTGTTTTATGAGGACTGATTTGTAAATCTTGTTTGGTTTGATGTTTTCGTATGTTATTGATTTTTGCTGAGTGCTCAGGGTGGTAAATTATCACAGTGGATATATTGCCTTCGATGCAAGTCAAGCTTTGTTTACCGAGGAGGGGCTGTTTAATTGCACTTTGTGCTTAGCGCTCAAAGCGGTAAAGCATCACATGGAAATCTATCGGATTTGAGAAAGTTATTTCATTTAATTTATTGCTTTTGTTTGTAAAGGATTATTGAAAAACTGTTATACCATTAACAATGCATGCACTCGATTTACTTGATGCAACCTCTCCCACTACAATGATGTAATTTAGTTTCTCAGTAAACCAACAGTTATCGTGAGTCGACCTGTAGCCCTGTAAATAGTAACATATAAAAGGCTCATTCACAAAAAAAGCAGTCGTCCACTTGTTCAAGTAAAAACCAGCAACACACACACACACACACACACACACACACACACACACACACACACACACACACAGACACACACAGCTTTGGTCTGTGGAGTGTGCCTGTATGTGTGTGCTGCAGCTCAGAGGGGAGGGAGGGATTGTTTATTTGCCTAAAGCTCCAGCTGTTTCGCTTATATGTTCCAGCATACCCCCTCATTTTCACTATTGTTGTCTTGCATCTTTGCAACAAAAAAAACAACTTGTCTGCTTTCTTTTCTGCCTCTAATTTTCACTTCCATTCAGTCAGAAGACAGTTGGGTTTGAAACCAAAACTATAATAACTGCACTCTCCTGCAGCCACAGCCTGTCTGTTGTTTTCAACTTTTGAACAATGTGTAAATTTGATGGAACAATGCTTGTGCTGCAAGATTTTTTTAAGTACACATGGTTGTGTGTGTGTGTGTGTGTGTGTGTGTGTTTGTGTAATAAGCGAGGCAGCACTGAGAGAGTTCACTCCTACCTGCTGATAAATGTTTCAGCTGTGTGCTGCAGGCACAATAATGTTGGAAATGCACCAGAGTTACCCCTTTGAGATCAGATAAAAGTGTAAGCTTTAGACCTCAATGCCCTCCAATTCAATGCCAGTCACTCACACTGAGGCCAGCTTTTCTGTGGTAACACTGTAGAGAATTCTAGGTCTCATACCCGTCGCTGCAGTACATCCTATCAGTCTCTTCATAAAGCCGCTATTTTTCTCTTTTGCCTTGAGCAAGTGTTACGCATGGTTGAGTGTCCACAGGGAGCCTCAGTGAACATGAAGTCTCAGTGTGACAGGTCAGTTCCCAAATAGAGGTTACTCCTACAACACTTAAGCACTGAAGACGTACCTGTACATGCCCACTTTAACGCAGGCGCCTCAGACATGCATACTGCATGTACACATACATACACGTACTTATGCCACACGCCAAAGAAAAATTGCCATTCAGATGACAGTAAATTATGAAAAAAAGGTCCACAGTAGATAGGCAATTAGATTCAGCAAGATAATCAAAATTGGAATCTCTCCTGCCATTAATCTATTCAGGGAAATATGCAGATCAGAGGATTTATCTTTATTAACATCAGCCGTTTGCAGATAGATTCTATACGTCTGAAACACATTCAACGAGCTCAGTTTTTCTTTTCTTTTCTTTTTTTTGTCCCAGTCAGCAATTAGACCAAACTTCTACCTTCGATGTTTGCAATGTGATCTGCGATGTCGGCATATCCTTCCCTTCATTAGAGCGGCTGTCTCCCTAAATACTTGCAATTAGAATGAGGATCGTCTTAATGGCAGAAAAACTCATCCTGCAAGTGAGACACAGGGTTTTCTCTTCCTGTGGACCAAGCTGACGTATTGCAGCTCTGCAGCAATTAAATGGAAGGAAAAAAGAAACCAATACAGAGTCTTCTTCCCATGTGTAGGCTCTCCGGGAGACTGGCAAAGAAAAGGAGTCTTTAGGCCCAAATGATGGTTCGGCTCCTGGGTTTGATCACTTTGAGTCCTGGCTGTAATGGCTCGCACTCCAGAGATCTCCCATCTGACAAAGACCTTGATGTTAAAATCCAAGCGCAAAGGTCTGATCTGGGAGCCGCAGGACTGCATCAGATCAATTAAGAAATCTTTCAGAGGCCACCGCAGAACGTTTTTTTTTAAAGATTATATAGAGTCGAAGCCTCATTACAAAATGATCCATTTGAGAGGTTTGCAGCAGACTTTCTTTTTTTTTTAAAGACTTTCAGCAAATAGAGCCTGAGGGGAGCATAAAAATTGCTGGACTCTGCATTTTAAAAAGTTTTGGTTGTGAAATAGGCACTGCAGCCTTTTCCAGTCTTAACAAATCTGCTATCAGATAAATTCCTCCGTCCTGTATGGATTCAACCACCTTCTTTCTGCAGAGTGTGTTTTCCCTGCTCCCCGGTCAATGGACAGGAAAATGCGCGCTTCGTCAAGAGACCACACTGCTGTATCAAATCAAGACTACATGCCCTCTGTAACTCTCTGCAACTTTTTCCCCGGTCACCAGCGATGGCACAGAGCATCATGTTGCAGAAAAACTGCAGAGGTCAAAATCCCCTGATCGAAAGTGAAGTAGTCCCTGAAAGAGCGCTGAGTGAACCAGACAGTGCTCTGTCAGGCCTGCTGACGGCAGATGGGGGCGGATGCCTCGTCATTTGTCTCTTTTTCTGATCGGAGCTGTCGGTCCAGATTCATCCCGTGAGGAATACACTGTCCGCTTATACAATTTCTGTCACAAATAGTCCCTGTGTCTCGAAAACTTTTACTCAATAATGTTCGATAGGTAGGTAGATATAGGTAGTTAGGTAGGTAAATAGGTATAGGTAGGTAGATACATAGATAGATGGATAAATAGGTAGGTAGGTAGGTATTTGAATTGTCAAACTATAAATATATGTAGCTTATGCATGCACGTCATTGCAGCAGAGCGTTACATGAAGCTCATAAACCTGGTGTGGGAGTCGTCATGCTGCTCACACCGCTGCCTGTCAGACAGTGCTGTGAGGAAACTGTTAACCACGTCTTTATCCAAACCTGGCAGGCTGTCCAGGCTATACGCCGTAGCACTGATCGAACAAGGACATTCATGTTCTTTTTAATGCCTCCCATCTCACTAAGATTACTTAAGCCCCCTGTTTTACGGGTAGCGGAGCCCTTCAATTTCCCCAAGCCCCGGTAATTATGCAGCCTCGGAGTACGAGCCATGTGATTGTGTTCTACGGCAGAAGGTATATTACCTTTTTAGGGTGTCAAGGAGAGTACCTCGGGGGAGCAACTTATAATTGCAGCTGGCACAGGTTTTCAATTGTGGGAGCATGTTAGAGGGATTTTCATATTGTTTGCTTGACTGCACTGGCGACCGCGGTCGTGTTCAGACTGGCGGTGTGCGGCTGTGGAGTGAGACGACAGAGGTAGTAGTTCATATGATAAGAGGTCAGCTCTTACGCAGAGGCTGTCACCACAGCACCAACCCAACAGTAGCCAGGATATTGAGGCAAGTAAATCCATAGAAAAAAAACACTACAAGTGAAATGTTTTTCGAGTCTCACAGTCATTACAAGAAAATCACACACTCGGCTTCCACCCAGGAGACTGCTGTTTGTGGGAACCCAGTGCTTTTGTTGGCTAAACCCAACCATGTTCTTTTGTTGCATTCTTGTTTTGAATTTGTAAAACCGTGATGTTTTTTTTGTTGTCATTTTGTAGCGTTTTTTTTTTTTTTCAATTGAAACATTGTTTCAAACTGTTTACAACTGCAAATGAAATCCCTCAAACGTAATTGAGAGTGCAATTTAGTTATATGTGTACGTCATCTTGGAGACCAGATATGTTAAAGATATTCAAGATTGTAATGACTTTGTAGAACACCCTAGTCTAGTGACATCTGCAAGTAAAACAATTATAATTGGACAATACTTTGGTTTATGACCAGATACCTGCAAAACAAGTGAAATGTAATTCAGTGAGTAATTAATTAAAATGTATTCAAATAATATCAATACTTAACTCAGTATCAATACAGTAACTCGTAAAAAATAAGGTGTGTCAGATTTATACCATAGCTGATATTTCACCGTGTACATCAACATTGTTTATCTTCTGCTGCTATGGATAGATGTTTTATATTATGTCTCCTGAACAAACAAAAAAAACAATTTGGGAATTAATAATTAAATTCAAGTATCAGATTGGTCCTTTAATCATGCGGCAATACAGAGTCCAAAGAATTCTGATTGGATTGCTTTGTTTCAAACATGAGGCGAGTCATTTTCAAAGGAAATATGATATGTATCCATAACATCTCACTCAAGTGTTATAATCAAGAGCGTGGATTTGGAGCGATGAATTCCTAATGGCTGCCCTTTCTTTATGTGCATCATTAACAACATGGCTCTTTTACGCCTCTGAGATCCTCACGATGCTCACTTGAGCGCTGGGTTCAGCCGAGGTGTCGTGAACAATAATCGCGTGGAGAACGACGCCGCGAGAAGATGAACCAAGTGAGATGAAGTGATAAATATTTCAAGCAGCGCAGGCTTGTTGTCTTTCTGCGACGACGGCAGCTCATAAACATTCATCACAGGAGCGCCGACTAAACTGCGAGCCTGGAGCATGTCATCACCTCCAAAGTTTCCCAACGTGTCTGGTGGCCGCTCTTACCATTCTGCCGGTGTAATGCCTCCAACCAAACATGAGAGGCGAAGCTGCCAAGCGCAAACAGAGGCAGGCACCGACACTGCAGCCGAGAGTAAAAACGACCCCTCCCCCCTTCCTGATGGTCGCCCAGGGTTCAATTGAGCTCCTGCAGAAGCCCGAAAAATGACCCTGATCGCTTGAGCGACAGCTGTGAAGATGAAAGGCATCTGGTGAAAGGTCGTGGCTGCTTCTTCACTGTGGAAGCGAGTGCTCTATTTGTGTAATGGTACTTGAAACACCAACACCGGCCTGTCACATCGGCCCTGCAAGGGTAAAGCCACTATGGGGATGCAGGAAACGGTACACAGCAGTTATGAGCCAGAAGCAGAAGATATTCCTATAAAAAACAAACAAAAAAAGTTAATTAATAAAAGGGAGAAGCTCTTGTTCGTGTACTGGAAGCGATATTTCAGAGTAGTGTTGCATTTCAGCAGGACACAACGTGGAGCCATTATCTATTTATACCCCAGAGACCAATGAGATTCTGCTGTTTCACCAAGCAGCACCTTCAGGCTGCTGATGTTATTCCTGTACAGCTCTGCAGCTCTGGCTGAGGCTGGGAATTCTTCACAGGGATCAGTGTATTCCTGAAATGGTATGGATAGTGGTGTGTGCATTTATATTTATAAATATGTGTGTGTGGCAGGGGGGAGAGAGGTAGTATAAAGGGGGGATTGCCTGTAAAGCCACGACTTTATCCTGTCCTCTGTCTCTGTCAGAAGTTCTCCCTCAGGAGGATCAGCAGGTAGCGTCGAGAGGAGGATGTTCAAAAGTGTTTGCCAAACTCCTTGAGGATGAGGGTTTCTCTTAATTCCTGCTGCAATGCAAAAGTCAATTTAAATAAGTAATTTCATCTTTAAATCAGTCGTATGAAAAGGAAGCAGCCAGACTTCTTAGAGACTATACTATTACATTTTCTGACGGTGTGGTAGTCGGCATGTGGCAATAGCTAGGGTTAGGTGTGATAACTCTGGCTCGAAGCCGGAACACAGGGAACGTGGGGATCAGAGCCACGTGATTGATTGCCGCTCCAATATTACTGATCACAGGGTTGAAAAACCTGCAAACAAAGACCTATTATTGTCAAAGAAATGGCAGCCAGTGGAGAAAACGTGTTCTCGCATTGCGTTCATGCGTATCATCAGTGGACCGGCCTTGTTGTTGTCGTCGTTGCCAGCTGGTCGTCCCACAACAGGATAAGGAACACGAGGTTCAGGGCCGCGTTGAAAGGATAAAGACGCCGTTCTTCTGAGTTAAAACCCGTGTTCAGGTTTTTTTTTCTCCCTCACACGCCATCAGTCCCCCGGCTGCCACGCGTCGCCATGGCAACCGGTGGTCAGGCCGAGCTCGGCGCACTCGACGCAGTTTTTGGTCTTGAGAGAAAAAGCATAAACAAGGAAGGACAGACAAAGACGGCTCCACGGGCGCTGTGATGAGAAAACGCAGCGGCGCGCCCGACACCAGCAGCCCGTGTGTGTGTGTGTGTGTGTGTGTATGCAAATGACCCCGCTCGCGTGCATCCATCATCCACATCGCGCGCTATTTCACTGTGTCATCGCACACAGTGATACAATTACAGTGTGTACCTCGCAGAGTGTGTGAGGGCGTCGGGAGATTATCGCTGTAAAATCTTCCAAATAATTCACCTTAGAGATAATTACACCACATCATCGCTATTAGGCCTCTGACATTTCCTTTATTCCTTAATGTGAGTGTGATGACAGGCTAACATTAAACTGAACGAGCGTCTACCCTGCTGATAATCGACTCAATGGGTTATTATGAATTTAACTGGATGGCTGGCAGTTCTCGGGGCTCGAGGGTGACCCGAAGGCCCGGTGATTGTTCTTGTAAAAGGACATCGAGTGCTCTGCGGCTTGGCCTTCATTGAGCTGTCAGGAGATGTGGGGGATGCGGCGCTGTCAGCCTGCCTGCCCACCTCCACCCATCCATGGGATCGATCACGCCGCCTCCCAGAGAAACCCAACCACCACTGCTCCTCCAATTACTGCTGATGGGCCACATCTTTCTATCGGAATAGGCGTCGGAGCCATCCGGCGCCTTTCAGGGCCGGGGACAGAAAGAAAGAGAGAGAGAGAAAGAGAAAGGATGGCATGGAGAGCCCGCACTGGAAAAGAGAGAGGAAGAAAGAGGAAGAATGTGGTGACAAGCGTGGCGTGCCCAGCTGGTGAAACCTCCCATGTTGAACTTTGCCAAGACGGATGCTGAACTTAGACCCAGCGTGTGCATTATTAATATTGACCACTTACACGAGAATAAAGAAGCATTTACTCACCAACTGACATGCCTGAATTAATCATAGAGCCATACTCAAAGGCACGATGAATTCTCTTTCATGACAAACCTGGCAATATACACTTAAATGACAGATGTCTTCAGAATAATACAAAAAAAATGGACCACCAGGTCTGTCATTATCTCTGGCATTGTCCGACGCAGCATCAAAGATTCAGCAGAGGAGAGGCTTTGTTTTTTTTTTCTAAGTGGGGCACTTTCCACTCTACGGTGTTATTCCTCAGCGGCGATCACTCATACTTTAAAAAGAAGATTACTATCAGTGATGGGATTATTATATGTCTGGAGAATTTTCTGCAGTGCAATTGCAGCAAAGGTCGGACCCTCCAAGGATGCAAAGAGACGCATAGAAGTAGTAACTATAGCGAATCTGCAAAAACATAAAATAATGTGCTTCTCCCTTGCCACAGTGGTTGCTTTTCTTGCCTGGGGCGAGTTGGCCTGTATGTGTAGTGAACTATATATTGTTGGTGATCCATATACTTTAACAGCGTGTGCCTGTGTTTCATTCTGATGGCCAGCACATGGCCCCCGGCGGCTCCGTCAGGTGGAAGCACAATTAGAAAGGCTTGTCCCTTCCGGACTCTCGCTAGCTTCTAGTCTAGTTAGATAATATATTAAAACAATATTGCAGCGGTCAGGACATATAGAAATATGAATCCCAATCCAAACTGCATAAAGGAAGACACTCGTTTGTAATTATTTGCATTTGGCGAGTTCTTCCTGCAAGGAAACTGTGCATGCAGCATCGATTCGTGGCGGTGCGTTCGTGTGCAGCCCACATACAGAACATCGGCCCGTCTCTATTCTGATGGTTTGCATTAGCAGGTTTAAAGTCAATCAATACCAACACCACGCCGTCTGGTCTCTCTCGCTCTCTCGGCTCCCTCCATCCAATCCTCCGTCTTCATGTTTTGTCCTCCATCCGTCACTGTCAGATGCACAGAACGATCGCGGTGGCAGTGGTCGGCCCACGTTAGAGCCACAGCTCGCCGCACAGTATGAGCCTGTCTGGAAGTGTGTGTGTGTGTGTGCATGTCTGCGGTCTACCAAACACGACTGTGTGTGTGTGTGTGTGTGTGTGTGTGTGTGCTTAAGCGTTTGGTGTCTGGTCATAGAGCGGAACATGACAGAATGGAGCCGCCCGCTGCAGACCAGACACTCTGAAATCCGGGGTTTTGCGCCATGACTCCCGTCAAGTCGTGAAGGAGTTTCCGAGTGCACTGCAGATTTTAAACTCACATAGCAGGCTGCTGCTGGATAAAGTCATGATAACCTGGAGAGAACTGAAACACAGGGACTATCTCTATTCAAAAATACATTGTCTAGCAACATGAAAATGAGTTGGGAGTACCTCAGGTCACTTGTGTGCTTTCGCTGTTTATTTAAGCAAAACTAATTGTGCCTTTTCGTGTCTTAATTAGTTGTTGTTTTTTAGATAGACATTTCTTTGTGAATAGAGGGGGCCACTCCCAGTTGTAGCTCATGAATATTGATGTTATTATACAAATGAGCCACGGACGGCCTGAGGCAGAAAGGCAGGTGTGCAGGTTTTCGGAGGAACTGAGCGAACGTATCTGTCTGGATTTAAATATTTAAATTACTTAATATCCATCCTCATTAAAAAAAAAGGGGAGAAAAAAAACGTATCTTGAAAACTATCAGTATCCTTTACTCAAACCGTATCACACCTCCTATCAGCAGCCGATTTATATTCAGCTTAGTAACCATAGCTACGCGTGGCACAAAAGACACATTTTGGGCTGGTGCCTGGTTTTATCTCTGAGCTATTAACCCCCGATGAGCCGAGGCACAGCTTGGGATGCTTGGCCTCCTTTGGTCGCTCCACAGTCTAAGCTCACAATTATTGCCGTTTGAGCTTTTTCCATCACGCTCCCTCTGCACTGCAATGACCTGCTGGGCGACTCGGTGTCCTTCAACTGTTTAAAAAAACACACTTTTTAAGAGTTTCTCTGACTTTAAATCTGTGCTGTTCTGTATGCTTTGAATCCTTTCACGCTGACTATTGATACTGTTTTGTTTTATGTTCATGACCCACACTTCTGTTTGTATAACACATCTAGGATTTTTTTCGCTACAGTTACGTGCTTTGAGCCTCTAACCATGGAGGCAGTGATGTATTGTTCCCTGCCATGCAGGAGGTGTAGGTTTGAACAGGTCTTTCAATCTCCATCATGTCAAAGCAAAACAAACATGGTGTGATGGTGGAGGAGAGTGTATGTCTCTGCGTGTGATGGGAAAAAAAACCCGATGCATACTGGAGCTCAGTTAAGACACAGTTTTACATTTAAGATAAAGACCATTTCAAGATTTTAGTCAACTTAACTATTAATCACATTTAAGATGCGTTACATTTTGGTAAATATTGCTATCTAATTGACAATACAGAGTGTGTTTGTGCACATGATGACTCTTGTTCTATGTTTCCAGTATTTGCTAACATATACTGGCGATATATGCCATTACGATTATGTGATGGCATATATTTACATTAACCCGGGAAAAACGTATTGCAACGGCTCTGGATGAACGGCAAAAACGTTAAAATTTGTTGAACTCTGACCCGAGCAGTGTTGACCTTCGTGGGCGAAGGCCAGCACTGTTGGCCGCTGCATTAGTCCATTCATAACAACGAATCCACCAAGGGTTTGGCCAACAGATTTTTGTATTCGATGCTTGAAAACAGCGAACCAACCCTGACACACTTGTTCAGTGAGCCGGTGCTTCAGAAAGCTTCATTCCTCCATTGCGAGTGATTTGAATTAAAATCCTCGGGTTCAGGTTTGAGAATCAGCGAGTCAGCTGGATCTACAGCAGGGGTATTCCCCGTGGTTTTTCAGATAATTGCTTTCTTCCCTTATGACAACCCTATTGAATTTAGATTAGGCCAATAGCAAACCCGCTACACATGCGTGCCCTCTGCATCGCATCTTGTCAAATCGGATGTTAATGTGCCCGACCCCTGTCTCATTTCTCCTCGCCTGGCATCAGCTGGTCCCCCTCTGCAGCCACAGCGGCTGCCCACAGGCAGGCACGACCAAGACTGTGGCAGAGGAGGCGGGCAGAGGAAGTCTCATCAATAATGCAGAGCGGTAGCTCGGGGAGAAGAATTGTGGTGGTGGAGTGAGAAGTGCATCTGGTGTTTGTCTTATTTCTTCCAAATGGACATTTTGAGATGACACTCCCTAGAGGGCACGTGTAAGACGAAGGAGGCTATTAATAGCTGGCAGGCTGAATAAATTGTCAAATGTGTGTATAGATGTGCATCTGGACATATTATAGGAAGTTCTTTCTTTGCAGTTCTGTCATACTTCCCCTAAATTAATAAATGAATAACACAGGAAAGTGTAGAAATACATCCTTTTTTTCCTTTCTTCTATTCTATATGTGTGTGTATATGTGTATATATATATATATATATATATATATATATATATATATATATATATATATATATGAGAAATGCTCTAATAACGACGGAGCCGAAGTTGGCTACATGGGTGTAGTCCTAGGCGTACACCCCATGGAGGCCAAAACAAAAATCTCATCAGTTTCCTGTCTGTCAAGCAGCTTGTAGCTGTACCTCCCATGTGTCCTCAGAGCAACACGCAGACGCACACACAATGATTAACTCTCCTGACAGCTGTCCAGATGCAAACACAAGTCGCGTCATCGAGGCACTGGGAGGTTGCTGTTATGGTACGGCAGCGTCTCCTCCCAGCTGCCGTCCTCATCGCTCCTTTTCTTCAATGCCCCTCATTGTATTGCGAAGAGGCAGCCCATTCTTACTCGTATGTCTCTCGTGCTCTTGTTTTCTCCAGGGTCCAGCCCTGAGGACGTGAAACTGTCGGGAGAGTTTGGAGGTCACAGCTCCCCCCCTCCCCTCCTAGACCACCCTCAGCCGCACACATCTCTCCAGGCGGCACCAATTAAGGCCGGCTTGAGACAAAGAGTTGTGACACTATCCGACGACACAAGGAGGAAAGGAATACGCTGGAGGAGGGGCCTGTGCTTGCTGCAGACGGGCAGAGGACTGCTTGTGAGTACCCTATTGTTGTCATTGTTGTGTGGGTACACATTTCCATACAACTGTCCAGGACACGTGATGTTCTCCCAGTCCAGCAATTAAGAAGTTTATAACCAGTATTCCACCCAAGCAGCAATGCACAGTTTGTATTTCTTTGTTAGGAGCAGTGTATTTATATCCAGAGATGTTTTGTTTTTTCATATATATGTACCTTGACAATCTGGCTTTGTTGTGTTTCAATGCCACAAACACAGATGCCTTATTTACATTTCTTATATTTTCCTCCCAGGCAGCTAAAATTAACACTCCGTGAGCATCAAAGGATGTGGCTTAAGGTAAAAGGAGGATGCTGGTGAAACCTCCTCCCACTGTTCACTCTCTGTCTCACTCTATCAAGGATGTCTTCCTACTTTCTGTCTTGCTGCTTGTCCAATAGATAACCCATTTTCACCGGGAAATCCAGCGGAGGAATTAGGTGGAAGACAGCGGCGAAATGATCTGACAGATCCACTTACTCCCGCTACATACGAACCCCCTGGCCTCTGATATTATTAGAGGCTGATATATATGTGGGCACAGTGCACAGGGAGCAGAGGGGAGAAGATTGGGAGGCGAGCGGAAGGCAGGGGAGGGGGAAGGTGTGAGCGCCCGAGATCCGACGCTGCCGATGACAAATCCGAGGAAATAATCTTAAGGTGTGGAGGCAGCGAATGATGAGGTACTGAAGGAGGAGGGAGAAGAGTGTGAGAGGCTCGGCTGTTCAATCACTTGTAGGCTCTGTTGTCTCCTCACTACCAAAGAGAAGAAAATATCATGATTTCTTATTGGCAAGCCTAGGGTAAGATGAATCTAACCCTTATACTCTCATATTGGCTTTTTCCCAGTGCAAACAAACACGGCTGATATAAGACAAGTTAGCACACAGATCTATACAACTTACATAAACCACAGGGCCCTGGGATCACACCACCGGTCGATAGCAATGTTTCACACTGCACCAAATATTCAACTTTTGTATATCTTGCCATTTTCTCACAGACAATACAAAAGCATAACAGTGAGATGAAATGTATGCTTTTGTTAAAAATCAGCACATAGATGTTCTTGGATATGCTAACATATTTATATACTGTATATAATATGCTGCATGCAGTATTTTTTACATACATTTATGGTCACCTGAGAACGTATCCTCCTGACTTTGATCCCGGACTTTTCCTCTCACACCCTCGTGAGGGTTGACCTTTTTGTGAAAAAAAGGGCAAAAAATTCCCGTGACATTTTTTACAGATATTTATGATCCACGGAGTATAAATCCTTATGATTTCTCCTCTGGCGCTGCCAGTAATTCGAAGTCACTCAACCCATGAAATACCTCAACATCTACATGATGGACTGGCACAAAAGCTTTTACAGACATTCATGGTTCCCAGAGGATTGATCCTAATGCCTTTGGTGATCCTCTCCTATTTCATCTAGTGCCATCATCAGGTCAATTTTAATCTGCCTTTGATTTATGACTGAATGTTATAACTAATCACATCCCGTCAGCCTCAGCTGTACTTTGTCTTCACTACTAATTAGCAGATGTTAGCTTGCTAACACGCTAAACAAAGAGGATGAACATGGTAAATGGTTATACATGTGTAGCATCAGTATATCTGCATTGTCTTTAAGTGCATATTAGCAAAATGACAGCATTAACTCACAGGGTCATTAAATGTAATTTAACGGTTTGTTTTTGTAAAGCTAAACTATTGTTGTTCAGACTGCGGCTGACAGATATTGACTTAACTATGTTGTCACTTTTTGTGTGTATTTAAGAATCGGCACCGTTCCATAACGTCTCTGTGATCACAGTTTTATTTACAGTCTCTACAACAGGCTTAGAGCACATAGCATATGTTATGTCATAATTTAGATAGCACTCCAAACCTCCTTAATTGGTGCAAGCTGAATTAGCACTGACTAATCAAGATAGCAGCCTCTCATCACAGATTTATAGACGCCTATGATTGCTGCCAGGGTGAAATTAACTCTTTCAGTCAGCGGGGAATTGTTGAAAGATGCCTGGCTGAAATACACCGGGCCTCTCTCTCCCTCTCTCTCTCTCTTTGTCACACACACACACACACACATATATATGCAGATGAGACGTGTCTGTTCCTTCTGGCTGTCTCTGTAGAGCTGTCACACATGCTGCGTCTTGGAGCACCAGGAGACCGGGGTTGACTTGAATTAAACTGAGAGGATGTCCTTTCCAGATCTGCAGAGGGCCACAGAGACACATCCGCCCCCAGAGAGAGCCAGTCAAAAGACATAGGGGGAGAGAGAGAGAGAGAGAAAGGGAGAGGGAGATGAATGGAGGAAGAGAAGAATGAGATGGGGTGGTGAGGAGAAGGAAGTTAATAAAAAACAAAAAGAGGCAGGGAGAAATTGTCTGTGAGAGAAGGGGATGAAAGGGGAGCTGGAGAAAGAGGAGGACACTAGCATAAGAAGGATGGAGAGAAGATGAAATTGGTGTGTGTGGGTGGGTGTGACAGAGTTCGACAGAAAAGAGAGAGAGAGAGAGGATGCGGGAGAAAGCTAAGAGATGCTGAGGCCAGACCGCTTGCTAAAGTCGTACTGAGGTTAGATACATATATTCAAAATGATTACTGCATGTTCAAATTTAAACTTAAGTAAGGTTCATTTTATATAGTCTAAAATATACAGTGTTGTATTTGGAGACACACAATAATAATAGTTTATTAAATAAACAAACAAGACTTGATGAAATAAATAATCATACGAATGAATAGAGGTCTAAATGCATGGTGTGATCATGACATTGTGAAATACATTTACAAAAAGCGCTCAGTATAATACAAATGTTATTCAGTGGAAATTAAAGCTGAATTGATTGATTAGTTGAACAACAGAGAATTAACAGGCAACTACTTTGATAATTGAGTAATCATTTAAAACAGTTAATATGTTCAGCTCTTCAGATTGGAGAGTTTGCTGCTTTTCCTCGTCATACTATTGAATTGGATTGTAACTGTTGGTCGTGTAACAACACATTTGATGACATCGCATCTGGCTTTCAAATTGTGATGGGCATTTTCACAATTTCTTTTGTGTGAGGAACCTACAATTCATTGATTTGTCAAAAAGAATTAATGCCAATCGTTGGTTGCGGCACAGCCTTACAATGTCTTCGATCATAATTCATGTCATTGAAGAGTTTCTATGCAATTCCCAACACATGGCTCATATTGTTGTGGGAAAGTACCAGAATTCTGGTAATAAACACTGTATTCAGCAATTATAGGCAATACAGCACCATCTGCATATGGATGAGAGAAAATTCAGATGTCGCACACAATGTTGGAAGTAAAACAGAATTGTGTACTTTATGTGTTAATCTGCCTCAGTCTTTATCACAGCGGGAGCATTCAGACTAATCTCCCAAACAGAGGTACACTGTGTACAGTGTGTAAAAAGCTAAACATGCAGTGTACTTGTAGAATAGATTACAGTAATGTCCTGAATGTCCTAAGGCTGCAGAACAGATTTGGAAGAGACCATAATTTTCTATATCCCACCTCCAGGCATTGTTATTAACAGTAAGTGCATTTCCCGTTGGTCTCTCCCTAGCCCTGGATGATAAACACACTAGAGACCAAGGTTTTTGTCGAACAAGAAATTGAAAAATAAATTATTAAGTGAGAATGCGCCTTCCCAAAAAAAAAAAAGCACCCATTGTGTTTTCTCCTCCTGCTTGCAAACAAGGCAATCCTTGAACTTCTTGCCAAGATTTCAGCTTGGTGATAGGGGGAGCTTGTCACTCCTAATACAAGAAAGACACTGCTCATTATTGTCGCTCCACCAAATCCACTGTGAGCTCTTTGCAGCATTTCTTCTGCCCTTTGTTGCACAATCTTTTTGTTCTGTAATGACACAAACCTGCGACGCAGAAGTCCTGCAGGAAATGTTTTTTCCTTCCAATTTCAGATAATTACATGTAGAGATGCTGACTTATTCGGAGAGTAATGATGACATTCCAAGCATGACGCACAATCATTCTGTCTGATTACTAATACAAAATGAGCAGCTTAGAGATAATAACTCACACATTTTGGTGGTTTTAGTAAGTGCTTAAATGCATTAGTGTACTTGGGTTTCTCCACCTGCACCACAATTACATTTGTCCCCTTGGCAGTTTTCTGTAGCATTAATTCTCACAAGCCAAGCGAGCATACAAATGGCTGACCTAAAAAAATGTGGCGAAAAAGCAGCTGCCATGAAAATGCTTAGTTAACGAGTTTTTTGTGTGTGTTTTAGTGTATGGACTGTATTCCATCAGTCATTTCCGAATGCTTTTTAAAACCCAGGCAGACCTTTTTGAATATGTGATTTAACCACCCACTGATTTCTAACTTCTTTTGAGTCATTCAAAACAGAAAATACTGTTGAAAAATGTTGAAATGAAATACTTCAAACTGCTGAAAGTACTCAGGGCAACAGCAGCTCGCAACGGCTCTGAAGAACGTGTGCAAGGACACATATTTCGCAGACATAGATAATGTTGTATTGCAAGATTAGAAGGAGTAAAACAGTGTTGTGCAGTGATGCAACTGTTTGCAATGTCATTGTTATCATGAGAAATGTCTCTTTAACGTTTCCCTCTTCAACATTAAATTATTCAGTTCACAACAACCTGGCACAGAGGAGTTGTATGGCACAGTTACTGGAACAAATACACCAGATACAGGAGGCGTGCCAACAGAATGCACAATTCTGGTGGAAAAACAAGTATTTTTAAGCACACAAAAGGATCAAAATGAGCACAGTAGATCATTGAAAGTTCAGCATTTGAACAACTACATTCCACCCAAACCGACATGACCCAAATAAGTGGTTCAGTCTCCCAGACATTTTGGGATTTATCCGCAAGCCAGCTGGCTGCAGCGCTGTGTGGTACCTGCACACAGTGAGCTCCTGCAAGATTAGATAACTAGGACTGCTCTCAGACTCAGCGCAGTCCTGGGGAATTGTGAATGTTGGCGTTGAGTTGTCTGATGAAACCCACACACATACAGTACAGACAACATGCAGCCATGTGTGCTCACACAAAACCACCAGCGCCGATATAAACGCATCCACTTGCATCCACACAAACACAAACCGCGAGATCCTGAAGGCATTTAGAGATGTTAAATCACCCTAAAGCCCATCAGACCACATCATGGTGTGTGTGTGTGTGTGTGTGTGTGTGTGTCAACCCCCCCAGACTTGCATCATCTCCATTGGGAAGCAAACAGGGATGCACCAACATTGTTGCCCTGCAGCTATTCAGCAACAACAAACCCCCTCTGGGGCATTCTTATTGCTCAATCTTCTAGCTCAGCATATGGCCACTGTTTTTATTCCATATTATCGGAGCTTTTTTGAACTGACATTTAAGTCTCATTAGGTTACATTTAACTGTGAAAAACCCTGGTGGTGGAAGTTGGACCAATTAGGACACTGAGGAGAGCAGGAATAATTGCTCCATGAAACATCTCATCTAAGTAACTATTAAAAGGGGCAGTGTGTCGCGTTTAGAGTGATCTATTGACAGAAATGGAAGTATAATGAAAAATGGGCGTTACTGAGTGGTTTATATCTACATACAGAGCGGATCTTCTTCACAGAGTCTCCCATGTTGCGGCAATCTGGCTCTCGATCGGGCGTTCGCATTGCACATATAAAAGGCCACCCTGGCTAACTGAGATCTTAAACCTGTGTTTCCATGGTAACAATCTGTGACACCTGCTGAACAATGGCACTTAATGACAAGAGAGCAAAGCCGAGCTCATTACGTGTGGTTGGCTAACATGATATGGAGCAAGCAATGAGAAAGGTACGAGTTTTGTGACAGAGCGCATTAACCTGTTACATTAAGAAGCCGTAGTATCTCTGCTTTGCGACAAGCCTGCTTTCAATGAGAGTATGTGGTGCTGTAAAGTTTTTTTAATAGTTACATTTTTGTTTTTTTTGGCAGTAAAATGCCCTTGTAACCTTTGAATCCTTCCACAAATCGAAGATTTTCTTTCGGAGTGAAGGGAGCTAGTGGAGAGGTGTTAGAAAGTTTTGATTTACCCAGAATGCATGACAAATGTGTCCTCCTTAAGACCGAGACAGCTTTGGGCAAGGGATGATTTTAGACACTTGACTTTGTGAAACCCGACCCTGGACTCCACAAGTGACGCGCTGCTTTTTTGGTGGGAAAGGTTTTTGTCAATGTCTCAAATGAGGGGAGAACTCTTCAATCACAAAAGATCATTGACGGTACGAGAATACTGTCTGAGCCTTACCAGTCAACAGGTACTGCAAAACCAAAATTGCAGGAAGAGTTTCTGATGCTAAACCACAGTAGCTTAGGTGCTTGATTTCTCGCCCCAGGCAAAATGCCATCCACCAGGTGTAGTGCCTCTGGGCCAATCAGTTACACCGTGGTGTGGTCTGTAATGGTTGTGCCCATCCTGCTGGTACCAATCACCCAATTCTGAAATACATCATTATTATCTGGCTTCTTTTTTAATAACATGTCTCCGATTGTGTGTCGATGCACAAAGAAACAAAGGAATAGACAAAGATTAATAGTTGTTTTAATTATATCATAGACTACGATCAAAGCTGAGAGGGTTATAATAAACAGCGTCATTTGAATGTTATGAGCTTGCCAACCGTGACACAACAAACTGACACGGACACATCTGATAGGATTACCGTCTGGAAGAAGGGGTGTGCTGAATGTTTGAGTGTACCTTGAGTTCTTAGTTCTGCCTCAACTCAGAGCTGCATGAAAAACAATGTTTCCGTCTGAATTGGACGAAGAGGCTAATCAATAGTAAGCTGCTGGGAATCCTCTGTGAGGCTCGACCAGAAGTTATCCCATAATGCAACAGCATGAGAGAGAGAGAGAGAGAACGGGCCACTTCTCTGCCGACTGGCATCTCTCAAGGCTCAAGAAACACTGAGCATGAGTCAGGCTAGGGATGCTAACCTGCAGATGGTTTGGGCGTCTGAGAAGCTGTCATTGGAAACGGTTGAGGAACGGAGCAGGCCTTTTTAGAATATAGCTGGCTGGAGATCGGATGAAGCATCAATGACAATGACCTTTTGACATCGCGAGAATCCGTCCGCCGTGCAAGATTTAAGGGAATCACATCTTACTCAAAAATCATAATAAAGGTCTACTTTGCTAAAAAATAAAAAAAAGGCCAGGATTATTTTTGTTGAAAAGCTATTGTCTTCATGTTGACTAATGATTACTTTGAACAATTTAGAATCAAACTAATGAAACTCTATATTGATAATATAACAACATGCTGTCAAACATAGCCAGGCCTATGATGAGGCACGTGATCCAAGTAAACATTTGACATTATTACAGCGAGATGAATAGTTGTGTTAAACCAATGACCTTTTCTCTTGCGTAATGTCTCTCCTCCATCCATCCAACTACCGTTGTGGTCCGTTAAAGGGCAAAGGCCCAGAGGGGTCAGTCAAACTTCAGGGATACATTCATCAAACTCATGATGACGTGTCGTCTTCAAGGGGTCATAAACACACATCAGTTCGGGTAGTTACCGACCAAGAAATCTCCTTAAGATCTGCATTTCAGTGAGAGATGTTTTATGAAAGAACAAGGCTTTATACTTCAGGCTGAAATATTCTAATTATGATCTGCAGGCAGATTAAGATGTTATTCAAATGGAATATGCATGCATCTGATGTCAAGCAATGAAAGCCGGTAACCGTAAAAACAGAATTAGTATCATTGCGCTTTAACATGAGAAGCTGTTAAGAGAGGATTCCGTGTGCAATAATATGGGTCTTTGCACTGGAGGAAAAAATACCCTTTGATTTGTGCAATCAGCTGGCTTTAAGCAGCCCAAGAAGGCACAGGCTGAGAACAGAGTGATTGAATTCAGCTCTGATAACACCTGATTGTAGCTCAGTCCCATCCACAACTCCCCCTCTAACTTTGTTATGGTCCAACCCTCCCTGGACTTTACAGCTGGATGGCCTAATTGGAGCCATTTTCACATATAATGTGTCAGCCCCAAGAGGGTTAATTATAGATGATGGGTCCTCCCACCTCGGCTATTCTTTAGCCCCTCATAAGGTTCCTATGGTTCAGTGACTGATGCAGTAGGGTTTGCCTCAGCCCACGGGCTATTGATCAGCATTAGGGGGGAGGAAAGTCGAGTTGGCTATGGTGTGTGTGTGTGTGTGTGTGTGTGTGTGTGTGTGTGTGTGTGTGTGTGTGTGTGTGTGTGTGTGTGTGTGTGTGTGTCAGTGTCACTATGGGCACAGGAGCGGGCACTGCAGAAATGACTCACCTCTCATGCGTCAAAACTGCACTAAAGCCAACATAATGATGGCTGGTGTAGTTGTTGATGGGGGGAAAAACAAAACAATATTGGACATGTGGTTGAGATACTGTGAAAATTAAAAAATGCTAAATCCTACTTGCTTAAAGTTGCTTACATCAGCCAATTAGCTTTTAGCCCGACCAAGAAATACTCTAGTGTGTAACCTCGCATAAAACCAGAACGTTTTATGTTTTTTAAATGAAACAAACAGGATTAAACAAATAAGATATAACATGTTAATTTAAACACGCTGTTCGGCGGTTATTGTTATCTTAGGACAGAATCAAGCTCGCTGCTTCTCCGGTTTGCAGTCTGTGTGCTAAGCCAAGCCCATTGGCTGCTGACAGAAGCATCATATTGTGCAGAAACATTAATGGTATTCATTTATACATAAATATACAGAGCATATTTCTCAATACGTCAATCTATTCCTTTAACATCAGCATTCTGAGCATTGTTGCATTGCAGCTGTGAGCATGTTCATATTCTGCATTAGCATTGAGCTAAAGAACAGCCCTAATGTACCTGCGCCCTGTTTCTCATACCTGGCTAAACAAAGTCAAGCAAATGTCCTAATCTCCATCTTAAATTAGCGAGATGATTGACATCAGGCTATCTGGGTTTCTTCACGGCTCATCCGCGCTGAAACGGTCTCGTTAATTCTAGCCAGACGTCAGTCATCTGGATGAATGCGCGCGCCCGCTCCTCTTCAGAAGGGATAATAATGGAGCACTGACACCACAATGTTCTAACAGTACAATGGACAATAAACTCAGAGGAACCTCTTTTTATCTATCTACTGAGAAGCAGGAGATGATCATGAAGGCATATGAGGAAGTCAATGCCGTAGTCATTCACAGCAAACGCATTGCCAATATTCCAAAGTTTTTGCAACATTGTTGCCGTGAGCGCAACTTTAACATCGCCCCTTCTGCGAGACATAAGCGTCGCAAATATATCAAGTTAAATGCGTCAGTGTTGAGAAAATGTATCGGCAAATTTTAAGCGTTTCATCACCCAAATCAATCAGATTATGTTTACGAATAAATATATATTTATGAGGATATATGTACTGTATGCGCGTATGAATCATGTACTATATGTTTATACATGTATGTGTATATTATATAACTAGGAGTTTGAATATGTGTATGGGCGGATCAGTACGTATGTATTATTCATAATCAGAAATCCAATCAATTGAAGCAGTGAAAATAAATCGTGTGTGATTTTCTGTATTCTCATCACGATCACCTTAATCATGTTCTACAATAATGATATGTATGGTGTACTAATAACACTGTCATATAATTATGAGTGCTTTCAACACATCCATAAGTTTCTTAAGAGCTAAATAAACTTAAGAACAGCGGCATGCAGCGGCTGACAGTCTGTGTCTGAGACGGGCGATCAGCTGCGCCTGGTGATCAATGTCCGCGGCTCGAGAAGCTCTCGTAAATAAATTATTTCTTGCCGGCAAAATCTATATCGCCGCGTACAGGAAGTCATGATGATGTAAAGGATGGATCCTGGCGATCTGAAAGAACTCTCTCCCTATAAAACTAATATAACTAATATCGCTCCTTCATCAATGAGGAAGGGAGCTGCCTTTTTTGTCCGGTGGGAGTGTCCAGCTTATCCAGTGAAGTTCAGTAAGCCTGCCCGGGAGCAGGTTTAAATTTTTTGGCTGTGTTGCTATGGTGATTAATCTAAGCTTGCTTCGAGAAACCGAGAAAGCCTGACCTACGTCATCTTATCCTGACAATTAGCCCGCTAACTTAGTAAGCCAGGTACGAGAAATAGGGCCCTGAGGTACTTGGCGTGACGGAAGACCCTTGTAAGATAAGAATATATCTGTCTGGTTTGGCCTGGTAATAAAGGGTGTTTGATGTTATTTGGAATTTATTGTGGGTGTACTTTAAATCCTGTCCCTCATTATTATTATTATTATTATCACTATGACACAGTGCTATTTTCGCCATGCTTGCACAGCTGAAAATCGGCAATGGTTCTGGTTACAGTGTTGCCGTCAGTCACCACTGTGCTCTTTATCTCAGCAAAGTCATGGCTCCGTTGAGTCAGTGACACCTCTGTAATGTAGCATCAGCAGACACACAGCCGCTGTGTCAACACTGTTCTGTCGGTGTCATCTTTCTGTGCCCCGCGGGTGCTCTTTGAATGCAACTGCGCATAGCCGCATACAAGCAAAGGACAAATAATAATAGTAAGTGATAAGCAACGAGATTTGAAAAGGTCAGCAAAGAGCGGATTATCAAGGCTCGGGTTGAAATGTTAAAGGTGCCTTGTTTTTACATTGAACTGGAAACTATGCTGACTTGCGCCGTTATTAGGGCCGGCCTTCTACATCATCGCTTATTTGACATTTTACCGGGGATCTTTGAATGTCAGTGCTTTTAAAGTGGTATTCAAGAAATACCATTTGTGTGAAAGTGATGCATACGTGCTTCACTGTTTTTGATATATGATTTGAAATAATTATGTGGCATGAGCATGTTAGGACTGCTGCGGAGAATAACAATGAGATGCGATTGATTGCATCGGTACGATCAGAACATTTTTCTCTTGGTAAAAGCAGGAAACAGATGCTGACACATGATGTTTAAGTTCCAGTGTAGTCAGTGTGTGGACTACAGCACTGTCAACACATGAGTTGTAATAAATCATCCATGACACAATGTATCAGGCTTCTAATATGTCATAATATTCATGAAAGACACTGCATAAAGTATAAGCAAATGACTCACACATGCAGTAAGCATGGGAAATAGTAATATTAATGTTGTATCCACTAATTGCCGATGCTATTAAATGTGTCTCCACCAGAAATTAGCCTTCTCCCGTGGGCTGTGTTTTACTGGCAGGTTCAAAGCTAATGACAGCATGTCATAGAGGGAAATCACATATACCAACACTCCGACTAATTATGTAATTAAGAAAACAGCAGAGATGGACATGGGCAAACTGGCAGCTGTGTTGAGTCCATAATTGTTAGGTGCCAAGTTCATCTGCCTCTGGATCAGACATATCCTTAAAAGCTTTACTTATCCTGGGGAAGGTTTTGCTGAGCATGCATGCTGTCCTGCAGCACTTCACACATGCTGCCCTGCTACACACTCTTGTCACCATAAAGCCACACAGTGTTCTCATGTTGTTCACGGAGCTCCATTCCATTATCCCAGAGGACTTGTCCGTCCAACTGCGGCTACTTATGTCCCTGCATGCCATTTTCATACCATCAGTCTTAGCTTTCAAATTCCAGTTTTCTTTCATGGCTGATGCAGATCAAGTATTACATGTGTCATTAATAGAATGATGTTTGTTTTATCGTGTATGCAAAAGAGAAAATCCTTCAGCGTGATGATTCTGATTCATAATCCAAACAAACGGTGAGTTTTCTTAACAAAGACTCTCCTTTAAAGCATCCATTTTTCTTTTTCTCCTCTATTTACAGCAATTATTTTCACTCCTAAACAAGAAAACTCTCAGCTCCACTGTCATTGCATTGCATTAAATCCCTTCGGTTTAATTAGCGATGATCAGATTCATAATTATATATATTTTCCCTCCACAAGGGCATATAATTGGGGGACTTTGACGCGGGGGAATTTTTCATCGGAGAAATCCATGGTCTAACCCTCATTAAGGAACTCGGAGATCTCGCATGTTGAAGCCTGAGAGAGAGAGAGAACTAGTAGAGAGTCGAACACCTAAACTCCCACTCAGGAAGCAGCCTTTAATTAGCTAATGAATCTGGGAGCTCCCTCTGCCAACCTATGACCTTTTGCTGAGGCATAATAAGCCTGTTCACAGTGCGAGACATGTCACATGTGGTTGAAATCAATGCCCTGTACAACAAAACCAATTTTAATGAGATAAACGCTGCGCTTTCCATTTCATTGTAAGGCGCTGTTCATTCATGAATCATTCCTGGAGACTCTCCAAAGGGTGTAATGTATTGATTTACTGTCATTTCCAACAAAAGCCCCTGCTTCATGATTACAATTGTTAGTCATGTTGATGGCACACAAAGGATCAAATGCCATTTTAGTAACAGTATTACCAAACCTCTAATGGCAGCAGTGAAAAAACATATAAGCCATGAATATGTTATTAATTTATGTTGCTACAGGGCAAATTAATCATAAAGAGGCTTTAGTGACCAGTCAAAGAAAAAAAAACTGTTTAAAAAAAAAAAAAAAAAAGTAATTATTAGCATACAAGTTCAGCCAGTGTTATTTATGATCAGCATTTATTTTCATTTTCTTGAATTACAAGTACAGTATTTAAAGTAATAAGATATGATCATTTACAGTACATTATTTATTTTTAAATGCCAGTAGCCTGTTAGCTTACCTAACAATAAGCAAAGTTTTCCAACCAGCATCAATAAAGCGTAGACGTTGCATATTTGTTTAATCATACTAAAAACTGCACAGAAAAGAGCTTTTTTTCTTTTTCTTGGCTGTAATCAGTTGCCAGGCGATCCAGTTTGCAACTCGAGATGCGTGACCGGACTGTTTTACAACTAGCCAGTTTACAAGCTCTTTATAAACCATAAAAAAAAGACGATTCAGACGATAGCCGGTGGGTTCTGGCTTTGCATTTGGACCGACGCGTTATGTCTCTCTGGCTCTCCACACGGACTGTTAACCTGCATTCAACCAAAGCCTGCTCAGACGTGATTGGTGATTACAAACGGAAACCAGAACTCTTCCGATACCAAACATCTCGTCCCGTTACCTGCAGATCCTGAAATGTTTATAGTGATTATTTGCCACTGAAGGATGTTGCTGCATCCAGACAGGGAATAGTCGTGCATGTAAGCCAAAACAAAACCACAAACTGACGTTTTTACACTTGTTGTTTTATTCTTTTTTCTTTACAAATCAAATAAACAAGATATATGTTACTTCGTGAGCAATAAAGGTGATGGTTTGCATGTTTTGGACAGAGACCCTTATTTCCAGTCTTTGTGCAAAGCAGCTGCTGGTTATAGCATCATATTTACCATACAGATATAAGAGTGTTATACATCTTCTCATAACTCTAAAGCAGAAAGCAAAGCAATTTTTCCATTTTTTTTGTGTGTGTGATAGTTCTTTGATTCGATGGAGTCGTAAACTTTGAACAAGTCAAATCTGTACGCATCTGTTTAGTACGCTAAGCACCGCTATCTTTGACTCGCTAATGATCAGGCCGAGTTTCTAGCAGTCACAGTGAGGAAAACTATGCGATAGGGCTGCTTCTCCCATCTCTCTGTGGCCCCCCTCAAGATGACATGTCCAAGGACTCCATTGTGATCAGAGCTGAGCTGTGCTGACCCGACATGGCAGGTCCAGGTCTCAGTGGCAGCCTCTGCAATCCTGGCGTAACTCCTTCAGTCTGCTCGGCCAGCTGTGAGAGGCTGCATTGTGCTCCCAGGTCCAGCATTGGAAATGTGCCCTGAGAGAGCCGGGCTATAAATTAGTCAGAATAAGTTAAGGGCCGGCTGCGCTGGGTTATCCCCCATGGTTATCAGCAGAGAGGAACCTGCCCGAAGGTTGGTGCTTTTAAATCTTCCATCATTGCTGAGGCAGCCTGATCCAGGCATGGATCGGAGCCATCAATCAGCGCAAATGCACACAGCTAATGGGATATTCAAGTTTTCCTGAAAATGAAACAGCCATCCTCATCGTCTAAATCAAGTATGCGAGACAGCACTTACTGCTACTATCTCTGGCAAATGTTTCTTTATCAATCAGCATATACAGTGATTGGTCTGCAAATAGTGATAATCTGGCAGATTCAATTTTGACATGATTTGTAATTGTTTACATCAGCTATTCACTCTTTGATTACTAATTACTGCTTACATTATTACCATTTAAAGGAGTATGCTAGAATTCCAGTTAGCATGGCTACAGGTGAATTTGAGAATATGACATCTTAAACAACACAAGTGCTTTTCCAAAACCAGCCGACCAAAGTATTCCTACAGGATTCGCCTTCTCTGCTTTGCAATTATTAGCTTTACTCAAAGCAGGCAGTTTGTTTCTTAAGGAGAGGATCACATTTGGAAGAGACTCGCTGCACGGCAGGTGTGGATTGGATTGATGGGGCAAGTAACACAAAACTTGCATCGAGGCGACCTTTCACTGAACCCCAGCCTAGAATATGAGCAGTAGCAGAGCACGCACAAGCATGGCTGGCAGAAAATATCACATTCTACAGAGGAAATGCTTCCTCCAAAAAAAAGCAGCTGCTGTTGTTTGTTTCCTCACACGAAAAAATCCTTGATAGTTTCATGCAGAACTTTAAACTCTCGTTCACATTTTGAAAAGCTAAATAATTGCCAACTCTGCTCAAGATTTCAGAATACCATTATATATTAGTTCCCCCTCTGCCCACAAATGAGTTTAATTAGTTTGTGAGGAAAAGGCAGTCAAACTGCCTCAGTGCGCCCCAGTCTTTAACACAAGATCGTTTTCTACTACACCAATGACCCAGCCTCTAATTGTTTTTTTTTTATCCATTATATTTTACAGTTTCTCTGAGTGGGAAGAGAAACTAATCAATTAAACATTAATACAACTGAATTATTCAATATATTGTATGAATACGCTCATGAAAATACTTTCAAACTGTCTTTGAGGGATCCTCATTTTTGAGAATGAGAATTGTTCCAACTGTGATTTATGCATGCATTCAATCAAACACACACACTTAGCAAAAATAGGAAGTATTGTGGACAGGAACCACCCAAAAATATTTAGTTCATACCTGGGAAAAAAAACGTCAAGTCCTATTTTGAATGCATGCAGAAGCAGAACGTGGAAATATCAAGACATGTTGTTGTGCCACTTATAGTTTCTACTCCCAACGAATTATTTAAATGTGTAACATTGTAAACTGTTAGTTGACGTCAAAATCAACAAGAAAAAAGAAGCCAAACTCCTGTTCATTTATTAAACTTTGTGATAATCTTACGATGATTCCGGACCTTGAAATCCCAAACCGGGACTGCGAAAAGAAGCTCAACGTCGAAGAAAGCCTATGATCACCTGCTCGCGGCTTACTGCACTTCAAAAGCAATTATGCCTGTGTGAATCAGCGCCCACAGATTTAAAATTCCCTTTTAATGACACCTCTAGGCAGAGCTTTTTGGGGGGGCTGTGACAGTAACATCAATAATGATCCACTCCAGTGACATGTTCTCCAACGTTCCCCAGATATCCCTGAAAACTGTTCCGAGCTGGTCGGAGACCAATGAATTGTATAAACGAAAGCGAGAGATTGCACATAGCAGAATACTCTATCTCCAGAGAGGAGAGTACATCAAAAATGACGCCACAAAGCAAGCAAGGAAAAGATGTTATTATTGTGTCCTCGGGAAATAAGAGATGGTCCAAGGGAGCTCAGAAGTCAGAGGGAGACTCGATAACAAACTTGGAAGCATGCCCTCGCTTCATCTTTGACTCAACTTTGCGAATCTGGGAGGGAAGAGGACGAAGTTGTGATCCTGCCAGTGCTGACGCCTCTAATATACTTGTCAACGTAAGGGTTTGAGCAATAAATGCGTTCAGTGCCCATTGTAGTATTTCTATAGCCCAAACAACGGTTATGCATTTCAACCCATTTTAACCTTTGATGTGAAAATGTAACATACATATATGTCTTACCATTATTGTATTTGATGTTAAATTAATCTCACATTTAAACGTATTTCCCTGGATACTAAAATACTGAATACTAGGGTAAAACCTGAAGAGCCAGTAATTCAAATCTCCCCACTTAGAACAATGCACTTAGCATTTTGTTACAATTTGAGTTGAGAGTGAAAGTTTTTTTCTCTACCTTGGAAATCTTAACTCAATGTCTACTTACTTGCTTATTTTTTTGCCATATCACTTATCACATATCAATCACATCTTGTGGGATTCAATAGCAGATTGAGTTTGCTCATTGCGTGGCTGAGATAACTTTGGTCAAATCAACACCCATACTTTACAACTGAGCTAATTCTGTGACAATAGTGAAATTCTATCCACTGAGGAAGACCATGAGATATGGTTGGAAGCCTCAGAAAAAAAGCGAGAAAGACAATCTTGAATTAGATATTGTATAAGACTTTATTAAAAAAAATGGTATAAAAGACATCACAAAGGGGAATGTAGGTGAGCAAAGCCTTTTGTAATAAGCATTACCGACATAATAATAAAGAAAACATCTTTACGCTATTGGAAAAGGAATATGTTTGTCTAGATTCATAGGAAGGTTTAATGCGTCCTCATGTAATAACGTGGAGGTACTACATTTAATACTACTAATAATACATTTGATTTATATAGCGCTTTTCAAAATACTCAAAGACACTTTACAAACATTAAAATTCTCACAAAAGAGCTAAACAATAAAAAACATAGAACACACATTAAAAGAGGTTCTGGATGTCCTGGAGTTTATTTAGGATTTTTGGATGATGTGCCGTAAAGAATACTGTTGAAGTCGTCGATCCTGGAGGTGATGGAGGCGTGAATCCGAGTTTCAGCAGCAGATGAGGAGAGTGATGGGCGGACACGGGGAAGGTTTTTTTAAGTGAAAAGAGGCAGTTCTGGTGATTTGTTTGACGTGACGTTTAAAGGAGAGGTTGCTGTCAAACATGACTCCGAGGTTGCGGGCGTGTGTGGAGGGAGACAGAGTGGAGTTGTGGATGGTGAGGCAGAAGTTGTGACTGGCTTTAGTGAGGGATTTGGGACCGATGATGTCAGATTCATCACAGTTGAGTTATCACCGGACAATGTGTTTTTATTATTTTAAAGGTAATGCACTTGGGTCTAAAACTTATATTAGTGTTAAGATTATTAAGAGATCTGAGGAAATAAAACCATATGAGCTTTGTATGGTAACAATGTGGGAATTGCTCCTAAGCTCCTATATAACCATAAAAGCCTAATGATGAAGTTAATGATGTCTGCTCTGTGTCCAACAAAAGGCCCTATAACCAGTGGGACATTATAATTTACTGTCTGATCCCTCTGCATGCACTGTTGTCCAGGTCTCCCATCCTTTTTATCTCACACACAGCACCTATTTCCTCCAACACACTCAAACCCAGCAGAGAAATGTATTGTTTCACCCCTCCCGCTTCACCTTTTGGGGGGGTAATGATGTTAGTTCAACAATCAGAACAACAGTTTTCACACATGACATCGTTGCTGTGATTCTTTATTAATCAGCGGCAGGTGTTCCCTTCACAGCTGGTTAACTTGTGCTGATGTGAAAGGCTGTCGAGCTTCATTGTCTGCCATTAGCTGCAGATTAGACTAAAATTGATCAGCACATAAAACAGTGAGAAATGTAAGCTGCGGTATTGTTTTTTTGTGCATGTGTGTACGTCTACAACTGATAATAATGAGATCTATAGTCAGTTCAGACTAGAGTCAAGAGTCTGTTACTGCAGGCTACTTGGGCACTACGCTAAATAACATTAGCATCCTAACATGATGACAATGCCAACATGCAGGTGTAGTGTTTAACACGCTCATCATCTCAGTTTAACGGGTTAGCGTGCTAGCATTTGGTAAATAGCCCAAAGAACAGCTGAGGCTGATGGGAATGTCCGATTTGGCAGGTGTGGACCTATTAACATGTTATTAATTAAGTTCATCTTCCATGGCCGATACCAGATAAATTGTGTAAAAGCCAAAGAAGAAATAAAGACTTTTAATGACTGCGTTCATCATATCCCACAGATCCAACAGCAATGTTTATTCCATCTCCCTTCGGCTGGCAGCCCTTGCCACGCTTGTTTGTTTTTTTTGGCAAATATTTTCTTTTAAAAATGTTTAGCACTAAGACGCTGCAGCGGCCTGTTGGAGGGTTCTGATATTTTGGCAGGTTATTGTACTATACAGTGTTTCCCTCTGTTTAGCTCCATCACAATACATAGAGAGGAGGCGCTTGTTGTGCAGAAATCCAAGCGACAACACTGTCATTGCGACTTTGCATGCGTGTCAGTACCTGGCTGCAACTGTAAAGCCTGTTTAGTTATTTTTTCTTGGCACTACAGGGCTTGCTTGTCGCTGTCATAAAAAAAGCAAATAGCCTTCTGCAGACGCTGCACTAACCCATGAAGACCGTTTCTCGTATTCATCTTTCATTCCTTTTTCCCACACAACCGACACCATCCCTCAGAAGCACGATACTTCAGTTTGAGAAATTGGACAATGTGTCGGGGCAATCTGAAAATAGATTGTTTTGAAATTTAGTGCCCATCAAGCACACACACACAGACACACAATCGCATCGCTGGATCACAGGCAATTTGCCTTTTTATACAACACTGTGGCTCGGTAAAAGGATTCTGGGAGTCCTGCTGTTCATTCCCTCAAAACTACATATTTGCAGTTTATATGATTCTCTATTACAAAGCCCCTAAAAAATACAGTCCTCAGCCATCCAGTTTTGCAGCCGATGCAGCGTGCAGACATCACTGGCGGAGTGAAGCATAAGCCTCCATAGAAGCAGCGTTCCCTCAGATGTATTTGAATAAGACATGATGCCAGTTTATTTTTGTAACATCCCCCACCCTAGACTGTTGGCAAGCAATGGGAGTTGTGACTAACCCTCTTCCATTTTCCACATTAGGCATGAAAAAAAAGAAAAATACCGACTGCGTGTCTGTTCAGTTCAGATTGGAGTCAATGAGGTAAAATTATCAATACACGTACGGCATCAACCATTTCACACACGAGCAAAAATGCGGCATTGTAAAGCACAGCAGTCGTCTACCACTGGAGGAGGAGCGAAACCCTGCTGTGAATCTGAATGATGTGCATCCAAATTAGAGTTCATTACTTGATACTGACACACTTTTCCTCAGCTGCATTTCCACCCCAAGCGCTTTGATGTTAAATAATGAATAGACGTCCAACAGCCACACCACTCACAAAGGTGTCTGGAGCCAAGAATCGCTGTAAGGCATTCGCTGTTCAAAGCCTGTCCAAAATGGCTATGTTTAAACCTGGCTGACTGTCCTTGAATGTCTCATGCTGGTGTGAGTGAGAGAAGGGTACACACTGTGAGAACACAAAGAGACAAGCACTCTCAATCTGTCATCACTGCATCATATTCACCGAAACGCTTCTTCTTTTACAGGTCTGGACTCGGCGTTGCCCGTCTGCGGCAGAGGACGAGAAAATGGTCGGCTGAGGTGTCATGGAGGACGTCACCACTGCGTAGCTCGTCCAGTGCGCAGTGTGGCCTTCCCAGATGTGCATCACCTGTGGTGCCATGATCCAGTTATAACTGTGGGTGAGCGTCCAACGTTTTTTTTCTTCTTTCGTCCATGTGGATGTATTGATTATATGCAAGCAATGTGATTTAAAGGGGCATTCCACTGATTTCACACTTCAAGGTCAGGTCACTGGTCACAAGGAGAGTACTAGTGAACGGCGGAGGAGGAGCTGAAATCCACCTGATGATGTCATGATGATGTCATGGTGATGTCATTCGGGCCATCTCGGCTTTTGACAGATATTATAAAAGCCTACGTGACAAACTTGAGGTGCCAGTTTGAAAGATGCGGTCTCATAAAAGATACTATCCGATTGCCACTGGGAGATGCAGCAAAGCCAGTTAGTATTTGCAGAATTAATCCCCATTCTGTTGTTTACGGGATTGAAAATGACTCGGGCCAAGAGTTAATTAGATAAGAAATGAGGTAATTTAAGGGATTCGCACATTAACGGAAGCTATCATTTTTCAGCCACCATACTGCTAACAGAGACACTTCTCCAGGACCAAAGACATATTCACAAGGTCAAGGAATCCATTGCACATCAAATGTAAGCACTAGTCGTATTGTGTGATGGGTAAATGTTAAGCATTATAATAGTTTGTGTCCCCCGAGGGCCATCCTGACTGCACAGAGAAGAAGTGTCGGAAAAGAGAGTAGATATGACTTTTTAGACATTTACAGGCTGTATAAGGATTGTTTGCATTTCTGGTATTTGTAAGCAGGTCTAAAAAGCTTTCAGTGTTCTCACCTTTTTCTTAAAAAAAAGAAGAAAAAAAACGCCTGTTGCCCTTCGAAGATGTGGTTGCATGCTGATGCACTTACTGTGGGTCATTTTCTGTACAACTTACTGTCCTTTATATAGCTATGCAGAGCCACGCACAGTATCAATTTCCATAGAGGACTTCATTGCAAATCGCCTCTCCACTAAAGTAGAAGAAATATAGCTTTGCAACTCTGCAGAACCAATTTCTGTATCAGTAGAAAAGCTGTATAGGTGCATGTTGTGTCAACTATTCCCACACCTGGTTGCTCCCGCATTAATGGTTTATTTACAGAGCTCAATAGACATAATTGACATGTACAATTATGTTAAGCCTCAATATATACAGCCACTTTTCCAGCAGTGGGAAAAAGGATCACGGTGGGAAATGTGATGACTTGCTTCCTCATGTGTAAAGCTGTAATGAATATGCCAAACACCTGTGCTCACATTATGTCTGTTTTCCTCCTTTGTGTAATTGAGCAGATCAGTTAATAACTGCATTTTTCCAGTTAGGGCTCGGCTTAAAGCCAGCAGCCCATTAGAGAGGAGGAGAGGCCGTCCCAGGGAGAGACGGGGAGGTCTGTCATCCTTAAATTCAATGTAAATGAGCTACCAAAGTGGCAATGTAGCGGGCCCCACAGCACAGAGAGTGGGCACAATAATAGGTATGTCTGAAATATAATGATGCAATCCAAAACAAATGAACTACAACAACTTCTACATTTGCGAAAAAGACTTGAGACTTTGTCAGAGGTAGTTATTCTCATTGTCAAAGTGTGTGTGCTATTACCTTATATGGTGTGTGCACAATGTAGAGTCAACGTCTATACGCTGAGTATATGTTCATTTTGTCGTTTTTCCTGAAACACATAAAATGTTAACAGAGTTTACCGCAGTGTGTTTAAGTGCTCGACCTCCTTTGCTCCAGCTCTTAAAAAGGCCAGGTCCTACATCTTTTATTCAATCATAAATTTGACTGCTGCCTGAAGAGCGATGGTCCAATCATGACTTAGCACCCGTAGCCAGGCAAAGTCTGTTATTTTAAAAAAAAAAGCCCTGTTTCTGGTTAGAGCTTCCATTCATCTGGCCGGTCCTGGATGCCGTCAGAGTTTGAGGTAATGTTCGCTGCTGTTTCTGCTCATTATGATCCAGTATTTGATTTACACTCCTCAGACTGGCGTAGCAACAGCAACTAAGGCGGGGCGCGGCATAGACATGTTTTAGTAATGTATTTACTATATTACTGCATTTACGTTACATATATAAATAAAACATTTCAACACATACAAAAAGTCAGATTTAGTTAGTGGTGTGGTTATGGAGACAGTATAAAAACATTAATGACTAGAGTGAAACGCGTAAAAAATACATATCACCACATTTGAGAGTGCTCGCTGGCTCCAATTCCCTCCTTGAATTTTGGTTACACATGACCTACCCCTTAGTTTGTGCCTCTCGTGTATCCGCAGGCATTCAGGCCACAGAAGTACCCGTTGGTTTCCACAAAAGATATATAACATTTAATGTAATGTAATACTCCTTACTGCTGTTGAAGCCGTAAGTGTTTAACTTCTGTTGCCCAAGTGTATGCGAACAGATGAGAGGCACAAACTGGAACTACCATTGACCCATGTTTTACACTTCAATCACAAATTGCACCTTTTTAAAAGTAGCATTAAACCATTAAGAGAAGTTGATATTAATAAGTGTGTTGCATTGAACCTTTTTTAATGGGAGTGTTTCAGCTACGTGGAGAGACCTGCTCCCATTTTGTTAATCACATTGTGACAAATCATTAATAAATTAAATTTCCAAGATTCACTCTTCGATGTTATTTCAATTAATTTACAGCCAGTGTCTTTCATGCTGTAATTAGATTGTTCAAAGGGATACAAAGTTGAACCAATCAATCTGGACTCAGAGGGAAGGGCACACATCCCAAACAGTCAAGCTGCAGTCTGGTGACATTGCTTCCTGCCATTTGGCCGGTGACTCGTTACAGCATGAAGTCACCGCCTCGTCCTCAGCGATGGCCCCGATGAGCTCATCGGGTTGGCAGAGGGCACAGACTCGTGCTCCATGGTCTCCTCTGCTAGTTTTGACCCTCCTTTTGTTGGCTGTGACACACTTGTGTGTATGTATTTGTGTATATATATATGTATATACATATATATATATATATATATATATATATGTATATACATATATATATATATATATATATATATATATATATATATATATATGTATATGTATATATATATATATATATATATATATATATATATATAGCAGGTAAAATAAGTATGTAACACGTCACCATTTTTCTCAATAAATATATTTCTAAAAGAGCTATTGAAATGACATTCTCATGAGATGTCGGTAACAATTAAGTTATGTGTAATAAAATGGAATGACACAGGGAAAAAAGTATCACGCTGGCTGAAATGTATTTAATTTCATTTAAATTAAGTTTCCACGAAAGCTTCAAGATTTGAAGACTGTTTGTGTGGAAGAATGGGCCAAAATCACACCTGAGCCATGCAATGGACTAGTTTCTCCATACAGGAGAACCAACAAAGGCTTTTGGACCAAGTATTAAATACATTTCAGTCAGCATGTTCAATACTTTTTCCCTGTGTCATTCCATTTTATTACACACAACTTAATTTCTTAGCTTATTTGTTTGGTTTTCTTTGTATGCATGGCTTACTTGGGTTATTACTGACATTTGGTGAACATTTCATATCAATAGCACCTTTAGAAATATATTTACTGAGAAAAATGGTGACACGTTCAATACTTATTTTACCCGCTATATATATGTATGTGTATATATTTATTTTATAACTTTTTATTCTTTTACCTTCTTCCAGTTTTCTGCAAAGGATGAACAGACCCTGCTCCATTATCTCACTCTTAATGTGTTTTGGTAATGGTGCTGTGTCTGCTGCAGAATAATATTCTATTCTGTGTAAACAGCTCAGAGTAAACTGTGACACAATTTCCTTCAATGATACTTTTGGTCCTCATGAATATGGGTCTATAATATGGTCTTCCAGTGCCTCTCCATCCACAAGTAACTGAGATTCAGCAAATTATAGGTTTGCTTGAATGGTGGAAATATCAACGCAATCATGGACATTTTATGGATTTTCTTTTTTCCTGAAGTGATTCAACAAGAAACCCTGAGTGTTACAAAATGCAGAATGATAATACATCCATTTCCTTTTTTTCTCCAGGTAATGCCGAGCCAAATAACCAATCCTGGAGATGCCGAAGAGAAGAGATATTCTTGCCATCGTGTTGATCGTGTTACCCTGGACGCTGCTCATCACTGTTTGGCACCAAAGCGCGATCGGTCCACTCCTCGCCATCCGCAAGGGTACGCAGTGCACTGCACTCCACTGGCAATATCACACGGGAAGTGGGTCCTCCAACCCAACAACTCACAGCAGGCCGTTCATTTAGAGGCACTCACTAACCATGACCAGCGGCTTCATCAGAGCTCAATGGCACTCGTCCAGTCAATGTAAAGCTCATCAGTGTGGATTGTTTGGTGCATGACGATGACTGAAAAATTACAGATATATTTATTTATATATATATATATATATATATATATATATATATATATATATATATATATATATATAGACGTGTACACTCTTATACATCAATGAGTTATTTTTGTTATCATATATTCAGTCAGTTGAATATAATTAATTGCTCAGCTTTGTCTAATTTCATTTGTTGACAATAACTTTTTTCTAGTATGCTACGTGCATTCCTCGGCCCCATTCATCCATATCTTTCTCTCGGCGTGGCGCTCAACTTCACACAGCATGCACTGTCCCGCAGCATGTCCACAATTCATTTATCCATTTAGGTTTAAACTATTCCCCAATTCTACTCATTCAAATTCTGTGCAAATTCATTTTTCGAGTTTGTTTAATCAGCAATTTGAAATAATAAATGTCGGCTCAATTAGACTCACGGAATAGCTTCCTTCCACGTGTACTATCAGGTTTGCACACCAGTGGGAGTCATTAGGAAGCACACTCATAAGCCTCCCAATCATCCCCCAGACGCCGTAAACCAACAGTGTAAAATGTCAAGCATTCTGCAGAGTAAACAACCCCATTGGAGCCACGGCCAATCAACAGAGCTCTTTGCCCTCTAATTATAATGTCATGAATGCACTCACAGGGGTTAACAACCAAAACAAGTAGACACAATTGTCCTAAAGCAGCCCGGAGTCAACAGAAGCTACACATTATATTTAATAATTTGTTTTTACAGCTTACCTAGACACCTAAAATAGTGTCTGAATAGTTGATACATTTCTTCCTCACTAAATTCATATGTTTTATGAAAACAGTGTTGACAATTAAAGACAGTGAAGACACAATGAAGAATACATAAGAAGAAGAAAAATGCCACAGCTCTGCCCACAGGCCCTTTTGTGTGCTCTTAAAAGAGGAGCTAGAGTTTTTTTTTTTTGGCAGAGCACTCGCCGGCAGCCTTTGCCAAACATCTGGCCATCAGCAGATTGTGTTAATCTATCAGCCGCGGAAAAACCCTCCTTATGTCGGAGGTGCGACCGGAGCTCGGGCTGAACAGCGACAAAGCTCGCCATTAGCTGCGGCACAATGAAAAGAAATCAACAACTTTAATGAGTCTATTATCATATTTTATCCATCTTGACCAAACTGCTGGGGCCAAAGTACCGCAGCCTTTTACCTCGAGAGCATTCAGCTTGCATCAGCGGATTTATTCACCGCTGTTTACCTGCAGGTCTGAAGCGATCACATTTTTCTCACTTATGCATTCAAAATGATAATTGACCTTATTTCGGAAGAAAGAAACAAGAAAGCAGTGTGTTAGTAGCACAGCATTCACTACGGTAGTGCTGCAGCTGCTGGGAGCTTTGCTCATTAGTGGCAAATGCTCAACATGACCACAGAAGAACAGTTCCTGTTTTATACTGTTTAATTTGCATTTGGTGTTACCTGGATTGTCAGACTCTAGTGTGCATAAAGGTCCCGCCAATGCGAGCATGTATGTTTGGTTTGAGCATAATAACCAAAAACCTGCACTGGAGTCATTTATGAGACAAAATATCTTGGTAGTGGAGTGTTCAGTCCCACCACAGTTAATCATTGCATTTTAGGTCATGTTTAGGAATCTCTGGGGCAATATATATTTATAATGAAATGAATGGGAACAGTAATTACAAATTCTGCTACATTGCAGGACAGTAGCATCATGTGTGTAAGTTATGGACATGGAGGGGCAGGCAGAGGTTGAGGGAGTCCGTGGTGGAGTCTGAACAGAAAAAGAGGGCATGTCTCATGGAGCCTCATCCACACATTTTTCTTCCTTTGGAAAGAAAAGCCCAAAGGCAACGCTGGGGGAATAGCAAGGCTCATCCTTTTCCTCCCTCGCCTTGCCCTGTCTCTCTGTCCATCAGCTGTGTTATCCTCTCACGGTGCCTGCTTTCACTTTTTGCAGCCTGTCACCATCTAGTAAAAGAGATCTTTATCATTCCAGAGAGGCTTGCAGTCCGCCATCACCGGCTCTCAGGTACACTTTACCCCTATTGGGTTTAAGTCACCTGAGGCAAACATACAAAGGGCAGCCCAAGGTTGCACTAATGCCTTACATGTCTTCTTATCCCCAAATCTGCAGATGATGGCGTGGACGGCAAGAGAGAGGCAGGTGGGCAGGCACAAGACTCCAAGGAATACTGTGCCTCGGATAAGGACATTGTGGAGGTGGTGAGGACAGAGTATGTGTACACGCGGCCTCCGCCGTGGTCCGACGTGCTGCCCACCATCCACATCATCACCCCCACGTACAGTCGACCGGTGCAGAAGGCGGAGCTGACGCGGCTGGCAAACACCTTCCTCCATGTTCCCAACCTGCACTGGATCCTGGTGGAGGACTCCCAAAGGAGAACGCCTCTCGTCACGCGGCTCCTCCGAGAAATGGGACTTAACTACACCCACCTCAATGTAGAGACGCCCAGGAACTATAAGCTGCGGGGTGACACTCGGGACCCCAGAATCCCCAGGGGGACGATGCAGAGGAATCTGGCCCTGCGGTGGCTGAGGGAGACCTTCAACGCCAACAGCAGCCAAGCCGGGATCGTCTACTTTGCAGACGATGACAACACATACAGCCTGGAGTTGTTTGAGGAGGTTAGCGTTGCTACACACTCATGTTTATTTCATGCATTCTCTGCAAACTCTCACAAATTGGCGAGGAAAAAAAGGCACATTTACAGTATGGGTTGATCTTTACAAAATGTTTCTGAATGCAGTGGCGTAATGAGTGGATGTTTGCTATGTTACATCAACAGCATGCACACGTATACTGAATCAGCTTCAGCGTGAGCCCCTTTCACACACCCTGTTCAACGACTGTTTAGCCATTAATCTGCCTTGCTGTTCTGTATGAAAGGCACTGAGGCAGAACAGGGGGACAGGGCTGCCATCGCGGCTCTTTTGACTCCGTGATGCCGCGGCGTGCTATCTGAAGTCACACTCTGGGGCGGCGTTAAGCCACCGTTGATGAGTTTCGTGTGAAACGGAAGGATCTAATTTACGGCAGTATCACGGAATCTGTGTGTGAACTGGGCAATTAGTTTATAGATCCCAGTGTAACTACAATCACAAATGAAAGTCATAACCCAATCACCTCTAACATGAACCTAACTTAATAAGTACTTCCAACTTAAATCTTCTAAACTTTAGATTGTAAAGCTTATACCTAAATCTAACAATTGTTCTGTTTGGCGCTGACCACTATAGAACATTCTCAACCTGAATCCACCTTTTCAAATGCTGCTCCACTTCAGAAAAACAAACCCTGTGCAGAGCACACGGTGGGTAATTCAGGGGGTCTGGGAGATTAATCCGTTGATTTGTTCCAAGCAAAAACACAGACGTTTAGAAAGCTCAGCAGCCACTCGGATAAAAGAGGAGAGACTGGAATTGATCAGGGAGGCCGACAATCAGTGAACCCTCAACAATATGTTGTGGTCATTGTGTGCAAAGATCCAGTAAAATAAAACAGACTGCCCTTTTATAGGGGGATGAAGCAAATTCAATATTATTTAGTTATTTTTGGTACAATGCATAAAGATTTGTTAAAAAAAAAAGTATATTCCTTTTGGAGTTGCATAGGGAGAAATAAAACATGCACAATTGTAAATGTTTACTTTATGGATTGCATTACATACAATATATCATACTGCCCAGCCATATACTCTATACTGGATCTGTGGTATGTTATACATATATATAAATTCCCTATAAATTCCCTATGGAGCATTTGTTTTGCTTAACAAGCATAGTCAGTGGTGGAGGGACGTTTGGGCATGTAATCAGTACGTCTCAGGCCATCCATCTTAACGTCAGTTGAATTACCTGAGCAGACACGGTCTGGGTCTTCTGAGTATTAGCCTCAAGTCTTGTTAGCAGTGCAGACGGGGTCCGAGGTAAATGGAGCGTCGGGTATTGACGGGGCCTGTCATTACCTTTCTCTGGGAATCAGCCGAAGTGCTGCGTCTCCCTCAGAGGCCCTCCATCACCTCCAGCGGGCCTATTTATGGGTCAGAGTAACGGCCCAGAGGGGGAAAGAGGGAGAGACGCAGAGAGGGAAGGACAGAAAAAGGAAAAGAATGCGATAAAAAGAGAAGGTGACAGCCAGATAGACAGAAAGCAGAGAGTGGACTGCGACTACACAATAGCTTGCTGACACCATAGTAAAAATTCAGTAGTTTGCTGACACCATAGTAAATGTTCAGTATCTCAACAGCTTAAAAACAATATAGTCTCCAGTCTGGAGACGAGGTCTGACACGCACTACTCCATATGTTAGAAATGGACTCTTCATTTTCGCCTGGTTAATCTTAAATCATCTAATTCATTCATTCTGAGCAATTTAAATACATTTCTTACTCTAATTATAAGACAAATTAAAATCAATTAGAGCTATTTACATGATGACGAGCATCACAACAAATGTAAATATATTTCATTCAAGCAGTGACTATCAGTGGCTCTGGCACATCAAAATTAAGTTATATTAATTTGGTCATGCCTTGATATATGACACTGTAATGAACTTGAATCATTGAGGCTTCATAGGAAAGGCTTTATGTTTCCTTCCAGAAAGTGTTTTTACTGTTTAGCATATGCTATTTTGAACCAACACTCTCTGTTCTCAGTTTCAACCTTTAAGAATAAATGTCAACAGCATAAATCCAAGAGAATGGAGCAATAATATACTCAGAATGTCTGCAGGGAGGCTGCGTGATAATCATCAAATCAAATATCAAAACATGTCAGTAGCGACATTGTGTCAGTATTTTGACTATTGGGTGCTTCCATAATGTACATTTTTATATACATGCAAGATATTTTTGAGAAGTATCATGAGTGTCAGGATTTAAGCTATATTATGCATATACAAAAAATGAAAAGTGATATAACATCCTTTTTAAAAATCACTTTATTTGGAATTTAGCATAATTCTGCATAATTCTGCACAAAGACTTAATCGAAAGACTCCTCCAATGGCAGCAATGGACGACGATTCTGCTCCGTTCCTTCCTCTCTGCACCCTGAAGGACTGATTATTACCTGGATGCCTGCCTTCTTTTCTCCGTGAGGATTTGGGATTTCTTTTCTTTGTTTTGCTTCTCTGAAACACGGCGACTTTGTCTCCGAAGACCTCTCGCTGAGTGGAGCGAGGAATAGATTCTTAAATGCTCACACAGGCATTCAAATACAAACTGTAGCAACAGTGAACCAAAAAAAACAACCTCTGTACAAACACATCATATTCACCAGAGTGGGGCGAGAGGAACTTTGTTGCGTTTCCGTGTGCTTGGGTGCCAGAAGAAGAGGGATATGTGCTATTTTACTCTGGCTGATATTCCCTCTAGAGGCAGCGGGCGGAACACTCGTTTTCACATTTTCAGATGGGGAAAAAGACAAGCCGCTTCACTCAGCCTCCAGAAAGACTGATTCATGCTTCATTTAAGTTGTTCGTACTGCATTTCTATGAGGGAAGCAGGCAGGTGGACGTAAGTTTGGGCAAAATGGGTCGGTGGCTGGATTCAGCTATCACTGTGTGTATAAAGTTATAGCCGCACAATCACATGGATGCATGTAAGCGCTCAATCGCTCTTCCGCCATTAACACCCAGATCTCATTGAGACCGAACGTCCTGCCAAATCTTATGTAGGTTCCTGGCACAGTTTCCCCCCTCCAAAGCTAAAATCCACAGATTCCCATAAGCCCCCACAGCCCACTTCATGCTGTTCACACTCTGCAGCTCTCTGATCCCCTGAACTGACCACACAGCAGCCCATCAGAGATTACACTCACCAATCTAATATCGCGGATCATGTGCAAACGAACACACACACACTTGGAAACAGGTTTGCATTGCAAATATAGATATGTTCTATATGCACGTAAGAACTCTACTTTATCATATACACACACACTAGATACTGTGCATACACTTGCACATTTATATTTAAATGGAGCTTCCCTTATAGAGGCACCAGCATATTTATTTCTGCTGCATTGGGTTTGATTAAAGGACTCTGCCGTTTCCTGTACGTACATCTTATGACTGCAGCCTTTCTCGAATGGCAAAGGCTAACTTGAGAAAAAGGGTGAAGCAAGATCGTTTGATGCCGGAAGATTAAAGGCCGAAAAGAAGAAGAGGACGGCAGCGTGCTACGGTAAAGAATCTCCTCAGCTAACCAGCGACTGGAGCCACTTGCTCTAACGGCTTGACTCCTTCAAAGATGGTGTCTAATTATCTCATTGCAGAGCAGCTGTTGAACAATGTATGTGATCTGGCTTCCTCTCGCTGCGTGTCTGCTGCACGGGGCACAATGGCTCGGTCAATATTCACCATCTCTCAGAATGAATAATAGCTGCGGCTCTAAAGACCCTCCGTCTACACACTCTGCTGTAGCGCTGGCAGCTGATGCTCAAATATTATGTCTCACTGTCATGTATGCTTTTTTCACATGACTAATTTGCTCTCTTCTTCCCTTTCCGTTTTCTCTTCTCGCTAGATGAGATCCACTCGGAAAGTTTCCGTGTGGCCCGTGGCCTTTGTGGGCGGCTTGCGGTACGAGTCTCCCAAGGTCAATGCAGCTGGAAAGGTCTACGGCTGGAAGACGGTGTTCGACCCCCATCGGCCGTTTGCCATCGACATGGCCGGCTTCGCCATCAACCTGAGGCTCATCCTCTTCAAGCCACAGGCGTACTTTAAGCTTCGCGGGGTGAAGGGAGGCTACCAGGAGAGTAGTTTGCTCCGGGAACTTGTTACACTCAACGACCTGGAGCCTAAAGCATCCAATTGCACTAAGGTAATCCCCTTCGTCAATGCCGTTGGGCCCCTTGACTAAGCAGTAAATTGTTCATGAGGATCCTCCACTTAAATAACAGTACCCCTACATCAATGCAAAAGTACTTAATTACAAAAAAAATCTGACTCATCATCAAGTATCATCAGCTAAATGTAGTATTTTGAGTAAAAATAGTAATTCTGTATTTAATAATACTGATGCATCAGTGTGTAATCTGCATGTTCTTTTATAGATAGATAAGATCAAAGTACTCAAAGTAAACTCTGATTTCTGATACATAACTCTGTTTTTTTGTGAAATATTGGAGAATTTCAGCATTTTTGTCCCCAAACTGTTATTTTGATCGAACCATCTGAGAGGTTTTGAGAGAAAAATCTCTCTTTAATGGAAGTGCTAACAGTGAATAGAATGACTCTGCTTTTAAAAGGTCAAACAGGTTGGGAACAACTGGTTCAATCTTTAATAGTATATTGTATTTCATAGGCGTATTATATCTCTTTTGACTATACAACCTTAATCTGTGAAGTACAGCTGTAGAATTAATGCAGCGAAGTAAAAAGTGCAATATTTTCCTTTTTAATGTAAAAGAGTCGAGGTGAAAAGCAGAAATGGCAATACCTTCTTCCCACCACTTGCTGTAGCATACCAATGACATAACCATGAGCTCTAGTACATCTGCATGCTGAACCATCGTGTTCAGATAACTTTACCGCTAATTCAGATTTATTTGCAGTGTTCAAGCTAACATGGACACAGATATGATAATGCTGGTATTGATAATCTGATCTAATTATTAATTAAGATTATCTAATGATAATCTCTCTGCAACACAGTCAATAAGCGCATTTCCTAAAGTGTTTAATTTTTTATTTAAAAGACAACCAAATGTAATTGAACAACAGCACTTTCCTGATAGGGAGAACTTATTTAATATTAACTTGCAACATTGCATTATCTTTTCATTGATCGCCAGTCAAGGGCATATGAAGTTTTGATGCCTCACACTTACTTGATTAAGCCTCCGCAGCCGATGTCCTCCCCAATGTTCCTCTTCAGCATATTCAGGGCAAGAAATCCATTCAACTCTTGACAAAAGAAATCTATGGAAACACTTGTTGCTGAAAAGTTGGACGTCATTGATTATATTTCTCACATTCTCACTTTTCCGAACACACACACACACACACACACACACACACACACACACACACACACACACACACACACACACACACACACACACACACACACACACACACACACATTTCAGTATGCTTGAGGGTAGCAGCAGCAACGTTTTCCTCCATGCCCACTCTACCATTCCTATTCACGACCCTTGGTCTGCATGGGTCACATCACTAAGTCTCTCTTTGGGCAACGAGGAGTCAGCCAGAGGGCTTTAGCTAGCCAGGATCCACAATCACCCCTACACACACACACACACACACACACACACACACACACACACACACACACACACACACACACACACACACACACACAAAGAGAGAAAGCGAGGGGAAAGGAAGGGAGAGAGATACTTTGAGCCAGCTTTTTCTCCTGCTCTCCCCCAGCCTTTCAGAGGGGTAAATGAAAAGAAGGGATTCAGGGAACGGCTGAGAGAGCGGAATTGGAGTTGGGAGGAAAGGGGAGGTAGGGCCGTCACACTGATTACAGATGAGCACGGGGACGGACTGAAGGGTGGGAGGGGAAGAGGAAGAAAGAAATGCAACGTCGTGCACGGGCATCTCTCTTCCTTATAATCTAGCACTTCCGATGCAAGTGACTATTAACCTCCCCCTACACCTGAGCAAAGTAGGAGTGGGCTCCTGGCACATCTCAAACACGGCCCATGCATAATTCATGGCCGCCGCCACGGCGAGATGAAAGTGAGGAGGGTTCCAACACAGAGAGGAGCAGGGCAAATTAGCTTGGCTCTTCTTTTTTCTCCTCCCCTGGTACCATTGCCATCCTTTTTTTTTCTCCTGGATGTTTGTCCAAATGAACCCCATCTGAAGGCTCGGTGGCACTCCAGCGTACCCAGAAGAACTGTGCAAAGAACTGTAGCGCCAGCCAGCGCCAAAGGCAAAAGGCTTGTGTGTATGCCGTGTCAAAATGTCTTCTGTTGGCTGTCATCTGAAGGTAGCCATTATCCTATGTGCAGAAGCCTTTACTCAGGCCGAGCTGAGAGGACTGTGTCATATTTGGTGCCTCTTCAGTCCCTTCTAACGCACGGTTCACGCTCAAGTAGCTCTTCACACACCGACAGCGCCCGTGGCGGTGTGTGTGTACTATAAGAGCGAGAACCGGAATCGACTATTTTTGAAAAACATGAGGCAGAGTGGGAGCTGAAAGGTAGAGCGGCCTCGACGAGTGCATTAAGGGAACAGCGTGTTTGTAATGTTGCTGTTGTTGTTGTTTGTTTCACCCACCAGATCCTTGTTTGGCACACGAGAACGGAGAAACCTGTGCTTGTGAACGAGGGGAAAAAGGGATTCACAGACCCCAATGTGGAGATATGACCGCTTCCCCCTCAGACCACGGTAATTAATAATGTGTTTTTTTTTTTTTTTTTACAAAAGAGCAGTTGTTTATTTAAATGTCATGTTACTTTGTGCATTCATAATCTTTGTGTGCTTTCTGTTCGGCCACAATTGCAGCAGCTGGTGTCCATTATTAAATGCTACCGATGAAATGGTTAAATTAACTTAATTAAGGCTTAGCGCGCTTTCTCAGCATATCTTAATCCTTTCTATTGCAGGTGGTTGGCCTTGGACCTGCGGAGGAAGAAAGCTGCGAGTCCCTTGATAAAATGCGACCAGCGCTCATGTCTTAATCATCAGAAGAAGAAAAAAAGGAAATCGGGGCCTTTTGATGGGGGATTTAATCCTCTTGACTGAATCTGACATTTTTAAAATATGGACTAAAACTGTACAAATGCACCATATTAAAGCACAGATTGGTAAGAGGCGGGAGTTATGTGTCAGGTCTGCGGCTGAAGTGCAGAGGAGGCGACATAAAGGACGCCTCGCGGGGTTCAGCGCGGACAGACGTGACCTGCACCTTCGCGGTACAGCGGCCCGCTAAGGACAACCCAACACAAGAGGACAGCACAATATGTCACACATACAGCCAGCGGAGTCAACCAAACAAGCAGGTTAAAGAATATCCTTCACCTCAAAAAAAAACACGAAAGGAAATAAAAAACACACATTGCCCGGATCTGCACATGGTTCAAGAGAGAAATTTGGATTTAAGGACGCGGTCTACATCATCAGCCGGGATCAAAACGCGACTCCAAAGGACGAATATGTCTTTTGTGGGGTTTCCTTTGTGCAATCACAAACATAGCAAGGGAAGGAATGTTCTTTTGATAACTATAAACATGTTTGCTTTAATTTAATTTAATCAGTTTGGGTGTTTCACAAGCACTTAACTTGCTATTTCTATACTACTGACTCTTACCTGCATTTACTCTTGGGTTATCATCGTTCATTTTATGGTGTCATTATAACTCATGCATTTAAGCCACACCCCCGTACACTTGAAGAGAGACTGCTGTTTGCAATGAACCCTTTGTAGTGCTCGGGAGATGAAGCGTACATGGAGACATACAAATCTTGACACGTCTTAGCACTTACAAAAATACACAAGAGATGTTCCTTCGTGGCAACATGTGTAAATATTAATTCAACATGAGAACAATCAGATGATTGATGATACATTTTGACAAAAAGCATTGTACCTACTGTATTTATATGTGAAAAAAAAACAAAAAACAAACAAAGTCTCTTCTCTTTTCCCCCCTGGTTGAATTCCTGACAACGACACACACGACAAGGCACAGGTTCACACTCGGTTCAACACATGGAAAGAGTAATAGCACATTTCATTTGGTAATAGTGACACATTCATAACGCATAGACAAGAACGTCAAATCAGCTACGCGGCAGACTCACGAATGTTGACCCTAATGGCCATGTAAGCTTTCATATAAAGTGTAATTTTTGACTTTGCAGGGAAAAATGTGTGTCATTTTAGAGCTAATATTTCCCCTTGTCTATGCACGCTCATACGTCCACGAGGCGCCCGTTAAATAGGCATCAAAACCCGAGAATTAGTCTGTCCCTCTCCTGTCTAAAAATACAGTCTGCTGTGGTGTGAAGGAGACAAAATTCCCTCAAACATCAATTCCGATGCTCAGGCTACATCTGCTGACTTTTAATGCCGCTCACCTTCCAGCAGCTGGTGTAGGTTATGAAGGATAGATCAAAATAATTTATGCATGACCCCCAAAAAAATTGTGTTTTATAAAAACTTTGGCTTCCACTTATGAAATGAGAGTGCTCTCAAATGACAGCCGGCTAAAGAAAAGCACAAGAATTACTCTTATTTTTGCTAATGATTTGGTAGCAGCGTTGACGCGCCCTCTTCAGTATTGTGGATTTACGTCTCATGCTTTTTATCGGTATTACGATCCATCTGTTGTACATTAACTGGATCGCAGAAGAGAGTCGCCGCACCTCTAACGATAGACATCAGCAGCGATGACGCTGTGTGTCTTAACACTGTAACAAAGTTATTCTACACCTCTTATAATAGAATATCCCCTCTACTTGATAAATCATCCGTCCAGTGCAATACACAGTGGTGGTTCTTATCTAATATCACCCGGCAGAAGTAGCTGGAGATAATTCAAACACTGAGCCTTTGTACCGTTGCCAGATTATCTCTGTGCATCTTCCTGCCCCTTCAACACACACTACCCAAAATACACTGCTGCGGTATGAAAACCTACAAAGACGTTACGGCCTCTCGGGCTCATCAGATGGGGAAACCGTGCTATTACATATTTCTCTTAGTAATATGATAAGATACACATTTAGGCAATGGCTGTATTATATCTCTCATCAGACTGGCTGTTTTCATTGACTGCATGATATTACACTGCACAGGGACCGGCCATGGAGATCACACAGACTATCTTTGGATTTGTTCTACTCTTCAACTTGCCTCCCATTATTTATTAAGAATCAAATTTAATATATTTATTCATGTATTTATTTCAAGTGAGGATGTGCATTTGAATCATAGCAGTGTTTGCCCTTAAATCTGTATTTTCCAATTGCTCTCTTTTTTTTAAAAAAAAGCATGCGCACAAACAGTAAATTGTACACATAGATTATTTTACAGATCAATAATAGGGTTGTGCTGCCAACAGGCAGAGACACACACACACACACACACACACACACACACACACACACACACACACACACACACACACACACAACCATCTTCTTTATAGCATTGCTGTTGATCTAAGTTCTGCTTGAGTGGTCATTATCGACTTTTTAATCTAAATAAGTGAATCCACCTGAATTGTTTTTACTGCTGAAACAAATTAAGAGTCCAAAATGAAAGAAGAAAAAAAACCACCAGCATTTAAAAGACTTAATTTGAACACTACCAGGTTGTCTTGAAATTGAATGTTATATGTCATTTCCCTTTTCAAAGAAAGCTCTTCTCTTGCGTTGCTCTTGTCAAAACACAAGCAAACAAGCGTCAGGTTGGACCGTACAGGTCAGCATGGGGTTGGTTGTGTAAGATTCTGTGATGTTAATCTCTGTGGTGTTTCCTGAAGCAGCAGAACAAATCAAAGGGCTTCACCTTGAAAGTGATGTTGTTACATTTTTTGTCAGACATCTGATTTGGCATGTTTCTGACGTCAAGCAATATCTAATGCTCACGAGTAATTGATCTGCTAGGACCAACCTACCGATACGACAACGTTAGCAGCGCAGGTTATATTCCGTGTTTAATGTCAGTAAATGAGCATTGCCCTCTGAGGGGCTTCTCTAAGGCACAATACACACAAGTCCTCTCTTTCCCCTCACCTCCACTGTCATCCCCCAGCCTCACGTGATTCACATTTTATGCATGTGACTCTTAAGGTTGTTTATTTGCCACAGCAATTCTGTCTCAGAGGAAGATGTTAGTTGAATCAAGAGAAATAAATAACTGAGACGAACCTCACCTGTGCTTGAGTGTTGTGTCTGTACACCGTGTGGTGTTGTAGCCTTCTGAGGGCGTTTCATACATCTGACATTTTGATATTTTCATGAATTGTGAACCAGTGGCTGCGTAAAAAAACTGTCCGGTGTATTTAAGAAGAACTCAAATCTGTTTAAAGAAGTAATGAACCAGGGTCTGTTTTTAGTGCAGAAGAGGCTTTACATTCTGGTGTATATGGCAGCATAGCATGTCGAAAAAAGTAAAAGAAAAGTCATAAAATAGTATATCAAAAACATATAGTATAGTATTTTGGAAAAAAGTATTTCAAGATATTTGTATTGTCATATGACAGTTAACAGACAGTTACTCCGTACAATGAATAACTTACTTTGCTAGATCCTCCTTCCACACAGAATTACAATAACTTAAAATTAAGGCTTAAGGTACAAATTTGATTCAAAATTAAGAATTATTAATAAAACAAAGAAAGCGCTAGAAATGAGAAAGAAAATGTATAAAATAAGGCACAGAAATATGAGAACAGTATTGCTCAATCAGTTTCACCGACTAAAGTGCATATATTTGCATAATATGTTGAAAGAAATAATTAAAACAAGTCACAATATGTGTGTCAAAAACAATAATCAACATTTCATAGTATAGTATGTTGAAAAAGTCATAAAAACAAGTATGTTGAAAAAAATGCAATTAAAAAGTAATACTATCGAATGCCGAAAAAAAGTAATTGTATATTATGTCGAAAAAAGCAATTAAAACCTCATTGTATAGTATGTCGATAAGTCATTAAAAGGTTATCGTATAATATGTCAAAAAGAGTAATTAAAAACAAATAGTATGTTGACATTTTTTTTATAAAAACGTCATGTTGAATAAAGTGATAGAATATATATGTATGTTGAAAACAGTCAAATGGTAAATGGACTGTACTTATAAAGCGCTTTTCTAGTCTTCCGCCCACTCAAAGCGCTTTAACACCACACTTCATCATTCACCCGTCCACACCCTGATGGCAGGAGCTGCCATGCAAGGAGCTGCCATCAGGACTACCTAACATTCACACTCCGTAGGCACAGCTGCGGGAGCAATCTGGGGTTAAGTGTCTCGCCCAAGGACACGTCGACATGAGCCAGCGGAGCCGGGGATCGAACCGCCGAACCTCTGATTGAAAGGACGACGCTCCACTGAAACACAGCGAATGTCGACTTGAAGAATCCAGGAAGCGGCAACGTTGTCTTACACCTTTAAGCAACCATCTTTTTATGACACTATGGCATACTACACTATGACGTTGTATTACATTATTGAGGTTTACTATACGTCGACTTTTTAATGAATACACATTGAACTACAGTTATACTGCATAATATACTGTGACATTTTTATGACATTTTAATGACAAACCATACTATGACATTTGTTATATTTGTATGGCATACTCTTTGCTGTTTTTATGACATAATATAATAGGGTATTTATTATGACATTTGTATGGCTCACTATACTATGATATTTTTATGTCATTCTCTGGTAGACTATGATATTTATATATATATATGGTATTATTTTTTCATTACCTTTTTTAGGGTGTATGATACTATAATATTATTCTGCCATGTTGATGGAGTCCTATACTATATTTTAATGATATTCTTGATGGCATATAATCTATTTTAATGGAATTATTATGGCATACTGTACTTTATTTTATGATATGACTGACTATTTTTTTATGACAAACGACAGATATGCTGTAATAATTGCCTCAAGATGAAAGACACACACACACACACACACACACACACACACACACACTCTATCACTATCTGCAAGATACAGGGGTGGAATAATTCAATCATTTATTGATCTATAAGTAATCAGTCATAAGTGGTAAAGAATCTAACTGAAGAGGAGTGGATGCCACTTTATTTTTGTGTGTTTGTTCTTTAGTCTATGGCGTTGGTACACTCAGACCTCTCCAACATGCACTATGTGCTTCTTGTTCTATCGGGTGGAAGACCTGTGTTTGGTATGGGAGATGTCATGTATGGGTCTGAGTTTAAATTTGGCACTGGTGTTATTGTTATGTCATGCTGTTGTGTAATGTTAGATTTGATATCTGGTGAATGTGGAAAATGAAAAACAGAATTTGCTCACAGCGTGGGTACCTTCACTAATTATATATGTGTACCAACATGTCATGTTTTTGTGTAATGTGTGCCACAATTAGTCCAGTATTCACAATGCTACAATCAGATGGGTTACAGACCAAACGGGTGTTAATTAGCCACTGAAATAAATATATATCCACAAATCTGTAAATCACTGATATGCCATTTCCTAGCATGTTTCTGCCTCCTAAAATGAGATAATACTGCTCAACAAATATGTATGCAGTTGGTAATGTGAGGCAATGACAGAAATAGGAGCATTATGTGCTGTACTTTTCTATATATATATATATATACACAAAAAAAAAATATATATATATATATACAAAAAAGGTCTCAAATGTTCTCCTAAGACAATTTGTATTTAAAAAGCATATAGGCTCAAGTTATATAATAAATACACATTTTGAGATCCATATACTGTAGCGTTGAAGTGTAGCGCAGATATCAGGGCACTAAATTCAAGCAATGGATACAAATAAATTACAGTATTCTTTTGTTCCGACCATCATCAAAATTAGGAAAAAACATGGCCGTGGTTGTTCCACCTCGGGTATGGGAATCTGAAAAGCTATTGCCCTTTTGAGGAGTTGTGCTTGCACTGATAGCGGTGTGATGGTAGGTGTGATGGTAGGCTGGGAAGCACCACATACACAAGAGTTTTTTTAAAGATGCTCTTCAAAGATAGCTTTTGATCTCGACTTCTCTGCAGGAGTTCGCAGCATATCATAAGAGAGTATATTTGAAAAGTAACCGGTTGTATATCTTACAGGCTCTTGGTATGCAGGACAAATACAGAAGTTCACAAGCTGCCTCACTGACACAAAGGTCAAACCACCTTTATTAACTTATTTTTGACAAAGCCTAATTTATCAAATAAGTCGGAAGGAGGAGGAGATTTTACAACACTTTATTATAATAAAAGACAGCCCCCGTGGTCTACAATGATGAAGTATAGGAATGTGAGTTCATGATATTGTTGCTAAATGGAACAAAAAGGACTCAATAGGAGGTCATAATAAATAGTCACTGAATTAAAGACTGGTCTGGATCACTGCCGTGTTGGTGTCTTCCGATAGGACGGATGTTCACTGACGCGTGGCGCGTCTGAGTGCTGCTGGTCGACAGTCGCCCAGTGGCCTTTTCCCAGCTCCTCTCCCATCAACCCTGTCCTCACTGGACATCAGCGGCCATGCCGTAGTCAGGGCTGCTGGGGAACTGAATCTTACCATCAGTTTCCTGCTCCTCAAACACTACAACCTGAAATAAAGCACACAAAAATACGAGTTTAGCTGAGGTTATGGGAGGACAGCGAGAGTGGGTGGTTGAGCTCCACGGTAAATATAGGAACAGAATAGGAAAGTTGCGAAAGCCAAGACGGAGAAGCAAACTACAAGGCAAAAAGCCCCCATTAGCTCACTTGCGCACACTATTAAGGCTGAGACCTTGAGTACTGGGTTCGAGTCCGGCCCAGGGCCCTCTGCAGCATGGCTTCTGCTCTCTCCCCCTGCCTTTCCTGTCTTTCTCTCACCATCAAAATAAAGCACAAAGGCAAAAAAGAAGAAGAAAACTACAAGGTGATGAATGTCAGTAGCTGTTGACCTGTCATGTGGTTTAACTTTGTCTTATTACGAGAGGCGAGGAGCATGAGACTGAAGGAGCTGCATAGCGAAATGTGTACATCTGCACACAATCATCCATCCATTTGTATTATTTTGTGTTAAATAACTGATTTAAAGGACTATGGACAAATTGTGCAAAATGTCAAGTGAATCAGACTCGTGACCACTGAAGTAGGGCCATTTTTATAATGTTACTAGTGACACCTGTAGGCAAATTGATATTAGAATTATTATTTTATTTGCTGATTGTTAAAACATTAAAAAAAAACATGTGCAATGCTTTTAATTGATCGTTGATCATCAGAAAATTTAACAAGCAACTTTTTTCCCAAGTGGTTAATCATTTGTTATCATACACAAATGCATTTCCTGGCTTTATTTTCTGAAATCTTTTAAACAAAGAAAGTCATTTATTGTGAAATTAATTAATTTCAGTGTTAAGAGTAAACGTTAATAAAATAGTGCGTGGCAAAATTGAATTGCTACTTCAAGAGCATCTGGAAAAATTTGGCATTTCATGGTGATCCAAACCTGTTATATGTATTTATATACGTATTATTCATTTATGTATATATTGGTATAATAATGTAAGATTGGATGAAACTGGTAGAAGAGTTACAAACTTGATACAACTCTTAGTTCAGGAGTTGTATGTGTAAACTTAAGTACTTCAGTACTTTAAATGTGATTATATGGCAACAATATACACAACAACTGTCCATGTCAATGTCTTAATCCACGATGTATGACATAAAGGGTTTAGTAGTTGTTTTTTTAGATATCTTGTTTCATAACAAACAAACTATCTGGTATATAAAAGACAGTACTGCACCTGGTTGTCCCCCCTGTGAAGCCAGGGGCCCGGGACATACAGGGTTTGCTGAGGGCCGATGGACCAATAGCGACCCAGATTCCTGCCGTTGATAAACACTACACCTTTGCTCCAGCCCTGTGAACACAACCAGTGAAATGCTAAAAGCTAAAGAACACCACATGTTAGTGTATTTTGCTTACTACATCCTGAGTTGTTGTTAATCGCAGCTCTTTGCTTCACTTTGAGCTTCAGCAATGTAACACTGTGTGAGAGTTACAAGCCAAAAAATCCAGAGAGATGTACAGTACAGCAGTGGAGGTCACAGAAGCACTTATTCAATCAATAACTGCATTATGGAGCATTGCATACAAATTGGATCATCATCAGGACCTCTTTTTCCATAAGGAGCCTTTTAAGATGTCCTCTGTTCTCACTGATGAAGTAATATTGCTGTGCAAATATATCTAATGAATTATAAGTGAGCTCAATAAAGCTCTGTACATAATGAAAGATCAAATAAAAGATATGAATAAATTCACACTGAATCTGAATTTCTGGCGTCGACATTTTTTTATCAGATCACAACAAAGGAGAGATTCCCAAGTCCATCTGTTGAAGACGGCTCACTGGACCAGAAGTGTATGAAAGATATCAGACAGGCGCTGTTCAAATTGTTCACTAATAACAATAATTTACCAAAACAATGTGCGGTAAACTTTACAATACAACGCTTAGAAATATATGAAATTATAGATAGCTGGATTCTGGTTTATGACATTTATGTTTGATTTTCAAAAACTTGACAGTACCTAAACACTGTAATTAAATACAGAAATACAGCCCGTTACCAAAAGACCATCTAGATCCATTTAGTTATTCTCCATTTTTGGTTCAGATTTTGGGATTGCTAGAAGAGGTATCGTGGTGCTGTTGTACTGGACTGCACCCCAATGGCCGCTTCCCACTCACCGGGAGTTTGATGAAGGTGTCTTTGGGAGAACTGTTCACGTACAGTTTGGCCTGGAAAAAAGCTGGGAAGGTGGGCAGCTGACGCATAGACATCCAGTGGCCTGAACTCTCAAGACTGTAAAAGAAGTATACACAAATCTTAGAAACTGTCTGCGGCAGTCTGGGCTTTCAGGTCGTCGGCCAGCAGGCCACAGCGTCTCGTCTCATTCGTATATTTATATGCCGACAGCAAATGTCAACCAACCATCTTTGTTTTGGTTATGGGTTGCATTTTGCCTCCAAGTAAACGCAAACGGTTGCCATGATAGAAGAACAATTCTCCTTCAGTTTTTACCTTTTTAGTGTTCACTCATACAGCGCTTCAGGCCTTCAGGGTCTCTCTTCACATGAAGAGAGACAACACAACGACTTGAACATCTATGTAGATAGACGAAGTACAAATATAAACCTCTAAATATGCTAAGAGGTCGGACAATCCGGCTGACCCTGATGTTTATTATCTGTGCAACAAATATGAGCTGCACACAGAGGGTAAATAACACGAGATAACGCCGATACATTCTAAACATCAACAAAGATTTTCTGATTACGAAAGGGTCGTGGATTCAATTGACTTCAATCTGGTGATAATGACATTAATGTTCCAAGTGATTATCAATATACGGGAATGCATCATCATCATCATCGTGTAATATGAAAGCATCATGAGGGAAATGCATTTGCACCTTAGGGTGCACTGTGTTCTGCCAGAATGCTCGTATAATGCCTTGGCTATTGTTTATTATGGGATGGGTCTATTATGGGATGGCATTTTGTGAAATAGTTGGCAAGAAATGTTGCATCTGAGACAACCTTTGGCATCCAGAAAAATCGCTCACACCCTTTCACTTTTTGTTGTTGTCGTTGCACAGCATTTGTTTACAAGGTTGTGTACATGTGTGTAGTCTGTGTCTTGGTGTTGATTCAATGGCCTTGTCAGTTCTTTGGGCAATAAATTGTCCCGTTGAATATTTACCGTGTTAAAGGTTTATCCATGTTGGTGTGTTACTTCAGCGTTCAATTACTGCTCTTCTTTGTTTGTCATCATGCTGAAGTAGTTTCTTGGCTGTGTGACATCTTACATTTTAGCTGTCAGACGCATGCTGCTTGCTAAAATTGAACTTACAATAAATTGTATTTTTATCTCTCGCTTTCACAAGGTGTTTTTATTATTGTGTACGCTTGGGGCACAGTTTGTATTATGCTAATGCTGTGTATGATGAACACCTCATGCTTTTATATCTGCCCACTTCAATTTTAGTGACAAAAAGATAACTGTTTTCCTCGACAACATTGTTAAGAGTACATATCTTAAATGATCTACCTGCTGCGCTGCTTATTATTTTAGATGTTCAACATGACACACCGAATTGGATGGCTGGGTTATGATTTCTGCATTTTGTCCTCATGTTCCTACTGTAATTGTGTTAAGCAGAGAGGCAATCAATTGGATTGAATCAGGAGCAGTTAGGCGTAATGACAGAGAAACACAAACATGGAGGGGGAAACTGGGTAATAACTGAAAGACACAAACCTCTTTACAAAGCCTGGCTTCAAGTCCAGACTACGAATTATGAAGTCACGGAGGGGCCGCTTGTTTAACTCGATATCTCCAACTAGACCTAAAAGGTGAGGCAAAGCTGCGTTCATTTCATTTTTGTATAACCCTTGACCTTTGTGCATCTTTAAAAAAATCTGATATCCATATAGGACGAAAATGGTTGCATCAAAAACTGAGCGGACAGCATAGTCACTCACAGAACACATGTTTTCTACGGCTTCTTCCCTGCCACAGTCAGACTGATGGCAAAACAAAACTGTTGAAATAGGTGTAACAATAACCAAACATTACCTCACTTCACTTATCATGTGCAATATGTGAAATATTTTGTCTGTGAAATCATGCGTCATATACCTTCTGATGAAGGTGCAATATTCTAAATGTGCAATATTCCCATATAACGCTCCCCTTTTCCCTCTTTTCACAATCCAGGAACAGCACTCAGGACTAGCCTATTTATTACTGTTATTTTTTGTATTATTATTATTAAACTGTATCTAATACCTTTCTTGTACATACTACCACCTTTTGTACATAGACCACCGTATGTATAGTGTTTTCATATTTTATACTTTTTCTCTTTATTATTATTATTATTAAAGTGTGTTTTTAATTTCTCAAACTGTTGAGAGAGCACAAAACATTCCAATGTGTCTGGACTGTTGGTCTAGGCACAAATGGCAAATAAAAAAACATGAGAAAACTGTAGTAAAAAATAGTAAACAATAGTACTAAATAGTAAAAAATACAATTTTGAAGGCAAGTTTCTAGATTGAAAGCCTGATATAATAGAACGCATGATGTCATGCTGTAATGGCCTTAGGATCAAACAATCAGGTGGGTTTCAATGAGGACATGTTGTCCTTACGGGTCTGATTGTAGTCTTATAGTTTATTATAGGAGCTGAGGTTGAACTTCCAAATACAAAATAATGGCCATATGCATCAACACAGCCAGAATTATTAAAAAAATAAAAAGCCAATACTATCCCTGGTGTTGCATAAGGGTAAACATGCTGTTAATTAGTTTCCTTCAAGGGATCTAATGAAAAAGATCAATCAGCAGGACTGTTGCTGACTGGAACATCTGCAAAGCCATCAGTTTAAAGAACACTTGTACCTTTGCGCTGCTCATCCAGGGTGTTCCCATAATTCACTCTTCCGCAGTTCTCCACCAGCAAACTAAGAGTTCTTTTTCCCTTCAGAGGAAAAATGCATAAAACATGAGACGCATTACTGAAGTACAGCAGCATTCCTCGATGGAAAGCATCACACAAAAACAAAAGGGGGCGGGAATTCCTTTCAGCTGATCTGGCTTTAGTAATTGATCAAGGCCGCCCTGAGTCTGCACTTTTCTGTGAGGTTGAAGTCGACAATTCAGATTTGTTGCGATAAACAGTCATTTGAAGGTTTGCTGTTGGCTTAATACTGGGTCCCTGCTGCCAAAAAACATCTATCAGCATCCCCTGAAGCTTTCACAGGCTGTTAAATATTAACAAAGTTATGCTTTTGAAAGTAGCTTACAGTTGACTAGCACTTACAGGAACCACACACACACACACACTGTACCTTCCCATCAGGGAGTGAAAGTTCTTGCGTTTTGTAATCCAGAACGCCAACAAAATGTTGGGCCACAAAAACCTACGAAGAAAAGGAAACATGAAACGGTAAGAAACTATTTAAAAGAAATTAAAATACACCAAATCAGCCACTGTTCTTACTATTTGTGTTGCTAATGTGATCATACAACAAGAAAAGGCTCGGCAGAGGCACCAAACCCTGCAGGGTCCCCAGTTTATGGATGCCACGCCTCAAGAGAAACCTTGAGAACTCGAGGCTCCAACGACCGTGTGACATCATTTAACACCAGAGCAACTGGTCGCAGCCTGAGCTTGTTAATTGTACTCCACAAGTACACTTATCAGGGGTGTAATATCAGATAACAAGTTGTTATATGCAAACGTTCTCACAGAGAAAAGTGTCAATGTGTGGTCGATGCCCGTCTTCCTGTGTTTACCAGTGCTCGGTCTCTGACGTTGTTCTTTGAGTTGAGGGTCCCCGCGCTGGTGATGGAGGTCTCATACAGCGTGTACCCGTAAGACTGACCATTGTTGTTGTTGACGGGGAGATTCTCCATGTTCACCGGCCTCTCGGACTTGAAAGGCTGAAAAAAAAAAAAAGATAAAAAAAAGGAAGCAAATTAAGAGTTTAAGACACACACACAAGGTTTGATACCTCTAAACCCCCGGGAGGTCTCAATGTGCTGCAGAAATTCATGTTTCTTTTCTTCTTCATTTTAAAAGGGAACTCACAATCTCAAAGCCACTCTCAATGCAGATGGGATCTTATGATTCCCGCTGCACAATTTCCCACTTGCAAGCTGGCTTCACCCAAAATGAGAATTTATCAAACCTAATGAAGCTTTCCTGTCTGCCTGTTCGGAGCAATTCTTTTATTCAGCGGCATTCTTTTGCATACCCTCGGGAGGTGCATTATGCACTCTTCACGAGACAATAAACACTTTCTGCTATGACACGATTAACCACGTACTTGCAGACACACAGATACAATATCAAACTCCGACATCCCACTCAGTCACTCCGAAGCCTCTGAAGAGAAAACGCTCTCTTTGAACAAGGGTGTGTGCGGCTGGTCAGGGGCAAAGTAATTGTCGTCTCCGAGGAGAAGCAAATTATTGCGACGGGGAGTGAATGATGAATGTTGTAAGCGGCTGCCAGACGTGCCACATCTGGTTTGAATTTAAATGCCCCTGAAGAGCATGGAGTAAATGGCTAAACTAGACCGGTGGTCATGAAAGCGAGCGGACACGGCGATACCCTCCAAACAGGTTTTTGAAACAATCTTTTAACAAAGTGGGAATGTTGTGCTGCATTCTTGTTTTATTTCCACAACAAGCTGCTTTACAGTCATAAAGCTGCACACCGTTGGTTACTGCCGGTCCCCGAGAAGGCCACTAGTGCAGTTAGGAGAGAGTGTCTTGCTCAGGGGCGCCGATTCAGCAGTTGTCCATTAAGGGAGGAGTGCTACTCATTTACTCCTCGTCCTTCCTCAATAGATCCTGGAGATACAGCTGCACGCTCACTTCTCTCAACAGCGGCCACGTCTGCACCTTACCGTGTCATTTTCAATCAGATTGTTCTATTTCTTTAAATCAAGAAGTAAAAATGATTCTGTAGGTGGTTTCTTTTATGTGTAAGAGGAACATTATACTGCTGTATATTGTATGATTTGCTTTGTTTGGATAGACCAAATAAAAGATGTGCAAAGAATATAAAAGTTACTTCACATGTTTTTATGAGAGCATACTATTTAAAAATCCGCTCAACTCAACAGAGATACGTTCCAACATGTTTGATGCAATGATTATCTATGTTATTGTAACCCAAACGTGGGGTTGTTTATGTTTGCTAATGTTGATTTAAGCCATACTTAAAATATGGCTAGCAAAGCCACTGTCAAATAATACAAAATAATAAATATGGGTGCGATAACAGGTGTGATGTGAAGCTCGGCTGCTGTAGCTGTCGGTGTGAATGCACCTGTCATGGGCCGAGGACAGTCTGAGGGAATCCCGCTTCTCATGTGCTATGCAAGGCTAAAATAAATCTTTTAAGACGTAAACAGACCACAGCAAGCTGCACAGCCACATAATTGACAGCAAATTCTCTTTGAGTTTATTGGATTGGCTTTTGTGTATTACTTATACACTAAATATTTCATGCATTACTGCAGTCTGACTGACAGCAACCTTCTGACTCTGTTTTGAGCAATGCTACATGGCTGTTGCTTATTATTTCTGTGCCTCCAATTTTGGCACTCTGTGCATGTGTAGCTTACCTTGTCAGTGAAGTGCAGACTGTCCCACAGAGACAGGTGTTGCTGGATGACAACAGGCTTGTACGCTCTCCTCTCCTGATGAGAGGGCAGTTCAGGGAGAGGCTGGGCTGGGAAAACAAAAAAGCATGGAAAATGAGGGTGGGGTATAGTTTGTCTGTACATTCATTCATTCATTCATTTATTAGCATTTCTTTTATCCTTTGTTTTCCCAGAGGATGCAAACTAGTCCACAATACATTATTACGACATGATACACACATTCAGCCAGAGAAGGGAGTAAAAGATGGATAATCCTGATCTTAAAAACAAATTTACCGAGGTAAACCCTTTGCATCCACTCATCTCTACATGTCATATCCCACCTGAGGAAAAGAAAGATGGAGCCAGGATTGAGTCATAAACCATGTTGCGTCCAAGCAACCTTTTGGGCACAGCTGGTACAAAGAAAAGGGGAGGATGATTTATTCGCTCTTGGCCAAGTTTAACCAGCAGAACAATTCACTAAAACACACAACCACTATTGGACCTTCTTCTAGGCTTGTAAAGCACTGCAGACCGTTCCATTCTGCCGTCTCTTGCAGGAGTCTTCATACTCTAAAGCCAATAAAGCAATCATAAAGGTGACCTTGGAAACTGCTTCTAGGGCTCCTTGGGTGAGCCATTTACCCTTCACAGCAGCATCCGGTTTGTGCTGCAAAACAGTCTCTTTACAACAATGAACACTGGTTTCCCCATGCCCACTCACCGCTTTTAAAAGTGTTCAGGCATGCAGGGACACCAGCGGTCCCTCCGGAAAAGGCTTGACAGCATTTCCTTATCACCAAGTGGTAACAGCTGGATCACTTAAGGAAACGGCAGGCACCTTTCTCCTAAATGGCTCTCAACAGCGCTCACACGTCAGGGCTTTTGTTAGTGTCGTGTATCATTTTTGAAATCTAAGAGGCGGAGACTTAGCTTTGAAAAGACATTTCTATGAAGCTACGTCCCAGATCTGGATATTTTTCAAATACAGTAGCGGCTGTGGAGGAGAAACATGCTGACGTTTGACCTTCCTCACAGAAGATGATTACAAGAATGAATACCTCAAATCATAAAAGTGGTGTCATCAATAGTGTTCAGACAGACGGTGGAGTGGAGCTGAATGTGCAGCTTGTGCAAGGTTATATACTGTATTACTGCAATTTTTTGACAGCATTGTGTAATAAGAAAGCCCCAAAGCATATGTGTCACAGGTCTATCTGAGGAGCCACATTGTTGTCAAAGATCAGTGTTAGACATTTGACAGATCAGCCTGAATCCATGCCAGGTTATGCAAAAACAAACCACAGGGCAAAGAGTAACTGACACATATGTACATGATTTGACAACCAAACAATAATAACATATCAAAATGATCTAATTAAAGAATTGGGTCATGTGTTTGTAGTTGCTGAGCAGAACAAAAAGCCTCCTCAGACTCACTCTCATATCCAGGCCACTGCTCATTGTTCAGCAAACAACAAAACATCAGGATGAATCATGCATAGGCAGTCTTTCAAACTATCTTCAATCACAACAAGTCTGGGCAAATTATTACTTTCTTTCGCAGGATTCGATCCCAGATGGCCAAACGCTACACTTTCGGTCTTGGTCACAAAACACTTGAGACGTTCAAACCCTTGTTCTTACAAATAGAGGAAACGGCATCAGCAATACACATGATACAAGACCTTGTGTGTCATTTCCCCAATGGGCAGTAATTGAGGGTGTTTGACTTGGGCAGAAATCTCACACACATGCACAAGTGCACACAAACACCCATATCTAATCCGTGCTTGTAATCACATGCAAAGTTATCCTAGTTTAGCCAACAGAGAGCAGGTTCTACAAGGAGAATTAACTTAAAGTGGGGAGATGAAAGCAGAGGGAGAGAAAAAGAAACAGAAGACATGGAGCCCGACTCAGCAACAACACACAGCACTCACCGTGGTAGCGGCTGAATACATTCCTCAGAAGATGGTACTTGGTGGTGTAATCCCCAGCCTCGGATAATGGAGCATCGTAATCTGAAAGATAATGCGCTATCAGAACAGCAGGCTCCGGCGCCGGAGAGAGGCAGGGATGCCTCTTACCGTGGCAGATGCTTTCAGTGTGCTCCCCTATCAAACATCTCGAGACAGCAGCGGGCCGAGACACATTTTAGGTTATCTTGACAGAAAATGGAGCCTTTTTTGAGGAGAAAAAAAAGGTAAAAGGCGTTCAGAGGAGTAAACACGGGGACGACGGCTGTTGAAGGTCAGAGGTGGTCCTCTTCAGAATTCTCCTCTTTTCTCAAGAACGAGGTCGTTACAATGTTAAGTACCCTAGAGGAGGATATAAAACCCATTGTACCAACCTTAATTTACATTTCACGTGCATTTTATTAGGTGATGAATTCATTAATGTGCACTGCATATTCAAATTTCAAACCAGCCGAAGGTCAGAGGCTCCGCCGTAGGGATAGCGCCATCTACAGACATTTCAAAAATGCCAATCATGTTTTTTTTTATTAAAAATGTGCTCAATCCAATCTGCTCAAAAGTACATACTGACTTTATTTCAAATAGAAAATTAGGGTTTGATGATCATGTGCAGTCTTTATACAGTAGATTTGTTTCAGCCTACATTGATGCAGAATCAGTGGCCTGAATCGGATAAAATTGGGTCTGGCTATTAAAATGCAGTTTTGTGTAGAACCATGAACCTAGTTCAACCCTGACCAATCAACCCTGTCTATGTATTTTCTTTTTTTCCCCATTCAAAAGTTACGAAATGCCGATCACAAACACATTCATCATACGTACCATAGCTTGTCACCATAGGTTTAGGTGCCGGCATCCCAACGGCAAACGCTCCGCTCATTAAGCCGAAATTTGTCCCTCCGTGGAACATGTAGAGGTTGATGGACATGTCTAGTTTAAGGATCTCCGTGACCACAGCTACCATGTCTGGCAAGAGAGTGAAATAAACAAAATCCCACTTAAAGTCTACAATTTAGCTTAATTCCTCTGAGTAAAATCTGAGAATAACAAAAGCTAAAAATTAAGATCCATGCCGAAAAAAAAAGGAGGAAATAAATCCATTTCATTTAACAAGGCACTGTTTCAATAATCCTATTGCCCTCAATTCCACTTAGATTGAAACACGAACAGACCTCAGCCTCACATCCAATTACAGGTTACTATAATTCATTGCGGGGCAATGCTCATGGCCATATCAAATTGCCCACCTCCCTGCACAAATTAGCTACCTGTATTTTGCAGCGAACATAGCAGGGCAGGTAATTAAGCATTCAAATTGGACTTCAGCAGTCAGATTGGACGGACGTTAATGATTTGAATCAAGGGCATGAGCCTCGGTGAATAACAATGGGGCAGGTTGAGTGACAAAGCATTTCGTGGTGGAGGCACTCGCTGTGACCAACTGCTGGGTGTGTTGCAGGCTGTAGAGTAGTGAACTGTCAAGGACATGAATCCCCTCCGAATGCCCCAGCGTTCATTTCACAGATGTGACACTTTCTGCATGGCAAGGGTCCCCCCCCCCACCGTATTGCCTTCTCACTAAGGAGAAAAAAAAAACCATAAGGAAGCCTTTAATTTTTTAGAACATGATTTGTTAAGATGTGGATGGCTGCTGAGAATGACAGAGTAAAATGGAAGCTCGAGGCTCTGCACTGTGTATTTTAAAGGATAGGTTTCTGAGAGCACTCAAGAGGATGAGAGCGTTAGTCTTTACAAATGTGAAATGTGTGTGTCACGCCTTTATATTACATCTAAGATCACTCTCCTGGCTACAGAGTATACTATACGACTTAGCTGCAGACTCTTTAACGTCAATATTGTCCTACTTTAAGGGACCATACAGACCGCCAGTGCATGGTAGTCAAACCTAAATAGCTCATGTCTTATGTGTTTGGTCTGTAAAAAAGTACAAGGGTTTGGTCCTTTTTCTGTTTTATATTATTCCAAATGAAATATGTTTGGATTATGGACTGTTAGTTGAAACAAAATCATCTGGAGTTCTGGGATATTGCGACTTTCTTATTATTGTTTGGGCAATTTAGAGCATAATTAATGAATCACACAATATTAATTGACAATATAAATAAGTAATAATTCAGCCCGAGTTTTTGACTACTAGCACTATGGAGAACATTTTTTCAGAGTTGGTCCACCTGTTGTTAGCACATCCACAATGATGCATTATGCATGTAAAAAGTTAGTACATTAACTTTCTAATTGTACACTACCATTGTATAGTACTATAATACTGGATACTTCTACTCCACTACATATCAGACATACATATTATACTTTTTACTACACTAAATATATTTAAAAGATGCATTGGTTTTCTGCTAAATCTCTTTCTCATCAAGTCTTTTTATGATTTAGTCCATATTCAGTCCTAGCCCCTTATTATCTCAAAACGTGATACAAATATTCCAGCCTGTTTTCAATGCAGATTGATTTGTATATTCTGCATTATTATTTTCAGTAAAATCTGAAATGAAGTTTGATATTTTCCTTTCACAGTATACACCACTATGAAATGGACCTTCAGTACTTTTGCTTTCGATACTTTTGCAGAAAACACTTCAGAAAAATGTCTCCATTGCTGTTCATCTCTTTCAGTTAATTAAAGGATATGAATCCTTCTACGACTTCACGAGTGAGATGACACACAGTCCTGCCAATGGTTTCACACTAATCCGCTAATCGACAGTTGGTGCAATTAGGAGCCAAGAAATGTAGCAACGCTCCAACAACAAGAGGAAGACTGATAGCGCGCAGTCATGAACGTAAACAAATTCTTCCAAAAATATGCTGCGCGAATGCTTTACGAGGACGAGCGTGTGTTCAACACCTTTGTTGGGCCACAATGATGAACACAATCCGTTTGGTGAGAAACGGTAGGCGTAAACATAAATGTATCCAAGAACGCACATATTTTGTCATGTCTTATGTATATTTGTCAGCCCAATGTCACACAAATCCCAAATGTGACTCAGAGAGCTTTATAATCTGAACAACATGCAACATCCATTAGAGGCTCGCATCGGATACGAAAAACAGAAAACAAAAAAAGAGGAAGAAACCTCATGGAGAGTCACTGGAGATGGATCAGACAGACATGCAGTAGATGTGCACGAAATAAAAAAGGAAAACATTGTTGTTACAACTACTAATAACTACTAATATTAACAGCAGCATAGTGGATGTGTGACGCCAGGAGCAGGCAGTTAAATATTGCAGCATATTTACAACCTGTGACTTTGGGCTTGGTGACACAGCATGGTTTCTGGAAATTCAATAAATGAAGAGTTGATATGAAATTATAGATTCAATATTTATTATAAAAAAATGATAGAGAAAATATATACATATTAAAGGTTGGAGAAGCTTGTGATCGCATTGAACTGAGTGGGAATGTAAAGTGTGATGTAAAAACAAAACCACAATCTTCAATTGATATATCAGATTTTTAGAAATTTGAGTTACTTTGTGTTTTTTTACTGTGAATTTAGACGTCATAAAAGTGTTTATCATTATATCTCAATGTATGATTCATTGAGAGAAGATACAGTATCATGTTGAATGATCATCCAGCCCTACTTATAGGACATTGCAGCATCCAATTAATAGGAAAGAATGGAACAATATGTCGCCATCATTCTGTGTAGCTCCAGCACATGTGGAAGCAGAGGAAGTGCAAGGACAGGAGATGAATGTGACTCCTACAAAGTGCAACACCTCCACCTGGGTTCAGTACAGTCACTGGGAGTCGGCGGAGCACATCTTTGAACAATCCTGTACAAAGAAGCGTTTGAAAAAATCTGGCCTCTGAACATCAAATATACGGCCCAGAGACAGAGTGGAGAGGGTGGGACACAGACTCTGGTTTGTGATACTTGGCTCACAACATACCATGCATGAAAAGTCTATAAATCTCTGACAAAGCCACAAAACAAGGAGGAAATGGCCATATGCTACGCTGTATATCCCAGCTGCACTGAGTGGGCTCTGTGCCTTTTGTGAAGGAACCAGCGCTTTAGAGGGACTTTCTTAGACTCAGTCTGGAGAATTTATCTTACACAGCCTCCAAAGCAGTGAGCTTGTCCACACCCGGTCCTATTTTCCCCTGGCACAGAGACCGTTTCATTCTCAGTGGGAGAAAAAAAAGGGTTGTCTTAAGCCTTTCTTACCCTAAGGCAGTGACACTCTGTCTTACCCTCAAGCCAGTCTGTTTTCTCCTCAGAGGTTCTATATTGGATTGCTACACAAAACCCGTCTCACCGCCGTCTCAAATTATCGACCTACTGTACAGAAAGAAACTGTTTCATCCTCAACAAAGAATCTCTCAGCAGGAATCCTGTCTTACTCTCACATAAACACTTGTTTTAGTCGTCTAGTTCTCCCGAAAGAAAACCTGTCGATCCACTGAGTCTGTCTTACCCTCAGCTGTGTACACATGATGAAGGTCCCCCCAAAGATCGAACCAGCCAGACCAGTACTCCATCACCATCTTAGGCTTGTGAGGCTAGTGGGAGAAAAGAAAAGAAAAAGTCAATCAAGCAAAAGATTCGTCTGAATGACTACCTATTTGCACTTGTACAAACCTTTAATAAATTGTCTTAAAGATTAAATGTATTCAGGTCTCTAACTATTCCTTGTAAGGTTAGTAAGAAGACAAGAAAGAGCTTGGGTTGCTAATGGTGCGTTTGTTTGCTCTTTGATTGGATCAGAAAACGAGCAAGGAGCCCAGAAAACATGGATTAAATGATAATGAACAATGAAAACCCAACGCACAAATAAGACTCACTTGTATTTCATCCAGATACTTGACGTCATTCAGGTTCAGTTTCTGGAAATTGATGGTTTCTAGTGCTTTAGACACAAAATGGGAAGAGCAATATTGTTAAAAAAATAAATATAAAAGATGAAGACCATCAATTCAAACTAATACCAAACATCCTTCAGAGAGAGCTCCATGGAAAGATTATTGATTTCAGTTGTACTTAAACCCTCACAGGCTTTGTTTCTTGTCTTTAAAGAAGTATTAGCAGTTCATCATGGCACCTCAAAGTGCATATAAAACAAAGATTATCTTCAAATCCTAAAATTAATGCAAGCTTCTGCATTAGAAATCAGTCAACGACGCATCAAACTTCAACTGTTCACCAATGAAGTCTAACTCACAGTGGAGAAATATGCACACTTTATACAAAATATCTAGAGGATGGTTTAATATCACAACACTCTCTAGAGCAGGGGTCTCAAACTCAATTTGGCTTGGGGCCACCGGTGGTATTGTGATCTCATCGGAGGGTCACACAGAAAGCGCAATATTTTTTTTTACATTCATAACATATTTTCGTCATAAAAAAGGCAACCAGCAGTTTCTATACATTTTTATAATAGTTTTTAACAGTGCAAATACATATATATACACATTTTTAATAACTTATTGAAACTGCACCGAACCAACAAATGCAAAACCTGAATACATTTGTACTTTATTCTATTTCTTGCCAGACACCTGGCAGCGCTTCTGCTCACACAGCTGAGCCACATTGACACTGATCCAGGTCACTAGAAACCCTGATCCAGGTCACTAGAAACCCTGATCCAGGTCATAGTATAGAAACCCTGATCCAGGTCATAGTATAGAAACCTTGATCCAGGTCATGGTATAGAAACCCTGATCCAGGTCACAGTGGAAACCCTGATCCAGGTCATAGTATAGAAACCTTGATCCAGGTCATAGTATAGAAACCCTGATCCAGGTCACAGTGGAAACCCTGATCCAGGTCATAGTATAGAAACCTTGATCCAGGTCATAGTATAGAAACCCTGATCCAGGTCACAGTGGAAACCCTGATCCAGGTCATAGTATAGAAACCCTGATCCAGGTCACAGTGGAAACCCTGATCCAGGTCATAGTATAGAAACCCTGATCCAGGTCACAGTGGAAACCCTGATCCAGGTCATAGTATAGAAACCCTGATCCAGGTCACAGTGGAAACCCTGATCCAGGTCATAGTATAGAAACCCTGATCCAGGTCACAGTGGAAACCCTGAGTACAGCTTCACGATAGGCATCACTAAGCCTGAATCTGTACTTGCATTTATTAAAGTTCATAGTGGAGAAAGGTTTCTCACACAGATATATGCTTCCAAAAAAGGTACATTACCCGACTGATCACTTTTGTCAGCTCGGGGAAGGATGGAGGCAATTCTCTCAGAAATGGTCCAGTCATGTCTGGTTTTCCTCGTGCCTCTGAATTTAGCTTTTAGATCACTGTTGCAAGTCAATAAGTTCCATTTGCAACAGACTCGGGACTGAGAAATGACGTCATACTACATATCAAGCTTCATGGGGTGTGTGCACATGAAACATTAATATTATAACAGTTTTTGTTTTCAAACAAAATATTTACTATATATACATATTTGAGTCAAAATATGTTCTATAGAAAAACAAACTATTTACAATGTTTACACAATGTGCATGTTTCAGTTTAGTTTTTTCAAGAACAACATATGTACTCTGTATGTATGTGTGTACTATGTGTTCTGTATGTGTGTACTCTTGACCAGCGCATGGTCGTGTGTGGAATAGCGCAGAGTACAACTGAACAGCTGAGCGGAGCAGAGTTGCGTCTCTCTGTGGACAGTGTTGATTTTTTAGTGCAAGGTTTTTTTTTCTCAGGTGGAAGTGTGTTGTCTGTCTGAATAAAAAACAGCGTATTTTTGCAGCGTATGTGGGTGGGTAGGTCCTCAGGGATTTCCTGAGTGTTCATTGGGTAGTTTCACACAAAATCTCGACTGACACCTGAATCAACAAATCAGGTGAAAGGTGGAGCTCGACACAGACACCTCTGGCTGTGAAGCTCCTATAAGAGGCACGTATGATCACACAGAGCGGAACCTCCAGACTTTGGCGCATCTGAATCTTTTTTCTACTCTGTTTTTTCACGGAGCTATTAATAGAAACGTCCAGTAAACGTTATCTTACGGGGCTACGCGTGCGGACCTCAGAAGAATGGGCCGCACTAACACTAAACTTTGATGTCAAGTAGGGGGCCACAAAATATCGGCTCGCGGGCCGCAATTGGAGTTTGAGACCCCTGCTCTAGAGTGTTCTCCTCCAATTATGATGATGATGAAGATGATAATGATGATGGTGACAATGCATGTTTGCAGTGATAATTAAAAACAAAAAAACTCTTCATTCACAGTGAAGGCTATTAACAATGATCGCTATTGCATGTGCATAAATACTTATATTGCAGCATCACAATGTTTATGCCAGTGTTTTTGCAAAAAGAACGACTTTTCAGTACAAGACAGAATCCTTTGTGTGTAGATCAGAACTGCAGCTGCCTGACACCCGGCCACCCTTTGGCTCAGACCCCTGGTTATTGTGTGAATACTGTGTGTGTGTGTGTGTGTGTGTGTGTGTGTGTGTGTGTGTGTGTGTGTAGTCTTGTTTGTCTGTCAGCGCCTGACAATACCTCCTTTCACTCCTCCACGCTTTAGTCCTTCCTTGTTGTCTGAAGTCAGCAGCAGCTCTGTGATGCCCCTGGACAATAGCGCCTAGAAAAGATGGAGTATTATGGAGGCAACTAAACAAAACAGTGGAGGCTCTTTCTGAAATATAAGTAATGATTTTTGTCATTTCGAATTGAGTGAAAAGGACAGCTGGGAGAACAAAGTCAATGAGTGCACTCTCATCTAGGAGCTAGCAATCATTGTTCAAATAATGTACAATTTGGTTTCTTACCTCCTTGATGAAAGGCATGTATTCTCCATCTTTAGCATAGGAGCCATACTCATTCTCCACTTGAACTGCGATAATTGGGCCACCCTCGGAGTACTGCGAATGGGTTATGTGAAAAGAGGATACGCAATAGGGGTCTGGCATCAGTTCTTGACCGTTCCTACGCTCATTAAAGCTGAATTTTAACAACACTGTGAAATGGAAATCAAAGGCTAGTTCAATGACGCGTGGAGCTGATGAAAATAAAATATGGCATTCATTTATTTTAAGTGTGTATTGCTATCTGTGGATTACATAACAGACAACAGCAGCTTTTTAATGCCCTTTTTTAAAAAGGTGGTAACTGTATTATTGCATGCAGGGGGGAAATATGACTGTGAATACAAGGATGTGTATGCAGGTAACCATCAAATCTTTAAAAATGGTATACTTGAGTGTACATCAACAAATATTTCTTTGTGCTAAAATGGAAAAGCACCTGATGTGGAACAACTTTCTTAATGAGGTGATTAAAGAAGGCGTTGACTGCATCAGTGAATCTTGGGTAGGTTGTTCTTAGTTTCATGTTTTGATCCCGCAGTAGCCAACTGAAAAGAAATCACAAAGAAACCTTTCAAACGTCCAAAGAGCAACGTATCACAGGAGTTCCTCAAAGTGCTGTGCTGTAAACGCTCTTTTTTTTTTTTAGCTCGCGAAGATAATCGCACCAACCTGAGCATGACTATCATAAAGTGCAGTGCAGAAGGAAGTCATGCTTCCCCCCGTGCCCCTAGAAACACTCTGTTTTGATGATTATCAAATAAATATTACCTCACGTTCCCTGAAGGCAAAACGACTCAAAAAATACCTCCTTCCAGTATTTTCCACCTCACATTCAACACAATATCTGCTCAAATCTATTTTGATTACAGAACTAAATGAATTCATCCTTTCAGGGAGCTATGCCTGTCATATGTAATTACTGTTCTCTCTAATACCTAAACTGAAAGTCTGGTAAATCACCAGGGACTTTCAGCTGAGTAACATTAGAGGTTACTTGCATAATGCATAATGTCTCTGTATCGTATGCACAACACTGGAAGGTGGACCATTCAAGGAACATTTTCTTGTTGCACAGTAGCAACACATGTGGTCAGACTGGCAAACAGATGACAGAAACAACATACTCGATATAATTCACAAAACTACATTATTTACACCAGTTTAATTGATTCAGCCTGCAGCGAAGATACCACTAACAAAACCAAAAAAGATTACCTGACGGAACAATTCATGTCCAAGCCAATTAAAGGGATTAATTTAGTACCCCACTGGCGATTCTAAAATAAAGCTTGACAATGTTACCATGGCTGACAACATATCTGCGAAGGCAACACTTGACTGTGATGTTTACCTGGGCAGTCCCCCTAAATCCCACTCGGCACAGATGTACGGCCCTGGACGCAGGATGACCCAGAGGCCCAAGCTGCCTGCAAGGCGCAGGTAGGCTCTAGGAGAAGGATGCAAAAAAAGGTGCCATCAATGAGGTCCATTTACAATCAACACAGTCAATTTTAAAATATTTACTACGGCGCATGTGAAATGGGGACTGAAAGAAAGTCTCAATTAACGCAAATGGTATGTCATTCATTGTAAAATATTCCATTTTCAGATCCAATGTTTCTGTTTTGAGGTGACATCGGCTTCCAGCGCTGGATTTAACGGCAAGCTGATGGATCAACGCCCCCTCATCAATAAATCAAGAAGCCAAGATACTGATTGAGTGCAGGGCTAATTAATCAAAAACCTTTCTTGAGGGTAAACGTGCACCCTCTCAGCAGCAGGCTGTGCATAGCTAGGTAAGCCCTTCTGCGATGCAACAGTGCCATCTGCAGGAAGCCTCAGAGCTCTTCACTTCATCGTTCCTTACTCTAAATCCAGCTGGTCCTCAAAGTGGAACGCCCCTCGCTCAGGCTCATGCAGGTTCCACGGCACATACCTGAAGAGAGAATATAAAAAATAAAAAGACGTTGCGTGTGCTATTAGTATGTTAATGGTGCTGAATTTCAGTGGATTTTAAGACAAAAGAACAGATTTTATTGTATCTTTGTTCTCCACTTCAACATCTTTTCGACACAGTTCCTTCTGGTGTTATAAGGTAAAGTGTATTCCTACGTGGTGAGAGTGTTGAGGCCACAGGCCTTCATCTTCAGCAGCCGGTCCTCCCAGTAGGCTCTGGGGACACGGAAGTAATGGATGGAGCCCCCCAGGATGCGGAAGGGTTCTCCCTCCAGGGTGAACTGAGAGGAGTTGGCCCTCAGACCCTCCACACGGCTCATTCTTCTCCCTTCAAGGCGATTCCTGAGGGGGAAGAAGTACAGTTCACAACTGAAAAATGACTCGCTGAACGAGTGCAACTGGATCGAATGCCTTGAAGACAAGGGAGACATATTTCTACAGTATTTTGGGAAGCTAGCTTGAGAACAAATATGCCCTTGAGCAAAACCTCTAAACCCAGTTTCACCTGTTCATGAAACTAAAAAGAGGCACAACATGGGGAATAAGAATGTGTTCTCGGTTATCAAGGTTCAGTTATGGCTGATTGCCTTCAAGTAATTGTACATATTCATATACATACATCAGCAATATAAAGAGCTGCTCTGACACTCACGGGGTGAACAGGACTAACAGCACAGTGACAGGTGACTCGTCACGTGGTGTCGCGTTCAATGTCCACTAGGCTGCAGGTGAGCCAGAGTTCACGGTCAACTTGGCACTTGTGAATGAATACAAGCAGTAAATAAAGAAGTGAAAACAGCTTCACCACCAACATGTATCTTTGCGGTTTTAGTGGGCGCGGTTTGCATTCAGCATAGTGTTTCTGGTTACTTGACATGACTTCCCTCTCGGACTTACCTCGTGAACTGATACGCGATTATCGCTCCGACAGCAACACACAGCAGCAGAAGATATCGTTGCTTTAGGGACAGACGAAGCCCAACCATCGATACGCTTTCCATCCGCAACAACAACAGTTGTTACAGTACTTGAGTTGAAGTTGCACCTTGTTCGCTTCTGGTGTTTACGCGAATTCATTAAAGTGCATGCATTTTGCCGACCGACCAGACTCCTGTTATACGATTATATCGCATGACGTCAGGCTAGCAGTTTCGCAAAGAATGTAAAAAAAATGATAGACGACAGTAAAGTGGAGCTACCCCATAATATTCACATAACGCCAGGTTGTTCGTAACGTTACTCCCAGCATTAATAATTCAACAAACTAAACATGCTCTATGAAAAAGTAAACTTAGTTAGAGCAGCCTATTGTAAGTATTTGATATCGAGGGAAGCTGCATGGCGTTCAGACTAGCAGTCAGAAGTAGGACGCAAACACCCGGGGCTACTGTTGTGTAAGGGACCGTCGCACAATTATGCTGCTGAGGAAACGCAGAGAATAAAAAAGAAACTCCTCAAACGTCCCTTGCTTTATTTTGTTTTCTGATTAAAAAAAAGATTGCTTGCTTCAACAACCAACCAAATACGTTCTCTTTATATCTAATTATTATATTGAATGTCATGAATACAAGAATATAAAACAAAGAAACACTTTTTTTTTCTATTACACTAACCACGTTGTTGTTGTTTTTTTTACAAATGTATCATTATTGTTCTCCAGGTCCTTTTTAGTGTCTGTCTTTGTCTTGCATATTTGTGCAACAATATTCCCAACAGTCTCCTTCTGCAGTCACAGTTCTCGAGGGGCTTTCTAATGAGGAACTAATTAAATGAAGTCTCAAATGTCTTGTTCTCACCTTCCTGATGAGTTCATTCCTCTTCATTATACGCCCCTTTAATCCTCCCTCCTCGCATTCATTTTAAAAATGTAATATGCCCTGCGTCTTTTTTCAACTCATGATCCCAACATCCCTGGTGCACAATTAGCTTAAACTGTACTTAATGATCAGGACAGAAGAATGTGCTGCATGCTTTGCCTTTTTTTAGTCTGCAATTTGTTGTGCTGCTTCTTGTTCTATGGTGTTGACTTTTCATCAATAACCACCAAATGTTGATGTGCTCTCAGTAGAGAGGAAACAATAAACACCCCTACCATACCCTAAATGGGGTCGAGAAGACAAATGACACACACACGCACACGCGCACACACACACACACACACACACACACACACACACACACACACACACACACACACACACACACACACAACCAGAGTGGAACAAGGCACCGTATTTGTAGGCTGTAATTACATTTAGAAACACTACAGGGCACCAGCACATTCTTTATGTAAACTATATCATGAGACTTGTGATGCCTCCCCTCTCTGACTCAAAGAGAGAGAGAGAGAGAGAGAGAGAGAGAGAGAGAGAGAGAAAGAGACGGTGCACAATTATATTTTTTGTTCTGAAACAACAATACTTTCCCTTATCCACAGTGTTTGAGGCCTCCCAGCATCATCCTCTCTTCAAAAGCTCCCAGGCAAGCTCAGCTTCACGGTACAGCAATATTATTGATGCAGTTGACATTTTTACTGTTATTCTGCATTTGGGAATTTCATGTTAAGTCTTGGTAAGTACATACATGTACTTTGTGTCATTCATGTTCATACAATGTACAATATATCACAGATGCTTCATTTGGCGTGGCTTACTGTTTGTAATGTTATATTACGGTGAAACCTTTGCATTCTATTATCTAACACGTATGACCTTCTACGGAAGATGGGCCTTTTCCATTATACTTCATCTTGGCATTTTTTCCCCACCAGACATCACCTTGACCTGAGAAGAATGAGCCGTGCGGAGGGTCTGAGGGCCAACTCCTCTCAGTTCACCCTGGAGGGAGAACCCTTCCGCATCCTCGGGGGCTCCATCCATTACTTCCGTGTCCCCAGAGCCTACTGGGAGGACCGGCTGCTGAAGATGAAGGCCTGTGGCCTCAACACTCTCACCACGTAAGCTCCCACTGCACCTTGACTCTGCCTCATGTCACAGGATTCTCACTATTATGTTTCTGAAGAAGGTCAATCACAGATCAAGTTAAATTAAATATGTTTCTTGTGAAATGGCTTACAAAACACTTCAGCTTAAAATGAAATAGAAACAAATCAAAAAGCCGGATTGCTACGAGCCACTGGGCCACACTATTGCTTCTGAACAAATAATTGTTTTCCTGCTTGCTTCTCCAGATATGTGCCATGGAATCTGCATGAGCCTGAGAGAGGAACATTCAACTTTCAGGATCAGTTGGACCTCAAGTAAGGCTTTTAAGTTCTGCTTCTTCCTCTCGGTAGATTTAAATATTCCCAAAAGAAAAGCAGGATAGTACTTTTTTGAAATGAAGCAGAAGGTGTCTGCATTTTTCAGGGCCTACATCAGTTTAGCAGCAGAGATGGGTCTGTGGGTGATCCTGCGTCCTGGACCGTACATCTGCGCTGAATGGGACTTGGGCGGGTTGCCTTGGTAACACCATTTGCCCATTGCTTTGAAATATTGCCATTAATTAAAATGATTGCCAAGAAGTTATTGCTGTGTTTCCTTCAGCTGGTTGTTACAAGACAAAGGCATGCAGCTGAGGACAACTTATCCTGGATTTGTAGATGCTGTCAACCTGTACTTTGACAAGCTTGTGCCAGTTATCAAACCTCTGATGGTCAGTCACACTCAAAGCTTTGTTATAACATTTCCTGGAAGACAAAACAACCATTTTTTCCTTGTTTGTTTTCTCAGTTTAAAGAGGGAGGCCCGATCATTGCAGTGCAGGTTGAGAACGAGTATGGTTCATATGCCAAGGATGAGAAATACATGCCATTTATACAGAATGTGAGTTTACTAATGCATTGCAACGTTTCCATTTCACTGACATTTCCATTATAATGGAATTAATTCAGAATATTTTCCTGCAGTGTCTCCGGTCCCGAGGGATCTCGGAGCTCCTGCTGACTTCAGACAACTGGGAGGGCCTGAGATATGCAGGGATGGAGGGAGGTGAAGAAGATAACTGTTCTGCCATTTATACCAAAAAGTGTATTATATTTTAGAATATTTTATATTATTATGATTGAATTCTTCTTCTTGTATGACAAAAAAATGGTATTTTCAAGATTACTGTTCATGATGTACTTTTTCTTTGCTTGACTTTGTCCTTCATCTGATCAAAATCTTGCGCATTTCAGTTCTAAAGACAATAAACCTTCAGAGACTGTCATTCGGAGCTATCCAGCACTTAGCGGACATGCAGGTAGGTGATTGTATTGGGTAGCTTTGGCAATGCTGCCTTCACTCACTATTGATTACTTTATTGATAATCTAGATCTTTCTTATTGGGTTTTCTACTTTACGTGACATACTGTTGTACTTTGTTCGAGCACTGAATAAAAGCTCAAAACAATAATTACAGACATGTGTTCTGTTATTTAGCCCCAGAAACCTTTAATGGTGACGGAGTATTGGTCGGGATGGTTTGACGTCTGGGGAGAACATCACCACGTTTTCCACGCTGAGGGTAAGGAAACACTTTTCAACATCATGTTTCAGTGAACCTTTTTCTTTTTCAGCATTACGTCCGTTGTATTGCACACTGACCAGCTTCACAAAGGACAATATCCAATATGTTTTCAGACATTCAGGTTGTCACTGTTGAGCTGTTGGGTTCAAGGTCACTGTAAACGTCGGAGAAGAGCACTTTCATTGCTGCATGTTGCTCTCTGGCTCACTTTGCGTGTGTTGTGACATCCTTTACTATTCTATGGTTTTACAGATATGCTAGCTGTTGTATCAGAGATCCTGAAGAGAGGTGTCTCCATTAATCTGTACATGTTTCATGGGGGAACCAGCTTTGACTTCATGAATGGAGCAATGGACATTGGCACCTACAAACCTCAGGTCACCAGTTATGGTATGTTAAAATGACCTTTGAGCTCAGAGACCAAAGTGACCTGTCTTTATGAGCATGATTCCCCTGAACGAATGCATTGCTTCTTACTGTTTTTATAAACCTTTGCAGATTACGACGCTCCGCTATCTGAGGCTGGAGATTGCACCCCAAAATATCAACTCTTGAGGAATTTACTCAGCCAGTACCACTGTAATGTCTTTTTAAGCATCCACAAGCATTGGTTCCATTACAGATTTGATGTGACACTATATAGACCCAACAATTCATTTGATGACTGTATTACCCAAAGATAATTGAGTCTTCCATTATCAGCATTAATGAAATGTTTTTGCCAACTCGTGTTCCAGCTGAGCCTCTTCCTGTAGAGCCCAGTCCTCAGGAGAGGAGAGCATACGGCCCTGTGGCCATCCAGCAGCACCTGTCACTGTGGGACAGCCTGCACTTCACCGCCAAGGTAAACTACAGGCCGTCAGCGCCTGTCTACTGTGACAGTTGATATATATAAGCAAACATGATGTATCCATCCTGTCAGGAATATAAAGGGGATGGGAGCAAACTGTAAGATATGGCGAGCTTCAGATGGACGGAGCGTCTCTGTTATACGTCTGAGTCTCTGCTTTGGTGTCTCCTCTCGTGTCGAGATGGAGCAAAATGCTGCTCATGCTCGAGACAGATGTCTCACACCTGGCAGTCTGGGTTTGCCCATGCATGAAGGTGTCAACACACCCGCTTTGTTTTTCCAGAAGTATCTCTCATGCGCTGTTCGGAGGACTCTTTTATTCCAAGTGCGTTGCAGTGTCATGCGTGCATACATATCTTGTGTGATTTCATTCAGCGACAATGACTTCCTAATCCCAGCAGCGGGGAAATCTTTCCCCGCCTGTAAAACTCTGCAGATACACATTTCAATTCATTGTCCCCAGAGATCTGATCTTTACTGTGTTCGTCTTGTATCTAATACGTCCGGATGTTTGACTATTCATCCAGCCGCACAGGTCAGAGAGGCCGGTGAACATGGAGAATCTCCCTGTCAACAACAACAGCGGTCAGTCGTATGGTTACACACTGTATGAAACCACCATCGCCAGAGGAGGAACCCTCAACTCCGGGAACAACATCAGAGATAGAGCATTGGTGAGAGTTAGGAGACTGAGCCACACACACACACACACAATAAATGCATAATATAGTTAAAAATTATATTTTTTTGAGGTTATACAAAAGAATCCTTTCATTGTGACTTTTCATGTTCTCTAGGTGTTTGTGGACAGACAATTTGTCGGCTGTTTGGACTACAAGACTCATGAGCTGGCACTGCCTGGTGGAGCGGTACTGACTGTTCTTGTGTCTGTTCTTCACTGCACATGCTATCTTAGCGGTTGATGTTAGCACCTGAAACTCATTTTACTCAGGCTTAGGGTTCGGGCTAATCAAGGGGCTATTATCTTTTAATCATTCCAGAAATAATTTTCTCTGACAAACCTTTAACTTTGTCTGTGGAGTGAAGACATATATCGTAGGATAGTCCAATATGCACTTGCCGGATTGCCAGATATATTATGCCCAGAATAAAAAGATTGCTTTAAAAAAATATATATAGCAAAATAGCCAGATGGATATATTTAAATAACTGAGGGCTTGATGAGTTATCCAGCGGATTCCAAGTTTGGAATATCTTAACGTCGCTCAAACTAGATTTAGAGGAATTTACAACAAAATGTGATTTTGTGAGAAGCTGTATTCATTACATGTGGATAATTATCTATTATTCACTATAGTTTACTTTGGCATTTTCACTGAAGCAGAGACATTTCAGAACATCTCATTGTGATCACTCGTTACTAAACTTTCCAAATGACGCTCATGTCTTGTGCATTGAAGGGAGAGAAGACCTTGAGCTTGCTTGTGGAGAACTGTGGAAGAGTGAACTACGGAAAAGCTCTTGATGAACAGCGCAAAGGTATTCTGTCTTCAATATTAGTGTCTGCCACACATTGGTGTATTTCTTTTATGAATACTCATTGTGCATTGCTCATGCATATTTCAGACCTGAACTGAATGACATGAATCAAATAATTCTCAACATTAAGTTTTAACATTGTTCAAGGCAAAGAAAGTATTAGAACAGTTCAGATAATGTTGAAAAATCTGTTCACTGCCACTGTGTACAAGTACTGACTTTTTCTATGTTTTGTGGCCCACCACAAAACCTCCTATTGTGTTACAGGTATTGTGGGAGACATTCTGTTGAATCACACCCCTCTGACAGGATTCACCATCTTCTGTTTAGATATGAAGCCGGGCTTTATGAAAAGGTGGGTTCACTGAATTTTTATTCCTGGAAAATGACGACAAGACCTCTTCATGGACACTAAAAGCAAAATAGTTAAAATATAGACACTGTATGCTGGGGAAAAGGAAGTGGTGAAAAAGTGGTGAAGAATCACAATGGCAGATCGAGTTAGTACATCAAACCCCAACACTTCATCACATCACCCATCATAGAATATATTCTTAAATAAATAACTGATCTGCAAACTCAGTTATGTTTTTGCCAAATCCTTCTTGGCTCATAATTTCCATGATTACAGTGAGTGTTTCATGTAAATGTTTCATCTTGTTTCAGATTAACGAGTTCAGGTCAGTGGAAGTCTGACTTCAAGTCGCCATCCATTCCAGGATTTTTCCAGGCCAGACTGTATGTAGATGGTCCTCCCAGAGACACCTTCATCAGACTCCACGTGTGTAATATTTTACGTTGATGTATTATAGCTAGGGAGTTTATTGTATTGATTTACTATTTCTTATATTTAAGAATTATCTGTAATTTGTAATAATGTAACTTGCAGTGCATGTTTAATACACTCATATACAGCATGTATGTATCTTAGTATTTGTGTTATATCTGTCAAACCTTTTGAAGCATTCTGAACATGTTAAACACATTCTGATGCCTTTAATTTGACTGCTCCACACCAAGGTTTTACGGTTGATAATAGGTATTTTATTACTGTTTTTACCCTTTTACTGATCATACCAGGGCTTCCATTCACAGGGTTGGGGTAAAGGAGTTGTGTTTGTCAATGGGCAGAACCTCGGACGCCATTGGTGCATTGGTCCCCAGCTTTTCCTTTATCTCCCAGGACCCTGGCTCAGAAGTGGAGAGAATCAGGTATACAATATGAATGATATACATACAATATGTGAAGTTATAGATAATTGGTGGCAGATTGTGTATTTTCAATATGTAGAATAAGCTTTGATGTTCTCCTTTAGATAATCGTTTTCGAGGAACAAAAAGTGGATGACAAAATACTGTTTGCCGAAAATCCCGATCATGGACGGACAATTGATGTTTACAAACTCCCCTTTTGCACACTGTTGTGAAGATAATATACAGCAACAACACAAACAGTTGTATACACACATTGGGGGACAGTTTATTGATACTAGCTATTAATTCACTAAACATATTTTCAATTGCTATTGTGTGGTTATTTTTTTCTTCAAATGTTTAGTGAAATGTTATGTTGCCATTGATTCGGTTGCCTTAAATTCAACATTGCACAACAACATTGTTTGAGTTGTCTTGTTTTCTCATTTCAGTTTTAGTATTCAGCATGCTCTGATTATAAATAATGGTTTTGATTCTCTCTTTTCAATGTATGTGTGTGCAACCTGCAGTCTCATGATGTTATGCTAGATTAATGTTTAGATTGTTAAATAAAGCCCCTTTGAAATTTCATAAATTAGTTTGGTTGCGACATTGTGGGCCTATATCTTTTATATAATAGTAAAATAATGTATATCTACTCTTTTTTGTCGAATTGAAAGAAGGCCCTTGTTTATTACGTATTAATAAGGCCGACCAGGGCCGGCATTGGCAAAGATCAGTAAAGGTAGTCTTAATTTTGTCCCTTACCCTGCGCCATACAAAAGACACCTATCCCTATCCACGCAGAGTCATATCAAGTTCCCAATTTTTCCAGAAACAAAGTCCAGTAACCGGAAACGTTGTTATCCTTCCTTCACAATAAAGAGTACATATTTGTCGTAATGGCCAGCGTGGACACGTGTAAACTCACACATAATAAATATATATCATTGCCTGTATGAATATATATAAATATGGGTATGCATGTAGTTGTTACGGAAGGGTTATACATTCACTTGAGGATAAATATTTGCCTTATGTTCCTGAATTGATATTACATTAGTTATTTCAGAAAATAAACTACTTTTTCCGATGAAAAATATTCTCAGAATAACTTCGATTTAGAACAACAGGCTGAACAAATTGTTTCAAGTGAAGGCATTACGCTTCTGTAATAAGGGCACGTTGTTTCAATTAGTTTATTTTGAAAATATTAACCGGAAATTCTAAATGTAGTTCTAGCTAGCTTGACATGTACATATAACCGTTGGGCTTCCTGCGTCGGCTCAGCAATTGCAGGAAGAGCACTCGGTCATTTCAACTTGCAGAAGAGCTAAATTCATTCTCTTAACAGTATTTTATCAGTAACGCAATATTAGCTCATTTCACAGTGAATGTACTGATAACATTAAAGACTTTCAAAATGCGGGTACAGCGGTTGTAAGAGCGGCTCCACTGTGCCTTAGCCTAGCCGAGCTGAGCTGCTGAACTGGACCCGTCTAGACTACATTAGATATTAATAAGTGAAGCTAAGTTGAGTTTTTATAAGTAAAGGTTTGCTTCCGCATCCAGACATGGAGTCCCTTGGAGACGTTGGCACCGTTCTCGGATGCTCTGCGGGCATTGCAATGGGGGTGCTTGTGTTTGCAGCCTACAAACTTGGCTTACTGTACCAGTTGTTTCACAAGGTAGGTTGTCACAGTTCAACATGGCAACAATGAACTCCATGCTTTTCCCATTCCTTTTCTTAACATGTATTATTGTTTTTATTCTTAAATCTTAAAACATCATTGCACAGACCAGTCATAGCAAATACACCTGCATGACCTGGCTTTTGAAAATCACTTGTATTTCTTGTATGTAGGCTGTCACACATGAAAGGTAAGACTGCCTCTGTTCGCGTAAACTTTGACCAGCCTTGTGGTTTTCTAGCACAAAGGCCACCACAACACCCTGATTGTTAGTGGGATTGCACAAAGATCAGAGGTCTTCACCTCGGTAAGCCAGAACAATGTGTGGCTGTTGTGAAAGACTTGGAGAGATCAGATAAACGATAGGTGACCTTCAGAGGGGTTATCAGTTGTCTTCCTTTATTATCTGATAGAGCTTTTCTTCTTCTTTAACTTTCTTTTTTTCTAGGTTTTTATTTGATCATTTTCCTCCCTGACTGAACTTTTATTTTATTCCTCTGACTCACTTCAGACCGAGACGCAGAGCCCGCGGCACGGTGGTGAGAGTGTGGCAGCGGTGCTCCGCGCCCACGGGGTCAAGTACGTTTTCACACTTGTCGGCGGACACATCTCGCCCATCCTGGTGGCATGCGAGAAGGTGGGCATCCGCATTGTGGACACTAGACATGAGGCCACTGCTGTCTTCGCTGCTGATGCTGTGGCGAGACTCTCAGGTGCAGCTTTATGTTACGAGACTAGATAAATGTATGATGCTGAGTCTTGTTTTGAGTCTTAGCTTTTATAGTTAGCTCTACCAGTCAGTAACGAGGTGTGTGTTTTTTTTGCGGCAGGTTGACAGCGATCTTGATTGTTTCCCCTCCAGGCACTGTTGGTGTAGCAGCAGTGACTGCTGGCCCGGGCCTCACGAACACAGTGACCGCAGTGAAGAATGCTCAGATGGCGGAATCTCCATTGCTGCTCATGGGAGGAGCTGCTGGCACACTACTTCAGGTATGATGGCGCTTTTAAACATGTCAGACTTCACCTTGGCCCGTTCTCAACCTCAGTGTGTTAACGTCTTCGTCGACTGCGTTTGTGGGATAGGGCAGAGGAGCGCTGCAAGATATCGATCAAATGTCTCTCTTCAAGCCGCTGTGCAAGTTCTGCGCCTCCATCAGGACTATCAGGGAGATCGTGCCTACCGTCAGGAAAGCCTTGGCCATCGCACAGTCGGGAACTCCTGGTCCTGTTTTCATCGAGTTCCCCATCGACACGCTCTATCCCTACCATCTTGTGTCCAAAGAGTTTGGAGTTAAGAACCCTCCCAAGGGCCTGATGGGAAAAGTTGTCTTGTGGTATGTTAGTATGTCTTCTATACACGGCACATGACTAGTTGGTGGATGTAAAATGCACAAACAAATTTAATAGAGAATAGAAGACCCGTTGACTAAAAGTACACCTGCATAAAAAATAAAGTTTGAAGAGTGCTGTATGCACAACTTAAATCAGCAACTTCATACATAAATTGAGATAATAATTGTTACCTTGTTCACATAAATGAGTAGCCTGTGGGGCGTAGAGGAGCAGGAACACACCTTATAATTGTATCATCTTTGGTCCGAGTCTGACCTGAAACTTTTGTGTTTTTCTCAATTCTTGTCACTCTCACCTGTCAAATAATGGCAACAGTTCAATATTGCATATACAATTATTTCACATGATGATCTGATTTCTTGTAAGGTACCTCAATAACCACCTCATGAACCTCTTTGCTGGAGCCTGGGAGACCCGAGATGTGTCTCCGCTTCCTGTTGACATCCCACAAGCCACAGACGATCAGGTGAGACCGCTTTTAGTAGTGCAGGCTTGATGTAGTAGTTTTTAGTGAGATACACTAATAAGATGACTTAAACGCAGAGTTTCACATTTTCTGTGTTTTTATTTTTTCATTAAATACAATTTAGGTACAAAAGTGCATAGAGCTGGTGAGTCGAGCCAAGAAACCTGTTATTCTGCTGGGTAGCCAAGCAACTCTACCTCCAACGCCGGCCGATGACATTAGGTAAAGAACTAATGTGTCACGCCCTCTCCTTTTGTATCCTGTGTCTTATATTGGTTCTGTCACTGTTTATTTCGTTGCTCACCATTGACATTAGAAAATGCTCAAATTATGTTGCTTTCAAAGCATTGAAGCATGCTTGATTTTACTTGGCAATGCACATCTGGGCAAAAATGTTTTCCTGCTTCATAGGAAGACATTGGAGGACTTAGGTATTCCCTGCTTTCTTGGGGGAATGTCCCGTGGCATGCTGGGTAAAGACAGCCCCATCCACATCAGACAGAACAGGCGAGATGCCCTGAAGGAGGCCGACGTGGTGATCTTAGCAGGTCTGGCATACATTTTCGCACCTTAAATCCTATATATTAACAGCAATAAGATAGCTTTTTGACTGGTCAACACAGTGGTTCTCAAACTGTGGGGTGCGCCCCTCTAGTGGGGTGCGGTGGTATTACAGGTGGGGCGCGGGCGGATTTTATTTTATTTATTTGTTATTTATTATTTTCTTCCTCCAAAGTGGGGCGTGACAAAAAAAGGTTGTAAAGTTTGAAATTCATATACATTTATTAATTCTGAAATTATTTTGGTTCCTCAAGGTTTCACAGAATGACAGCCGTTCTTTGCTAAAGTGAACTTAAACCAACTCTGGAAGTTACTCACTGTTTTGTTGAAATACTGTTGGAGGTTGAACGGCACTAGAAGCCAGTAAAGCTTCAGGCTTTCCAGAATTCCTCGAGAAATGTACATGAAAGGAACATTGTGTGTTGCGTTTGCAGGTACTGTGTGTGACTTCCGGCTGAGTTATGGCAGAGTTCTTAACAGACGCAGTAAGATCATCGCGATCAACAGAGATAAGACGCAGCTGCTGAAAAACTCAGATATGTTCTGGAAACCAACAATAGCAATTCAGGGTATGTTCACGAGTTCATGTGTCATCAAAGCTCTCTGGTGATTAGAATATGTCATTAAAAAAGACAAATGCTTTGTTACTTCCTCCATTTTCTCCACTGAAATTAAGTTTCTGGCACTGTTTACTATATATATGTATTGTTCCAGAATACTGGCAAACACGTTTTGTTATTGATTCATACACAAGGGTTGGACCATGTGGAAAATACGGTACATCCGAGTCTATAATGTAAATATTGCTTTATTCTAGGCGATGCTGGTTCATTCTTAGTACGGCTTTCCAAAGGCCTGAAGGGCCATCGCTGTCCAGAGGAATGGCCTCAGATGCTCAAAGCAGGAGATATCACCAAAGAAAATGTAAACAGGTAAGCAGAGAGGATACATTGTAAAAAAATCTGTTAAACCTCTGATCATATGATTTTTTGATCATAGAGAACAGATTATATCTTAAATATCGAGAAAGCTAGCACAATTTGATCAGTTATTGCAATGTGAATGTAACTACGAAATTGTGTCTCCATCACACAACCTACAGTATTTTTTTATTTATTTCAGGGCCAAAGCTGATGAGAAGACCGATCAGCACTTAAATCCCTTGAAAGTCCTCCACTGTGTGGATGAGCTGATGGCAGAGGACAGCATCATTGTTGCTGATGGGGGAGATTTTGTTGGGAGTGCTGCTTACATAATGAGACCAAGAGGACCAATGCGATGGCTAGATCCAGGTTAGAACTCGTAGACCAAACAACAATGTGTTCGCTAAAGAACTGTTGGGATTGAAGCAATGGATATTTGGTTATTTAAATGTGAGAGGAGAGGGCTTGCAATTTGATTTGTTGACTTCAGTTGTTTGTCGATTTGTTGGCTCACAAAGAGGTTACAGAAGTCGAAAATCACAAGACTATCGCAGCAATGTATCCTGAGGTCATTGTTGTGCTTTCTTAGCCGTCACAGTGACAGTACTCTACTGTTTGTTGTCCCTTCAGGAGCCTTTGGGACGTTGGGTGTGGGAGGAGGATTTGCCCTGGGGGCAAAACTGTGTCGGCCTGAATCTGAGGTATAGTATCGATTCAAGCATTTCTGACTGAGTGTTTTGTCTGATCATCTATCGATCAATGTTCACCCTTTTTGAATGAAATTCTACATTTCTGTGCTCTTCAGGTGTGGATAGTGTATGGTGACGGCTCCTCAGGATACAGTGTGGCAGAGTTTGACACATTCACTAGACACAAGGTAAAGTCACTTTCATACATTATCTGTACGCACACATTTACAAATATGGAATTAATACTGCAAATACATGAAAGTCATGCTGGTATTAATGTACAAATATTTTTTTTATTTTTATTATTCCCCCCCCCCAGACACCAGTTATAGCTGTGGTGGGAAATGACGCGTGTTGGAGTCAGATATCCAGAGAGCAGGTTCCCATACTCGGCAGCAACGTGGCGTGCGGCCTTGCGTTTACAGGTGTGCATTTTTGACATAGGAGGTTGAGCAACTTCTCTGATAGCTTGTAGGAATATGGATTTTAAATTCCATTCATGTATAATTAACTGGGCTGCTACTAACTGGCACATCATATTTTCTTCTCCTTTTTGCAGATTATCATATAGTGGCGGATGGTTACGGGGGTAAGGGCTACCTCGTAGGGCGTGAGGACGAGGACAGGCTTAGCGACATCATCAGACAAGCTCAAAGGGAAACCCAGGAGGGCAAGGCTACACTTCTCAATGTCCTGATAGGGAAGACCAACTTCAGAGAGGGTTCCATCTCTGTATAAGGCAGCTGTGGTTTCTATCAACTTCCCCTCTTCCCTTTGGCCCTTCATAGACTTTACTAGGCATAAGGCTCTGTGTGGGGTTTCAGAGAGTAGGGAGGTAGTGGTGGATACAGCCCTGCCCTCACCAGACCTATGCTAATCCTTTGTGCCCTTAAAGCCATATTTCCTCTTCTGTAAGAGGAAATTACTTTACAGTTTGCTGATCTCCTTTAAGAGTTAATGAACCATCTGTTGCAATATCACTTACTTCCCTCTTCAGAATTGTCAAAAATTAAACCAGTAAGACATCTGCAAACACCGGAGTCACGACTCTAATATTTCAATGTCAAAAAGGTGACTGTTTATAAACCTGCAGGTTCAGTTATTTACTCTTACGTTCTACTTAAGGGAAATACTACAGCTCCAGATCTGCCAGCCTAGAAACAAAGTCTTTTGTTGTGCATCATTCAACTTTCAGGTTAATGTTGTGTTGTGTAAGATAATCGATGCATTTTAAGAAGGGAAAGAGGGAAACGTATAAGCATCGTGCTTTAAGGGATTGTACCTCTTCAGGAGCTTTTAACCTTTAAACAGCCTATTATAACCATCTTGCAAATAAACCAGTGAGTGAAAATCCTTTGTGCAAGAGCATTGGTTTAAGTTATCTAATACGACCAGTATGCCTTTTTCTCCTGTTATCAAATGAACATGGAGTCTTTTTATGAGGAGACATGAAACCGTACAGCTGTAATATTCTGTATCGCTTGATGATTATAGAAATGTTAAATGGAAAATATTTTTTGAATGTTGAAATTTGACAAATGGTATGCCTTTATTTGTTTGATTGTGTCTTTGAATACATTGATATGTGTCGATTGAAAATGTGTCTGCTGAATCAGATATGTATTTGAATTTTTAATACTAACTTGCATTGATGTGGGTTATCGTTTCAAGTACGCCTATAAACAATATGTATGCACTATAATTCTATCTTATTTACTCACCAGGTGAACATGTGTGAATCATCTCACTCTAATATATATTGCTGTTTTATTTGGTACTTCGAGAGGGGTTATGTCAAATTGTTAATCCTACAATGTTAATTTGGGTTCATTCTCAAATAAATTTAAAAAAAGGAAGTGGGTGATGAGTGTGCTTTAAATACTTTTGTTATGTATGAAGTAGGATTTCTGCTTTGTGGCATCTCTAATAAGACACATGCCCTGAATTCTTTGGAAACACTATTATTAGGCTACCTGTACCCATGGTACACTTTCTGGGTAAATATTTAATGTACTAATTAACTACTAGTGTAATTCGTGGGGTCCATAACAATTTATTCACCTGGATTTGTTCTGATCAGGGAGCAAGCTGTAGCACTAGCAGAGTGGTTCAAATTGGTTTCATATGTCATATATTTTGGTATCGATTATAAACTTTACACAAGAGCATTGGCATATTTGTATGTCATTTTAAATATAAAAAAACGCAACCTGGTTTACACCAGACAAAACACTAAAGGATTTAAATAGCACATACTTTGATTGTATTAAGGGGCTGTGACTTTAACCCTGAATACTTAAAATGCAGTTTCCATTTGAAACAGGGGATGGCAGGCTAGTAGTAGTTATCCTGAAGTAGTCTACGTATACTGACGTGCTACTGTTTGGCATACCTTATGGGAAACAAAAACAACAACAACAAAAACACGTATGTATTCCGGGGAAAAAGGCCATCTGGGAAGTTGCATGCTGCGAAGTGTATCGATAAATGCCAGTTCAATTGTATTTTTGTATTTCAAAATCTAAATATTGCATTATGTATATTGCTTGCTTTCAAACACATGAGTAAACACAAGCACGTGGTAGACCTAGCTGAATGATCTATTTCTTTGTTGTACTTGTATAAATTGTCCACTCAACGCCTTGCACACAACGTCTTAAATAAGCCTATATTGATTCCACAGCTTTCTGAATAATGCCTCCATAGATTAGAAATAGAGAAGCGTTGTCTCTGAACGGCTGCAATCTGCAAAACAATTTAATAGAGGAAGCAACAGTTTGTGATGTACATAACATCTTATACTGCATATACAGCTCATTGTACTTAAGGTTGTCATAGCTGTCTTTCCCTTGCCTGACGTCTCTTTGCTGCTTTCAAGTGCTCTTTGTTAATATCCCCTTCCTAGCTTTAAAATGCCAAATGCGTGTTTTGTAGTAAATACTATTCATTCAAAACAAAAACTAGATGCACATGAATAAATTACTACACATATTACGGTATTTATAAACCCTATCCCTATTGCCATTCATCAAGACAAATTCCACACGCGGCACCGGGAGGAACTATTCGTAATGCACTTGAACGCATCACAGAGCTACAGGCGGTGACTTCAACAGATCCGCAAAACTTAAACAGTTTGTCGGGGCAGCCAGGAAAGTCGAGAGCATTTCTGGCGTATACCGGCACTTTGGGGTAGTGGCGAAATCTTTTTAGCTAAAAAGATCGGTTGACAACAAATAGATGCTGATTTAATCACTCTTTTCTTCAGAATGACGACTAAAACGGAGGCAGTGTCGGGCTCTTGACAACGTCGGAGATAGTTAGCGTTAGCTAACTTAACGTAGCTTAAAGCAACAAAAAACACGTTAGCTTTACGCTCGTTGTTGGTTATTGTTTGTCGGGGTTTCTTTGTTCGTTATTCTTTTGGCGATACAGCACCCGTTACGTATCACCAGGATAGCATTACCGCCATCTGAAGGTAAAAAAAGTCGCAACTAAAGTCGATGTCCGAGCTCGTTAACGTGGCTCACGACTCGACTTTAGCTGACTGAGTCTCGTTTTAACCAAAAGAAATACTCTTTGGACGGGAAATAAAACACCGGGGACATTAGCTTAGCGTCACATATACCAAGGTAAGTAACGTTGATGGTCACGTTTGAACAGAATTTGTATTTATTGTGTGACCTGTAACTGGCAGTTGTCTGCTCAGAGATGAATACGACTTTTCATGAAAGTTGACTAACTTTCCGCACATGCTTGCTGTTTGGACTGTGATTTAATGTTAAGAGTTAAGAAATACAAACCTTAAGGAAACACCAGCTACTCAGCAGTTTCCAGCAACAATATCATCTCAGTAACTGCTGTTTAAATGGATAACAGCATGTGACATCATTAAGGCAAGGTGTGTTGCAAGGAAGGACATTTATGAATTGCTTCCTGTTGGCAAACATGATGATGGCTTAAAGTAGGACACGTGGATACACCGTTTTCATTTGCCACGACCCTTTAACCTGGCTGGAATAGATAAGATGACAGCCAACACAACATATACACGCCACACTTAACTTTGCATATTTTGTGTGTGGTTATCAGAAGATGGCATGTGGTTAATCCTGTTTCTGTTATAGGTATTGAATGGCCTCCATTGTTACAGTGAAAACTGAGAAGCGACCTACAGATGATTCTCAGGATGCGGACACTAATGCCAAAAAGCCCAGGTAAGCTCAGGGAGCCAGCTGCAAACTCCTAGCCATGACTCATGCATCAGTTTTGACTACAGGGCTGATTCAAATCTAGGTTTTAGTTTAACGTTACATGTTATTCTGCTTGCAAATGCATTGTGTAATGCTGTGTGGAAGGATTTGATAAGCACCGTCTTTGAAATTGTCACTGTTTACTCTCTGCATGACCCAAAGGAAACTGCTACCCAGCCTGAAGACCAAGCGAGCCCCTGAGCTCGTCCTGGTGATTGGCACGGGGGTAAGCTCGGCAGTGGCCCCTCAAGTCCCTGCACTCCGCTCCTGGAAAGGCCTCATCCAGGCCTTGCTTGATGCAGCCAATGACTTTGACCTGCTAGAGGAGGAGGAGAGTCGACGTTTCCAAAAACACATGCAGGAAGATAAGAATTTGGTTCATGTGGCCCATGACCTCATTCAAAAACTTTCCCCGGTAAGTCTGCCGGAGCCTTTTTTCCTTGCATTTCCTCTCTCCACCACCCTGTTGCACATGTACAAACACATGGCAGCCAGGCTGTCAGCCCACCGTCCTTTCCCTCAGCCAGGGACATTTTGTCTTTAACTTTCATGGATTGAGATGAGACATCTTAGCCTTATCTCATTTAAAAGACCTGGAGCTAATAACCACATGACTTGTTTGTGAGACTTTGTGTTGAAAAATAATTTTGGTCAATACAAAGGTTTTAATCAGTTGCTTTGAAATTGATCACACATGCAAGCAGACCTGTTTACTGTTTCTCAGTCATTGTTATTGAAAACAAAACGCTCTGAAGGCACACAAGCTGAACACATTAGTGTTTACCTTAGTCAATAAGGGTGACAGCAAATATACAGCATACAAACCTGTATTGAACTGATTTTCTTTGCATATTTTTCAAATTCGTATATATATTTTTTTACTTTAAACTGAATGTTTTTACAGATTAAACCTTCACTGCTGCGTAATGGGTAGTAATGCAGAAAGCTACAATTACTGTATAGTTTGGCTGGTCAGGCCACTGATGCTTCAGTTTTATCCAAAGTCCACATTGAAAAGAACTTCCCCAAACTGTGTTTAGAGAAGCAGTGCCAACATTTAAATGTTCCTATTATTCAGTCTGGTTTTCACTTTGTTCATGTCCTGTTCTTGGTGTCGGTAATAACTTACGCAGCCAAATTCAGTCTGGTTTAAGAACAGAAACTATATATATATATATATATTATCTATCTTTTACAGAACCTTGCAGCTCTCAATCAACACAATTGCTACAAATTAATTGACAACAATGCAGACGATAAGGACATTTCTGTATTTCCATATTACTCTGTTTTCTTGCTATCTTTGACCGGTCTGGTCTGGAGCACGGCTGGCAGATGGGAGCCTTAATACAGTTTGCCTCCTGTGTTAGTCATGTCTCATCGCACTTTTGACATTGATAAAACGCTTTGTTTCTCCCCTCAGCCTGTTGTCACAAAGGGAACAACCAAGCAGCGCTTTTATGGCTTTATCCAACATGTTTATTTCGATCCGCAGTCGCGCAGACACCAGTCATTGCTGTTGGCTACAGACACAGCAGGCTCAGCATGCTGAGGGGGAAAAAACAAGCATAGAATAATGTGAGCCACTCAGCCCCCTCACCCAGATTTTCCATTCAGACCGTTAAAGCACCACCCAAACAGTAAAATACAGTAGAGGAGTTTAAAGTAAATCCATTCACAAAACCCATCTGCAAGTGTGTGAATCAAAGTGTTTCCCAAGGCATATAATATAGACATTATGTCCTAATATCAAAATACCATAAGAAAATCAAAGCATATGAAGGTGTGAGAGACCTGCCGTCGGTCCCTTTTAATTCCAGTAAAAGCTGTAAGAGTTGAACCCACTTTTCAAGGAATTGTGTGTCAAGTGGATTATGGTGGTTTGCAGGCTCACAGTTTCAAGTAATGAGGGTCATCTGAAGTAATAAAAAAAATAAAGAGAATGTTTTTGCTGTAAATCCTCTTACAGCCTTGACCGTGGCAAAACAAAAACTAGGCTAATAACAACTTTGCAGACTAGTTTATGTGCCCAATTCAGGCAAGAATTATAAACAATGTTTTCCGCAGGGTCATTGAGGTTTTGCCGGTGTCTGTATGAGCCTTTCTGGAAAACGGAGCTCCCTTGGGTCCTCAGCAATACACCTGCCATGACATAGTCATATATTGCAGATTCAGATGTTACACACACTATTTATTATAGGTAAAATACAATGATTTATTATTTATGAAACTATCGAGCATTATATATAACCGAAGCATAGGCGAGATGCTTCCATGGGTCGTGACTGCGTCATCAGCGGTAACTTAATGGCAGTATGAATACAGCGCAGAGCAGAAGCCATTAGTATCTAAACCCTGGACCTACAACCGATGGATAATTGAGAATTATCAAATTTGGACGGAGCGCTTCCATTTTAACCGGCGCAGCCTTTACAGCACTCACTCAACGGTCCCGGAAACACACCAACCAATTACATGCGTTGTAGATTACATCACATGATGCTACTCAGCCAATTAAATATGTGTATTGTGATTAGCATTGCAGCTTGAGTGAGATATAAACAGACGTGGTGAGAGGCCGAACACGGCGAGTAGTACGCAATCAAGTTATTTCACCTGGCGTTCTCCAAGCAGAGAAAAACGTTCAAACCAGCTCTTTTAACCAAGAATGGACAGACTATTTTGGGTTCATTCTTCCAATGGACTGTTTCAAACCAGTGTCTCATATGTTCCGAAACGGTGACCATTACTAAAAGCGGTAATGTGAAGCGCCACTACGAGAACGAGCACAACTCTTTTGGGCAAACGTACCCACTTAAATCTGAAATGAAGGCACATCAAAATAAACTATCTAAGAGACCAACATGCTCAGAATCCTAATGCGTTAATTCACTGTCCAACAATGAAGTTAACAAAGAGGATCATTTATTATCCAGTTAAATTTGAAAACTAACGCTAAATATTGTCGGGATATTATTCAATTTAACTTTATTTATTTGATTTCAAAGTTGACTAGATAAATATGTTAATATGCTAGGCTACTTCAATATACGGGACTAAATCAAGTTAGACATTATTCTGATGTTCGGCACCTTTGCATGAGGACATTTTCTCGAACTGGACCTCGTTAAACATTAATGGTATACACCTGCTGTAGGCTACCCCCACAGTGAAGAAAAAGAAGTGAAGAAAAGTTTGGTTGTAAACAATGTTCATATCCAGCATCCATGTAATTCAGCTTTAGCGCGCTACATTCGGCATCCAGTAGGAGAAGGTAAATAAATTAATTTATATTTATATACATTTATTTATTGTAATTTTCCAGTAGCAACAGCCCTGTGAAAAGTCAACATGTGTTACTGAATGCATGTCCACAGTAGGGCAGTCCAGAGCTAGCATGTGTTGAATAAATAATCTAGTTCAGAACGAATCTTGAGTTGTTTACTTGCACGTCATTTTGTGAGACAGCCCACGGATCAGGTCGGGTGCTGTAGACAGTAGATGTGGATAATGAGCTTCTTCCTGTGGCAAGGACTCCCGCTGTTGAGCCCATTAGAGCTGTAATCTCTGGAAGTCAGCATAACATTTCCGTGCTAGGATCAGCGTGGTCACTACCTGCCTCTACACAACCATTGGCTATTCTTAGCCGCCCAACACTGTCTCTTCTTTTACAACGTGCTCTGCCAGGTAAAGTAAGATTTAGACTGCCCATAATCTCTCAACAGACTCAGGTGGTGTGTGAGATGATGCTTGAAGAGCTGTGGACGGGATTAGCCAGGGTGATGGTGGGTTCGCTACAGAACCACGTCACCCTGGAGTAGACATGTTGGGAAAACTGGCACACACCTGAAACACCCCTGAAGTCTCACTTCAAGTTGAGGCTAGTTGGGATTTCTGCCGAGGGCAGCGAGAACAGGAAGTCTTCTTGAAACAAAATAAAGCCTGGAGCACATGACTATATATGAGTCAGTACTCAAGTTTGGGCCTGAGCTCCTGATAACAGTAAAGATAGGATAAATAAGCAAGTTAGTTATTATCTTTTAACTTACTTCTTTAGGATACTAGTTGCACTATCCCGTTTGTCACTGTTACACTGCAGATTTCCCCACTGTGGGACAAATACATTATTTACATTTTTATCATAAGCTGATGCTTTTATGAGCGCTGATTGAATATACAGCTTCATACTCTTATTTTGATAAAATGATTTAAGAAAAACATTTTAATTAACCTTTCTGTATGTTCATACGGGGAAATTACACAACACTGTTGGTCATTTTCTCCAGTATTTGTGGGAGCAAATATTCTCTGGTTCCGCAGGTTCCATTGTGCTTCTAATCTTGAACGATAACTCATACTCAAACTGGACTCAAATGTACGCTTATTTTAAGACACACATTGTCAGGTCACAAGGTATGATAAGTAAAACTGTGTACTCAAGAGTTCAATGCTATGAAAAGACAGCTTGTTTTGTGAACGTGTACTTGATATCATGGTTTCAGTCATTTGACTATGGCCATGTATTTCAATATTTTACCATGAAGAAAAAAAAAAAAAGTTCCCCTAAAGGTAATTCTTCTCATGTTCAAACAATTGAAACATGCCCTTTCCAGTGAATGTGTGAGTGCCAAACACTAACAGGGTCAGGGGTTAATTTCCTTGTGAGGCCACACTAAGAATACACTCGGGGTACAGTAACGTTTTGACCAAGTTGTACCTCACAATGAGACTTTAATCTCTTAATTGTTTCCGCTCAAGGTTATTTTTATGAATCAGTTTTCAGTTGGTACACAAAGCATTTTTAGGATAGAAAGAAAACTCTGGAGAGTGCAGATTATGTTGTCCATTCTTGTGTCGGCATACTCTGATGTGAGACAGAAGCTGTCTTACTTTGCAGCAACAGTGAAAGACTACTTCAGAAAATAGGTGTGATACCATTTGACCTCAGGATCTAAGCTTCAGTGATCAATATTTATGTATTTCTCATTGCACGGGTCACAGTGGATCAAGGTTCAGCTGCTGCACTTCCCTTTTCAGATGTTATCATATTATGATCGAAGTATAAGTAGGTAGATGCAGTCCATCATTGTATGTTGCCAATGTACGCTGTATGTCAATAAGTGCTGTGAAACTGACATTTTGTATTTATTTATTTTTAACAGAGGACCGGCAACGTGCGATCCACGTTCTTCAAGGACTGCCTGTATGAGGTGTTTGACGATTTGGAGTGTAAGATGGAGCATGCTGGGAAACATCTCCTGCGCTCAGTGCTGCAGCTGATGGAGAGCGGTGCCCTGGTTCTCACCACTAACTTTGACAACCTGCTGGAGATCTATGCAGCTCACCAGGGCACCAAGCTGGAGTCTTTGGACCTGACGGACGAGAAGAAGGTAAACACTGCGTGGATTGCGTTTATGGCATTGATCAGACGAGTGCAAAGGTCACCAAAGCAAGCTATTTATGTTCGGACAGGCTCAGATTGTAGGAGTTTTAAAAGTCAGTTATATTTTCACTTTTTTTTTTTTTTTAAATCACAAACACTAGTCTGGAGAGCAAACATGATCGAAGGTAAATCTTCCTCAATAGTATGTTGCCCTCTGAGCATATGGGTCACAGTCTGTTACATTGACCAGTTTTAGATAACGCTTTGACCTGAAAGAGCATATTGTCCCTGAGCAGTGGAGGAAGGTTAAAGTTCTAACCATTACTCAGCTGCTGTCTATTTTTATAGATTGAACAATATTTGCTTTATGTCAAGAAGTGTTTGTTTTCCTACTATACAGGTTTGTTTCATGTTGATTAATCATCTAATTTATCTCCCAGTTTAAAGCAAGGTTGATTATTTGTTAAGTAGAACATAAATTTGCAAGACGTGGTCAGAGTTTTCTGGGAGACCTGTTGCTTTGCCTCTCAGTCCTGGTATTTATGCCTCGACTCCATCAGGGCTAATATCCTCTAACTGCTGTTCAGTGATTTACCTCCCTGCCCAGCCAGAACAGGATTGAGTGCAATGAACTGTGTGCTGATGTGTGTGTGTGTGTAGGTGTTGGAGTGGGCTCAGGAGAAACGGAGGTTAAGTGTCCTGCATATCCATGGTGTTTACACCAACCCAAGTGGCATTGTACTGCACCCTGCAGGCTACCAGAATGTACTGAGGAACACTGAAGTCATGGTGAGCCCTGTGGTTGTTTCTGATCAAAGGAGTGTATTCTGCAAGAGTGTCTCCTTTACACTCTAAATTTTAAATGGTAGGTTTTGCGTAAGTATAATAATATATATATTACCGTTGCTTTCAACAGCGTGAGATCCAGAAGCTGTACGAGACCAAATCGTTTGTGTTTCTCGGCTGCGGACGCACGGTCGACGACACGACCTTCCAGGCGCTTTTCTTGGAGGCGGTCAAACACAAGTCGGACCTGGAGCACTTCATGCTCGTGCGGCGGGAGGACGTGGGCGAGTTCAAGAAGCTGCGCGAAAACATGCTGGACAAGGGCATCAAGGTCATCTCCTATGGAGACGAGTACGGCGACCTGCCCGAGTACTTCGAGAGGCTGGCCAATGAGATCTGCAACCGCGACGTGTCCACCAACGGCTGGGGTGAGGAGGATTAAAGAAGTTTTTTGTAGAAGATGACATGTTTTACAGTTAAACTTTGGGTTTTAACGCGTCTTGGGGAGACTTCATATCGTCCGTAAACTCAGAGCGCCGATTCTGGCCCCCACCCCACCTGTTGCTGCTTTACAAAAGCATCATTCAACCCATCCCGCTGGACCAACACGTCACACCCATCTGGTCGGAAAAGCAGAACACTGAAAAAGGAGAAGAGCTTCTTTTTACAGCTGCCCGTAACAATCTGCCTCGTTGACACTGTTGCTAACGGGAATGAGTGCATAGATGAAGACTTTCTATATGTATAATCTATCTGCATGTTTTTGTGTACTGGCTGTGAAAACAAATGTCCTTCTGGGATAAATATGAATCTATACAGCCCGTAAAAATAGCTATATCACGTCTGTGGCTCTGAAGGTGCTTTCCCAAGGAAAAAATAACTCCGGATGAAGTGCAAATGACTTGATCAGGGTTATTTTGTTCTCCATTTGGGTTTGACAGTCTTTTATTTTTATTTTTTTTACCGCAAAACCTGCATTTCAAACTAGAGGTGTGGGGTATGAAAGAAGTGGGCATTTACAACCTATACTAAGACCTAAAAATCAAGAAAGAGGGGACTCTGCTGCTTGATTTTGACCATTGTGCTCTCGGAAAAGAAAATGTAGAATTCATTACTTGCCTGCATGTTATTATAACGGTCTTTTTTCTTCATCTTTATCTACAGGGTCTCCTTCACAAACTGAGGAAGAACAGCAAAACGGCTTTAACACACAGAAAAGCCTCCTTCAAGGTTAGGACTGAATGCTTCTTTGACTTCAGGCAGAGGCCACTTGCAAGAGACATTTCCAGAATAATACAATAAACGCACTGTCAAAGGCTCTTGTTTTCTGACTGCATGCTGCTAGATAGAAAATTCAAGTCTGTTCTGGATTTTCAGTATCAAACGACCTGCTGGCATTCCTTGACACGTATACATACAACTGAATTCGCAGTATTGCATGCATGGCTGTCAGTCAACATTGCAGTTGATGCTCTTTGTTTCTCAACTTTACACTCAAGCCCCTTCCTTCTCTTTTTGCCCCAGACCATCATTCTTGACAGGCACAGTCGGGATCAGTATCAGTCATTTTCCTTCACAGCGCCGCCATGAGATCGGTCTACTTTGAGTAGTACTCAAGTCTGATTTCAATCAATGGATTTAGGTATCAAGGAAAACTACGGACTACGAGGGACAGAAAAGCCATTTCAGTGTTCCGCAGGTGTCTGATTGTCTTATTAGTTCTTGTGTAAAAGGGAAAAGGAGAAGTTTAAAGTAAATCGTCAAGGCCAAAAACCAACTGTATTTAAATGTTTTCAACATTTGGGAAGCGACAGTTAAAGTATGCCAATTATGGATTAGTTCTAACTTTAGCTTCACAAAGTATAGATCAGAGTCCACTGACTGTTGCATTGATTCATTGTTTGGATTACAATAAATACAATCAAATGCACTGCATCACCTTGACCTACCGCCTTGTGAGAGAAGCTGTAACACACATCACGTGTTTAACTGAACGCAATCTTGGGGGGTCGACATGTATGAGGACCGTCTCCGTCACACTCGGCCCTGAAACCAGTAAAACTTGATTTGCACACTACTGGGCAGGGAATTGGGACGGATGGTTACTTGGTTTGCAAACACATTAAGAATCTGTCCTCAGAGTATGTTTTCATAGCAGACATCTCCCAGCCAGTAGCCACTCCTCTGCTGAAAATGATCTTTGTAAGCCTTTTTATTTTTTTTTATTTGTAATACTTGCCTGTGTTTTCTGACAGTATTTATTAAGTACTATTTTCAAAATAAAGATTTCCGTATCCCATTTGTCCGGTCATGTTTGCGTGTGTAATGAGGGTCACGGTAACACATGACAGAACAAGTTCCACTTTACAGGCTGCATATAGCAGCTTTATTTAGAAATGTTTACATTCTCATAAATTAGCTCAAATCGCCTGTATAACTTGATTCTTTCATATTGCACTACCACAAATTAAAGGGGGCTGGTGACATTTAAGACTTCTATTTCTTCTTACAAATGAAGAGTAAATTAGAGCGGGGAAAGCATAAATAAAAGGCCCACAGAACTTAAGTCTGGACAACCTGTAGGAACTAAAAATATTTACAAAATATCTTTCCGCTTCTCATCAACTATAAACCGAGGAATCAGTCTCAATTTCGTAATGAAAATGTGTTAGGTAGGCAGGGCGCTCTGGGCGATGACGCCCGTAGATCAATTAATCCAGAACTAGTGTACCACCGTTGTTAGAGATCCTTTTCATTTGACGCAGTACATTCACTTCAGCGCCGATATCCATGCCCACTATGTTGTAAACGGATTTAGACTCTTGTGTTTTTTACCTGAACTGCCATGATACTCTTGATGGATAACTACCCATGTAGTGAACACGTTAACTAAGAAGACGGGAGACAAATAGGCACTATGGTCACTAAGCTTTCCTCAGAGGCAGACAGCTGCTGAAATGTCACATCCAGCAAGCCTTCACCACCTGACCTCATTTACATGAAGAGGGGAAAACTAACTGACAAAATGCCAGGCCGGGAGTTTTGTTTAAGTCTTTACTGTGTACACCAATAAACTGATGTTTTCAGCCTAGGTCCATTTAGTCAGCTAAAATGTCATCTGGATGTGACTGGTCTGAGGTACTTTCAATGCAGGCCTAGAAGTTTAGACATGATTCAAGGGGAGGCCCCTCTGGCTTTTTTTTTTTTTGTTGCAAAAATGTTTCGTCTTTCAAGGTACACGCTTGTCCTTTACCGGGAGAATAAAGTCCTGTGCATGGCACGCGTTATTTTCTTCATTTGACGCAAAGTAGAGAGGGGCGGGGCAAGATGAGGAGGAAAAGGCAGGTTAGCGGGGCCGGACCATCGCGCAGCGGTGTGGCAGAAAGGTATCGTTGGCTTTGTTGCGACGATGAATGAAAACGGCAGAACATGCAGTCACTCAAGCCTTCATCAGGGCGCTGACCACGGCGCGGGCGTTGAGGCTTTTCAGGTCGTTGTAGGTCTGCCCGGTGCCCACGAACACGATGGGCTGTCCTGTGATGTAAGTCATGGAGATGGCAGCGCCGACCTGTGGAGGAAGACGGATAACACATGAGTGCTCCCGACTCAATGAAAGTCAATGAAAGATTAAAGGCTGGGTAGGAATGTACGCAAGATACCTTGTCGTCGATGGTGTCAAACTTAGTGAGAACAATTCCATCAATGAGGCGAGGCTTCTCAGACATGGAGTGGTCTGCCAGAGCCTGATTGAACTTTACCTGAGGAGACGAGGACATAAAAGTCATTCATGGGAAAAAAAACTGATGACACTAGTTAATATGTATGGCACTCTGCTTTCCATCTCACTGAGTGCAGAAGAACTTGCATCTGTTCACAATGACTTAAATGCAACAGTAGAACACTGACCTCTGCTGGAGAGTTTAAGAATAACAAATCCATTTTAGAGCGTTTTCTTTTTCAGTATCATTGTCTAGCAGGTGGTCACATCATTATATATACTGTGGGTTAAGGGATTTGAAGCACTCCTTGATTTTCAAATGAAAATACAATGACACTGACTTCCCAGACTTCTTCTCAGTACATATTGTGTTTGAACAGCTAAAGTATGATTTTGTGATCCGTCTTACCAGCTGGTCAACGGCCTCGTTGCCCACCAGAGCCTCTCCAACAAACAGAACTAGATCGGGCATGTTGACCGCTATAAGTTTGGCCAGGGCCGTCATAAGGGGAGCGTTGTCCTGCATACGCCCAGCAGTGTCCACCAGCACCACGTCGAAGGCCTGGTTGCGAGCTGTGTGGATGAAACGCAGATGGTGTCCGTGTGATTTTTACCATATGGGTGATATTAATCATTAATGGAAATGGCAAGTGGATTCTGCAAAGAACCACAGCTTCACACATAAGAATTACTCAACGGGAAAGAAAGTATTGTACCGTAGGCAATGGCCTCCATGGCAATTCCAGCAGCATCCTTCCCGTAGCCCTTCTCATAGAGCTGGACTACCGGGCGCCCTTCGTGGTGCTCTGGGGGATGCAGAGAGTTCAGGCGACGCTGATGAGTGCGGAGCTGCTCCACGGCTCCGGCACGGAACGTGTCACAGGCAGCGATCAGCACCGTGAAACCGTTCTCTATCAGCCAGAAAGAGATCTGGAGCAAGACAGATATGTCTCCATTAAATACACACAAAAGATGGAGCTATGCACAAAATTATGAAAAAAATAGCATGTTTAGAAACACAATTTGTTTGTTTTCACTCAAATGAATTCTAAATCAACCAGGACTGAAAGCTTAAAAATTACTACTTTAATTGGACATTTTAATAAACTCCTCCCTCAAATCCTTAACCAGGAGGATTTGGTAAATGAAGACTTTTTTCACCAACATTTAGGTCAAGTGCTGAACTGAAGGATCCATCTTATAAACGCTGTACAGGTGCGCTGGTTTAACTATATATGCGTAGTAGTCAAACAATTAAGTTTCAAATAGGGATTTATTTACTAAAGGATTAGAATGTCAGTTTGAGTACACTTTACTCTGAAGAGCCTCTCTGTGCCTTCAGTGCACGTCCTTTAAACCCACTCTGAATCCATGTGCTACTGACGGAGCCAAAACGAAAACACTAGCTATACACGACCACAAACTCTCACAAAACGAGGCCAAACACAGAGAAATTCCCGCATGGGTAAATGGTGAGCAAACCACAGGAACACTGGAGGCACATGCATCTGTTTAGAGCACATGTTGTTACCCTTTTAACAATGACGGCTCACCTTGGCCAGGTTGGTGGACTTTCCAACCCCGTTGACGCCGCAAAAAGTAATGACGAAAGGCTGTCGTTGCTTCTGGGCCTCCATGACATCTCTCAGAATATCCACCCTACGCTTGGGCTGCAGGATCTGCACCAGGGAGTCCTGCAGGGCCAGCTTTACCGTTGAGGCCACAGCTACACACAGACACACAACATGTTAAGTTCTCCCTGAATCGTGCAGTCATACTGCTATTCACTGACACAAATCATCTCATATAGTTACAAAGACATCATTATAGTTACTACATTGTGCTTTTGGACGAGGGCAAGAGCACCAGAAAGGGGAAAGACCCAAATATATCTATCAATATGATCATTACATTCTTGAATCATCTACAACGTAAAACATTCACTTGGTCTTCCAACAAGTACAAAATATTGGTCTGAGCAACATTGTAAATTGCATCCTCAATTTACTTCGACGTTACAACGTATTGAAGAAAGTGGGCGGGGCTTGTGGGTATGGATAAGCGTACTTACTGGTGAATGTGCCCATGACTTTGCCCTCCAGTTTTTTGGCTACAGAGTCACAGAGCTGGTAGGCGATTTCGGCTGCTACATTCTTTGCTGTGGGACACAAAGAAGGAGAAGAAGGAATAGCAGAGAGTGCATTGCGGAAAAACCAGAGAGTGAGTGAGAGTGTACGGTGCCATCGTACCGATGAGGTGGTCCTTCATCTTCTCCAGTACTGACTCCATGTCCTCCCGGCTCAGGCTCTTGGAGCCCACCAGGCCCTTCAGCATCCCAAACATACCCCCAAAACCGCCACCTTTTTTGGAGCTGAAATCGTGAAACAAAAGGTCAATGGGCAAATTAAATTTGACACGTAAAGCAAAATCTGTCCACTTTCTGTCAAGTTTAAATATATAATAATATACCCAGAAACAACAGTGTACCATTTGAGTACTCTCTTACCTTATCTTGCTTTTTTCACTAACAACCACTCTCTCCTCTTCCTCCTCCATCTCCATCTCCTCATCACTGGGCTCGTAGTCCACAGACTGCAGCTCACCCTTCATGGAGTTTAGCTGCATCCCCTGAAACACAACCAGGACATTGAGGGCTTTTATATATTTTTTCTCCTTTTATTAATGTATTTTAACGTTATTGTTGTACCGAATACATGTCTTTTTAACTAGAAAACATTCTTTGGGTGGAGCGGGTACATACCGGGTCAAATTGTGCTTCCTGGTTCTGTCTGCTACCATTTAGGGAATCATCTCCATTCCTATCGCTGAAGTCCAGCACCTTGGTGCTTTTACCGCCCATGTCCCAAACACGCATTTGCTTCTCCCTTGGCTTCTGAGGTTTCGGGGACTTACTGCGAGTAGGATGACAGAAAAGCAGAATGAAACAATCAGAAATAAGCAATTAGACATGTTTTACACTGGGCAACTATCATTTTAATGCTTATTGATGGTATTTATTTATTTAGACATAAATTAATTGCATATCGCTGAAATGAGACTCTCTGACTGGATACAAATCGCTCCATGCATGCCCATTCTCCTCTGCTGCTAGAAAGTCAGCTAAGTTAACCCAAATCCACCAGTACAAATATAAACAGAACTTGCTTGACATTCAAGAATGCGTTTTCTCTTACGTGGCTTTTTCAGTGGCTACCGCCGTGTGCTTGCGAAAGAATTCCTCTCGATTCTTCTGTATGTCTGTAAAGCCCGGGGTGCCGTTCTCAACCACCTTTTGCCCAGAGGATGGGGCCTTGCCTTGATCCACTTTGACTGGCTCAGCTGCAGGAGCTGGAAAAAATTGGAACATCAAATCAAGTCGGGATTGAAACAAAAATAATGTCACAGGGGCCATTTCGTAGGAGATATTTGAGAAGAGCATCTACCAACAGCACCTACCCTCCTTTTTGGTATTTTTATTCTTCTTGCCACCTTGTTCCTTGACCTTTTCCCCACCCTTGGTCTCAATCATTGACTTCACAGTTTTTTGGGATTTCTCGGACTCCTTAAAGGTCCGCATGGAAGCAGGGCTCCGAGCTTTGCTGCCGTCCTCCGCCTCCCTTCATGTAAACATTTAGGGCAGGACACAAATCGTTCTGGTTAACGAAGCATCCTTAACATCTTGTTAAAGTAATTATATATGATACATGTAGAAGGGGCACCATGACCCCTTGAGTTGAAGTTCTTCATTGCAGGAAATCTTTTCTCTTTACCTGAGAAGTATCTGGAAGTCATCTCCAAATGCAAAGCTGTTGTTGATTAGCTTCAAAGCCCCCTTTTGCTCCAGCTCATTCTTATAACGATCCCTAAAATGGAGCTGCACGTCATCTATGAACTTGTCCACGTAGGTCAGCGTCAGGATCTTTTGAAAACCCACCTGGACGGAGACAAGGGGTAAGGCAACAGTGGTCAACCTTTAAAGCATCAGAACACAACTCTGTTATGCTTGATTGTAAGCGAACGACTTTGCAGTTGAGGGACTTACCACAAAAATCAACTCAAACTCATTGTCGAGTTTGTATTTCAGACTCAGGGCCTCGTGAGTATATGAATTGTTCCCACTCCGCTCCTGTAAAAGCACACACACACACAGTTGACCTGTCAACAGCAGCTACACACACACACACACACATTGCGTGGCCGCTAACACTTTACAGCTGGCCCAAAATGAGTCTCCATAGCAAGATGAAAGAAGTCACTATAGCAAAAAACTGTCAAAATGCTCATGTTGAGGATATTCACAGCGGTTTACAACGCTGCCGTTACGCAATAAGCTAACGATTACCTTTTAGCGTTAGCATTAGCTTCCAGAGCTACAGAGAGAATTAGTCAAACACAGGACTGTCTGTTCAAAGGCTTTTGTTTCGGTCACTATGTCCCACCTGAAGGATTACGGAGCGGATCAAGGCGTTGACAGGCCCGGCGAAGGATTCAGTGACCCCGGCTCCCTGAAAACACCACAACACGATCCCTCCTTTGCTGAAGATGGTGAAGAAATCTAGCATCTTGACACCGAGGATCTAGAGAGAAATAAACGTACACGGAGAGAGACAAACGGATGAAGCGGAAGCCCTGCGACACACGAAGGGGTCTGCGAACATTTAGAGCCGTCGTACATACTCGTCAGACTATTTAATCTCACCAAAATATTAGTCGAATTGATGTTAAATCCCCCACGGGTAAAATCCGCCACCAGAGCAAAACTGTTTTAGACACGTCAGACGCGAAACCCGGAAATGACGAGTCGCTACTTCGTCTTCTTCTCTTGATTTAAACGGCGGCTCGCAGGCAGCTTGAGGTGCACACCGCCACCTACAGACCAGGAGGGTGTAACGACACATCGTTGTGTATAAAAAGGAAAAAAAAGTACATTTCATACTCCTTCTGTTCCCAGAATTTTAACCAGATCCCATTATCCCATTCCTGTCCAGCCTCTCTTATTGTATCATGCAAAATGTGTCTTTCTGCTTCACACAGGTTGCAGTACAATTCAATATGTTAAACATGTTCTTTTCACTACACAGTTACCACACTGTTCATTTTTTCTCCAGCACAATCTTAGTTCAGCCCCTCCTGTCTGTTACTTTCTAGTGCTTAATGGTAATGTTTACTTTATTGCTTAGTTTGTTTTCATCGTATCGATTGGTTTTATCGTTTTATCTATTGTACTATTTTATCAGGGTTTAACTTTTGTTTTTTTTTCTGTTGTTTTCTTGCCTTACTTCTCCTGCTTTGTCTGTCAAAGCACTTTGTAAACTCTATTTTAAAAGTGATGTACTGCTGTTTTGCTATACGGATTTCTGTATTTTGTGATACCTCCTTCCGTTTTTGTCTTCATCCCACTTTGTCTGCCACCTCTCTATTCCTTTCTTTATAATCCCTGCTTTTCCCTCTGCCAAGTGGTCTTGGTACAGCCATTTAATTGTGTAAGGCCATTTATGCAAGATGACCAACCCATTCCTTTTCAGCCCTTCTTGTGCTGGGACCCAGAATAACTGGACTTATACACCACCTCTGTGTAGCTCCAGCAAACATATAAACAGTTCAATGAGTACTTCACTTATTATTATGTTTTGACTGTTTGCTCTTAATGGCAGCTTCAAATGTCTTAAGTTGTGTTTGTATTTCTACACAACTGAACGGAATAACCTGGTCAAGATAATGAGAAGTGCAACACAGACACAATACAGACGATACTTCAATTGTGTGTAAAACAGACACAATAACTGTGACCTTGAATGGCCGCATGATTTGACATTAACATATTGGTGGTTGTGGATTTCAACGGTTCATATTGTCCTTCCTCTTGTTTCTTCTCAATAAAATAATGCAACCATCCAGATGAGAGTAGTCTCATTCCTGCCTATGCAATGTTGTTTTTCGTTACAAATCTAGTGTACTAAATGAGTATTTTGTCTTGTCCATACACACACGTTTAACAAATGTTTAATTGCCGGCTCGCTGAAGCATAACGTTTTAAATGTTGAGGCGTCTTTTTTGGCAGTTACCAACTTCCTCTTTTTTTCTAGTGACACCAGTGACACTCAACAATATTTTCACTTCTTAGTTAGATTCTGTTGCAGTTGTCGGATGGTGTCACACTGTTGAACCAGTTGTTTGTTCAGCTACCTTCTTTAAATATCTATGAATGGTGCAGAGAAGCTCAAGATTATTCAACATTTTTTTACAGAAAGGATTTTGGCGGTGTTGAACAGACAAGATGATGTTAACAACATGTCTGGTAGGTTAATTTCTGAAACCTTATCTTCATCCATCTGAATATTTGCTATGTTATATGTATTATTGTTCATGCTTTCATATCCTTTCGAATTCATTAGTGGACAAAGGAAGTGTTCATAGATATCAATATGTCGGCTACAATCAAGTCAGAAGTATCCACAGTTTGTCTTTCTCCCTTCAGGTTGGATCCACAAACTCTGGAAATCAAAAGTATCTTCATCAGCGCAACGTGAACAAGAGGCAAAGGGGACAAACATTTCTTCTGTCAGCAGCATGTCCCCATCACCCTCATCTACATTGCCACGCTCTGCTTCGTCATCATCGTCACTGGGGATAACCCCTCCAAAACCTCCACAGTCAGCTATGAGCTCGCTGCTGCGATGGAGCCGAAAGTACGACGTGCTCGTGTGCCACAGCTCTGTGCACGGTGACATTCAAGAGGCTGTACGCCTGGTCTCCTTCTTGGAGGCATCGCCCCGGAGCCTGAGGTGCTTTCTGATGCAGAGGGACTCCTGTCCAGGGGGTGCCATTTCCACAGAGTTATGCCAGGCGGTGCAGGACAGCCATTTAAGGGCTCTGCTTATCACCCCTGACTTCCTGCAGGATGATTGGTGCACGTACATGATGCACCAGGTTCTGGCAGAGGGGCCAATGTCCAATCGGATTATCCCCCTGATTCAGAACCTGTCTCACTCTGAGTATCCTCAGGAGCTGAAGTTCTACTTCTACATTGACCTGGGCAGGAACCCCGACCGGGGTTATAATCGCGTCAGCACGGCGGTGCTCAAGTGTGAGTATTGGAAAGAATGTTGTTCTTTGGACCAATTTCATCGACATTTATTGAACCTGGTCTCAGCCCCAAGTTGGAAGTAGTATATATGTGGATATCAGTTTCCAGCCAACAGATTTTTCCTCTCCTAAATGTCAAATTAGCATTATGTTTCTTGTAAACTCCACCTGCAAATGATTCCACCGTTTTTTGGAGGGCAAGCCATCCTTAATAATCTCTTTGTGTTGTATTTTCCAGATCTGAAAGAGCTGGCTAAAAATGAGAAGACACTTGATGGACAACATGGACATCTCTAGCAATGGACTAAGTGGAGAAGACAGCTCACAAAAAGACTAGCTGGTTTCAAAGTATGACCCCACTGAGACTTCCACACGAAAGTAATAGAGAAGAGAGACGAAAGCTTCAGTGGTGATCATGATCATCGGTATTTAAAGACAGTGATGAAGGGCTGGATGTTGGGTTTTAAAGGAACTGCAGCTTTTCCTTTTTTTTATGTGCCTGACCAACACCGTGTGCGTGTGTGGTACGGATGTTCATGCAGTGAACAGGACACAGTTGAACCCAAGCAGCACTGAGGCTTATATCCTGGATCAGATCCGGAGAAGTACAGTGTGTGCTGCACCTAACTAAACAGCAGTTTGCAATAACTGCTGTGAATGGGAACATGTTGTGAGAATTTCTCTTCATAGTCTCAGCTTGTCACACAGAATTCAGGTCAATTACAGCCCATCATTTAAGTTTACAATAGGGCAATAAATAAATCGCTATAAATACATGTGTTGCTCCTTTTAATACAGTTTTAAAAAAAGGACAGATTGCTTTTAAACGATGGTAATATTGTGATGCATGTAGTTTACCACTAGGTGGTGTATTTTCCACTTTTATCGGGGGTGCAAGTGAGGAGATTCAAGCTTTTATCAGAAACAACAATAACCACAGTGAGATAGTGGGTCTTGAGTGTGTGAAAAAGAGAGAGCGAAAGTAAAAGGGAAGGACACACCCAGAACTAACCGACAGTGGCATGACCTTTTCTTCCGGAGGAAGTGGGATTCCTATTAAAAACTTTAAAAAAAAGTTAGTTTATGTTTCCTTCTACATTCTGTGAATCATCTCTTTTGCATGGCTCTGCTTTTCACAATATGCCTGACTGGCTGGCTGTAGCTCAGCTAGTTGGAACAAAGTGAAACGTGTTGAAGAATTGGAAGGCCTTCTTTCCTCCATCCACACAGCACCGTCTCTCTGATAGATTAACTGTCCTTGGCCATCCCTTGTTAATCAAGTTTACTGGAATCGCTTCATTTGGTTGGTGTTTGGACCATTAGATGTAGGAAATTATTCATCCATTGAGTCAACATGGCATTTGGAGTTCTTGATCATTGTTTTATTTGGCTTTATTTTTCTATATTCCTTTCTCTTTTAAATGGAGACAACATCTGCTTCCAAGAAGTGCTATATGTTCTTTTTCTTTCTTTTTTTAAATTAATGCTGTATTCTCCTCCGACTTCCCTACCTCCCAAAATAACAACAGATGTTTAGCACCACATTAAAAGAGCCTTGCTAATCGCCTCTTTGGTGGCAAGTCAACGTTGGACCATAAAAAATGTGATTCATCTCTGAAATTTCTGTAATTTCCCCACTGAGGGACGAATAAAGGATTATCTTATTTTATCTTATCTTATTTTATGTTATATGAGGCCTTTGTTGTTGTTGCCGTTGTTATAACAACTCCCCTACCGGATGACACATGATGAAGGCTCTGGAGAGGAATCCTGTGACTGAATGATAGCTGACAAGAATAAAAAAGAATTGGAGAGACACCTCATGCTAAATGCCAAATTGTCGTTTTCAAACTTCCGGATTAAACACATGCCGTGTAACGTGTTAATTAGTGAGCTTCAGCGGTGCAGGGAGGCTGATTGTGTTACCGTTGGTCAGAGCTTATCTCCATATTACTTTCAGCAAGTAAAAACAAATAAGTGTGTTTCCCAAAATGTTAAAATGCTCTTTTAAGTTAGCTGTCTCCAAAACACACTGCGTTAATGTCTTATAATGTGACATCGCTTGCATGTGGAGGTATAGCCAAACTGAAAAATATTTTCCCAGCGAACTATATTTACTTGCTTCTTGTCCCTCTGTTACCTTTAAGTGTACTGACATCTTTTACTAAAGGGTGAAATATGCAGATCACTATAAAATCTCGCTGATTGACCTAAAATTAAAAAAAAAGAGATATATTTTTGTTTTTTTAAAGGCGTTATATTATTTCTAAGTACATATTTTTGTCTATCTATAACATGTGTAATAAAAACATATTTCTGTTATCAAGAATAGTAACGTGTATTATGTTCGGGGTCAATTTGACCCCAGGAAAACCAAACACAATTTCAAAAATTTAGAAGGATTTTATAGGTAATTTTCGGGTAATCGCTGAACCCGCTTGTCCCATACATGACGTATCGCTGTGAGTTTGTCACGCTCTCGTCGGCCCTGCCTTGTTTCTGTCATCAAAGCGTATGAAACGCTGAGAAAACATGGAATGTGTTTAGAGACATGGTGGCTGGAAATATTGCCCCTCCAGTGTCAGCGGCCCAAAGGTTGCTGCTGCTTCGCCTTTGGACTTGAACACTCCGGCCAGAATGAGCAACCCAATGTAGGCTTGCAACATCCAAGTCTTTCCAATTGTCCCCCCATACACGCACCTCCTCTCTAAATGTGTCATCTCAAGTATATCCCTTTTAATTGAGGGTGTTATGAAGAGCTCAAATGCTGATTTTATGTCTTGGACACGGCTGACGGCGTCTCTGGTGGGGCCGGGAAGCATTTTAATGACATTAGCAGCACTAAGTCGACCCTGTTGTTCAAGTGGGGAGACGGACAATTCTAACTTTACATTTTTAGAAGGTAATACGCTTGCTGGTCGAGAGACAACAGGAGGGTAAACACTGATGGTCTCATTCTCACCAAGAGGAGGATGCCTCATATTCAGGGACCTCATCCTCTCAGAGGCCTTCTCCTCAATGTCACTTTCAGAGTTGTGGTAACACCTCATTGACAGAAAAACTTTCCTTCGAAGTCATTTTCAGTTGACAGAGTGAGAGAGAGCAGAAAGAAAGAGCACACAGAGCACCAATGAAAATGGGTTAGAAGACTGCTGTGCTAACTTTTACATATGTTGTGTGAACTATCAATATCTTTACAGGAACCATATTTTCCCCTCCTCCATGTCAGGTGAACTATAAATGGTTCTTGCACTACTACAGCTATGGTTATGTTAGGTAAGGGCCCTGAAGCTTTTTAAAGATTATACAATTGCATGTTATAGTGACCTCAATATCATCCAAAACAAGCAAAACAAATATGTGTAAAATGTTGATATTTCTTACATGTTTTATACAGCTAAAGCCGCCTGGGGTCAAATTGACAAAGAATTCCCGAAAAGTACAAGGACATTGTAAACATATCATCATGTTAATTGTATGTGCAGTTGTCCCCATTAAATTAGGAAAGGTCATGAAATATGAAGCAAAAAAAGTATGTATTTAGACACGTTAAACATTGAATGCGATCAAATTGACCGGCGGGTTCATTAAGATATACGCTTGTTTTATTGGGTGTGCTAAACTTGGTATCTATACGAAAACAAGCACGATACAGTCATCGGGCTGGTCCTGGTGAATATAAATGTCTGATTGTTATTTGGTTAATGCTTACCCAGCATATCATACCTGTCTTTATGATCCGATTCTGGATAGCAGCTGTCTTCGCTTACGTGGCATGCAAGATGCTGAAATATTTTCTTTCCAGATTTATGTAAATGGTAGCCTAAAATCACTTTGGAGGGGACATGTCAAGTGCCCTCTCTGACCCAAATCTGTTCCGTGGCTGAGACAAGTCTAACATGTGTGTAAAGTAGGCTCAAAAACAAACTAAAAGAAGGACAAAGTTGACTAAATGTGACTAATACCTCCATGGACTTTTGATCTCAGGACTGTGTGTGAGCATCAGCACTTTCAGCACAAAGCAAGAAATGAAACAGAGGAGAGAGTTCAGGCCGCAGGATGGCAGGCTGATGTGCTTTGGACCACCAACAGCATGGGAAAGCACTCAGCTGTTAGTCACCACGGTGGTCTCCACTGGGCGCGGCGGCACTGACCTGGACAGTTCTATCTGTGGTGAGTAAATGAAGCTCGCCGTGCTACGTTGAAACCCTGGCTGGGTTAATTAAAGGAAGGCAGGAGATCCAAACGTTCCATTAGGGGTGGAGTGAATTGTAGGCCATGAACATCGCAATGAGACACGAGGATTCTGCAAGTGAAATGCAACCGCACAATGGTCACACACGAAATGTAAGATGGGGTTTAAACAATGTTTTCTACCACAGCAGCCCCGTTTGTTAGATGCAGTCAAGTCATACATTGATGAACACCTATACTTTCCCACAAAACAAAAAACTCTTCAAAACAAATTCCGCAAAAACGGCTTCTATATTGTCCAAATGTGTGTTTTTTTAAGTAATGGTTTGATCTGAAATAAACTGAACACAGAGTTATGTTAGAAATAAGACCCAGAGGTATGTATTGTATGTATTCTTGGGATTTCATGGCAAATTATGTGAAAATCCTACCCAAAGAACACAAAACCACACCATCTGTAATGCAAAGAAGTCCATCTGGCACGTCTGTTTGAGACGTTTTTTCTTTACTATCTTCTGCGTTTGGTGCAGACAGAATGAACAGCAGCCAGCGTATGCTGAGTCAGACATGATTTATGGACACCATAACCTTATGCGAATGAAATGCTGCAAGGAAAATAAGTAGGCTAGTAAAAGAGAGATGCACGCAAGCTCTTCCCCACTAGTTACAGAACCCTGACATCGTCTCTGGAGCCAGAGAACATTTACTTTGCATAATCTTTAAGTTTACTTTTGTGCAAAACTATTTTGTTGCCAGCAGATACATTAGAGGAGACAGTGGTTATTCACAGTCTAATTAAAGATTTATGTTCTAAAATAAAAAAAAAACATCAGTTTGGAAAGAAAATGAATAGTCCTATAAGTACATGGAAAGAAACAAACTTCATCATCAAACGTTTAAACTCCTTAAAATATAAACATGGTTCATTATAGGAATGCATGGTTATGGTAAATAAATGAATGTATCCTCTATAAACAGCGTGAGACGCTCACTCAAGTAGTCCCTGAGTTTCAGTGTGTTACCTCCTTTACAAAGTGAGATTTCTAATATCACGGCCAACACCAACAAGCCTCTCCAGATGTCAGGGCCTCTGGGACAAATATTGAGGAGAGAAGATAAGATAATCATATATTAGTCCCCCAGTGGAACAATTTGGATTACAGCAGCGAAGGGGTAAAGTGCACACAAAAGACATCGTAAAAAAAAACAGTACATAATCTACACTAACTGAATGTTATATATACAGGCAGAATATAACCGTATGAAGACAAAAACAAAAAAAACAAAAATTGCAGGAGTTGAGGGTAAACATTGATAATGATGATAAAGAGGGCCCAACTGGCTGCGGGGGAATCTGGTTTAATGATTAAAAAAAACATCAAACCTGTTTGTTCAAAGTTCACTCTTACTCAACATAAGCAAAATGTATGCAACAAAGGTGGACAATCAAAATCAATTCCTATTAATACTTAACAGAGGTTCCCCGAAACAGAGACTTGGCTGAAGTCAAACAAAAACATAATATTATTATTTCAAACAGTAGAAGGTGAAGTTGATCTCTCCCCCGGTGATGGGGACTATACTCAACTGGCTACTGCAATTAACTTCAGTAGAGGTACTTGTGCTGTTCTTGAGTAATTCCACTCCCATTTTTTATTGGACGGTTTTACATTATTTTGCAGATTGAGATTAAGAATACAAAATATCACCAACAAATATGTGATGATGTTTTTTCTTCTTCTTCTTTTCTTTTTATAAATGAAGTTGCAACATTAAAGTGATGTTGACATGAATGCATCAATAATTCTAATACAACAACACAATATGCATTATTCCCGAAATGAGTATATCTTGATGCCTCCATTTGGAGCAACATTTGGAATGCAGGCCTCTCACTTGTAAACTACTTCTTCCACCGCATGCTTGTCTGTGTTTTCACTCTATTATCTGTTACATTCAGAGGTTTAAAAGAAGGAAAAAAACAAACAGCGAAGTCTTTCCAGATGTTGTGCCCTCTGGGATAAAAGTTCAGTCTGAAGCGGATGAGGAGGCATGTGGCAAATAATCACAATAACCTGGAACGTTTTGATTACCTGTGAGCTTCAAGTTCAACGCCAGCGCCGTCAGGTTTCAGCTTGTACATTTCTTCTTCTTTTTTCAAAGGCATGGTATTTGGATCTGTTCTCTCCAGTGCGCGTGACCACATGCGCATGCGTCGCTGCGTGGAGAGAGAGGACGAGAGAGAGAGCGAAGGGAACGCGCTGTAACAGTAAGCTGTATGCCCGCGGACGCACCAACGGAACAGTGCCCCGCGGCCGGCGTGCACGCGCCTTGTTTCCGCTACACACCGTTCCGAGAGATGAACTTTGATGCTCGCATCACATCAGCGCTTCTACCGCCCCAGCGTGCGCGCGCTACAGGCGGACGTGTATTCATCGTTTCCCCCGCGCAGCGCGTGTCACCAAACAGCAACGTGAACTTGGTTGCAACATCATTGTACAGTTACAAGAGGCTCGGCCCGCGGATTAAAGCTCATCTGTCCGGCAGCGCTGCTGGTAAGTAAGACCCTTTCGAGCTAACGTGGGGCAGCCTGTGTGTGTGTGTGTGTGTGTGTGTGTGTGTGTGTGTGTGTGTGTGTGTGTGTGTGTGTGTGTGTGTGTGTGTGTGTGTGTGTGTGTGTCTGGGGTCTTTTCTTTTTCTTTTTTTCTTTTACATGCTGGAGGCATGAAACACCACTGATCTGCTGTAACTGGCCTCACAAGATATCAAATGTAATTTGGCAGTCACGAGCTTTGATTTGTACATTTGTTTTTATTTGGATGGAGAGATAAATGACTTGGAAATGACTTGGCTGCATCATATTTTAAGAAGTAAGAAGGGATGCAGCTAGCATATGTTCCTGCATTTATTCAATCACATGTTCTTATGATCCCTGTGATCATGTTGCATTGCATTCTGTCTTGAAGTGGAATTTAAGTCAAAACCGAGAGCTTCCTGGTTTCATTTCCATGCTCTCCTTCTAATAATTAGGCTACAGGCTACTATTGTGACACTATTTGAAATAGTGTTGCCCAATGCTGACAGTTCGGAAAATATGAGGAGCTGCATTGACATTGTTTCATTAATAACATATGAACAGATTCACCAAGATATATGAATTGTTTTTGATGCATCAGTCCTGTGTGTTGCTTATGTGTTTATATACCTGCCTACTGAATTTGACTGAGAAGTACAGATGTTTATCTTGTCTCCAATCTTTTACTTGAATAGTTAATTTTTTGTTGTTGTATTTTCCTTTATCTGTAACTATGGTGTTGGATGTCATGGCGCTTTGCAGTATTAGTACACATGGTAACTCAGAAGCAGGCTGAAAGACCACGTCTTCTGCAACAGTGACTCTGCTGGAAAACACTCGTCCTTGAAGCAGTCGCAGCCGTCTGCCTTTAAACATGTATTTGAGGAAAATGCATTTAAACGCTTGCATAGTTTCCGCTGTAATTACAAAAAAAGAACCACTGTAATTTAGTTTCGCAGCAACAAGAACAATATATGACAACTTGGATATTATGAAGAGTTTCTTCATTTGACAGTTGCGTCTCTCAACCTCACTGTATATGATAAGTGATGCAACAACATCTTTATGTGGTGATACCTGAGACATTAAAAATAGTTCCTTGAAGAGCTTTCACTCTACAGAATAACTGCATTACAAAGACAGTATAAAGTGATTGGAAGAGTCCTATAATTCAGCCTTCCAGTGTAGTCCTCTTATGTGATGAGATCCTTGTTCCTGTCTGGCTCTGGGCCACTGATCTTCATGCACCAGGACAATGCACGGCACACTGCAAAACACGCGAATCTTGATTGGACCTGTTCATGGGAGGCTCGAGGTCTGAGGGTGCAGAAATGTGACTGTAAAAACCCTTTTTCAAAAAGTATATATATAGGATCAATTATAAATCATATCAAAAACATCATAAAGCATGTACTATAAAGTAAATATAAGAATTTAAATAAGTCAATATGTGATTTCACAAACCTTTATTCTGAAGTTGAAGTTTGACCTGCTCAGCCTCTTTTTGTGCTGTGAAAAAGAAAAGATGAAAAGAAAAAAGAAAAAACTTTTCCGTCCTAATCATAAAAGACAATCTTTTATACACATTAGAAATTTGCAAGTGTGTTTTTTTGTGTCCATTTCAGCAGCAGCCTAATATTACCTTGAATCGATAAAACACACATTTATTTATTATTTATTTCCATTAAATACTTTATTTAAATGCATTTATTTAAAAGGCTATCTCCTTCTTTTCACGTCCTCCCATCAGTTAAATATACATTGAGGCAGTGGTAACAGGCTCTTTCTTCTTCTTCTCATGAGTAAAAGAAACAACAACTATCAGCAAACATAGTATGCATGTTAGCTTTTCATAATGGATTTATGATTAGAAGTCGGCAGTTATCATAAAAAATAAGAATATTCAGTCTCCCTCATGTGGCTCAAAGTGTACTGCATATTTAAATGTTAGATAACAGACATGGAAGGAACTCCGCAATTCTATTGGACCACTTGGTGAATTGGAAATGATTGATATAGTTTATCTTCATGGTGCTTTATGCTGATGTTAAATCTATATCACCCATTGTTCATTGTGCTACAAACTTACATAACATGCCGTCTTTCATAACTGATATATAGATAGATAGATAGATAGATAGATGGAATTTAGACTATTGCTCTTTTTTGTTGTTTTTGTATTTAGTCCCTGTTGCAGCGGCTACATAAGAGATCTTTTTTTTTTGGACAGATGTCACATTTAATGTGGCTTTGAGATATGTAGCTCATGGCAGCTTGCTGCAAATCAGCTGAACCACCATGATATGCCCTTCTGCAGTAATGACTCATTCCTGCTTGAATCAATCAATCTAGCTTATAGAATCTGATGAACACACATATGCCCTCAAAACATGAATCTCAGTCAAACTTCATCACACTCTGGTGCACTGGTCACGTCAGTGATGAGTCCTTGATGAGTCCTTGATGCCCACTTTTGATGAAACTTGCAGGGTGTGGCATGGGCCAAGGAAGAACTCCTTGCATTTTGGAGTGGATCCGAATCACTGGAGTGGATACACACATTATTTTTCACTCATGGAAGCAGCCTTGGCCGAGGTCTGCGCTCGCTGAATGCTTTTCTAGTCAGTTGAGTTAAGTCAGATTTAGCCGATTAAAGAGAATACATGTAAAGTGGGATTACCAGCATTATTTAAAATGTTTGAAAACACACACACACACACACACACACACACACACACACACACACACACACACACACACACACACACACACACACACACACACACACACACACGGCCTTTAACCCAAACCTGCATTACCACTTACTCTTGAGTCCTGTTGGAGGATCCTGTTGTAAAACCTTTATTGCTTAAGATACGTGATGTGATAAATGCATTTGTTGATTTATTTACTTGAAAAGCACAGGCGACATACATAATGTGGAGATGGGGGGTGTTCATAGCACCAACAGCTCTTCTTTTGCCTCCAGGCCCCCAAATGGGTTAATCCGGCCTTAACTATATGGCAAAGAATGGCTATTCTAAGTCTCATACTGGTAACCTCTGCTTACAAGCATTAGTTGAATGAAAAGGACAATTATGAGGGAATTGAGGCATTGGATATAAAATGTATGATTTTGTTGTGTTCTTTTCTCTTTTTTTTTGCAGAGACTAAAAACAAAAAAAACTACATGACAATAAATACACTACATAATGCAACACAATACATAGTCCAGTGTGACATAACAAGTATAATCAGCAGGATAAATAACATGTAAAGTGTACAAGGTCATTGATTTTAGTATCAGTTTGTTCACTTTTACTTCTCATGTTTTGGACCCTGTGTCCAGATTAGACCTCCCAAACACTGCGCTCCATCCCAAGGTCGACACAAAATACACACATGCTGGTCGTCAGAGCTCCCACTGCATCAAACAGCCTCTGCAGTCTGTTTAGTCTCTGGCTTCCATGCAGAGAAAGTTACATTGTGTCTTATCACAGTGCAGCACACAGACATCAGTTGTTTCACAGACGAGATGCCGTCGTCTGTCAGCTCAAAGCAATGTGACCTTGTTCAATGTCAGAGATGGGAACAGTCCACGGCGACCTGACTTTATTGATTTATTGATTTTTTATTGATGAAAGACGAGTCAGCAAAGATATGATAATACAACTAATCTCATTGGCTGGTTGAGCAACAGGAGGCCGCATCACATGTGATGCAATAAAACCACAAACTGAGCACGACGATGAGAATTCGTTTTTTTATCTGTCCTGCCAGATGAGCACAATTTCCTCCACTCATCATGTTACAATTGTGTTCATCAGATCTTATTTCAAACTGGATGCTATTGATTTTTATAAAAGTTGGTTTGGTCAAGTCTGCATTTTCATCAGCAGTTTTACTTTTGGCTAACTATTTCAATTATAGCTAAATATTATATTATACATATACATTTGCCTAACTATTTTAAAAGCTTATTCACTATTTTTAGCTAACTGCTTCACCATTTATCCATATTAGCGTTTAACTGTTTTGACTTCCCTGCTCGCTTATTACTAAGTAGTTTTTACTGCAGTCTTTCTATGTTCCCTGTGGTACCTGCAGAAGTACCCCTGTGATTGCAGATGCCTCTGGCTGTACATTATTTGGCTCCGTGAGGATGGCCTTTTAAGAGGAAAAAAAAGGATTTATTATAACCTGCAATTTTTTAAAAGCTTTTCTTCAAAAAAGTGTGACAAACGGACCCTATATTTAGCTCTTCCAACTGGATTAAATTCCAGGATTATGTGTTTTAGAGGTGATTTTCTATTGTGAGCAGAACACACATGTGCTTTTCTCTGGAGAGTGTCATCCTTTATCCGCGTCACAGACTTTACCCATTTAGAATCGAGCCATTTAATCTCACAGTAAATCTGTTCTGGTTTTGGCTCTGGTGGATCTGATCTGAGGTTGTGGGTGGGAGCATAAAGGAGGTCCATAAAGTATGAAAGGGGCTTTGTATGTAACAGGATCATTTTAACTGTATTCTTTGCTGTATGGGAAGCATAGATTACCAATTAATTTAAATTGGTGATAATGATACATTTGAAGGTAGTAATGATTAACAGCTTGCAAAACACAGAAATACAGAGCTCATGATTGTTAATTAATACGTTAATCTGTAATAATTATCTCGGTTAATGTACATTAGCACGTGTTTGATAAGTACACGTAGTTTTAGTCTCGTCAGCCCTCACCTTCCTTACGAGTTTGGGAGGAAGGAACCAATAAACCCCTGAGAACATTTTCCCATGCAGTGCCTTCGCCGGAATAACTTCCTCATTGCTTCCTGACTCATCTTTAATCACTACAGTGTGTGACTAAGCTCTTTAAGTGCTCCGCCTGCATCGCTCTGTGGTGGAGGGCCTTTCTGACGGGACTGAATCTCGCTCTGTTGGTCCCTTTACATCTTCAGGACATTTGCCAGCGTCAGTCAGACGCTCTGCGTGCCACGAGGCATCGCACGGCACAGAGCTCGAACCCCCTCACACACACATTAATTAAAAACAAATTATTTTACCGCAGTGATTCATGTGTCAGTTAATTGTGCCATTTGTCTCTAAAAAGTCAGAAAATTACAATAAAATGCCCAAACTGGCATCGTGACATGACTTATTTTGTCCGACTAACTGTCCAAATCGCAGCGAATCCACACATTCTATACGCAATCTCTTTTATTGAATAATAATAATGTCAAAATGAGCTGCATGCTGTAAAATACAGACAAGAAGAAGACATTTGTGTGTTTCAGCGTATATTATTCAGCATTGCGTGTGTAGTCAGTCCCAGAACTTTGGTTACAAACGACTTCTCTGCCATGCAAAAACAGACAACATGAAGTTTCCTGTTTCTGAGTTATTTTAAGTTCACCAGTGCAATCAAGTAGACAAGTTGAAAACAAAGAATAACAAGTAGGTTGTGCAGATATTCTGGTGTTGTTACATTTGTCAGATTAATGATTTTATACTTTTACTTTACAGGCTCATCACATCTGCACCATTGAGGATATACTAATTGGAAATGAAAGAGGGAAAAGGTAAGATGTTCTGTTTTAATATTGTCTTGTTTTTGTTGGTCTGTAATTGGTGGATACACACACAGCTCCCTGAGAAGGCGTCATGTTGCAATATTTAGGCACTCGATGATCATGAAGTGTGTTCGGAGAATCTGTACGAATTGGAACAACTGTTAAACTGCATCAGCTACATTAGCATCTGTTGTATAATCTGTCTTTTAGTCTGTAAAAAAAACACTTTAAAATATGCCAATTTGGAATTAGACAAGCCCCATATCCTCATATCGGAGAAGCCTAGGTCTGCCATTTCTTCTTAGATTATTAGCTCAATCGACCTGATTTTATTTTCATAAATCAATGCATGTACAATCGAGAATAGATCATTCCCTAGTTAGATACACTGTTTTTCTTTTTGTTCTCTGTTTAATTTTTGTTGTTTATTCTCTGTTTTTCACCCCTTATTCTATATGTGTATAACTAAAATGAGCATCATCTAAAAATGTGCACATGCAATGTAATTTGTCAACCTCTGTAAATGTCTAATTGATGCCTACGACCAATACAAAAAAGAATGAAAAAAAAGAAAGAATATTAGCTCAATAAATGACCAAAACAATTAATCAGTTATTAGATTATTGTTGATTAGATTTACGTAAATTGATTTATGGTTAATAAACTAATGAGCACCACAGCTATAACATGCAGGCACATAATAGTTGGATCCTGAGCTACTTCATCGAAGATAACAGAGAAGAAGGGAAAAAAACAAAAACCCATCTTTGTTGTTTGAAGTTAGCTCCTCTTCACATTCTTAAGCGTTGTCGTCAGTCCCGAAACAATAACTTAGGATACAAACACAGCCCAGTCTCATATTGGACACACAACCACTCCCATTGTAACTCTGAACCATCTACACACTCATTCAGGAGGCAGCAGTTTCGTATGTTGTGAAATATGGGGTTTTTCAGGGCGGGGCTTGAGTGGTTGCATATTGGGGATTCAAATCTGCAGAGCATCCCCGCGGTGGTGTTAATCGATCATGTGGTTTCCGCTCTCTGGCTGTCTCCAAGTTGGGCGTGGATGTTTGGTCGATTTACAGCGGTATTACGTTACTATGTTGCAATGTAGCAAGTGCTGATGCACGCACATACACATCTCAAAATAGATATTCAGCTGTGCACTCCTTCAGTTCACTATTGATTTTCAGTGATGGGCCGGCCCCGAAACCGTGTCCGTCATAACTTCTGTACAACTATTTGGCTGTGGGGATGCCAATGGTCTCCCTCTGAATATCATGAATCAGGAAAACCGGGGTTAAGATGTGCATTAAGTAGTCAGATATTTGTAACATTATATGCCTTTTAATCTGGCTTTAACTCTCCAAAGCAACCGAGCACACGGTGCTGCTGTGGGATTTCACATAACCCTCAGTTCAGGGAACAAGTGTCTATCAGTCAAGCATGATCCTCTTAAACTGACCAGCCTTCATCTGCTGCCCTTCCCTCTCTCTCTACCTCACTCTCTCTGTCATTTTCTCTCCCTCGCTTTTCTGTGGCAGCTCCGTTTACTCCATCCTCATCTGAGCCTTGTCAAGGCATCTAATTTGTATGTGGGTGAGGGTGTGGGTGTGAGATGATTACAAATGACTCTATTAACAGCTGTGCATTTCATGTTACGGCAGTCTCACATTCAAATGAAAGAGAGGATCTATTCATATGATGTTTGACAGGAGGAATTATTATAAAACATTCTTCTTCCTGTCTGTACCCATCACCCAGGATAACAACATGCACCGTGTAGACATGAGAGGACCAAGGAGCACGTGAAGATGTCCCAGAAGGCAGCTAAAAGTAAGCTCTTCCACTGTGGGCATTTGATTATTTATTTATTTATTTTTTATTACATGTTGCTTTGTTCTGATTGCTTGAATGGGACTTTCCCTCTCTTGATATTTGGTAAAGCAGTAATCTGATCTGTTATTTCTTATGCAATGGTGAGAGGATTATTGACCAAAATGCACTTTCACACAGATAAATGATCCGATCACAAACGCTATTGTTTATTTTATAGTCATTGGGTTACCTGTGCTCAGTGCCACAAGTTACTTTTGCTTTTTTGGCCTTTTAAAATCAGCAGAATGTTAAGACTATTGACCGTGATGTCACAGGTTTGAACTAATCCCAATCCATCCGTCACGGGGTGGTTCAAGGAGTGGACCCAAATGCACAGGCAACGGTTAAAAAAGTAAATTTATTCCAACAAAAAATTACTATATATAAACACTAAATTTAAACAGTAAATTTATTCCAACAAAAAAATACTATATATCAACAGAAAGGTTGACAAGCTTACTCACGGGGAACACACGGAGGAACACGGAGTAGCACAGAGGAACAGACAGTACAATCCCACACGGAGGCAGGAGACAAACAGGGTTTAAATACACGGGGCAGGGGCAGGTGATTTCACACAGCAGGGAGCAATCAGGGACAATCAATAGACAATTACAGGAGCAGGAAGTCCAGGGAACACAGAGGACACACAAGACAAGGACTACAAAATAAAACAGGAAACAGACAAACTCACATCATGACACCATCAGTGTGGCACTGCACATCAACATACTGTATTGCACAATGATTACAGTCCCCACTACAGTTTGCACCAACAGTGATGTTGCTGGGCCTCTAGCAACACAATATGTAGGCACTTCTCAAAAATTGCACGTCTTGTTTACTCCAGATGTTGCCTAAATTATTGTGGGAAAACCCAAAGCTGTCTGTTTGTTCCCCTTTGATTCAAAGGGGGGCCCTTGCCTTCATTCCATAGACAAAGACCCTTTGCAGTGATTCATTTTCAACAAAAGAGCTGCAGTGGCATTGAGGGTTGCTTTATTTTGTTGTGCCATAGACTGTTTGAAATATGGTCTGTCTCAGTCTTAGTTACAGTGAATCTCTTGGTACTCGCTTATATAGACTGTTTAATTGTCTCCTTGGAGGAATAGTTTGATCACCGTGAGGTTTCTCGGCAACCAGCAGAGACTCCAGGAAGTCCCAAAAACTGTGACGCATCGATGAACAGGTTGAATCAGAACAGTTTTTTGCCAAGTGGCTATGCAAATGGTGCATAACAATAAACACAGTGCAATAGTATGATACATCATTTATAAATATGAAAATATACAATCAAATATGTGTCTAGTGCAGTGGTTCTCAAATGGGGGTACATGAAGGCACTCCAGGGGGTACAAGAGATTGAAAAAAAAAAATATATATAAAAATTAGCATCCATTCAAAAATACTTTAAAAATAGTTATTTCATAAATATTCAATAAAATATAAGTCTAAGTTCATGAAGAGAATTGTATATATTATGTATTAAATCAGATACTGATGGCACAGTGCTGTGTATTACATATTTTTTTCAACCAAAAATGATTTTGCACTAGTTAGGGGGCTGAAAACATATTTCACAGAGGGTACATCACTGATAAAAGGTTGAGAACCACTGGTCTAGTGTATATTAACAGAGAAAAGATGTGTAAGGTTGTGTAACGGTAAGAAATGGAGTCAGTGGGGGTCCCGGGGCTTTATTGATGAACCCGACTGCAGACGGAAAGAAACGTTTTTTGTGGCGTGCGGTCTTGGTCCTGATGAAACGCAGCCTCCTGCCAGAGGGAAGGGACTTGACCAGTTTTGGGTGAGAGCGGTCGGCTACAATCTTTCTTGCCCGCCTCAGGGGCCGGGTGGCAAACAAGTCGTGGAGGGAAGGCAGATTGCAGCTAATCACCGCTGATAAGCGTACCAGACGGTAATGGAGTCAGAGAGGATGGACTCAATCACGGCGCTGTAGAAGTGCACCATCATTGTCTTTGGCAGGTCGAACTTCTTCAGCTGCCTCAGGAAGAACATCCTCTGAACATCCTCTTCTTTGTGATGGAGCTGATGTTCAGCTCCCACTCGAGGTCCTGTGGAATGATGGAGCCCAGGAAGGTGTACTGGGAGACAAGAAGAGGGGAAAGAACGCAGCCTTGGGGGGAACCGGTGCTGATGGTCCGAGAGCCTGAGACGTGTTTCCCCAGCCTCGTGCTGCTTCCTGTCAGACAGGAAGTCTGTGACCCACTCGCAGGTGGAGTCGGGCATGTGCAGCTGGTAGAGCTTGTCCTGCAGCAGAGGCGGGATGATGGTATTGAAGGCAGAGCAGAAGTCTACAAACAGTCCAGATGTTGGAGGATGAAGTGGAGGGCCATGTTGATTGCTTTGTCTACAGATATGTTGGCTCTGCAGGCGGACCTCAGGGGGTCCAGGAGTGGGTCGGTGAGGGCTTTGAGGTGGGACATGACAAGGCTCTCAAAAGACTTCATAACCACAGAGGTCAGGCCGACGGGCCTGAAGTAATTCAGTCCTGTGATCCTTGTTTTTTTGGGGGACAGGGGTGATGGTGGAGGCCTTAAAGCAAGCTGGAACGTGGCATAGTCCTTTAAAGATAGTTTTACTCTCTGGTATCAAATTGAAACCATACTGGGTGGAGTGCTTCCTGTAGACCTGGTGCAGTTATCTCTAAATAGCAAGTAGCACATTCATTAATATTTGTTTCAGTTTCAGCTTTCAATACCCAGATTGATACTGAGAGCACCTGCGTTAAAGGGGATGCCAACTTATGAGCAGCACCTTTTTTCACTGTACATTTTTTTTATTTACAATATAATTATATGGTATATTTTTTCATCTAAATATTTATAAAGAAGTATTACTTTGATTTGTCAAAACCTTGAAGCCAGTATGTGTTGTATGTGAAATTGGGTAGTCCATTTCTTTTAATCCGTGTCTGTTTGCCTCTGTTTCTTATTCTTTGATTTCCAGCATGGTGCCTTAGGCTTCTCCCAATCCTCCTCTTCTTCATCTCCTTTGTCACATACTACTGCTCCAATGCCATACTTCAGAGGTAAACACACACAACCATTTATTTATTTCTCCATTCCACGTGGTGTTGAGGTCACACGATTGCAGAAATGTCCATTTCTGGTAAAAAGAATTGAGCTCACAAGGCCTGTGTTGCGCTGAGCCACTAAAAGTTAAGAGAAAAACCCACATTCTGAGCTGCTGGTCAATTTTAGGGCCCTCACACATGCTCATTCCTGTTCTGGACCCAGTTACTGGCCCGCTGGGTTTTTATGGATTCAGCAGCAACTTTCACGCCAGTTGTGGTGATTGTCTGTCTTTCAGCTACGGCGGCACCATCAAGTTTCCGAACAGTAGCAAGTCGCTGTGTGGTGGCTGGCTAACCCAGAAGAAGTGGGAGAGCCTTAACTTTAAGTGAGTAAATGGCACGTCTGTGTGGCACGTCTGCATTTTTTTTTTTTTTTACAAACTGGAGGGAGTGCATGGCTTATTAAGGGAGGAAGGTATGCCAGTATTTTTTATTTGAACATGAGGTGCCAGGCTTCTTGGAAGTGTTAGGTTCTTTACCAGTCATGAAGGAGAAGCATATTTCAGTGAGAAAGAACAGGACGTATAATGAAAAAACAATTTTCCATCTAAATCATGCAAGTTTTAGCAACTCAAGTGGAATGTGTTGATGAAAAGGTTGAGAGGGGGAGTTCAGATGAAACCAATGTTGGCTAAGAATGACCTCTCCATGAAGTTGCATTGTTTGAAGCCATCCAATAGCTGTGTTCTGCTATGTTAAGTAATCACTGTCCCACTTCCCTTAGCCCCTTTCATGTATTGTATCTTGCTCTACTATCAGTTTATTCAGCTGTATATTTACTGTTGGTCTTCAATCAGGCTCGGTTCAGTTACAAAACAGTGATATGGTCTCCATCTGTTTGTCCGAAACTCCTCCAAGGCCACTGTTTATTTCTTTAGCTCAGAAGACCTTCCACTGCCCGCCCTTCGACCTTTCAAACAGTCAACATTCCTAATCCCTGTGTTTACCTCTGTTAAAGAAGATGATTTGCATTCTTACACAAAGTTGCAGGCTGGTTGTTCGCCACATCAGTCACTACAGTCACATCAGTCACATCAGTCACATCAGCCACATCAGTCACTACAGTCACATCAGTCACATCAGTCACTTCAGTCACTACAGTCACATCAGTCACTACAGTCACATCAGTCACTACAGTCACATCAGCCACATCAGTCACTACAGTCACATCAGTCACTACAGTCCCAGGGAGGCCTTCCAGGCAATCCAAGTGACATTTCTCTAATTAGACCCCTCCCCGGAGATTCATCCTGATCTCCTACGAAGAGCTAGCTGGCACACAAGGGTAGTAAATGTCTGAGGGCCTCACTGTCAAAGAGAGTAGGTCATAAACAGCTGGAGGCTGAAGCCAGCGAACACAGAAAAGCGACTGTTTCGTAAACTGTACTACAACCTGCCACAACTGTCTCACTCCACAGGCACGGTGGACGTTAGTGTTTTATTTCCCTTTCCTCAGCAGATAAATGCCAAACAGGGGATCTTAATGAGGGGAATTGCTATTGAATGACATCATGTAAATGGCTGGTCTACTTATAATGGCCTGGTTTACCTGCTTAATAGATACCAGAACATTTGGGAAAGTTAAGACAAGCTTTTCCATGAGCCAATATGAACACTGTGCTGTTTGGCAGCACATTTGGTGCTGTCCATTGTGTGGTTTTGATAGTTTTTATAGCCCCAAAAAAGTTTAGAAAGCAGTTTTCTCCATCCTCGCTGTCTGACGCCTCATTCATATCCTCCCCTCCCTCTCTCTCTTAGCCACAAAACCCTCCTGTAACATAAGTCATCTATACAGTGAAGCCCTGTGTACTGCAGTGTTGTGTTGTGTTGTAACTCCTGCTCTGACATTTTTCATGCAGCATTACCAGACAGACGCAGCTCTTTCTGAAACTGGAGGATTTCTTCTGGCGGGATCATCTGTCAAAGCTGGCATTACCTTATGGCATTAAGGGCAGTGGTATGCTGACTCTACATAATCCTCTTGCTCTTTCTGCTCAGTTTATTCGGCACATGTCTCACATCTTGGTGTTACTGGTTGTTGTACGAAGGGGTTTGATACTTTATTTTCTCCATATATACATTTATTTTTACATCAGGTCAGGTTCACATAACTAAATGATACTTCTGTGTCTGAATTCATGACCCTATCCGGCAGTGATGCTTCATTGCCATTTAGTCACAGGGCTTTGATAAAAGAGGACATATTTGACTATGTGTTTGGTTCATAACACAGCTGAAGCATGAACAAGCAGTCTTCTATGCATTTTGCATATCTGTATTCAAAGTTTTGAAACAATAACACCATTTCAACCTCTCATTTTTTTCACTTTCCCTCCCAGAGCTGCTGCTACTGAAAGTTCTTGCTTTAATTGCAAATTATCAGGTGCCAGCCAACATTGAAAAGTAAGTGTAGCCGCACTTCAGCCAACCTGGCTCATGATGCTAAAGCTCAACGTTTTATTAACCCAGCTTTCTTCTGTTTTAAGTCCATAGTGCTGTACAGTAATAAATTAAAGTCTGGGATTGACAACAGAATATATCTAATAAGTGACACTACTACAGGAATATTTTTCAAAACATTGTGATTGGTTGACAATGTTTTCCAGCTGTTGTACACGTCCTGTTATGTATGAAGTTTCCTTTTCTGCATGACATCATCACTGTGATTATGGGCACTTATGGCCACATGACTGTCCCTCATTATGGTCAAGAAAGCGACCTCGGTGCTGTTGCTCGAGTGATGAATGTGGTTGTCAGTCATGTCTCTCTCAGGGGACATTTTGATTGTCATTGTAATACACTTGAAAACGCTCACGTTTGCATGTGGTGTTTTTCTCCACAGCCTTGAATGCAGAACCTGCGTGGTCATAGGCAATGGCTTTGCCATTAAAAATAGCTCCTTGGGAAGCATCATCAACAAATATGACGTGGTCATTCGGTAAGCACCAAGCAGAAGACCTCGTGAAAGTATTGTTGTTTGAGCGATGACATTCAGTTTCTTGTATTTCTGTTAACTGTGTGTTCATGCTGCTGTTCACGGAGAAGAGGAATTAATTAGGGTCAAAAAAGTTGTTGTAAACTTGCTTTGCTGCTTTTTGATTCCACTCCAAGCTCTGCATTTTTAGGAGCTGACTGTACTACATTTTCAATTCTTGCAAAATTGTGACCCGTCAGCAACGATAATAACATTTTTAAACCCGAGACCTCTTCATAACTAATATCATGTTTAAGAACCTTTAGGACTGATTAATCAGAACCAGATGGATATTTGCTCAATGACCTAAAAAAAAGGGAATTTGATAAATTCTCCCCGCTACTGAAAGCAGGTTATAAATCCACTTGGCTGTTAACGATTGATGGACAGTATCCGACCGTGTGACCGCCTGACCCTGATATAGAGCCGTCCTCTCGGCAATTAGCACACTTTTCTTTCGTGCCTTTAAAGGAGAAAAGAAAGCATTTCGTTTACACAGGGACAAAGGCACTCTGCAAATCTGACTTTACAGCCTTGGAATGAACACATGCATTCTGAGTTTTTATAAGCCTCTTTCAAATAGCCAGAATTTGGCCTGGTCACAATGCTTTCCCCACCACCCCCCCTCCTCCTTCCCTCTCTCACATCTCTCCCTCTCTTAAGGCTAATCGTTCCATGGCAAAAGTAGAGGAAGGTTATTGACACTCAGAACTCAATGCATGTCTGAGAGTTTGACGTCACCGGGCCGGTTCTGCCATAGAAACAATATATATATATATTTTTACTGTATCAATTTGCGGCATTTTTTCGATCGAAAGTTGACTCTGAAAAGGGAGAATAGAAGAACCTGAAAAACATCCTGGCTCGAGTTAATGGTACACGATCTACATCAACAGGCAAATTTGCAACTCTGCGATAACATTATGCTATTGTCAAGGCCTCGCCAATTTTCCAGTAGCTCCTGTAACTCATCTGCTCTCTGTTATTGAGCATTGCTTTGATTAGACTCTCTGAAAAATGAAGCACGTTCTGGGGATTCACACTATATATTCAAAGGCAACAATGACTTTGTGAGCAAAAAACTAGAGCTCCCATGAAAATGAAAATGATTAAATCATATAGAGTCAACCACTCTATTGATATTTGTATGAATGAGGTTTTCTTACTTCAGAAACCAAAAGTTGTGGGTTCACTCAAGCTCCCTATTTATATATACTTTTGGTCGGACTTTATTATTTTCATAAAATCGAAGTTTATTCAATTGAAGAAGCTCACATTGCTTACACATTGTTAAACCGGAGTCAGGCCCACTCAGAGAAATGGATGAGCTCCCAAAAATGGTCCAGGGACTGGGCCCTCCCCAAATCTGTTTTACAAATTAGCTAAAAGTTAGAGCAGTACATTTTGCCAGGTCATGTGGCTGGCAACCAATTTTTTGTTTTCATTGAGCGACTGCAAAAATAGAAATGAAAAAAAACCTTCAAATTCCTGTCACTGAATATAGTGTTGTGTCCCTGCTTTAGATTGAACGACGCCCCAGTGAGGGGCTACGAGGACGACGTGGGAAACAAGACCACCATGAGGTTCTTCTACCCCGAGTCGGCCTCTTACAACCCTGGACTGCACAACGAGCCCGGCACGCTTATGGTGCTGGTGCCTTTCAAGCTGCAAGATCTTCGCTGGCTCAAAGAGATCCTCTATAATGAGAAGAGGGTACAGGATATGTGTGAGAATGCACTCACACACACACACACACACACACACACACACACACACACTTTCCATCTCACTCTGTCTCACTTTCTGTCACTCCCTCTCTGCCTCACATAAACACTCTCCTTTTAGCCTCTTTTCCAGCCCCCGCCAGCCATCCATATCAGGAACAAATACTTAAGAGGTTCGACTTCAGTGATGCCAGTGCTCTTCAGAGTTAAATGTAGTTTCCATCACAGACATCCTTCACTCTGTTGCTCCCGGCACCTCCGGCCTCCTTCCGCTAATAGTTGCAGGGTCATTACTTGCTAATTTGCACATCAATTCGGTTGCCTCCAGAAATGAGGGAGTCATGGGTTCAATTGCATCTCTGTTTTGTGCAAATGAACTCACTGTGGCAACTAAAAACCTCTTACTCTCTGTCTGTCCTCTTTTTTTTCAATTTAAATTTCCCAACATCCGGTGTCTTATCGTCCTCCTTTGTTTATTTGTGCTTTGCAGGTCAGGAAAGGATTTTGGAAGCCCCCTCCCCAAATCTGGTTGGGTGACATGAGTAAAATCCGAGTGCTGGACCCCCACTTTTTGCACCAGACTGCAGACAGACTGCTCCGGATCCCTCAATATCCCAAGAGCAAACAGGTAAGAGCTCCACTTCCACGCCACTGTGTGAGAGTCAAGGACCGTGACTGTGGTGGCAATGCTTCTCCTCAGTTGCAACTCAATAATAATGACTGTTTCTGTCGACCTCAAAAGAATGTTCCCACTAGAACCCGCTCTCTTGTTTGTTCCCTTTCTCCCGTACCTCCCTTCTATCCCCGTTTGCCCTTCACTACTCCCCACATGAATGTTAACAAGGCTGGATGGAGCATCCACTGATTAGCCACAGCTCCTCGAATGCTATCTCTTGAGCGCTGTGATAAACAGTTTACTGGAAAAGGCATTGCTCTTGAAATGTAGCCGGGTCAATAGCAATTTTGAGGATCCAATTACTGCAAAACATGACGAAGATTAGCTTCTACTTGGCATTTTGGTATCTCATTACAAGATAAGCTCCTTGTGTCTTCGAGGCTGCACAGTGAGTCCCTCGGAAAATAATTGGCTGTTGAAGAAAAGCCAACATATTGTATAGATTTCAACCAGATGCTCTGTGTTTTCTAGAAAAAAAGGACAGCTCCCAGTGTTCTATCTCTGCAAAGCTGATTATCTCAGTTTTCTGCGAAAATAAACACTGCGTTGACGGTTCAGTCGGTCGTCATTGAGCATGTTTTGTGACTTTTGGCTCAATAAAACACATACAAGTAAAGGATAAAGTAAAGGACAGACAATGTAACTCCATCATAACAAGCAAAAGAGAAACCATAATCATACTCTAACTCATGACACTGGGACTGAGGAGCAGTGATTGTGCAATGAGAAAACATGACGCATGACCATTGATCCGTTTTTGTTTCACAAACTGAACTCCGACTCTTTGGCTGAGGTGATTGGCTTTTAGACCATTTCACACGCAAAAGTCTTTATTGGCCCATTGCCTCCCGTCTCCAAGTGGGGCTTGTTGTGTGTATGGTAGCGATCGTGTCTGCCGTGGGCAACGAGCCAAGTTTTGTTTTGGTTCTGCTCGTTTGCCTCTCCTGAGCCCTTTTTGTCAAGCACAGAATTCTGAATACTGGGAGGGGGGGGAGGGAGGGGGTTACCCTTTTGGACTTCAATACAAACACAACTAGCTGGTGCAAGAGGAGGGTGAGCAGTGGGAAGGTAGCGATCCTCAGTGGGCTCAGCCGGCATGACCTCTGCCCCATGTGCACAGACTGTATGGGGAGGCCCAGGGGCAGAGGATAGTGGGCAGGAAGAGGAGGAGAAAGATGGGGGGGATGTAACAATCGGGAAAACTGGGTTGTTTGTTTGCTATAAAAGTATTAAAACATCCTAAACTCACATGAGATTAATTCACGGCTGCAAACATATACATTTGTTCTTAAACAACAGGGATTTAATGCATTTAAAGGGAACCTAGATGTATCTCCCTATCTTCAATCTATCTTGTCTTCGTCTGTCTCTTTCCTCTCACCCGTCCTCGGGTATTCCTAATACCAGCGGGAGTCCTGACTGGAGCGGACCTCCTCTCTGCAGACACCTCCCTCCGCTAATGGCCCTGCCAGATAGACAAGGACCTTCTCAAAACACACGCAGGCACAACCTCATACTCTCACACAGGCAGCCACTTCTCCCCCCTGTCCTTCCTTTCCTTTCTGCATTGCAGCCCCCCCTCCCCCCCCCCACACACACATGTTCACACCCGTCTCCACAAACACAAGCCTGTGTTCAGCTCTTGTAGATCAGGCTTGCAGCGGTGACAGCGTGCGGCCCCTCCCTTTCCTCCCCTCCCTTTCCTCCCCTCCCTTTCCTCCCCTCTCACCAAGGCTCCACGGGCCCGCGTCCAAACTATGCGCCGGGCCGCTGCAGAGCTCTGGTGTTGGCCTGTGTGCTGGCGACCACATGAGGCTAATACACACAGAATGTCAGCTGTGTCCCATTGCAGGTTGCTCGTCAGTTCCTGAAATGAAGACAAGTCGTGCTCAGTACACGAGCAAATTGATCTGGCTTTTTGCTTTAGAGAAGAGAAAGGGCTGTGTTACAGTTTCTTATCGAGGCTATCGTGGTTAAATTTGGTGCACGTAAGCAGACAGACTTTGAGGCACTCATGTGCTTTGATGAAGGTCTTGCAGGATGAAAGGTCTAGTAATTGTTATTTGCATAGATCCAACTCTGGAGACATTTACTTTCTATCTTGCAGACAAACACACACAGTGCATATACTTCAGATACGCTCAATTTTCGATTTTTGTGAGAATTAAATAGAGATAGATCTCGTATCTGTCCGCTAAATATGAAGCTGCAGCAAGCAGCTGGTTAGCTTAGCTTAGCATTGAAACTGGAAAGATCATCGAAAGGTTAAAAATCCACTGACCAGCAGTGACTTTGAAATAGTCGGGCAACCCGCAGAGAGAAGTCACAAAAAATAGTCCCGTACATAACATAAAACCACATCTTGTCATTTTTTTTTCGGGATGAATCAAACAAAGAGATGCTACATGTTCATTAGTGAGCTTTCCAGGTGTTAAGGATTTTCTTTTTCACAGAGCCCGCCAGCTATAATGCTAATAAACTGACTGCCGGCTGTAGCTTCATATCAAACGGACAGATCTTAGAGTGGTATTAATCCTCCAATCCTCTCATCTAACTCAGCAAGAAAGCAAGTAAATGTTCCCAAAGTGTCAAACTATTCCTTTTAACAGAAAAAGGTATGAAGAGCCTGCTGTTCTGTTATTTGTGAACAAACAGAATCAGAGGAACCTTTTTGCAACTGGGAAACATGATGTCTACAAATCAGGGAGAGGATTTTAACATTTTAATAATTTATATAAATCAGCTTATCTGAATTCATGTTAAAAGGACCTTTTGCTTTGGTAAAAATCCATGTTTTAGATAATCAGTAAACCCTTGCTAGAGGAAAATGTAAGAAACACTAGCATGTGCAATATAAATGTACTTCCAGGGCTCTCACAGAGGAAACTTGATGATAACATGGAAAGCTGCAGAGAAGGGGGAAGTGAAAAGGCTGTTGGGGAACGCTTACACATTTTGGAGAGGGATGGAAAGGGAAAGTTTCTTCTATCTCTCGGTCATGTGGAAGTGATTCTCCTTTTTGCCTCTGTGAACATGGATAATCATTGACAGAGTTGTATGGGAAACGGCAAACGACACAGGGAAATCTCTGTGCACAGGCAAAGCCAGCCGGGGGCAACACAACCAACATGTCTCAACTCATTAAATTGCACATTATTTTTTTCATTATTTTTCAACAGATCTCAGTGAGGTCAGTTGATTTCCCTTTTATTTTTTTTATGTTTTCAGCAAAGGCAGATTACAACTTCATTTTGGCACTTTGTTTTTCATGCCCTGGGATTTGTTTAAAATCTCTTTCAGGCGTTGGGTTAGGGTGTAGTCGTGTGTCATCAGGGCTGGAGGTGATTATCTTTTTCATCTTATCTCTTTTATCTCTTGATATCTCTTTTTCTGACCGTCACTTTGGAAAATAGCATGAATGAGGTTGCGAATCATTGATATTCTATTTGATCTTCAATTCAATGTATTCCATGTTGGCCAACATCACAAACTTGGCTCAGAGGGCTTTACACTCTGTCCTCATATTTTTTCCTCTTAGGGAAAAAATAAGCATCAGAGGAGGGATCCTTCTCCGGGGATGGACAGAAGTGCAATACATGTCATGTGTACAGAAGTAACAACATATATAGTTGTTAATAAAGCAGCAGTTGTTATAATACAATGTATTAATTATATGAAAAGCATTAATGGTATCAGTAATAATACAAATAATGATAGTTGCAGCGGGTGTAAGCAGGGCCATGGCAGGAGGCACGACTAAGCAAAGTTAATTAAGTTAGTTAAACAAAAGCGAGCACGTCGCCTCTGAGCCAAGTTCTCTCTAAAATGTTCAAAAAATAAATAAATCATTTGAATACCTTTTTAGCTGAAGGTGAAACAGTTTCTCAAGTATTTTGCTCAATAACACTGTTCGGGAAATGAGCCTCAAGTTGTTACTTGTTACTGGCATCATGAGTGATTTTCTTCAGAAGAGACAGCTCTAAGATAGTGACTAATCTGCTGGAGAATCACCCAGTTTGCAGGTTTGAGCTGATGTGAATAAACTCATCACTCATGCAACACAGATATTGTGAAAGCTGATGGAAGACGGGATACATTAATATGTGATTGCACAGCATATGTGGTGTTTTGACTGTTTATTTGACCTATTGTTATAGTTACCCCGTCTCTGAAAAAATAAAGCTGCGAGACAATTTGAGCAATATCTTTGTTTAAAATAAAATTGTAATACTTTGAATAGGTTTATCTGGCAAATGTAATCCCACTATTGCCAATGTCCGAATGTTCCGTTAAAGTGTTACGGTTGTTTTGTTATATAGAAGCTCACTTGACGTTTTTCATTACATAACAGTAATTTTGGCAGACGCTTTATTTCAAAGCGACTAAGATAACAAGAGCTACACGTCATCACAACATGTTCACAACGGTTAATGCTGAGGTCATTTGATAGTATTATCCAGATGGAGAAGGCTTGTAATAAACTGCAAGTGAAGGTCAGCGCCTGCACGTGTCTGTTGCCCTCTATCTCCATCTAGTGGTGGGATGGGAGGCTGCAGTTGAGTCATGGTATTCCTGTTCAAGCTTTCATTACACAACAGATGCGCAATTAGCATTTTCCTTCTTTTTTTTACATAAATTGCTCATTTCATCACCTTTTTTATTTGCCTAGCAAAGGTGGTATTGAGTGCATATTTAACACCTTACTCACTGACACACATTTGTGGGTTTCATTGTTATGTGTGTACTGCATGATGATATTTATAATAGTCATCTGATGGGATCCATTTTGGTTTGGAGAAAAATGGCAAAATTACAGGGACATTTTGTGCATTTTTTTCTGTAAGGATCTTTTTTGATACCGTACCACGGGGCTCTCATTATCTTTTGTTTGTTCCAGCAGCCAGTGCATCCTACCACGGGTATCCTCGCTGTGTTTGTTGCTCTCAACTACTGTGATGTGGTCCACATTGCTGGCTTTGGATACCCCAACACAAAGAACCAAAGGCACCCTATCCATTACTACGGATACGACACCATGAAGTCCATGAAGGTGGGTAGCGCCGGCCATCTGCAGGACCTCCGATGTAGTCTCTTTAATTTGACACACTGTGTTTCTTTCTTTTGCAGAATTCTTACCATGACCTAAATCATGAATCAGAAGCCTTAAAAAGACTGGAGGATGTTGGGGCTATTTTGTACCTTCACCCACATTTATGATACACCAAATCATGAAATTTGAATTTGGTTTAATGTGCCTTCTGCAGTGGGATACAAGAGTGGTGCATTAAGACACCATGCGGTGACTTGAGTCACAGGCTTATCTCCCTGGCGCCTTACATTCTGTCAAACTGAAAGATGATAAGATGATTTCACTGCTTTTTAAACTGCTTTCCTTCAATTTGTTTATAACCTTTGGTAACCTGGCTCGGCATTTTGCATAGCGTTTAAACTTTTCTAATTTGTATGGGGTTTGAATCACAACTTTCAAAGTGAGTTTGCAGGACAATATTCATGTGAGAGTTGTCTTGTTTGTGATCAGTAAAGTCACATCACATTAGGCCAGAGTTTTTGATAATTCAATGCTTCGATGTTGTTTTTAATTCATGCATATCATTGAGCTGTAAAATTAATCAAAATGAATTATTTCTCACTCAACCTGGTTTGAGATTAACTTTTTATCAAGTCAGAATCTGTTTTACGGTAAAGGGGTGTGTTAGAATCTAAGTTTTTTAGGTGAACTTCACTGTCAATGTACATTTTATATTAAATGAAAAGAAAATTAATTGATCACAAACCTAATTTGCACAGGATTAGATTCTTTACTTTTAATTTCTTGGACTGGAAATACGACTTGTATTTTGCCCATTTGTGTGACAGTTGTTTGGGAATTTTAATTTATTTCATCTTTATCATTGTTATAATTTTCTTTCTTTTTCAGAAACAATACCAGTAAATGGTACCACTGGATATTTTGTAATGTACAGAATGAAATACATTTTTAATTAAAAGGAAATCGAAATGAAAGGCATTTGAATCTCATTTGATGTAGTTTTTTTGTCAATTAATTATTAATTAATTATTGAACAGGCACACACACACACACACACACACACACACACACACACACACACACACACACACACACACACACACACACACACACACACTATGGAAATCACTACACATCCATTCATTTACCATCGTGAACCTGCATTGAGCTGCTGTTAACATTAATTGTAATATCACTGTCCACCACTAGATGGCAGAGAGCCTCTATTGCCTTCACATGCTACAGTAGGGAACTACTGCACTGCACATGGTGCAGTCATGCAGCAGCCCATCTTAAAGTGCTTGGTGTAATAGTAACAGCAACGCTAGCACTCGCACATGTTTGAGGGAACGCTTCTGCACTATGAACATCTGGAAGACCAGAACATTGCACAATGCTTACAATTGAGAATTATAAACATACAGTTGCCGCTAGCGACAGATGTTAATGACGGCTTCCACCCTCTGTGCGCACGGCCTTCTATTAGCGTTGACATGAATGGAGTTGTGCCCTTGGCATTCATGAACTAGGCTCACTCATATGGTGGAACAGCATCAGCAGTTGACATTCTTGTGCTTTCAATCATAGGGATATCCAGGAAATGCTTTACTCTTCCTTCTACTACTACTAATACTACAACTACAACTACGACTACTAATATTACAACAACAATAATTATAGTAAGAGCTTACATGTCGTACCACATTCCTGATGTTCTGGTGTGAATGTCTTTTTCTCACCCAGGTAAAACGTGATGCTCACCTGAATGCAGTGTCATCTCTTTTAATAGTGATGTATACCTTCTCTTCAAGGTCAGACTGCAAGACAGATGAAAGACGGATGAACTGTCTCGGTGTCTGCTACTCGCAGAGCTCATTGCGATGAAGAGGGGGTTTCACTGCAGAATACTCGTTCTTCTCATGTACATTAGCTCGGCTGTGTTCTGTTCGGACTAAATCTGTGTGTTTTGCCTGCATATTGCTGATACGGCGAGCGCTCCTGTTTGCGACCACAATCATACACCTACCCGCGTATACAGTTCTCTAGAATTGTCAATGTTGGGTGCTAATTGATTTTTCTTGCCACTGAAAGCCAATCTGGCCAACAAAACATCGCTTTCAGCCCGTTTAAAGCTCATCGTTTCAGCTTTTAGATCTATCCATTATGTGTGGAGGGGGTATTGTCTCATTGTAAAAGCATCCTTTTTCACCCCCTCCTCGAGTTGAAAAAAGAACACAAGCTTTACATATTTCTACTCGGATGTACAAACGCCTAAAATGAAGGTTACGGTATTATAACCCTCGTTATATAAGTAGAGCCCTCTTCTGGGCTCAATATGTAATACTCTCCTCTAATCACTAGCATGCAACACTAGAGGAGTGCTATACAAGTACAGGACCATTTACCATTTAACCCTAAACCCTGAAAAGGAGCTCGACACATCCTAGAGGTAGAACTGTATAAATGGACAAAGCATCGACCACGCTGCGTGTAGAGTGGGCGAAGCTGCACAGTTTTAGTCGACGAATCATTGGGGGAGAGTATTTAGGAGACAATGTGTGTGAGTTAGAACACCCCTTGTACTTTCTTTTCCAAATTTGTAACCGGTCATTGGGGAAGTGTGTTGAAGACAGAATCCACGTCCCACTCAGTGTGCTGTTTTCACTTCCTTTACACAAAAGGGAGTTACATAATTGAACAGGATTTTTGTGAATCTGCGGGTTTGTTTGTGTGACAACTGAAAATCAGGTCAGACTTTTCAGGAGAATGTACTGTACTGTAAGCACATTGAACCCCCACACGGTTAGATTCAGCGAGCTACACGAGGAAGTACAGTACCGCTAACCAAAGAGTCCTGCTGTACAGGGAGTGAAGGCAACATATTTTTAGTCGAGGTATAGCTCCTCTGTGAATTACTCTCCCGACCTGCGCTGATCACACTGTGGCGTACCAACTGAGCCCCACGAGCCCACTCATGCATGTTAACATGACCAAATGAACCCCTGGCCGCACTAAACAATTTCATTTGAAATGCATTGCTTTGAACTTCCAGGCAGACCTCTCACACCATACGACCCTGAATGCATCGGTTGTAATTTTACAAAGCATTGATTTCATAGAGAAATACATGGCCCGTGATGATTGCCGTGTCACTGTGTAAGAGCAGTCTCATGCGGGCAGAAGCTCTGACAGTGTGATTGTTATTACAGTGTATCTCATTACTCCATCTGCTCTCTGCACAGTGCACTCAGCCGGCAGTGCAGCATCGTACTTTAAAGCAGTTGTTTTAGGTCTAATACACGTTTCAATTTCATTTTATAGAAGGATGAAAAATGCAATAAAAGTGCACAAAAGGGATCAGTAGCTGGAGCACCTTATTTAAGGTGCAACAAGCCAAAAAGAAAAAGCCAGAGAGTCATTGCTGGTGTCGGCTTTATGACTTTAGTCATTGATGTGATGATAGCAGCTACACGGCGACCTAGTGAAGATACCCGAGGCCTCCTTTTAAAAAAAATCATTGTTAAAAATAATAATTAAGACACACAATGTGTGTAAGGAGCCCAGCGGACAGTTTGTGTGGGAAGAGGCAGAAGAGGTACAGTACTGAAAGCAGCCAGCTACCTAGAGAGAGGGCATCTGGCTTGGCTCACTGATAACTCCCCCACAGCCCAGAGAGCTGCCGTGAGTCAGGTGCTCATGAAAACACAACACTACCATGGGAACCGGGAGAATGAGTAGGACATGAGAAGAGTGAGAAAGTAAAAAAAGATAAGCTGCTTTTCTCCTGTGAGTTTTGCTAGTTCTGCTTTTTCCTTCATAAACCCCCTTTTCCTGACTCTGGTGTGACATTAAATATGATTTAGATCCATTCCTCCATACAGGGAGGGCCTTTGGGCTGTAAAAACAAAAAAAAAACACACAGCATGTAATGCACAGTTTCATTCCGTGACAATGACGACTATGAAAAATGGCAACAGAGAAAAAAAAAGAGTCTAATTCGCAACACTTTATGCTAAGTATCTGTTACACAGCTTCAAAAGGTCAGCCAACTCAGCTGATTTAAAGGCTAACATGGCATCATTGTTTCCTCACAGGCACCCAAAGGAGCAATTTCTGTTAGCTCAGTGTTTTTCTTTTTTTTGCTGTGAACTGATTTCCATGCAATGTGCTTCTGATATGTAAATGTGGGCTTAACGGGTTTTATGATGGTTTTGCTTGTATTTCTCTGAATAAATGCTATTAAGAAAACATAAAGTGAACAGAACCTGTTTAGAGTGCAAATTGAGCCACAACTTAAAGGTAGAGCCGTGGTTATAGTCTTCCTAAGCAAAAAATGATTTAAGAAACAAATACCATCCATTATGGAACAATGCATCTGATGAGGCCTGCGACACAGACATGAGAATAGCTGTTGGAGCTCAGAGAACAGAGCGGGAGCTGATTTCCAAACCCTTTCTGCATTAACTACAGATGCAGTACGGAATACAAATCACGCTGCTTATGATTTGTGTGCACTGTTTTGTTCCGGCCCCATGTGCGGATCTCTAGGTTTTTTGAACCGCTAAGCCACACAAGGCGGTTATCCCCGCTCTACACACGGACGCTCTGTTTGTGGACTAGCTGGTCCTGTCCTCCTTCTGTTGAGCAAAAACACGACGGAGTTCTGAATCCTGGCACCGCTCTGTCTGTCAGTCTGTTGGTACATCTGTCTGCTTGTCCTCGAGGGCTGGATGTCTGGAGGCGGCAGTGTGTACTGTTCCCCTACGACACGTGACCCAGTATTTTATTTGTTTTTGTGTGTCACTGGAGATGGCAAAGGACCTCACACATGTTGCGTGACCTGAATGCTGCACCAGGTGACTACACAGTGTGGCGGCCGAGTGACGTGGGTGTGCAGACAGTGTGTTTGTGTTTGTGTGTGTGTGGGGGCGGAGCAAGGGGTTCATGTCTCCTCCAATGCGGAGCAGCACTAAAAGACTAAATAAATAAATAATTGAACTCATGACATGAGGAAAACAATGCCTTCATTGTTAAAGCCACAACAACTTTGTTTCAACTGAACAGCTCTATAACCATAAATATTCATGACAAAATAATGAACAATTCAGGAGAAAAGAAGCATTTTTTTTTATTTAATGCGTTTAATACTCCAAAACTATAATCTGCTTCATCATGACGGTGTAGGTGCTTCGATCAGATGTGATTGACAATATAAGGTAGTGTGCATGCTAACATATTATTTCTACTATGAAGTCAAATTAAGGATGTAGTGCGCTCCAACTGCATAGCGTGTGGATTTTTTCTGTATGCGAGAAATGCCCTAGATTAGTAAAGAACAAGCTTATTGGACATACTGTACTGCCTAAAAGTGGCGCACTGCGAGGCAGATGTTCTGCCACCAGCCAGCAAAAGAGTACAAATGGCAGAAAGCCCCGGGGTCCATGGCACTTTATAGAAGCCTTCCTAGAAATACAATAAGAGTTTAGTACAAATGTTGATTTAGAATGGGATTTAATTTAATTTATTTTACAGTTTATAATGTTTGTTGTCAATTTTCAATGTGGTCTTGATGTAAACTAAGACTAAAAAACCTTATATATAACTTAATAGATTAAATACTTCCTCCATGCAGTAAACACAGCCTTGTTAGCCCCAATGCAACCAGACACAAGAGCAGAGAATCCACAACTTCAGCGATGATAGTGTGAGTTCAGTGATGTTCAGACCTTCCACCTTCACATTAGTCGATACAACTTTACCATCGAAACTACTGGAGTACGTGATGAGTTATTGAAGGATAGAAGAATTGTTCCAACATGAACACTCATTAGTAACTCATTAGTATGCAATTCATAGACCCAGTTATAAATGTTTTATTCTTGATAAATAAATTAATAAGCGTGACTATTATGCGTTTCATGATTGTTTTTTTTCATACTTTATGAATGATGGATTCCCCATTTGTAAGATAATTGTTAAGGACTTAAAGATGATTAATAAGATAATTTATAAAGTGTTAGTAAATGATAAAAACATTATTTAAATGTAATTTATTTATGCATTTATTTATAAAACTGCAATTCATGATTAATTCAGGTAGTTACTATAGTTATTATAAAGTGCTACCAATGTCTAATTTGCACTCATTAGTATCTATAGTTTCATGCAATACCACAAAGCTCAGATAGCAGAATAGCTGTCATCAAAAAGGTCAACATGTGTTCTTTTTTACTGGTGAATATTTTTGTATTGCACATATTCAGTATTTACATGTGACTGATGTGGTGACACCAGCAGGGCACAGCAGAGAAAACCCCTCATGTTTCCTGTTCGCTTCTGGTGCTCTGCTTGTTCCTCAATAAAACTGTTTGCTGACACATGGGAGCACTTCACTCATCAGGTTCTTGTTGACTGTAAATCCAGACGAATGGTCGGCGTGGAGCGATGGGGTCGGTGTGCCATGCTGCGTGGGATATCGCACTGTTATTGTTATACACAGATAAATAAAAGACTGCATGCGTGCTGATATTGTGAGCTCTTTTTATGCCTCCATCTTTCTCTCGGAAAAACTCAGAGCTGTTTTGTATAATTGAGCGGCACATCACACTCTTATCGGTAATCTTTTTCTTCTTTTTTTGCTCGTAACGTGCACTTACATAATAATGTGTCGTCGCTTTTTCAACATCCAATCGACTTTTTGGGAGTAAGCCTTTTGTACCTGTCAACCACCTCTCGATGTGGTAATGCCCACCCACATCGTCAAGAGGTCAATTCTCTCTTTCTCCCTTTCCCTGTCTGCTTGTAATACAGAGGCTTCAGTAATGACCGTACAAAACGATGTAAAAATAACGGCAGAAGTGGATGGTTTCATAATGCCTGAAAAAAATTTTTTTTACCCTGTCTAAATGATATTCATGAGAAAATACTCCGTGGAGGGCAAAAGAGCATCTCTACACAATCCACTCGTCAGCACTGTCTATTTTGTTATGCTGGTGTAATAAAAAGTTATTTTTCTTATTTTATTTGTATTATATTTGTGCCAAGTGCTGAGCAACCAAGATTTCTGTACATTATTTGCTTTTTATTGCTGTCATAACAGCCACTGCCCGTATGTTTTTGTTTCCCGTGTTCCCGTCTCAGTTTTGCCGCATGCACACGGAGAACACGACTCTCACTATACTGTAAACTCAGCTTCTGCCATGGGAATAACTTGGGGAGTGCTTCTAGCCTTCTTCTCCGTGAGCACTTAAATGACAGTGATAGATGATGCTGTCATTAGAAGCAGCGGAGCTCATCTTCTGGCCCTATTTGCGGATTTCTGTGAACCTAGCCCCCTTTTTTTTTCCGCTCACTCCACAAAAAAACCAGTTGGAAAGAAATGGAGGTGCTCCCTCCAAGTAACCCTGTCTCCTAAAAAATACGTTCCCCCAGAACAAATATGCATTCTCAATTACGTTTGATCAGAAACGTATTTCCTCCCTGATTATGTTTGTGTTTGACGTATAGCTGGGGTCTGAAGACCGCTTGCCCGCCGTTGTGAGGCTTCTCTTAGTCGGGTTGTTTGGGAATGCAGCCCAAAGTGTGTCATATCAACTCAGCAGACACTCAGATCTCTGTGGTCAAATCAGCTGCAGCAGAATCTGACGTGAACAAACATGCAAACGGCCGGAAGAGCCACGGGACACAACATCCGCTTTTCAAAATACTGACTGATATGGATGTGTTCAGAACATTTTTGACCACATCCAAACATCTTAACTGTACCAGTACATTTGTGTTTGACGTATTACAACATTTATGTATGACCAGTACAGTTAAGATGTTTGGATGTGGTCAGAAATGTTCTGCTGCAGCTGATTTGACCACAGAGATCCGAATGTCTGCTGAGTTGATTGCTAGATGGAGTATATTACACACTTTGGGCTGCATTCCCAAACAACCCGACTCAGAGAAGACGGGACCCCGGTGTGACGTTACCGACCTCACACCGGCGGGCAAGCGGTCTTCACACCGGCTCCGGCTCCCTGGCACTACTGAGGGAATCCTTTTTCTTTTCCATTAAAATATGCTTAAATTCAGCGGAAAAGCAACAAAACAATAACACAAACACACGATTATAAGCGTATTTGTAATACGTCAAACACATACATAAAAACAGTAAAACAAGAATACGTGATAATCAACGTATACGTGATTCAACGTATTTGTAATACGTCAAACACAAACATAATCAGGGAGGAGATACGTTTCTGATCAAACGTAATTGAGAATGCATATTAGTTCTTTACATTATTGCTCAGTATGATTAGTGAGGAATCAGAGGAAAGGTATAGACACTACTAGCCTGAGCCAAACATGATTAAATAAGCGTTGGGGTCCAGCGGGTAACATTAATATGCTTAGTAGAGTCAGGGCTACACTTAGAAATCAAGTCTCCTGCTTTAGTCAACCTCCCTCCAGATTATTTAAAAGGAGACAGAATCTGAGACATCTGAATTAATTTCATCCTGTTCAAGAGGGAGAAAAAGTGCTGCAGTAAGCAGATTAGGGATAAGGCCGTGATTAGGTGGCCCTCTGCCGAAGATGGCTTGTGGCAATGAAAAAGACCCGGGGTAAGAGATTATCTGTTCAACGTTTTTATGTGTGTGAGAAAGAGAGAGAGCAACTAGCCAGGGACCTTCGTATCATAAAGCGCCAAATTGAATAAAACCCGAAGCTAGCATTGCTTTATATCTCTGTGGCGTCAAACGTGAGCCTCCATAAGTAAATACGATCTAAAAGATCTCTAATGTACTGCAACATGCTGTGTAGCCATGACCAGAAGCAAAGCAACAACAAATCATGTTTTGAGTGTCGACAAAGCAGCTTCTGCTTAAGGTGCGTGGGTCATGATGCAAAGGTGACTTTATCTTGTCAGGCACCAGGGAATCTGGACGACCGTTTGCATTTAAACACACATTTATTGGACCAGTTTCGTGGATGTTCCTGGCTTGGAATTCCATATACCATACGATACTTCTTGATTCATTTTCTGTTTTTCACAACTGTCCTGATGGATAGGAATTCCAGGAGTTGAATATTGCAAATTTTCAAACATTTTCAGATTTCTTCAGAATAGTTTCAAGTTAGTGTTGCTTGATTATTAAAGAATTACAAGTTCATGTACAGTAAGGATCCACCTGTCCTTCTTGCATAACATTTTATTTCTTCCAAAATGATGCGCTACAAGTTATTACATCATTTATTATAATTCTTTCTTCATTTTTATTACAGGCAGAGTTCTACAAGATAATTTTATCTCACATTTTTTCATTACATCATGCACACTTATTACATTATCTACAGTTGAGTGTGTACATGCCTAAATGAGTATCTGGGCCACATCATATTCTATTGCTTTAATGTTTGCTGAGAATGACGGTTTGTCACGTTGGGTCACACTCAGGTCCTTTGCTTCCCCAGTTGGCATCACCTCAGTGGCTTTTAATGGTTTTGGTGGTGCCTCGACATCCATTCCAAGACCTGGGTTACACAAACAGTGACACATGTCGGATGGCTTGAAATAACATGACTAGCTGGGTATCATCAGCATAGCAGTGGTAGGGCGAAGCCAAGACAGTGTATGACATCACCACGCATGTTTGTGACCCATCAGGTGGGATGCGAGCACATCCTAAGACATTCAAACCCTTTAAGGGTCACGACCCACCCAAACAATATTTGATTAAAGCTAAAGCCAAGACAGATTATCAAAATGAAGAGGAAAACGTCAATCAAATCTATCAATGATGCCTTGGTTTCATCAATAGTAGAAACATAGTTTACATATCCATTTTACTCTGATGAAAACTTGACCGCTACTATTTTTTCCACACCCTCTACCAAGCTCTGTGCAGGAAGTGGGCTGCTGGGAACTTCAGAGAGCAACAAAAGTAGGGTTTGTTTTTTATCACTTTTCTAAAGTAGATTTTAAAATTGAAACTTCAGATTTTCAAACAACCCTTAATAAATGCAGAAGCCGTATGTCATCTTCTCATAGATGAAGAGGACAGGGAGAAAAGGGAGTTTTAAAAGAGAGAAGTGTCCACTGTTCAATGACGCACACAGACACAGGATATATATATATATATTTTGTTATCAATTTGCCAATATCTCTACGTCTGATCTTGAATATAGTATTAAGAATGATGGTTCTTGTATTATCAGGTTATTAAATGTGGGTGCTGTGCCATATTATATCTGTTCTACTGTTATACACAGGCAAAGAAAAACAGCCCCCATGAAAAACTCAATATAGTTTTCTAATAATTTCCTCTTTGTGTGTTGCTATTTTGCGCAAATTCTGCTTTAAATGCACAACATTCTAAATCAATATTTCAAAAATGTTCATGGTTCCATTGTTTCTTTATCTGGATTGGAAGCCATTTCGTAAATTCCCCAGCTGCCAGTTAGTTGTTGGAGCTGCTGTCTGTGTGAGAGCTGTCACTTATACTGTTCAGTTGTCACCAGTCTCACCCTCTGTTAGTTTATAACCCTCCGCACTGGTGTGTCAGACTTGTCAGTGTCAGAGTCAGAGGCACAGTTGTGATACATTTTTTACACCGAGGACCCGTTCGATCCATGTTTCGCAAAGCATAACTGAAAGAAGCATGAACCAAAATAAAACTTCTGCTCTCAGATAAAAAGCTGCACAATTGGGTCCATTTTTGAGAGGATCAGTCAATGTATGTGTATCTATCTTGAATTTGATCAAATCTAAATAAACAGAGTTCCCCAAATGCCTTGCTGAGCTCATATCACCATCATTACAGGAACATGTGACTCTCCATTTGGCTACAACTACTCTTAGTAGATTATCTTCGCCTGCAACACCAACGTGTCATTGATCACTGTCTGAAGGGTGGAGTGACAGTCAGTGCAGTTTTGCTATTCAGTACCAAGCTTTCAAAGTAGTATCCTGGTGGCTGTTTTCTCAATATGACTCTGACAGCAAGTTCAGTGGTCTATGTGGAGATGAAAATGTCACTTTTGACTTCCATTCTGCCTCTTCAAACTCCATCAGACTTAACCTCTTGTTCCTTTTCCCTCCCACTGACACCCCGTCTCGCTTTCTTTTTCTCTATTTCTTGTGGTAGTGTGTCTTTCTCTTCCTTTATCTCTCTCTCTCTCTCTCTCTCTCTCTCTCTCTCTCTCTCTCTCTCTCTCTCTCTCTTTCTCTCTCTCTCTGTGTGTGTGTGTGTGTGTGTGTGTGTGTGTATTGTCTCAGAGGAGTAAGTTAACCCAGGGGTACAGAGGCGGGAAAGAGCAGCTGGAGATCCTCTCTCCCTTGGTTCCTGTCCCAATTAATTAGCCTGGACAAAGACGTATGCAGGCAACACACACACACACACACACACACACACACACACACACACACACAAACACACACACACAGTATATACACTATGGTGTGACTCCTGGGATTCTAAAGTCCCAAACCTTGCAATGTATAGAGTAAAAACAATATTTACATGCAGCTGTATAGTTGATCATTTAGAGGACAGACAGAGTTCATTTTCTCCTCCTTTGAACACTAGATAAGGGTTTATTGCAAACGGAAAATTGTTAATTCCAGTTGGTTGAGTGTAAGTCAAGGGGAAGCTTGTAACTCTAAACCTATTTGATACAGACCTTTGTTTTGCTGCTCAAATTATAGTGGTTGTAGCCTTGCTTTATTATTTAAAATTAGTGATGTATGCTCTGCTACCCTTTAAGAACGTTATCCATAGTTTTATCTCATTAGTTCCTGTCTAAACCAGAGTATCAATTGGTCCAAAATGCTGCCTCAAGACGCCACCATTTCAAGTAAACATGACATCACTACGATCTTGGCCTACTTTCAGTGGCAACTGATTAATTTTAGAACCATTTTTAAAAAATTAATAACTCTCTGGCAAAACTAGGCCCGGCCACGAGCTATATAACCCAGGCGTGTCATTCCTGTGGGGGAACAGATTACACCCTAAAGCTGTAAGAAAGCACACATTTCCTACACTATGGCGTGTATTAGAATCTAAAGATTACTGGATACATATCGGTAAAACTGAGATCTGAACTGAGTTCTATGTGAAATTCATAAAAAATGGTAGGGCTGTAAAATGTGAAAATCTTTTCTAATAACTCTCCTGCGAGCCATCCCATCTCTTGATTCTTCTCCTGCTGCTTTATTTTCCCTGTAAATGAACAAAAATCCAATCATTATTATTATGCATGCTGTATAATAAGAGTAGCAAAAGAGATTAATTACTAAATGGCAATAATGGCCTATAATCTATCATTAAAATAATAACAATCATTTTACAATACCAATGTATCAAGTGAAAGGGGTCGCTCGTATTGATGAAATTACAGAACGTTTTCACCTGTTTCTGCAGCTCCACTCGGACTTGAGATACTGCATTCATATGCATCATTAATTCCAAATAATTGGAAGTAATCTCATACCTCTATTTTTTTAAGTGACAGCCCTACTCTTCATTGGGCTATTTCACAAGCAGCATGTTGGCTTACATGTGCAGTTCTGGTACATATCAAAGTAGACAAAAGACAAAAGATTTGTCTTTTTTTTTTTGTGCCAGCAATACACAGCAGCAGATCAATAATTTAACCGAAACCAAAAACCGAGATCCCAAAGGGTAAGGTAGAAAAAGTTGTGTCTGTAAAAATAGGCCCCAATAGCAGCTGTTGCATGTACGCAATAACAAAGCTCTAAAGAAGAGCTATTTTGTACAAAATTGTGCAACCTCATACAGTATGTTGGCGATGCATACATCTCAAGGTCATCTGATGTGGTAATCGCCACTGGTATCCGACTGGCGAAAATTGACAATTTAATGGCAGCTCGTAGAGTCCTCCAATACAACAATGCTGTAGTGTGTGGATGCGTCACACAGATTCTCATTTAAAAAATACTGAAAAACCTTCTCCACAGTCCACACCAGCTTCGCATTTAGTCATTATACAAAACCCAGTACCGGTTCCAGAGCCTGGCTCATTAAAGGAGCATTGCTCGCTGTAATGACCATGTTGGCGCATTCTATCTGCATCGAATACGCCTTTCCTTTCCCTCAGCCGTTGGTTTGGTATCATATCCCTTTGCTTTTTCTCCTGGCAGCTGCCTCAGGAGTCTGTGTTACAGCATTGTCTATAGTTTTGTTTTTCCCAGCAACCTTTCCAGACTCAGTGCTGGAAAAAATAGATATACAGAGCCGAGAGGATCAATGAGGTATTTTCTTCGACAGTTCTCCGACAGGTAGACCTAACCAAGCTTCACTTGGCAGAGAGAAATGGCACGGTAACTGCAGGAGGCAAAAATGAATTTCAATTTTACACTTGGTTACAACATAATATTGCAGACGAGGGGCTACACAAGTTGAAGGTTTTGGATGAGAAATGTTTTTAAAATCCATTATCTTAAGAAAGCATGTTTGAACACATCATGCTTTGGCAGTTATTGTGGAGGACATTATTAATTTTGTCTGGTGCATAATATTCAGACAACATTGTTTTTTGTAAGACAGTCAAAGCATTTCAAAAGGAAGTTTTGTAGTTATTTTAGCCAACTGTAACTGGTGAGAAGAACTGGCATTGGTGCAGACTTTCAGTCCTATAATTCTATTTGTGATCATGAAGGTGATTGACAGCTGTCAGAGAGAGAGGCAGAGAGAGAGAGAGAGAGAGAGAGAGAGAGAGAGAGAGAGAGAGAGAGAGAGAGAGAGAGAGAGAGAGAGGCAGACTCTGGATGTAAATAGGAAAGACTTTTTGGAGAAATACTGTATATGTTGATCATCAATAGTAAAGGTGTGTGAGATTAGGATGGAGTGTAGGCTGGACTCAGGGTCATTAGACGGACTCCCTGCAGCGATGGAGGGCCAAAGTAGCCCCTTAACCTCAGCTCCGCTCACTAGATCAAAACACTGGCTAATAAAAAGTCAGCCGCAGGGGCACATTACATTCTGATAGCCCTACATCAAAGGGCTGCTGTCAGCCGTAGCTGCTTTATCCATTAATTAGAGTTTGAATGGGAGGCCCACTATTAAAAAAAAATGGAGAGAGAGAGAGAGAGAGGCTGTCATTTTCTTGGGCAATTGACTTTTGTGAGAGTGATGCTGGTGTCGAAAGAATTGCAGAGGTTAAAATGGGAAAGCGATGGAGCTCTTGGGCTCCCGCCCAGATAATGACGGTGTCATGTGGGGGGTTTACCTTTTCTGTGCTAAAATTCAACTCAGCAACCACTTAGCAGCAGGCTGGTTAGACGGGAACCAAGCAGTCAATTATCTATTTCAAAAAGACAGCAGCTTCTTAATGGGGAATCACCAGATATTGTAAATTTAGTTTTCTTTAATGTGCTTCCAGTAGACCAGAAAACACTTAAAACCTGTGCAATATAAATACACTGTGCAATAATCGTTGTTCTGTCTGTATATATAATATTTCAGTTATTGTGGATTCTGTACTGTTTTTTTATTAGTATGCTTTATTGCGTATTTGCTTATTTATAATACTTGTTTTTGATCTTGTTTCGTTTTTACTATTTCTCTTGCTTGCACTTTACCATCTGCTGCTGTGAATCCGTAAATGTCCCCTCTGCTGGACGAATAAAGGATTATCTCATCTCATCTTATCTTATCTTAGATAGCAGTTATTTACCATTAATGAAGCATTTTTTACACACAGCTGTCAGGCCGAATAGAGGAGACAGACAGTTACTCTGAACTAAAGAGAGAGAGAGTGGTGGAGTGTCAATGACACGCTGCGCATAGTGGACCACACAAGACTGGTTGTGACAGTCAGTGGACACACTATTTACAGTATGTCTCTCCCGATCACTTTCCTCCATCACTTCTGGATTTTCCAGTGAAAGAACCAGATATAATGCCCTCTTGCTTACTGAAACGTTCTATTTAGGTTTCATGATTTATTTTATGCACTGTATATCTTATTTGAGAGCAGGAATTAAGATGATATATAGGGCAAGGACATCAAATGCATCTCCATCCCTAAACATATAGTGTTTGTTGAAGAGCTGGACCCAGAGGAAGCAAGCGTGCCTGTCGTGCTTGATGTGCTATCAATTGTGACGCAGTATCTATAGGTTGAGGCTGAAGCAGCTCACTGTACTGTATGGACAGTACCATAACACGGGGCAAATGAACAGATGCCAGATGCAGACGTGCTGCAGCAAAAATGATCAGAAAATGCAAATGCTTTCTGCTGTTTTAACAAGGCTTGCTAAGCAAAACTGTTTGCTGCATTGGTGTTTCTTAAACAGTTTGTATACATCAGATTTACTTCCGTTTGATACCAAGAGCCAACCGTGAAAGCAGTGTAAAAAGCCAATTTGCTGCCAAAGGTGCATGCATATTCAAGCACACACAGTGTCATGCTGATCACACAAATTCATAATTTATCATCTTATATGTTAATATACAAATTTCACAGAGAAGAAAAAACTGTAGCCAATAATATGAACTCGCGTCACAGATTTAAATCTTTTGTTCGTGGAGTGTTGACATTTTAAAAAGATGGAACCCTTTATAGACAAGCAGCAAGCATCCGAATGAATTGGGAGAGAAGTTGTATTTCTTGGGCCACAAAGTCTTTGCAAGGCAGATCACACCACTGCTATGAGTGGGCATGCATTTCAACCATTTAGAGCTGGCACACTGAGCGAAGCAGACTGCGCTGATCGAGAGTATTACCTTTTTAACTGGGAGCAGCCGAGACAGTTATGTGATGATTCTGTCTGTGCCAGCAGGAAGGTGTCTGGTCTGGTCTCTGATCAGCTCGAAACTGGATTTACTCGCTTGCAGCATCAAACAGTTTGAAAAAAACAAACCCATATGAACAAGTTTTATATTATAGTTTCATATATGTGTCTCAAAGTAGTTTATTAATGGGTTTGTATGTTGATTGCAACAATTAGTATGCTTCCCACAATATGCTATAATCAACAATATGCTATAATCTTGCTATTATGACACCCAACAAAAGGTACAATAGGTGCAGTAAATAAACATAGTTAATTTCCTGGAAGTGTTAATTATGCCTTTCAAATCCAGTTAACAGTGTCACAAAAAAGGTGTCACACACTGTCAGCAAGGTCTCACGTGAGCTCATCAAGTCACATGACATTTTCCTGATGACGCTGTCATACCACAGATGGCTGACAGCCCCTTCACCCGTAACATCTACCCAGCGGGGATATGTGCAGATTAAGAATGACATTAACAAGCACTATCAAGGGGCATTTGTCAGATGGAGCAATGGTGTTTTGCAAATTGCAAAATCGTGTGATGCCATTGTTGCGTTGTCATCATTCTGAATGCCACCTTTCTGCATAGAGGCTGAAACAATTAAATGTAAGACATTGTCTTTTATTGGAGATTCATTTTAAAAAATCCGGTTGAGTGGCTGCAATATGATCCCAGATGCACTACAAGACAATATGACGCCTTGATGAAAAAATTGATTGGTTAAATAAATCTTTGTGGAAAGCAGTTCTCCATTTCTAATTTAAGAGAGCATGTCCCACAGGAGGTCTGCCTGTGTAATAGATGAGAATACCCAAAATACAAGGAGCCATCCAATCCTAATTAAAGACCTTTTACAGCTGAGTCCTCACATGAATACATGCACAGACACACAAGCAGCCATGCATAGACAGGCTCAAACACAAATGTAGACAAGGCCAAGGCTGACTGCCATGGTGGCACACGCCTACAACAACAACAACAACTGTGAAATCCGCAAAAACACAATTGTTCTGTCTCAAATTTAACTTAGAAAAAAAAATTCATGCAATGAGCCACTCTCAAAATCAGGCACAGCAAGAAGACAATAAAAAGATCATAATCACATTGGTGCTACAATCCCTTTATATTTAACTGTTTTCAATAGACTTTCTTAATGCTTTGGGAAATGCGCTTATTAGCTTTCTTATTAGCTTTCTTATTAGCTTTTTGTTTTTCAACCGAGAGTAGGATGAGAAAAATGAGACCACTCTCATGTCTGTGCGCTAATAGGAAGCTCCCATCAGAAGTTGGTTAGCTTTGCTTAGCATACAGACTGGAAGGGTGGTCCTCTGTCTGGAGGGGACAACCTGCGTACTAGCTCCTCTTAAACTCGCTAATTACCATGTTGTATCTCAGTTGTTTAATCCATACAAAAAATGGAAAAAACGATAAATTGTAGCTGTTTCCAGTCATTATGCTATGCTAAACTAAGCTAAATGGCTCACAAGAAAAGTAGTATCACCAGTTTCAGGGGCACCAGTAGGATTTTACTTCACAGTAGTGTGTGTTTCTTTGCACTAAAGTAACCAGTATACCATCACCTGATTAGCTTACCGCACACATTTTAGAGACCAGCCAACAGGTCTAATAGCAATAGCCAGCTAAATAATATGCTGCAATATAGTCAGACGTGTCTTAATATCACTTTAGGGCTTTGGGGCAATGGACATTTTGTAAGCCCTTCGCAATATGCCACTAAAATATTAATTCAGTACCCTTTGTGTCGATGTACAGTGACAAGTAGTAAATGGAATGCCCGACTAATCAGTGAACACAAAATGAAGCTAAAGATAAAGCTGGGTTATTACAATTTACCACAACATTAATTGCAGAACCTCGATCATTGGACAGCAACAGATAGTAAACCGAGTGAATGAAACACAATTCTAGGGCTGTACCGAATATTCGAAGCTTGGAAGTGAGATTTGTTTCCTTGTTGGCTAATCTTCCAATAGTTGACCTTAAAAACATTTAAGCATACGATCATTTACATCAAGATTAATATTTGAATGCTGCGCAAAAATTAAAAAATAGTTCACAACACGTATTTATCTAAGAAAATGATCTGCTTCAATCCATATGTGTTGGCGCTTAGCCTTTAAAAAACTACATTCCGGGGCTTAAGCTTCAGTAAGACAATGCATAAGGCCCCGTAGCTAGTGAAATATGCAATAGAAGTCTTCATCAGAAAAAAACAGTTAGGTGACAACAATATGCAAAACAAGACCCCTTCACATTTCAATGGAACATTAATTGCTATTCATTGGATAACCTTCTCTGGTTTGGACTGCGCCTTGGCTCATCACTGTAAAGGTGTCAATCAAGATGGGAACGATCATGCTCTGCTAAGAGGCAGACGCTGATTTTACCGCCCATCACAGTGTTAGCTGCATGTTAATATATGGCAAACCAGTGCACTGAAGGATTCACTAAATATTATTCATCCTCTCTTGAGAGCCATCAGGAGATTGCTATTGTAGGATTTTTGCTAGTAAATGTGAAAACTTGGACCTGCATGACTTTATGGGCCCACATACGCCCTGATCTGCTGAGCCATCAGGAAGTGACACTTGAGGATTCCTGAGGACCTTTTAACATTTTTATCCATTTCGTTTGATGTTCAGGATTACAAATTGCACTGCACTGCTATTGGAAAGTAAGAATCAATACTTGAGATATCACTGCTTGATGCAAAAATACAATCTCTAAAACCACAGCAATCCTCAAACTCGGATCTCTCCTTGGTGCAACAACAACAACAGGCAACGGAAACATAGCTTAGGATAATGTGTAGCTGGGAATACAAAAAAAGACCACACATTTTGTGTTCTAAAAATAGAGAAACACAGTAAAGAATAAAAAGCCAGAAATAATCTGCCAGATACCATTGTTATTGAAATACATTTAGACCAGGTGCATGCAGTTTTCAGCATCACATGGACAAAATAACATGCAGTTTGTGCACTACGGGGACTTATGCAAAATGTTTGACAATCATGTGAGACATGACCATTTGTTTCACATGGCTTCAGGTGTCTTAAGCAATACCTTTTTTTGAACAAAGCCTTTGGCAAAAAGGAGGTCTACGGCATAATGCTCGACACCTTTGCATTACGCTTCAAGGCTATTCCTTTCACTCGTACAAGATCAACAACAATGTGTGGCGAGATCCACTTTTAACACCTTTTTGAAGAAGTGCTGATAGAACTGCAATTGAGCTTTAAAGATTTCCGGATATTTCAGAAGGAAGGAAGATGCACACTGTGATTAGCTTTGACCCAAGTGGATAAATGCTCTGCCCTCATGCGAATAGACTCAAGATCCACGGAATAAAATATCTTGGATTAACTTAAAAACTGATTAGTACATTACATGTAAACTGTGGGTTGCAGCTACATAATTGCAAAAAGCATGCCTCTAACATTATTATACAATTATTAATACCATTATTCAATTATGATAAACAGCGTTGTTTGCTTAAATGACAACTCCATCAATTTTACACATAAAAGTTTGGTTATAAAACAAAGAATCCTGAACACTTTCAATCATTCTTCAAACAATCCTTAGACCAACATTATATATATATATATATATATATATATATATATATATATATATATATATATATATATATATATATATATATATATAATTCATTCTGGATTTAATTCATTATAAATTGTTTTTACATTTGATTTATATTATTTGTCCTTTTTTCCCGGCTAATGCAAAAGCTAACAGAGTATTGATGTCAGAGGTTTAAAAGCTTACAACTGAAAATAACTTCCATTGATTTCCGGTATAGTATAAGCTCCTCTTAATTAGAAATAGTGAACAGTTCTTCTTTTCTCCCCTCAACTAACACCTCATCATTTCAAGCTCTTATGGATGATTCGGAAGATATCGATTTTTTTTTTTCTGGCTTGATTCTTTGTCTGCACTTATCGCTTAGCCTAGATAGCTGAGCAGCAACTCTCCGATGGAAAAACTGCCCCGAAAATAAGGTTAATTATTTTTAGATGAAACAAGAAAACCCTGCTGCAGAGACGAAACTTCCTGAGTGAACAGTGAGCACCAAGTTTACATGTAATAGGCGTGATTTAACAGCCTAATCTGGATCAAGGAATCAGCATAAACGGTACACGAGCGTGAGTATGATTCCCTAGGACAGGTCAGCACCGTTCTGACAGGGGGGAAATGTCTTATCTCCATCTAGGAGAGCACAGTTATGCAAGAGATTTCTTTCTCTGGGGGCCAAGTGTGAAATTAAGATGCACTTCAGCAACTAATAAACGTGAGGACTCTCCTTACCCTTTTACACCCATAACCGCGTGAACAAATTGTATGTTATGTAACTCCATATGCATTAACAATGGGATAACAATAGAGTTGAGAGAAAAAAATAGAAGCCGAGAAGAAAAAACGAAGGGATTTGAGGTAAAGATTATGGACTTGGCAGAGCGTGTGTTGGAGGCTGTCAGATATGCCTTCCAGAAGCTAGGTGCTCATTAGCATACTTCATTTGTCTAAATATAGTCCTAATCCAGTGCTGAAGGGCAAACAAACAAATCACAGTGTGTGTGGGAAGCATATTACTGATTCTTCACCCTTGAAATTTTCCATCATGACAACAACATGTGCAATCTGTATAAAAACCATCAAAGAGACTGCCTCTGATGCTTGACACCACTTTTTGGAAACGTTTGCTATGCTGCTCGTGACGGCGCACACTGCAAATGACTGCAGGCTGCGCTGATGCCAAGGGAATCTGTTAAAAGGTCACAGGCAATACAACTAGCTTGGCTGGAGGGAGGACATGCAGTGACAAGGAAGCATGTGTTGAAGATGCATAAAGCTTCTGGGACTTCAAGAGTCTTTGAGACTCATCGGCTTAGTTTGCATAAAGGAAGCGGGATGTAGGGAGCGCTTCCCTCAGCGGCACGCTCGGAGCGGCCTGCTGTGAAGGCCTATGAAACAGCAGCAATTTATGTGTAGTGCAGTATATGCTTGATGTGATTATATGACTCATAAAGGATGGCTGCCGTATGCATGAGGAGTTACAGCACACAGCGGCTCACAGATGCATGTAAATGGCAGGACCCACAGGAGACAACAGCCCTGGTTCTCCACAATTCAACACAGCACAATAAAATAATATGTATAAATATATTATATTTCTCTCAAAACCAGAACAGCCCACAGAAGTTGAAGTGAGGCGGTTCGTACTGTATGAGCTGTGTGATTTGGCCGTGTGAGTAATAACTGCGCATGTCTTTTGAGACAAGGATTTGACTGGCGGTAGACTCCGTCAGCTGGTGGAGTGCTGTGTTTTGTAACACAGACTTTAGGAAAAAAGCATCAAATAGGTGATATTTTAGAGCTGGTGGAGAAAATGAAAATTTTCAGAGGCACAGGGGAACACTTTCAGCAGTGATTGTATCTGCATGACAAAGCAAAATAATTGACGGTAGCTTTCTTTCGTTCCATTGTTTTCAACCCTGTTACAGATACTCTTGTGATATATTGGATATGTTCAAATTTGAACCTATGTCCAAGGTGTTAAAGTTACACCCGTGCTTGTGTGTGTGCCGCGGTAATTACCCACAGGTGTGAGAACGGGACAGCGCTCTTTCCTGTTCTAGTATCATTTCGGTGCGTAGGAGGGGGAAGAGTCACGTGGGTTACCAACTCAATGAGAGAGAGATGGATCGAGAAAGAGATAAATTAAAATATAAATACAGAGAGTACAAACTCGCCTCTGCTTTTAGTCATTTGGTTTCCCACAAACTGCGCAAAGTAAGCATCAAAATAAAGCATATATATTTTGATTGTCAGTGTTGGGTAACTTTACACACCTAGTCTTCGATATTAAATGCACATGAAACCACAGATCCCATTTGATGATTTGATGATTTCTGCCACAGTTTGTTTTACTGAAACACTATGAAAACATAAATAACCCTTCATAATTTAATTTGTATGATTTTCAAAGAAAAAGGAGGGCTACTTCATTGGTTTGGGTATTGATTCAGACGGTTTATGGTGTTACTAAATCAATGAACCATGAAAGCGTCTGAAGGCATTTATCTATCCTTATTGTCTGCTCTTTCTGTGAATTCCACTCAACAGATGCAAAAAGTAACATCTTTCCTGAATAGCAGACAGCTTAAATATTGCTATAAAAACTCAACTGTCAGCACACAAAGCAGTTCTTGCAGAGGCTTAAACATCCTGTTAGAACAAAGTGCTTCTTGGTAACAGAGCTCCCAGACAAAGCTAACTGATGCCTTCATTTGGAGCCATTGTGTGGAACTATTGATTTATCTCTATCATTGATGTGGGATCTCTCACATCTCACAGACTTCACTCGCTTTCTCCTACACGTTCAAAAGGTTCTCAAGGAGGCTTAAATCCACAACGAGTTCAAAAGCACACTTCAGCTCCAGCCTATTTCCCCCCACACTTACCAGGGCGATATTTAAATAAGAGACTGAGAAAATGTTTCAAATGATTGTACAATATACCAGAAAATGGGACGTGGTGAAACAATGGTCTCAAGATGGTGCATTGCTGGTGTAAAAAAAAAAAAAAGAAGTTGGTAACAAAGGGTAATTTGTTTGAATCCATACACATAACCAGATTTTCTGAGGGAAATCTGGTTAGGCTATAGAATTTGGAAAATGTCCTCTTCCCAATTACCTGGATGTTTTCCTCCTTGAAATCGATCAAAACTCCCATTGTTTGTCTAACAAACCAAATGAAAAGCAAAGAAAAGACTACGAGAAAACAAACCTACATGATCTCTCAATTTTTGTTTCCTAATCCCAAGTATAACATCCAATGTTTGCTGCATTGCTCTGTGCTGTGCCACGATGATGAGTCAGTAAGCTTCTGAAGTGGCTGTGGATTGCACACTCCTCTCTCCACTCCAGTACCACTACTACACGCAGAAGCTAAACACTCAGTTTCACTGCAGTATTTACGTAGAAATTAGGGCTATGATGATACAAGATTGGTGTTAATTAATCAAACCATGTTTTCTCTATTGGCTTGCACAGTTTTAAACAAAACCTTAAGTTGTTTCACAGAGCATCACACTTCTCTTTTTAATTAAAGCTCCACAAGTTTCTGACATGAAGAGCCTTTTTTCTCTCTCCATGTAATTAAATTCAGCTTTAGTTCCACACTCTATAAATGATGGATTCGCCATTTGTAAATGAAGTATTAAACAATGCTTCATAGCGCAGTTATTATAAAGTGTTAACGGATTATTGATTCATGCTTATTTTTGTTTGTCTCTGTACTATCTGGTCATGTTAGAGGCAGCAGTGGTCTAAAGAAGTCTCTCTCTGGTCCTATGGCTCAGTAACACTTTACAATAACTGCACGCTATGAAGCATTGTATAAATGGTGAATCCATCATTTATAAAGTGTGGAACAACTGATGAATTAAGTGTTTACTCATACTTAACTAATGCTTCATAGCGTGCAGTTATTTTAAAGTGTATATTTTTGGGAAACTCACATTGCATGCATGTCTTATATCTGCATGCTAAATATGAACCGGAGCTGTTGGCGAGATTAGCTTAGCATAACACAGCTAGCTAGCTCTTAAAGCAAATAAGAATATTTAGCAAACCCATCCTTTAACACGGGCACTGGCAATAGAGTTCTTTGTAAGTGTTATGGTTCTGCACACAGTGACGTGGACTCAAAAGCAGGACTCAGAGGCAGTTTGAAGCATCAATCTTTTACTTGAAGATCAAGGCAGAGTTCAGCAACAGGGAATCAGTCAGCAAGAACAGATAAAGCAGGCAAGAGGCAGGTGAGCAGAATTGGTCTGGAACAAAGGCTGAGACATTGGATTGCATACATTTAACTATCTGGCTAATGACTGGGGGAAAGAAGGCTGGTGTATATGCAGGGGAGCTAACGAGGGAATGAGGAACAGGTGTGCTGGTGAGTAGTGGGAACACACTGAGGGCAGCTACAGGCCGTGTGGGGAATGGCAGGTATCTGAAATGGCAGAAGAAAAAAACAGGAGAGTAAAAGTGTGCAGAAATGAATAAACAGAGGCAGGCGCTGTGGCAATATTCTCGTGCTCTCCGTGTTGCCTGCCTGTGCTTCTCAGCAGGAGAAGCTCAGCTAGCTTAATTTGAAGCCACAGCCACTCTGGGGCCATAGAAATCCTCATCAAAGGCTGCCATCATCCAAACACATCAAAGGGCAGACCTCTGTCTCCTGGCCGGGAAAAGGCAATGGTTTCTCCCTCAGTGTCTGTCTGTACAACTGTCTGCTCGCTGGAAAAATATTTTTTATCAAGCTCATTTTATACCAAACAGACTTGCCTGGCAGTGCTAACGGTGCTGCTTGTCAATGCTTTGGCTGGATGAGAATAGCTCCATCATGGGGTATTGTTTCACCAAAATCTCAAACATCTCTGAACATGTTTGTCCCCTAAATGAACTGTTTCACGCGAGTTTAAAACTGACCTGCTCCGAACACATTTTCACCATGACCAAACAGCAGACTGAACAACGTCACCGCCTTGTGATTGGTTCACTTGCGCCGCGTGAAGCTGTGTGTTACATAAGGTTTGGTAACATGTTCACTGCTGGATCCTGGAGGCCTACGGCTTTTGTGCCGATTAACAGTGCAGAGGAAGAGTCCCAGGAAACCCACCTGGTCTTACGGGGTGCAACAGAGAGCTGCACGTGAAGACCAATGTGCAAAAGAGGTTTAAACCCATACCTTACACACGGAGAGATACATTACAGGCTTGAAAAAGAGAAAAGAAACAAATGGCAAAAAGCCTTTCTGTTACCAGTGGGAGCTGTAAGAGAATGAAGACCTACATTACAGAGTGTGTAAGAGGATATTTGAATGCTTAATAAGATATAATTGCAGCAGGGAGTCACAGTTGCCTAAGAAGGGACAATGGGGGCTGGAAGCTGGATTTGTCATCTTTTGATGTTCCTCTGGATGGTGGGAAAAGAAAATCACCAGGCTAGCCATGAAAAAATGTGGAAAATACTGTAAAATGCCCTGTTGCATGTGTCTGTGTGGGAGTTGTTGTGAGGAGAGTCCAAGGATAGAGCAAGAAAATGGAAAGAGCATACACTAGTTTGTTGCACTAGAGTAAAATTCCTCCCACTTTATTCTGACTACACAGTTGTTAATGGCCTATGTGCTTCCTTTCTTTGTCTCAAGCATGCATTATTTAAAGGAGAAGGGAAGAATATTAGCTCGCCATGAAAAGAGAAAGAATAATAGCTAGTTACTCTGTTGGTGTGGAGCCATTCATCCGCTTTAGCAGTTTAATCTTTTTTTCTTCTCCTTTCATAATTTCTTTATTTAAAAAAAAAGGGCTTGTCGAACTTGGCAAGAGCATATATGGATAATTTTGCTTTTTGTTGTGTGTTCATATGCGCTTTTGATTTTGATGACTGATTATCCCCCCCCCCACACACACACCTCACAGCCACATGCACCTGCTTTGGGTACCTATTTCAATGCACCATTCAATGGCTCATTATATTCATCATCGTACATTATTCAGATTTGAATCAGGGACCGTCAGCTTGCTGACGATCCAGCCTCCAAATGTAATAGCTCGGACAAGAATAGCCTTGACAGCGCATTGCTGTGATTCAGTGAACTTCTATGACACGCTGGACACCAAATGTAACATCATGTCTCATTTTATGACCGGTTGTACTCCGCAGACGCTGAATAAATATGATTACCCCGGCGACTTCAGCAGCATTTTCTCTGTCACTTGTTATTAGCTGGGCTGGTCTTCTTAATCAGTCTGCCGGCTGTGTTCTGTGATTGTGTCTTCCCGTGTGTGTGTGTGTGTGTGTGTGTGTAATTGCAGTCTTCCAACACATAAAGCTGACTCAGGGATGCTGTTAAGGTCCGGAGGACTCCAGCGGCCGCAATCATCCAGTCCATGAGAAACTGTTGGCCGAATGGTCTTTGCAGGCTGAGACAACAATTCACGACACAGAGTGGGTTGAGGCTGCCATCGAGATACATCCACACTTTGCTTCTGTATCAGTTTAATGAATTCATTAAAATTTTAGACACTGAAAAGGGTGCAACAAAGTTCTTGATGTTATCCGTTATATTTGTTCTCGAGCATGCATGAAGCAGATTATGCCTCGAGCTTCAGAACAAGACAAGATTGTTTTGTGCCGATAATTAAAGGTCGCTTAAGTCTTCCTTTTATGATTTGATACGCGGCTAATCCAGTTTGCAGCTTGTGCGTCAGACACAGTTGTTTTACCCAGAGCCATGGCCACAAATTTGCCTTTTTGTCACAGTACAGCTGATACAGTGCAGCGTCACACGTGGTAAATGAAACTCTCCATCCTCGGTTGCAAAGTTATGTGCAAAAATAATTACACACTCACACACTCTCATGCAATCGCTCATGCATGCACACATTATCTAACAGGAACATGTTGTTCTTTCGACCATATAATGTTTATTCCCATGAGAACACACAGACAACAGATGACATTCCAGCAACAAAAGATGATCTCTCGTTAATGGCAAACGTATTGTTTAAATGGAATACATATGATGCTGAAATGTCGCAGTGAAAATAAATACATTGATTGGACAAGCATCTGTAAAAAAAAAAAAAAAAAAAAAGAATAACGTAGAATTAGGGCGTAGGAGATTTTAAAGTATCAGGAATTTATCTTTTGAGAAATGATAATTGAATATGAATACATTATCTGATAATATATTGTAGAAATCTCATAATTTGCATGCCTAGAAAATACCCTGTGTTTCTTACTGTAGGAAACTTACTCAGCAATGGGACGCGTTAGGAGTTGATTCATGCATGCAAGCTCTGACACGTGTCCTTTCAAAGAAAGGTTACAAACTACTGTACGCGATGTCCCTCACAGGACAAGTGTCGGCTTCCAAAACAGTTGTCACAATGGCCACAAAGCAAAATACCCAGTGGTCGTGTGTGGGACAGTGCCAAAGAGAAAACTGAAGCAAGTGGACAAAGAAGACCTCAAATCATAAGGTGAACACTATAGATGAAGTTCAGAGGAAATAATTACTAGGAAGGCGGATATTGCATGTGATGAGCTGGCCAGCTACTACACTTGTGAGATTAGACAGAAAACCTGCTTCCATCTTCAGTAGACTCAACTTGTATATTGCTGAAAAAACATCAGGGTTTGGATATCTTTTAAATATTTAAAACAAAAACAAAACAAACACAGGATACAACGAACATTTCAATATGCTTGAGGAGCTTTTGAAATATTCACGTGTATAGAAATCAAGAGCATTTCAAATAAATCATTCATATACATATTTGAACCTACATTTGAAAGTCACTTCTAAGTCGGACTGACATGCGTCAGCCAGCGGGGTTGCTCGCTGGGCGGTCAGGTCAGTGGGTCACCTCGTGAGGAATTGTGCTTTTTGTCCCAAGAAAAGGGCTTGTTTTTAATGTTTTAGTTGATGCAGCGGGAAGGGGGATTCAATCTTTAACCAGTCGAAAAGGTTTTCAAAAGAATCAATCGGTAGCATACACAGCTTTTTACCTTAGCATCGTTCTGATTGTTCATTTCAGAACCCTGAAAATGAGTATGAAATGAGGTACGACCTGGTTTCTTTTGGGTCAATGCTCCCAGTATGTTGGAGAGACTATCAGACGCACGGTGAGGGTATTTACGACAGCACAACCATACAGAAAGTGTGAACAAATAAAATACATTTGGATATTGGTTGCTGATACACATTGCCTTTTATAGAACGCATGTCCATTGGTTTCTCTCGCCTTTGCGAACTAGATGTCTGAGGTATGTCCTCCTTACTGAATTGGGTCTCTGACACATAATAATAATAACATTGCCAGCAAAAAAGGAAATATTAATCTCCCACATAAAAAAAAAAAAAAGAAATGTCAATAACAAGATTCCATTATCACTCTGAAGCTGCTGTCAGACACGTCAGCTGTGATATGAGAGTGATTCTGTTCCAATGAAGCTGAATCAAGACACTCTTAAATGAGAATACTGGGGTGTCCATAATAAGCCCATGGTACTCTGTCATGGCTACCACTTTGAGATCAAGTTTACATTATGCAACTTACAGCTGTTACAGCAGTAAGTGGTCGTTACGATTATAAAAAGACAGTCCGACCACCGACCTTTTAGTGTAGATATAGATACTGTACGTGTGTCAGTGTATGCGTACTTACGTGTCTACAAAACCAATCTATACTATAGATTGACACTCTAGTAGAGGAGTATTGCATGAGTCGGGGGCCGGAGACGGATGTCTTGTATCTCCGAGCGTTGCAATGGAACAAGCTGGCCGTTGACTAAATGAAGCATTATATCGTCCTGTCCTCATGTCCAGTCTCTCCTGGTTTAGCTGATATGGCCGCCAATCACGTCAGCCAGGCAGTCCATCGGCAAGGGGCAGATCCTCCAAAGCAGCAGCTGAGCCATTGATCTCTCCTCTGTCACCCCCTGAATCTTTCTCCTCCTTGTCCACATCTGGGCTGAGTGGGTCCCGTTCAGACAGGCGGTTTAGGGCGTCAAAAGTACTATGCGTTTTGGGGTCGGGGCTGAGGAGCGAAAGCTGAGGCAATAGTGGCCCGTCCCGAAGCTTAGCAGCGAACTCCTTGGCGCTGCAGGTGGGGGTGTTGGTCTCGTAGATCTCGTGGAAGTTGTTGTAGTCGACCTCGTAGAAGCCCTTCTCCAGGGAGAGGACCGGTGTGAAGCGGTAGCCCCAAAGCACCTCTGTGTCCAGGTAGGAACTCCGTGCCTGACATGTCATCCCTGTCACAGGTATGAATAGAGGTATGCAAGCATCCACATGCACACAATCAGGTCAACACACACACACACACACACACACACACACAACACACACACACACACACACAAACACAAACACAGACACCGATGGAAAGAGGTGTAGGGAGAAAAAGAGAGAGAGAAAGTCTGCAAATTATTCCTTGTTATGCAAAAACTGTACAAACTGTGAAAGGGCCAAAACCTGCACAGTGTTTCCGTCATGGTTGTGAATGCCATAATGTGTGAAACGCAACATATCTAATAGTAGAAGGTATGAGCTGTTTGGTTCATAAATTACAAGTCAAAATCTCACACGGTAATAAAAGGTGTTAATATTATTTTCTAGGGTGTCTTTCAAGTCTTCACATTTGTATTCCAGTAATTGAAAGAGTTAAAAGACTTTTAGTAATGCCAATGCTAAAGGCACAACATCCTTTGTTTTTAAAACTTGTTGATTAACTGTGTTGGTCGTGTCAGATATGAAAACCGACACATTGGACATTTCTATTTTTGGAAACACGTTGGTTTGTAGGTGTCACAGGTGCAACTTGCAACATTGATGATGACCGTGTATTAGTACGCCTTTGTAGTGAGGCAGCATGCAGACTATCTGGAAACTGAATGGGATTCACCTTAACAGAGCCCATTAATTACATCTGTGTTTTTACTACAATGAAAAACATGCAGCAAGAAAAGCTGAGCTGGAGAAAGTTAGCCACGCAGCTAATAGCTTATTGCGAAACAAGCATTAAGGAATAAATACTGCATAGGAATTACAAAACACACAATAAAGCACAGACGTGACGGCCCAGTGTTACTGTAAGTATGAATAGGATTTAGTGGTCACAATATGTTCCCCCATTAGCGGTAAGCAAGCTAGCCACTAACATCTCTCTTGTGGATTCAACATTAGCTTAAACCAAATACATATTTGAGAATGCCATATGCACACTGCTACATAAGGCTAAAACAAATACAGAATTGTGAAGGAATAAGTAAGTTGGTAAGTTGGTAAGTTTACCATTACCAAATTTCAGCATAATATATTTAATATTTTTTCTTTATTTCTTACCTAATTCTGATTACAATCCTTTCGTGCTGACAAACTAGCAGTAATACAATGGATTAATCCAGACAGTAGCATATTAGAACAAAATTATAACATGCAAATTGCAAACTATTTTTAAACACATCACTACAGAGTTACATTTGATTTAGGCCTTTTCAATATTTCCTTTGTTTCTGATTTGTTTTTACACTTAATTTTAACTTTGAAATATACAGCTCATTAAGGAGACGTTGTTATTTTCTATTCTCCTGTTTGTCTTATTGGACTAATATCTATTACAGTGATCCCAAGCACTTTGACAGCAGTCCAACTGTCTCGCCATAGATGCTTCGCTCACCCAGCTGTTGAGTTACATAATGTTCTGTCTATCTGTAAATGCATAACATCACCAAAAACATCAAGCATGTGTTCTAAAATAGATGTAGATGCCAAATTGATATGTTGTCTAATGACACGGTGGAAGGCGAGGCGTTTGCACCTTTTCATCAGCGTTCCCTCTGGATATGAGTGGCCTAGTTTCCACATTTAACTTGTGAAATGTTTGTTATTTCTGTGACTGGATCATCAAAGACAATAAAATGTCTTTCAGTCACCATGAGAAGGATTTTCTGCAGTGTTTGTTAAGGGTGATGGCATATTGTTTGATGTGTTGGTTTTAAATTCTTACTTTAGCTAATTCTTGGGAGACCAAATAAATACATAACATTGTGGTGTTGAAGATCTATCAGTATCTTGTCATATTATCATTCAATTTCAAGTCAAGAGTCAAGGTGCTTTTGACTTCATACTTCTGGATGTCATATAAACAGGATGGCTCAGACTCTTTACAGTATTTTGCTGATGCATTGGTATCGTGTGGATTTTTGTGATAAACATTTAGTAGTCACTTCCTGAGGTATTAGATCATTCACAAATTCACAAACACAAAAAGAAAATGTGCCAATCCACACGCGCACAACTTAAACACACATAAAGCGATTAGAAAGACGACCAGTATTTGAAGACACACTTTCCATTTTTCAATACCAACAGTAGCAAAGTATGCATGGTAATGTGTCCCGCTTCCCTGTGCTGCTAAGCTCTTGGCTCCAAAGGAGTGAATTGGCTCTTCCCTCTTGCATCTTTTATTTTTTTTTAAATAGCAGTTTTTATGTAAAAAAGTTGAAAAAGTGTGCTGCAGGGTGCACTGTGCGTAGGAGACACTTGTGCTGTGATCTGTGATATGTATCGCAGATGAGCAGCAAAATTATTCAATAATTCAACTTTGGAAATACAACTCAACTAACAACCGTGGTTCTCCACCAGCCCAACAGCGGCAAAGCAAAACACATTCATCAAACAAGGGTGTGAGTTTAGCAGCTTTTTGTAATGCGGAAACTGTATTTCCACAGCATGCAAACACACAAAGAGCTTAGCACAGTGGTTCCTGAACATTTTGTGGGTGTAAACAGCGGCCAGAAGACTTTTCCACTCACATGCTCTTATATATATAATTTCTGTGTGAGTGACGAAGAGGAAACAATAGTCACCACTCTTTTACCAACACGACTCTCTCACAACAGACATTGCGGTGTATTAATAACTCCATAATGGTTGCTGACCATTTGGGTGTGTCAGTTTTGGGGTTGTGGTGTTATACTGGCTTACTGGCACACCAAAATGGAAAATGGCCCTCACTCATGTTATTAGTCACAGCTTTGCTTGAATGTCATAACGTCATTGCAGGTGTAACTGCTGCTGCCTCCCATGTAGCACTTCATACGGGCTCATGACATCCCACCAGCATCCACCTGTAGACTTCCCTGGGCGGAAGGCTTTACCGCCACTCCCCATTCTCGGCTGTGATTAGCGTGACTTATCCAGGCAGTGACAAGGTCACAGTCTTTGTGTCAAATAAAATGTATGTCTGTCATGAAAAAAACAAAGCATTTTGTCATAAGTATTGGCTGGGCCTGGTTTGAATCTCTTTGCATCAATAACAGTGTGTTCTTATTAAAATGAATATATATTTGATATAGATCAGATTATCTGCAGTTATTGCAGTTGTTGAATTGGCGGGGTGCACAAACATCTTGGTTCTAGGATCCCGTGGCTATTTGTAGACAGCTGAAATAACACAGAATACAGTTTAGTTGCTGCTGATTTCCCATCTAATAAATGCCTTACCACTTAAAATGTTTAAACAAGGGATGGTTGCTTTATTACAACTTAATTTCTAAAGCCTTTTCACAGCCACTGGGCACCAAACTGCACTTGTTAATAAATACATTGATGCTTTCTATTATTTGCTGTTCTTGTATTTAGAGTAAATTAAATCAGTGTACAATTTAAAATATATGTTTTGCTTTCCGTAAAAGACTAAATTGGCATGTACATTTTTAAATCACATGCGGCAACAATTTTTTACCTGCACCAAAATAGTTTTTACTGCACCATTTGATGTATTTGTCGTTCATTCTCTGCATCAAAATAAGTCCAATTATGACCGCGGCAACATTTTCTTTTTTTTTTCACCGTTACAATTACTTTTATTACATTTTTTATTTTACATTGTCAAAGTCAGGGTCATCCTGATTATAATGTAAATTGAGCTCGAACTTTTTTTGTTCATATTCTCATTAAATAAATTCTCTCCCAGACATTAGGATTGAACAAAATACCTGCCTGTGTGTATTCTGCCTGTGCACTCGTTGCTTGTCTGATACAAACTGCTAGCTTGACAGAGTACTAACAATAGCCATGTTCATTGGTTATGTTCATAATTGGAATTTTGAGGGAGTGGCTTAAAGTTATCATTTTTCCACTTTTTTTTCACAGGTTTGTCCTGAAATAAAGTTCATGTTTAAGAGTTAAGTTTCAATGTTTTGTTATAGAAACATAAAATACGTCAGCATATACCCCTTTTGTGAATTTTGAAGTTTTTACAGGTCAAAATTAGGCTTAACAAATGTCTATATGACACTACAAAACATCCTCAAGCCGATAAATTCCACCTCTACAACCTTGCATATTCACAAAGATTATTGTCACATTCCAAACAAAACAAAAAAATGTGTTTGCCACAGAGCTTCTGCAATCATCTAAAACCCCCATTGGCCTTTTTGCCCAGGGGACCGTTGCGAAGCTCATTCACAGGTGGGCCTCAAAGATAATTCCTACCTGCAGCTCTCTATTAGTCGCGTATTTCATGCACCTTTCTCCTCCCTTTCCTCTCTCTTTGTGTCACTGTTTTTCAACGACACCTTCGCTGCATCCTGTACATTGACGATTGTGATTGGTTTAAAGAAATACAAAAAAGCGAGAGAGTTTTTTTTACCTGAATTTGGCTGAATGATAATGTGTGGAGCCAGACCTTTCTTTAGTGCTGACACAGCGCTGTGGAGATAGGTCCGGCTATACGAGGCTTGGATGCTTTTGAGTTGCTTGTCCAACTAGATTCATGATAATTATGATATATATTAAACTGTTATGAATATGAGATTTGATTGCATGCTATTATAGTGTTTTTGTATCTGCTCTGCATTCATTAAATAGATTGTTGTCTCTATGTTTGCCTTTTCATTAGAGCAGTTAAGCGGTGCTATCAAGTAGCATGGCAGAATGTTCTCTAGCAAGTCATCATTTTGTTATTTTGTCCAAAATGCTGTGGGAGTGCCCGGCAAACACAAATGCTGTTAGTGATTTCCAGAGCCTGACTCACAATTATGCTTAAAACCACAGATGTGTCTCAACGGAGAAAACAAGCCATGGCCGGCCATTAAAGAGAAAATGATGCTAATTCACCACCCACTCATCTGTCACTTCCAAACTCGGTGACAGCATCCACCTTGTGATTTGGGCAATTTAATGTTTTTTCCTCCAGGGTAAATAGAGCAATTCATGGACATCATCAGATGCGGATTTGAATCTTTCTCCATTTCATTGAGTTTATGAGACACTCACTTGCTTCATATAAGCGATACATATTTATTTTTCAACTTAAAAAAATAAATAGTAAACTATGTTTGTACTGGATCTCTCCCCTGGCGTTTCTCCTGGAGATTTAATAATATTAATATTCTTTTAATATTCTTTTCCTGTTCACCCATTCATTAGTAGATAACGACACTGACAGCAGATTCATCACTTTTAAAGTAAGAGCTGGGGATGCTAACTCAGGCATGCATTTTGATGTTTGTAACCTGAGGACCTTAATACCATAATTAAAAAAACATGATTATTATCAATGACACTTACTTATTACAGGCTTTAATCTAACCCCACCGGTTTAAGATCTTGTCTTTTTTGTTAATGCCATCCTGACTTCACCATCTGCGTCAAGTGCTATCTATTATGTATGTACTTGTTAAAGCTGAAGGCAAAATTAGAACACTTATGTTATGATGGCAAAAACAATGAAAAGAGCTAATAAATGTCCATTGAGCGACCCTACAGTATCTCTGCTTACGCTCTGTGACCTGTTTAACAAGTCTCATTTAGGTTTCCGGGGGAAAGAATAGGGGGAGGGGCTACTAGATGGTCAGATTAGTGCCTAGCGGTCAAGGACGCCGATGACATAGCCCTCACATGATGCCATGGTCTCTGCCGGTGAAGCGAAAGGTGATTTAATGCCTGAGTCAAGTATCCAGCAGCGTGAGCAGGAAGCATGATGACTACTGGTGCTTAGAGGAAGAAAAAAAAGAAAGAAATAGAGCAGAAATGTTCAGACGCATGCAAAGCCATGCCTGATCGCATTAGGGAGCTCGGCGGTTTGTACGCTGGACGCTTTTAAAAAGACATTTGTGCTCCTAATCAACTAGTGTGTCTCATTGACTGATGCGAGGTACGACGGTAATAAATAAAGTAAATTAGTGACATGCATAATGCATTGTATTTTAAATAAGTCGATTGTAATTAGTCTTTGAAAAAAAGCCAATAACAATTCAACTTGGGCATATAAACAATACTTGATTTAGCTAATACCCCACAGAAACAGATTAGAACAGCAAGCTTTGCATATCGTGCTTTCTGTCTTTGTATAACCATTATTGTTGAGGATGCTACATTTTTTCTTGCGGCCTTGAACACAGTCTCATTCTGGGAAATAGGAGCTTTATGGAACTTCCCAGAAACACCGGGTCATGTCTGTCTCCTTAATGTAACCAGCCTGCAGCACTTTTCAGGCCTGCTTGGCCTTTACCCAAAACACGGACCAGCAATGTGGGTATCTACACTTTACTCTTTTTAAAATACACAATATCAAAGACATAACCTTGAAGTAGCATGAGTGGAAAAACGGGCTGCAGTGAGTACAGAGAAACATTTGCAAGGCAGTTGTGGTGTGATCAGCTTTCAGTCACGTTGAAGCGGCAAATAATTAAAAAAAGTTAAAATTGTATGGTTATGAAGAAGACAACTGCAGTTGAATGTGTAATGAAGAAAATTATTGCAAACTTCCTCCAAACATTTATCAGCTGTTAAGACATTGTTGAAATAATAAGCCCTCCATTAAAACATACTAACTTCAAGTGAATCATTTATATTATTTATGTCGCACTTAGATAGTGTATTATCTGTTGAGCTAGTCTCTCTCTGTCTTTCCATCCATTGCCATTTTGCCTTTTGCAATCAGCATCACTTACAGCTACTTGCTACTGCCCCTCTTCTCTGTAAAGCAATTTATCTTTCCATGTGAACCTCTTCTCTCTTTCCATCTATTTATCCATCTACATATCCCTCCCACTCGGTGAACTTTCTGCATCCAATATTTCATTCATCTCTACGTCTCACTATCAATCCACCCATCATGCATGTGTCCTCCTATTCCACCTTTCTCCCGACCCATTATCATCCCCCCACTGCTTCATACCTGTGGCTTCGACCATGCCCTCAAGGATAACGACAATCTCGAACTCCTCCTTCTCCATTTGCGTCAGTGTCATCTCCCAGAATGGGCTCCTCTCGTTGATCTCGTGAGAGATGATCAGGGGCGAAACCAGGAAAAGCCGGTCGTCTCCCGTGTCGAAGCCGATGTTGATGTCAGTCTGGTTGAGCGGGATGAACTCCCCCTCCTTGGTCTGCTGCGAGCGGATCAGCTTCGCTCGGATCGACGCCTCCACGATGTGAGAGTTCCTTAGATCTCCCACCCGAAACATCAGGCACATCTTGTTGTCTCGCACCGATATGACAGCATTGTGCGAGAACATGAGGGTCTCGGCGCGGTTCTTTGGCTGTGAGATCTTGACAAACATGCAGCCCACCATCATGGCGTTAACAATGGAACCCAAGATGGCCTGCACCAGAAGCAGAATGATACCCTCGGGGCATTTTTCTGTGATTACACGATAACCGTACCCAATGGTGGTCTCTGTTTCAATGGAGAAGAGGAAGGCCGAGACAAAACTGTTGAGGTTCTCCACACAAGGGGTCCAGCCCTCCTCATCAGCATGCACCAGATCCCCACGGATGAGCGCTATCAGCCACCACAGAAAGCCAAAGAAAAGCCAGTTGACTATATAGACCAAGGTGAAAATGAAGAGACTAAGACGCCAGCGTAGGTCCACCAGCGTAGTGAACAAGTCACTGAGGTATCGGTAGGTCTCTTGCACGTTTCCATGATGAACGTTGCACTTGCCGTCCTTCTGCACGTATCGTTGACGTGGCTTCTTCGGCGGGTCAGAGATCAGGTGAGTTCGCTCAGTCGAGATCTGAGCCTCCCGCAAGTGTTTAGGGAGCTTCTTCACCTAGAGGAAAGAGAGAGAGAGAGAGAGGCAATTGGATGGAGGAGAGTGAAAGAAAGCAAAGAAAGACGGAGAGAGAACAGTCACAATTGAAGTTTTTCTCCACATGGGGGTACTTTACTGTATAGCACTTTCTTCAGATTTCTTTTCATTAATATTTTCTCGAAAGCTATATTGAGTTTGTACTGGATGATGTAGGTATTAACCTTTTTAATGAGATTCGATTTCAACCTTTTCAAAAGCACACTGCTCTGTGCTTCCGTCATGGAGGCAAATACAATTACCGACTATTATAAAGTCACTGCTCTGTGCTACTCTACTCTACAATGACATTGTAGGTGTCAGTGTATGCACACTTATAGAGGGAGAAAGAGAGAGAAGGGACACAACAAGAACACAAGGACACCCAGGTCTTTGTCTATGTTGGCCCAGCTCCAGCGAGGCGATCTGGCTCCACAGCTGTGGTCTGCCTTCCTCCCTGTCCCTTGTGTTCCCTCCCCTCGTACCCCATGGGACATTGGCAGGCTTGGATAGGAATAGATCCTCCATCCTCCCCCAATAGACCCTTATGGCATCCTCAAAAAGATTGGCATATGCCTTGGCACACATATTGTGCTTATCTTGAAACCATCTTTCATGCACATAGATGTAAGATTCTAATTTTGTATGTTTTACACATTGAGGGTGATGACAAACAAAGTCCGCCTGGCATTGTAGTCCTGCAGGGGGCAGTTGCTTGTCCTTCTTTTTGGAGACATGCATACAGACAGACAGGATGACACACACATGCAAGAGGACAACGTTTCGGGACACCTTTCAAACACACCAAGGACATTTGGCAGCACATTGACACTTTCCAATCTGACTTGATAATTGAAATGCATTGTGTCAAGGCAAGAAAACAGCTCCCGTGTCCTCTGAATCTCCGACACCTGGGATCCAGCTCTCTCTAGAGTCGCGCTCACGTCACCAGACAAGCTATACAGCCTATTGTGGTTACAGTGCTCTTCTGCTCAATCACATAGACGGTCACTATCCCAGTTCAGCTGAGGGAAGGACATCTAAGGCACTAAAGTATGTCAGACGGCTTGCATGTGCAGTATTGAGTTTTCAGATATCGATTCGAAGTGATACCTGTTTAAGGGACAATTTGACAAAGAAGAATTGAAAGACAATGCTCATTGACCGGCATCGCAATTAGTAGCTTGATGACAAGGCATTTACCAAATGTCAATGGGCTCCCTTTTTCTTCTTCTTTGGAGAACACAGTCAGTCCACCATTTCTTAGAGTGACACTTTTTACTGACAGCATCAGTTAATGTACACAGTTGTTGTCTCTTTTTAAATAGTTGGTAATCACTACTTCTCTCATTTTAAATGACAGACAGCTAAAATAGGCCCATTAATTTCCACTCGTTGAGGTTGGACTAATTTAGTGATGGATGAAGCTGTCACTAGGAAAGCCACCTACTCTTTGGCCTTCCTAGTCAATACGGTCTGTGAGGGTGATGGTCGATAAACAAATTCATTAGTCCTCTTTTTTGTGGCGAGGGTAAATGGTGGGTGTTTTATTTCTTTGCGCCTTTGTGGCTGCGCTTGGTTAGACAGGACAAGTACCAATCAGCTGGGGAATCAGGACAGATAACCAGTGCAACTCCACCATCCGTTATTGGGAGTAAGGTGGGAGTCTCTTTCTTATTTTCCAATCTCCTCTCCCAAGCCAACTGAGCTATATACGAACATGAACTAAAGAAACAGGTTATGTTACTCTTCATGGAACTTGATCCATAATCTGCACTGTTTATTTCATCTATAAAGTATACAAAATATAGTAAATCAAACTACTTTTTTATCCTCTTCATTCCCACTATTCTGGGAAGCAATCAGTCTGGTTTCCTTTCTCCCACACATTTATTGCTTTGTCCTCGATCTAATCATTCCCGCCTCTCTCTCGGTCTTCTCCATCTCCTTTTTGTCCTCTGCTCGCTCTCTGAGCCCCCAACACCATGACGCCTCTCTCTCTCCCTCACATCGTCTGTCTCGTGCCTCACAGTCTGTCTCCCTGCTGCGGTGAAATCGTAGCGATCAGTAGAGTGTTTGACCAGCTGTGGATGTGAATCTTTACCTGTGCAGGTGTGACTCCTATCTCCATGTTGTGGTCCATGAGGATTCGAGAATCTCCTGCCATCCTCAGCTGAAGCTCAACACCTGTAAGAGATAAGGGAGGACGGTAGTCAGTTGAATTTAGGCTCTCTGCTTCAGCAGCACATTGAGCTTCAGTTAATTGACCAACATTATAATAAACCAATACAGCCCAGACTAAAGATTGCATCATCCTCGGAGGAGGCATGTTTACAAGCTTGATCCATTAGGCCTTTCAGCCTTTCAACCTTTCAGCCCTCAACGACCTGAATTGCACATCCTCTTTGAGAAGTGCATGCACTAACAATGTTGTGTTGTATAGTGCAACTCCCTCAGGATTGTTATTATCTACCTGCCATTTAAATTGCTTCATTTTGTCAATATGTCAATATTTGCCAGCCGGTGTAATTAAAGATCCAGAAAAAAATCCACGAGTTCAGTTTGAACTATAAGCTTTAAGGTAAAATGTCAAATATGTAATAGAATAAGATGTTTAGATTTGTATTGGATGTATATTTTGTTTAAGTAGCCTATAAGAAGGATTGCTGGTATATAATGTACAGGGAAGTGGGTGGAAGCTCTTAAGAATTTACAAGCCTCTGCTCAGTAATTATTCATTTTTAATTTATGAAAATCCCCACAATGCAAAAAAGCATGAACTTATGAATGATAATCATATGTAAAATAATTAAATCTGAAGATTATTGGTTACTCTGGCTACAGCACAGGTCTCTTACACTCGTAATATAGAGGTCTGTATTGATGGTATTACTTTCAAAGACATTATCACTGTTATAAATTCTACCTACAGATTATTATCTATATTCACAAAGTGTATTCTACTTTCATTCATCACAAGGAACCATTGGCAGATCAATCCAACTTTAATTATTTTACTACCATTGAAACTGTTCAGTTCAACTCTCAATTTAAACAGGTTGCCGATTAGAGTCCGAAAGCCAATTTATCAAAGGTTGCTTTTCCCTGCCTGTGCTAACACTCTCTTTCTAGACAATAATTAAAACTGCACATTGTGGCTTCACCAGAGCTGCACGTGATTGGTGGAACAAACGCCAATCAATAACATAACAAATCTGAGCTACAGAACATGCCTTCTATACACCAGGCATTTTATACACCATTGGTCCTGAGACGGTTATTTGTAAATCTTTAATCCTATGACATTTTTAAGCATTCACAGCAAGTCAGGATGTGTGCTTTCGGTTGCCTAAAGCTAAAAAACAAATGGGACTGAGGATGTAATAACTTGCATACGGTACAAAAAAAGTAGCACTTCCAGGAAGCAAACAATATATAATTGATAGCCTTTAATTACATACAGGTTTTGGGAGACAGGGTTGGGGTGTTGATGAATACAGCACATGAACAACCATTAATGACCATGAATGTAACTTCACAATGATCCAATAACACGTTGGGACCCGATGGAAAGTATTGTGTTTGTGGATACGTTTAATGTGTGTCCACCACGACAACGGAGCCTCATCAACTTTTCCATTGGCATTGTTTCCGTGGTATTAATATGTAAACAAAAAAACATTATATGCACCATGTAATGCATAAATATATATTTATGTATTTCTGTGCAATCAGGTTGTAAATGCAGTTGCAGCTTACCCTGTAAAAATACATCTGTACTGAAATAAATAAAAAATAAAACTCAAACCAACCCTAAACATAACCTAAATGCATAACCAAAAAAGCTAATTCCATTTGGACGTCCTGTTAGTGCACAGTACTTGCTGTGCATGTGCCCAATAAAGCACATACAAATATAAAAATAATTGGATGATAAAAGAGCAGCAATTTCACTGCTGGAAGACCTAAGGAAGGGATTATCTGTTCACGTCACATGGGAAATGACCCAGTGTCCACTGTCGGCTAATGTGCTTGTACAATGAAGCAGTGTTTCTAACTGTCATTTTCCCAAAGAGAAGGCTCGCCATCTCCAACATCGCGAGTTTCTACGACTAAATGCAAGACGCACACACACACACACACACACACACACACACACACACACACACACACACACACACACACACACACACACACACACACACGCGTATAGACGACTCTCGATATACACACTGCTCTCACGCCGCTCCTCCGCGGCCACAACCAACTTCAGATCGGAAGCAGTCATTACTTTCCTAATCAGCGGGAGACAGACAAATAAATACTTACTGTCAGAGAACCCAGCCTCCCCTTGTACTTTACATTCAGTCTAATATAAAATGAGCATACATATTATCTCTGTGGCTGTTTTTAGCTCCACTGGAGCGACTAGGTGACGTGCTGACGTGTGATGTGATTTTAAAGAGTATTTCTCTGCTCCCGAAACAGGTATTTTTAAACATCTGTTACATGAGGGCCAAAGTGACAGGAGAAGTAGAAAAGGAACACTTTGAATGTCTGCCGACTGATGTGGGATTTAATAACAGCCACTGCTGTAGTTATAGAGGGGAGTGGGGGTGTGAGTGTGTGGGGCGGACCTCAGATAAAGCCCTAATTTTAGCAGTAATCTTACAACACCTTTGGAGCCCCACAAGAGGCAATCTACTCATATAGCCCCCTTATGTCGTTTAGGAATCGACTACTTTTAATTTACTGAAAGAACAAGGGATACACGGTGCCTGGTGACCAGGCGAGCAAAAGAACACGGGTGAATTACTTTTGCCTGCCGGTTCCTGACCTTAACAACATCTGACATTTCTCATCTGTCATCTGTCTTTGATGTTACTCTATTTGATCGCTGACGAGCGAGGAGGGGATGCAAAAGAAGTGAGAGGACCGCGTCACGAATTAGATCCACACAGGAATGCGGTGTTGACATTGATGGTGCAAAGCAAAGGGCAGATGGACGTGACAGGCATCTGAGCAGGGGAAAAAAAAGACAGACGGACAACAGAGGCACGGGACACGCACACACACACATATACACCTACACACACGTACACAGACAGAGAGTTTCTGAAAAACCTTGCTGAATACATTAAAAGGATCCAAGGTCCCGCTTTCTGACTCATTTTAGGTTCTCTCATGAATTAAACATGGCTCCCTGGAGAGTTGCGAACTCCAGACCTGTGTGTGTATTTCCAGCGAAGGCTGCGATTGCGGTGTCTGTTAGCCGCAGCCGACTCAACAGGCCCAAATGAGAGGTGTTGCAACATGGATACCAGCCTGGCTGTTTTATCTCAGCACTTTAAGACGGTAACAAGCATTTATCTTGTTACCGGGAGAGTGACAGGATGCTTTGGCTGAATTGTGTTTGTGCCCTGATAACAAGAGCACTCATCTGTTGTGCTTAAAGCCAAGGGGTACTAGTAAACTAGAGAACCTGCTTCCTCAGGGGTATCTACAGGACATATATTTTCCTTATTTGCTGACGCCGCGCGCTGTAAACAATAATCTGCACGGAGCACAGTAAAGTGTGTCTCTTTTCTTAAAGCACTTGCTTCAGGATTCAATTTTCCATATTTCGGGGGAACTTCAGAAACTTGTGTTGTCAGCTTTGTGTGTAGTTCTGAAAGTGAAGAACTGGCTTGGATCGGAGCAAAGCAAGTTTTTTTTAATCAATACTAATCACCGGTCCCCTGCAACAGATTAATTACCTGAATTTTAATTCTCACTTGATCAACATAATTGTAAACAGTTTTAGTCTGTGAATTACTTTTGTGTTATTCCCATTAAATGGAAGCAATCAATTTAGTCTTTCTCATCTGTGGAAGAGCACTGTTTCCTGCTTGAAATTTGCACCGACGTGCTTGTTTAGCAAATCCGGAATCCGGAGAATTCTGCTTCATGTCTCTGAAACGTGAACATCTCAGGAATAACAAAACTCAGCTGTACTCCTATTTATATTTATCTAACATGTATTTCAGCAACCCTTCTATAGACCAGGCTCTGGCCTGACAATAGTGCTCATGTTTTCCCTGTTCCTCTTTTGGGTTGTCACCCTGCTTTTGAGCATGACAGTGTTAAAAATGACATATGTTGCAAACTCAGCAGGATCCCTACGTTTACATTACACATTTGACTATTGGTGCGCACTCGCCCATATATTTTGAGGTCATAGCTTGCAGTTTTCTGTCGGATCATCAGATACAGCGCTGACAAGGGAGAGACAGAGAAAAATAGGCACAAAAAAAGGTGGAGAGAAAAAAGAGTAGGAAAAAAAGAAAGACAAAGGTTGCAGCAGAGCTGAATATTGAAACAGCAACTATATTTCCAATAAAATCTCTGCATCTGATTGATATCTACGCTCACACGGTCGTTCCATCTTATCGGCTGTCTCTGCTCCTCAGCCATGGAAGCATGAGAACTTTATCTTTCCTTGAGTCCCTACACAGCCTCCGTCACTCCTCCCCTTGAGTGAAAGCAAAGAGTCAGGGTTACCGGGCCTGTCGTGATTATGTTCCGGGCTAAGATTGGCCCATGAAATAACATGGCTTCATCCCTATCTCTTGCTCACTTATGACACTTTGAGGTCATACGGGTCAAATGACTAAAAACGTCCCCAGCTAGTTTGGCTCTAGGCCCAGTAAACACACTTGCACACACACACACACACACACACACATACACGCACACACAACCTTTATACCATCACTCCCTTCCATTTTCCCATTATGCCCGATAGTGAGCTGAGTGTATCCAGTTGTGTCCTTCTCATGGATGACCTTCTCTGGAGTGACACTGCTGCACCGAGACGTTCGACTCACACTGGAGAAACAATTTCCCTAATGATATGTCCATCTCTCTCTCTCTCTCTCTCTCTCTCTCTCTGTCTCTCTGTCTCTCTCTCTCTCTCTCTCTCTCTCTCTCTGTCTCTCTGTCTCTCTCTCTCTCTCTCTCTCTTGCTGTCCCGCGCTCCTTACAGTAAATTTCGCACACTCACTGAAAAAAAAGAGTAAAGTTGTTCAAGACAAGAATAGCTATTTTGATCTAGCTATTTTGATATTTTTGATCTGCCTCGATACTCCCATAATAATTATTTTATTCTTTAATAGCTTCAAATTTCACATTGCTGCTGAGTGGCGCTTGGATGGGATTAAAACCCAACACCTACCGGAGCCAAATGACACCCTCTTCAACCACGCTGGCCTGGAGAGTGAGATATGTGATGGAAAGAGACAGAGGGAGAGACATGGGATGTGTGAGGTTGGGTGGCTGGGCATGCTCTCCAACACCCTGTTTCTTCTTCTTATCAGCCGTTTCTGTCAGGCTCTTGATGTGAATTACTCCCTTAGATCCCATGTTCTATAACACTTCTCTTCCCCAGAGGGCACTGGTGAATAAAATAACTAATTACAGTGAGAGGGAAGTATGTGGAGATGCGGATAATAACAGGTGCTCAGCATTAAAGCTATCATTTTACAATAAAGCTATAACAAACTACTCTGCTAATTGATCCTCGTGCATGTGCTTCATTAATCCTCTGCTTCACCTCACTGTAGAGGACAGGAGGATGACAGGACGTGAGGCCATGAGCGGAGCGGGGCGGGGCTGCGGAGCAAGGCAGCGCCCGGCGAACGCTGGAGGAGCCAAAGGTCAAATGGTCTTGATTGGAATTCCTGACATGCTTCACTGCGTCCCCGTGCTTGTCCCTTGGAGAAGCCTCCTTCTTGACAGTCATCACATACCGAGTGAAAGTAGATAGCGACCCCGTACAGCCGCACGGTGACACAAACTATGCTCAGTGCATTTTCTGATTACCAGGGTGTCAAATACCGATGCTTTGTCGCACCCTTTAGCATCCGTGTGAGACACACCTGGCTTTCAAGCACTACCCAGGAGTGTGATGACGTCGATTAAAGGCCCACAACCCCTCACAGGACTTTGAACAAGGAGACAAGTGTTTGTGTTACAGTGTATTGTTGAGTTATTATTTATCACATCAGTGATGTTTGTGACGTTTTTTCCATACTTGTATTCATTTTTTTAAACCTATTTTAAGCTCATCCATGATATTTTCCATAACTTTGTAAAGTTGTTTTCTTGCCTGAACCTAAGCAAGCGTTTTTGTTTGAATTAAAATGTTAACCACGTGTTTACCCTGACCTGCCCTGGGGGATAGAAAGTACCTCCAAGGGGTCTGATGACTGAGTCAGTATGTGACGACTTCAAATGCGAACGTGTTGGCTTAAGATTCCCTCGCCGGCAGGAGACGACGATGTGAAGCAAGTTGGTGTTGAAAAAAGTGCTCAGCAACTATGTAATAAATAAAAAAATCTAAGAAGCATGTTTAAAAAAACATGCTGTCACGTTACAGGCCCTATTAACCATCCTGTATTCCTCTCTTCTATCGGTGTTGACGAGCTGTACATTTACAGGGATGTGCTTCCCCTGGGTGACGGATGCTCACGCTTCATAGGTGCTTAATGTGGTGGAGACCTGAATGTGTTTGCTTCCTACATCTTAATGATACTACAGTGATAAACAACAACACTTGTTTTTCTTCTAAAATGCTCCAAACGGAGTGTATGCATATACTTTTGCATTGCATGTGATGCCACATTCTCCTTGCTCCATGTGAATAGGTGTTCAGCTTTCATGTAGCAGAGCTGCCAGTGTGTCTGTGCATCAATGCAATTAAATCATATGCGTGGCCATTTGTTGCTGGCCAATTAAAGAGACTGTGGTTGTTGGGTTTTTGTTTTTACGGATCACATATCATATGCTGAGTGATTTGGATGCTTTTTTAGTTTCTTGAATTATTTAATGCATACAGTGCATACACTGTATGAACACAGGGGTCCTGCAACTCAGTAACATATACTCTCATGAAATTCAGTTAAACTGGCCTGACCTGAATGCTTATCAGCTGGACACAAGACATCAATGCATCTCTGCCATCGTCTGCCATGCTTTACAAAGGGATCCTCATAAATAGTATGAGGGATCCTCCCTTCTTAAAAACAACTGGTTTAGCCCCAGTGGCTTAGTCAGGAGCAGCAGACATTGTGAAATGTCCATTTCATTCCACATAACCCGCTGCTGACGGAGAAGAACACGAGCCATTCCGAAGATTCTCGAGAGCCAGTAAGAGCCAGCTAGTTTTGCTGAATAAATTAAATTCCTTCCAATTCACCTGAAAGGTCTAAACGAGCTGACAAACGCTAAGAGCAAGGTGACCTGCAACAAGCAGCCATTTTTATTTTGTGTCGTTTTTTACCTAAAAACCTCAATAGCCAGCGAGCTATAGCCTCTGCACATATCTCTTATCCAAGTCGGGAGACTCTGAAGGTGAGTGCATGTAGAAACTCTTTCATGTCTGTTTGTATAGGAGGTGAGCTCTGGAACAGTCATCTCTTTGTCCAACAGGAGGTGGAGGTGTTTTGGTTTGCTGCATGTAGACCTCGTGTTAGCTGTTACAGCTTTATGCGTGACAGGGCCGTGGGAGAAATACGAGCATTGTAAAGTCGTTGCCCAATCAGTGAGTAGGATGGACCATAAATCTGGAACAAACACATCGTAGGTGACTCTTTAAACTACAGTAGACACGGGAGCTTGAATTTGCATCGGTAACAGATTTATGAGGGCATGAAGTGATTTTCCTTGGGGGATGACAAGATTCTGGATGAAATATTCCGCTGTTTATCTGTTCCATGCAAATACCAGGAGGCCTGTATTCATTTACAGCTCACACAGTGCAAAGGCTGTGGCTTTTGAATTATACACAAAGCTATTTCTCAAAGAGGGATGTATCCAAACTAGAACTGAAGGAGAATAGTGTTGCATAAATTAGGCATCTTCACATCTGCAGACCTTAAATAAAGATACAGGATTTTTATGCAGTACTTTGACATGCACACTCATTTTCCAGAGCACTAAATAAAAATACAAATATTCACGCCTGACTAAGCTCTTGACGCAAATGCACCGCTGCGGTATTGCAGAGTGTGGATCTGCTTGAAGAGCATAGCTCCCTCTACATCCCCTAGAGAAACACAGTCTTGACTAAATAAACAGATCCAATTAATTATTCACAGTGGCTTGTCTTTTGAGACTCTCCTCGGATGCTGCGTAGCATTTCGCCTGCCCTTTGCCCTCTTTTGTCCACTTGTTAGTGAGAGCAGGACTCGGGTAATAAAACTAGCAGGAGGGGAGCAACGTACACAGCGCTGAGTTGCAGCTACAATGATGCGCTGATAATAAGGTCAAAGGAGCCTCCATCAAAAAACATTACATCTCAGCCGTTCACACTTCCCCCTACACTCTCAACCAATCACGGTTCAGTCAGCTGCGGGCAGGCAGGGTCGTGGTATATAGATTACGCTCATAAAAGCAGCAAGTTTTGCTGCAATGGCAGTAAAAAAAATCTCTCTGTGAGACTGGGCTTCCTTTTGCTCCAATGGGCTTGAGTTGAGAATGGACCATACGTAAAAAAACGTGGTTAACGAAGAGAGAAGAGATGGCTTGCACTTATTTTTCTCCACGGTGAGCTGGATAACAGATATAAAAAAATGATGATGGAGTCCACTTGCTGCCTTGACGCTGTCTTGACATTCCCAGACACTACCAGTGAGGGCAGGAGCTTTAATGTAGGTACGCAGCCCACTGCATTGACATCAAAGTTTTACAGCAACAACTCTCCAGATGTGCGTCCTGCAGAGTGCACTGAACTGAGGGGAGGGATAGCGGGCAGCTCTAATCCTCAGCAGAGGGTTTCAACGGGAATCAATATCAATGATTTTCCTCTCAATGCCTTCGATGGAGCCGACAACATTCTTGGCAACTACCGCCAGCAGCCATCACTACATCGCGCCCGTGGCTTCATCTCCTGCTTTAATTGAAGGAGCAGAAACGTGTAAGAGCTGCAACACGCTGTGCTGCGTGTTTGTGGTACGATACCCCCTCCTCCACACACACACACACACACACACACACACACACACACACACGCACACACGCATTTACAGTAACACAGATAAGGATGCACAATGAGTCCAGGTTTGCTTCCTTCTGCCGCTGCTGCTGTTGCTGATGCTGCTGCTGCTGCGCTTGTAAAACTATTAAACAGCAGGAGTGTTCACAGGCTTTTTCTCTGCTTGCGTCAGAGAAATCCACTGCCTTTTTGATTAGCCAGCCCCTGACATGTAAGTAGAGGCACGGTGATGATCTACATGTCTCTCTGCAGTGACATGAGATGAACGAGGCAAGATTTGACGATAACGGCTGTAGCTGATGGAGGAGGGTAATCCAGTTTCCCCATCATCACCTTCCTCTCCCTGCTCTCTGGCTCGTGAAGCATCTCGCATTGTCTCACATCTTCTCGTGCTACCTGTCCTCGTCTCCCTGTTTCTAGCTATCTGACTCCCCTAGTTTTTGCTCTCCCCCTTCAAACAATGCACACTTTTTATTTGGCAAGCCACCCCAGATGGGATTTGTGGCTGTGCAATGAAACATATAATGCAATCACAGCATGCGATGCCATCCCCAGACGAATCGAGAGGAGGCAGCCTGGACGCGGAGCTGAGGTCTACCATGCAACAGCGGCTCTAAAAAACCTCCCATTCTCTCTGTCTCTTCCTCTGCTTTTCTCCATCAGCGGTGCACAAAGCTTACCTTCAGGTCTCTGCAGGAGTTTCTGGCAGGCTCCCTTCGAGGCATTTCACAGCTGCTCTTCTCCCCGGGACTGCGCACTCCTTTCCTGGCTTTGTTCAATCAACAACAGCCCTCCTGCCTCTCTCCTGCCACCCAGCTCCTTCTGCTCTTCACCGCTCTCTATCTACTCCTGTGTGAGAGGGGGGTCTGCCTGTGCATGTGTGTGTGTGTGTGTGTGTGTCTGAGGGGAAGAGGGAGAGAGAGAGAGAGAGAGAGAGAGAGAGAGAGAGAGAGAGAGAGAGAGAGAGAGAGGCAGTCAGAGTGGGTGAGGGAAGAGATGGTGAGGATGTACATGTGCGTGTGTGCTCTCTCTCTTCAATGCTTCTCTCTTCTCACTTCCACACATAGATTGAACCTCTTGTCTCTCAGGATTTGTCCTTCATACGAGTGTTTTGCATGCCTATTTGCACACAGAATCAGCATATATATATATATATATATATATATATATATATATATATATATATATATATATATATATGTGTGTGTGTGTGTGTGTGTGTGTGTGTGTGTGTGTGTGTGTGTGTGTGTGTGTGTGTGTGTGTAAGAGAGAGAGAGAGAGAGAGAGAATGTGATATTACATATAGCAGAATACGTGGAATGAAAAGTCCAGTGCAGTTGGGTGTGTGTGTGCGTGTGTGTGTGTGTGTGTGCATGCGTGTGTGTGTGTGTGTGTGTGTGTGTGTGTGCATGTTGGGGAATTTGTGGTATAATCAAGTACTGTAAAACTGCAGGTGAAAAGAATGATAGCTATAAAGAATGAGAGATATAAAGAATGAGAGATATAAAGTGGTAGCAGATTTTTTTATTGCCTTGGAAAAAACACACAGAGCAAGACAAAGAATGAGCAAAAGAGGAACATATCAAAGAAAGTATGACACAAGCGTGAAAGGGACTAAAGGGGAGCAAGTACAAAGGAAAAGCAGTAAGGCAGAGATAACAGGCGGAAAGGGATATTTTGACCCAGAATTTTCTCCTCAGAAGTCGCCTACAATTTCCCCTAAATCCCCTGAACTTTCAACTGCAGTCCCTAAAACACAGCAGGCCTAAATGAAATGACGCCTCCTGAACCATCTGAATTAAACGTGAACTGCATCACATCAACCACAAGGACGAGGCATGGATCAAAAGTGCACGGGCTCATTTATTCCCCCCTATTTAAAATTCAGTTTCGGTAACTGCGTTAGGATGGTGTGTGATCTACGACCGGGAAGTGTGTGTGTGTGTGTGTGTGTGCCAATGAGGGGACGTACAGTGCAGACAGAGACAGATGGAGGGGTATTTGACATTGAGATGTTATTAGGCATAGGGAAAAATGTAATGTAGACATGACATAACAGGGGAGGAGTAATGAGAGTGAGAGCAAAGGGAGTGAAAGATAGGAAGACGATGATAGGTGGGGGAGGAGCGCCAGAAGCAGCTATCACCAGAAAGCCTCTTCATGTACTTCCTGCCTTGAGTTTGGGAGGAGATTTATGACTCTGCAGCCCCCGTTTGTTCCTGCATGGGCCCCCTCCCTACAAGAAACAGAGGCCCAGCGAGATTGCTGGGAGATACTTCTTCTTTTCCCAGCCCTCGACCAATGACAGCGGATTATGGAACATCAAGGAGTGAGGCTGCAATAATGAGGAGCTTGGGACTCGGCTGAGGGATGCGAGTTCTGGGCCGCTCTCGCACTCGCTCCAGAGGTGGTGTGGGCTAATCTCAGCAGTGATCACCAAGTGTTGGTGATCTTAATTGTAAAAATTCGGGTCCTTCGGCGACATCTCTCCTGCGCGTGGATCGGCCCCTCGTGGTTCAGATCTGGGCCATGTGTAATTATTTCCCCTCCTGAGGTTAAGCCACTATTGATCAAAGCAGAGCCTCCCTCCACCTTATTGCCTCTGCTGTTCATCCCATGGGGAAATCCATTCAGTTGACTGTACCGCCACACATTAATCACAAATTAAAAACAACTTCTTGCTACATTCATTACCACAAGTGCTCGGAGGAAAGTTGTGTATCGTGTACATTGTGTGTGCATTAGATTTACATGATGTTTAGGGGTGTGGGCAGCATAATAGGCTTTTCATCGCTTTAATAGACGATCCATTAGAAAGATGAAACTGTGGATTATCCTGCTCAGGTGAACTGCAGGAAGAAGACGCCTTGTGCAAATCGTGAAACGTCTGTTGTGAGTCTCATTACATATTAATAAATGCAGAAATCTCCATATGAAAAAACCTGAGCTCAAGCTCCTATATCACTGTGGGAATGCAGTATATTTTGGTATTGTTCCTGCGGACTATGTATATATGTATATGAATGGCATGGTATAAACTGTGGCATGGAACTGTGCCTTAAATCTACAACAACAAAAATGAAAATTACACAATGTAAATGATAGATTCGCCCATTCTGCATAAACAGACAGGAAGTCTGGATCAGGGGTCAAAGTAGACTCTTGCGCAAAATGTCAGCAACGGCAGCCTACGGTCGACAGTGTGTGTCGGGCCACGGTGAGGAGGAAGTGTCATGTTAATCCTCCCGCTGCCCATCCTTCATCTCTCTTTCACTTCTTTTTTGGCACTTTGCCCCTTGGCTTTCTCTCACCTGCTCCCAGGCTTCATTAGCTCTGATTAATCCTCTTATCAGAGGATCTCTTGTCTTATGGCACCGCAATGAACTGCGTTGTTGCAAACAGCCGAAACAATAAGGAGCGGGGATGGAAGTGGGAGGACGACCACAGAAAATATATCACTTTAAGGGCGTATTGGTGGCATTTTGGTATCTGATTCCATAAGAAACAGAACAAATGCGTCACACATGTCAGTGCTGAATAGTTTAGCAGAAAGGCCGTAGTTGAATCTGCTCTTAAGGTGCACTACATATGGTATCATCTAAAATATTAAACTCCTCAACCAAGTGCCTGTTTTGCATTTGGTGCTACACAAAGAGCAGAGCTGGAGGCCAGCATTTAATAGCGATGAGAATTGGTGAATGCATGAAGAGGCAAGGTATGTTTGCAATGGAAAAAGTATACATTATTTAAACGATCTATCTGAGCGAGGTGGCACAGCTTTAGCTTAAACAAATTAATCTGTGTCAACATATTGGTTTGACGCATCATGAGATGACAAAATACAGATTTGGGAGCAGAGCAGCAACCGCTATGTATGCTCCTAATTCTTTATACTCATGTATGTATCGTTTAAAGGGAAGCTTGACTTTAAGGAACGAGTACATCTATTAGTGTTTAAATTATGAATTATGGGAGTGTGAAGAACTACAGCGCAGCACTGTGCTTGTTATATGTGAATACATAATTTAGAAATGCAGTACTGTATGTATTTTTTTATCTGGAGCAGGTCTTGAAGAAAATCTATACAGTCCCTGTATAACATCATCATATCCAATGAGCACTAAACACTCAAAATTACAATTAAAACTGATATAGTTATATTGAACATAATTATATATATATATATATATATATATATATATATATATATATATATATATATATATATATATATATATATATATATATACTACAAAGCCTGGACTATTTGTCATTGGCGAATATTTTTCTTCATTTATAACTTAGTAGTCAAAGGCATTAGAATAGTTTGCCATTGGGTTCAAGAACCAACATGAATGCTATTTTCTTTTCATCCTATGTTATTTGACTGCACCACTAAACAGTCCAGACACAGTGACACCGTGTGGAGGAAAGCGGTATAGCAGTGAGTGATTAAACAGGATCACCGGCTGATGCCCTGCTCCTGAATGACGTTCAGCTGCTGCCCCTTTGTCTCGGGGTCATCCCTCTACAGGTGTATACAAGCTGCAATGATGAAACAGCCGATTCAGCTCCTAACAGTCTGAAGTATAGACGCAGCATCTCTCTGTGAGAGCTACATGTGGTGAGTGGCTGATATCATTGGTCACCGCTTTCAGCTTGCTCCCCCAAACTCAAAGCTCAAAATTGAATTTCTCTTGCTTTGTTGTTTCATCACACACAGACATGAGCAGCTGTTTCCAAGTCCTGTGTGCATCACTGTGGTACCTTGCTTAGTGAAGAGTGATATTACCTTCATATACCTTTTTGATTCAAAAGCAGGGCCAAATAATGCATGTTTGACACATTTGGGGAACCATTCCAACACTCTGAAGATATATAGCCTTGGAATGCCTATTTAAAAAAACGTAATAGTCTGCTTTATTGTTACAGTCCGTTGCCCACTGGCCCATTCTTCCATATGATTCAGTCCATCAATGTCAAAGTGCCTTGGCATCCATGCTTTAGAGCAACCTCCTCCTCCTCTAATCACTGGGAGTTAATAATATAGTCTCTGGGGAACTGCTGTTAGGTTGAGCTCATACTGAGAGGCAAAGTCTTGTACCTGCTGAGCCTCAATGCAGGCAGAAAGATGCCTCACACAGCCTCACACAGCTGTTTCGTAATGCAGAGAAGGGCTGGGAGATCTTCAACCACTGCAAAGCAGAGATTAGTCCTTAGTCTTTTTTTAATTTTATTTGGGGAATATCAAATTTCGGAGTCACAAAAAAAATCTAGCAGCCATACAATAAGGACACATACCTGGGAAGATACCTGTATCCTCAACTGAGAATTTGTTAAATCCCTTGGGTTGAACAACAGGTCATTGTTCTCTCGTGGCTTTTATCGCCAGGTGTCACTTTACAAGGTACACAATTGAATTCACACTGACCGTGTCGCAGCAGAGTGCCGAGGTATAAAAGAAAGGTTGAGAGAGAGAGCGAAAGAGAGAGAGAGAGAAAGAGGTGATTTTAAGCTTTTAAGACAGGCCGTGATTCATTTCCCTTTCATTGGGCTGTTTTTTCAGGCTCTGTGGGTGCCTAATCAGGCCGAAGTCCTTGGAGTGGTGGGCTGCTATGGCAGAAAGAAGAAAGACAACATCATGTTGCGACCTGAGAATGTTGAGTGGAGGACAAGAATACATGTGTGATCCCCCTGTGACCTCAGGACCTCTAAATTGCTGATTGATTCAGCCGGAAAGGGGAACAGCCCAAAGACCCTCTGCACTGAGTTTACACAAAGGCAATTACTAGGCATCAACATGAAATCCAGGTAATAATAAGGACATATCACTAAGCTTCTTTCACTTTGTATTCCCTAGCTTTTTACTTGTCTATTTATCTCTACACATGTCCACAAGGCAACAAGAGCAACCTTGTTATGAAGGTATGAAGTGTGGCATGGTATAAACATACGAGATGTCATTAGCTGAATAGTTAGTGGACAAGCAAGTGGCAACTCCTGCAGTGGAAAATCCCCACAAACCCTGTTGACCAGGCTTCTGATTCAGGCCTGGCAGCCCAATTCCTCATCTATATGCTTCTATTGACATGCATATTTTACCCAAGGGCATCAACACAGGGTGCACCGATCCTAAGATCATTATCGTCTCAACGGCATGCTTTTGTTCCCGGCCTCGCATACATCTCGGGATTTTCCACATAAGATGATCTTGGGCAAATGCACGCCGGCATTAAGGCAGCAAAGTACATGGACATTGTCTAAGAAATGCTTCGCAGCATATGTTTGTATCATCACAAGAGGCAAATGCTTCACAGGCACTTTGCACAGCTTGGGGTTACAATGCTTGGTATTTAGCACTTTGCCATGTTTACTCAGAGAATGATGGATATGGAATTTGAATGCTCAGTCACATGATGAAATGGCTGCCGTCAGCGTACGTCCCCCTCTTTGCTCACGCACACACATACATACATGCATACATACTTACAGTAGACGCAACGCAAACAGTTATCTCCAAATATCTATTCAGTTCAACCGAAGCATGTCATAGAATATGATGGCACATGGCGAATGTTGCAAAACCACGTCTCATTAATCAAAAAGTTCAAAACAAAGGCTTCATTTCTATTCACACCAGAATTCATTAAATGGTTTTAGCCCAGTGCTCAAGGCTACATTACATAATAAATTCTGACTCCTGCAGATTTTTTTCAGATGTGAAAGTCAGATGTGGTTTGCAACCGAGGTCTTTTTAAACATTACTAAAAAAAAAATAAAAAAAATAATGAATGGTCATGACAGGAGCAACAAGAGCAATGGTTCTCTTTGAAAAATAATAGCCTAATCAAATCCATAAAGTTGCTTCTCTCACCATTTAACTGCAAGTACTGTGCTCGGGTTGGAGTTCAAATTGGAGAGTCGCGGCAAAGAGAGCGACGAAGGAGCTAAAGTGTGACAGGATATGAGCCTAAAGGGTCATGACAACATGTTGAGTGTTTAACAGCTCAGCACAAGTGTTGACAGACCTAAAAAGAGACCTTTGGTCTTGACTTCACTGTTTAAGAAGTGTTGTGAATTCCAATCATCAGTTGTCCTTCAGCTCCTCCTAACTTCTCTGATGTTGATTTGAGGTGCTGGACCCAGCAGTACAACATGGGTCTAAGCTCAGGAAAATCTGCAGCAGATAAAAATAAAATAAAGTACCAAACGTTTATAACATGAAGATTAAAATATTTTCTGGACATCTGGCTCTGAGAGAGTGGTAATTGTAATTTGTATCATTGCTTTAAATGTGTTTATAATTCTGGTTTACCATACGTAATAAATTGAAATGGAGTTATATCCCAGCAACAGGGTTTTCTGTAGAATAAGTCTGGCAAACATCATCCAATACTATGAGCAGCAATGTGTTGAGACACGTCTCCATTGTATCTGCTACTGTACTTATCACCTTTGGTGGTGAAGGTTAGCAGGTAATACTGATTGATCACCGTCAAGCTATTGGCCCGAGAAAGCCAATTGCCAGAAACTGATACAGAAACCGGCATTATCACTTGAGAGCCCTTGTTGAGGAGGAGAGAAACCATGAGAGCACGCCACACTAAAGGATGAACATTTACCAATAAACTACTGCTTATATCCGCCACGGGACAGCGCATGAATCCGTATATAATCTTGCCTTAGAACAATACAGTTATAAGGCCAGGTTACTAATTCTGCAAATAATCGTTGGGGTGCCACACTTACTGTCACCGTGAGACATCTATCTATCAAAGGCACTTAATTGCTGATCTCTCCAACATGTATTTCTTATCAGTGAGGACTCGAACTTTAGCAAAGGTAAACATGAACATATGTTAACATGCCACAGTATCACCAGAAGCTGCAGCAGGAAACATTTGTTTATATGTTTGGAAATATTGTTCCTGTCATTTCATGTCATGCAAACTGTATATTTATTAATGCTATGCCCTCAATAATGCCATTTTCTGCCCCAAAAATTGAGAGTTTGACTTTGAAATTGGAGCCATTCCACATCATAGATTTGAATTGACATATATTACTATAATTACTATGTTACATGGTTTTACAACATTTTGTGGTAGTATTAGTATTGTTCTTCTGAGATTAATTGCACATTGTCGCAGTCAACAAGGTTCAACGTCCGTAATCTGATGGTTGTAGAGTCTGTATGACCAGTTCTGTTGAACCGTATCTGGGGGACGTATCTGTGTTTGTTGTGTATTGTTTAGTGTCAGTAATTGTCTCAGATTGCATTGCTGTCATTCAAATGCTCTGCAGCTTTAAATTGTTAAACCAGCCCCAAAAAATCAGTGCAGCTACGTGGTCTAGTGGCTATTGGCAGGCCTTTTGTCTGATATAAAAGGGACGAAAACGAGAGAGTTAATTAAACAAACGGGCAAATCACCTCCTCAATAACACAAAAAAAGCTTAAATAGAAAAGGCCTGTCATCCTTTTACAATAGCATGGATTAAGGAAAAAAACAGGCACGTCTAATCTTGTTGTCTGTCAATAGAAATGGATTGTGGCTGTCAATAGAAAACACATTCTGCAGCATGTAAGGTAATACTGCAGGCTTTTCTGTCACCTTTTTTTTTTTGCTGGTAACAATGGAGTTGAACAATGACTCCCATCACAATTCACAACTACTCTCCCCTAAGCATTCCTCTTGGGTTTATGGGCTGATTCTGTTCCTGGCCAACCCTGGAGAGCTATCTCTCTGAATCTGGAGCATCTTCTTTTTCATCTCGGCAGCTTCTCTTATCTCACTCCATCACCTATTTATGTCCCCCAACCTCCCTAACCCCCTCTCCACCCCAACACCTTGCCCAGGATGTGTTAAACATATTTTGATGGTGACCATTTTCAGAGAAGCGGAGGAATACATGCATAAATGAATGCGTGAGTTATGGGCTCTTTTCTGTCTTGCACACATACAGTATTCTAGGTACAACGACTTAATTATAACATGTTAATATCAGGAAAGGAAAAGTGTTCTTTGCACGAGACAAATATCTTTAGACAGTCACTAGTACACTGGCAACAACTGAAAAAAAAAGGAAGATTTACCCAAAACATGCCAATAAAAGTGTGTGTCTACAGTAAATAATAACACGCAGTCTGTTCGTCAGAGAGACGCAGAGGACCGGAACCATACAGATAAGTACAGACAAGTATTGCATCCACATTGTGAATTAAATAAAAGATCACAAAAGAGAAACAACCAACAGTAAACCCGGAAGCAAATCATACACTGTAGTGTACCAGAGTGTAGCGGATAGAGGTCAGTTTGGCCTTGGGTGCCAGGCATCTGTGGGCTAAACATCTTATTAGAGCCGGGGGAGGGGTGGAGGGGGGGGGTATGCGTGTGAGTTTAGGGGCGGAGGGGTACTTGATCTCTCTGTGGGTGTAAACATCACCTGCATGATTCTTGCACACCGAGACAGGACAGTATAAATGCACGCAGGTGTTGGTGAACAGGCGTTAAAGGAGGACACGCCTAAACTGTCTCAATCAATTGTGAACTCGAAAGAGACAGAGACGGAGAGGAGAGAAGGGAGAGCTGGATTTTGCCATTCATCAACCTTTTGATGTGCATCATACAACTTTCTCTTCAAATTACAGAGGTGAGTTTTGACTGAAGAGAGTTCACTCTTATGTGAACTTTTCATTTTCAGCTGTAACACATTTTTGCAAAAATGCGGGAGTGTGATGTCGTAGTGTGAATAGTTCAGATTCTATCAATTTCATAGGAAATAGGATTGTCAATTTAATAGATAAAGGAAAGGGATCGCGAGTATATTTTAACTTGATACATTAGGTTTGTACCTCACTGACAAAATAAAGCATGTAATACAAATAAGGTGTCACTGCCATTATGTGTGTTCCAGTAATCTCCTTTTCAAAAACATATACATCCATTAACTAAGCCTAACGGAGTTTCAGCATTATACTGAAATGAAGTAAGGTAGTTTAAAAAAGTTAATTAAGTCCGATATATATTGATCATCTATGACTTAAAGGCAACCGATGCAACAGAGGCAGCACTATTACTTTACTTCTCACTAGCTTTTAGTGGTTTCTACTATAATGGATGTTTCATATTAGCGTGGGAACTAAGGTGTATATTTTTAATCAGTCTGCAGGAAGAAGACACTCAAAGGTAAATCTAAATCTCAAAAGGACCCTTTGCATGAACAGAGAATGTCTTTGATTGACTGATTACATTTAAAATGTGAACTCTGATTTTGATTGTAAGGTTGAAATTCAACTCTTAGTCATGAGAGTAAAGACACTTTTGGGTTAAAGCTGTGTGACCACTATTCTGTGGATGCTCCGCTAGGGTTGATTTTGTTGAAGGTAGATATTTTACAACGCAAAGTAACAATTTAAAGTACCTTGTCTACATACAATTAAAATACCAAATACCCAAAATTATTGCAGCACGTATCTTGTTACGGTATGAAAACATGCTGACCTAATGATTAGGTGTGGAATGACTAGGTTTGCTTCCAAAATGATTGAAGCTTGAAAACAAGCAACACAGAGTGATTATCAGATTTCCTTTTGGCAAAATGACTGGTTGTGTGCTTTGAGGGTTGAAAGCGAAAAACATAAACTCCCTGTACTGATCGTTTTGTACTACTTCACTCTCATGAACAAGCACGCCATGATCCAAATGAGGAGTTTGCATGACTTAACAACTGAGGCCATACTTACAGACCTCCGTACAGCAGCTACCATCCATCAAGCACCCAAAATATGAAAACTCAGCGCTGTGTTGGCCCAACATGTTTCAATGCCACGTTTATTTTTGCAGCATTGAAAGCTACCAAACAAAGCTGATCCTTATGTTGAGACACTTGCTCAGGACCAACAATTATATAATAACTACTGAACAACTCAGTTTACCTTAAGCAGAGTCATTTCTTTTTTGTTGCATATACACCACCAACTGTACGTACAGATAATTTGTCCTTGGCACAAATTGCTTTTTGTCCTCCTTTCATGTACCTCCCTTTCAGCACCTGTCAGTGTCATCTTGACATTTTGCTGTCAGATTGTAGTGAATTACAGTATTCAAGGGTGAATGACAGTCTGAGAGGACCTGTGACTGGCTGGCTGGTTAAATGCCAGGAACTGTGATGAAAAGCTCTATCATATATGAATGTTATCAGCATGTTTTACTATAACAATATGTTCTGCCAATAGTCCCAGGTGCAGTGTTTGATCTGCGAGAACAAGTCAACTAGGGGGCCGATTGTTATTGGTTTCCACAAGTAGAGGTGCATAGTAACTGTAACTGATGACTAGTGTTCTACTTTGTACTTACATGCTGTTCCTGTTGTATTGTCTTATAGGCCGTGGGCTTGTAGAAAATGATTGGATACATGAACCGACGTATCCAGGACTACATGGTGGAGCGAAAAAGATACAGAGCCAGACTAGTTACCAAGGATGGTCGCTGCAACATTGAATACGGAAATGTCAAGTACAGCAACCAGTTATACTTCCTTGCTGACTTCTGGACCACCTTCGTGGAGATCCGGTGGCGTTTTGTCCTCTTCCTCTTCAGCGCCTCCTTCACCCTCAGCTGGTTCATTTTTGGCCTCCTGTGGTTCTGGATTGCGCGCAGTAATGGTGACCTGACGTGGCAAAGCCCCCCATCAGACCACATTCCATGTGTTGAAAATGTGGGCGGACTCACCACAGCTTTCCTTTACTCCCTGGAAACCCAGACAACTATTGGGTACGGTGGCCGAGCGCTCACCCCTCACTGCCCAGGTGCTGTGGCCCTCATCATCATCCAGTCCCTCCTCGGAGCTATTATCAACTGCTTCATGTGTGGAGTCATACTGTCCAAGATCTCTTTGCCCAAAAAGAGGGCAAAGACCATCTCATTCAGTGACATGGCTGTCATCAGCCCCAAAAATGGTTCCCTTTCCCTGTCAATCAGAGTGGCCAACCTGCGCAAGACGCTGATGATTGGAAGCCAGATATATGGCAAGCTGCTGAGGACAACAAACACCCCAGATGGGGAGACAATCATTATGGACCAGGTGAACATCGACTTCACGGTGGACGCCGGGAAGGACAACCTCTTCTTCGTGTGTCCTCTCACGCTCTTCCACATCATTGACAAGAGCAGCCCCTTCTTCGAGATGGCGGTGGACACGCTCCACAAACAAGAGTTTGAGCTGGTCGTCTTCCTGGACGGCACGGCAGAGTCCACCAGCTCCGCCTGCCAAGTCCGGACCTCCTTTATTCCTCAGGAGATCATGTGGGGCTACAACTTCTTGCCCATCATTTCCAGAAGCAAGGAGGGCAAGTACAGAGTAGACTTCTCCAACTTCTCCAAGGTGGTGCCAGTGGCCACTGCACACTGTCCCTACTGCTACCACAACATCAAAGGTCATCATCATCACTCCAGAGACGGACACGACAACCAGGGCTTTGAGGTGATTGAAATCGATGACGCCCCCATTGTCACCAAGATGTGAGATCATGGACACATAGTAATGGACAGTAGAAACTGAGGCCGGTCGAGGCTTTTGCCTCTCCTTGACGAACTCCTCAACTCTCAAAAAGACAAAGAGGTGCTGGAGGCAGGTGGGGTTACCCAGTGCCGGGCAGCACATTGTGTAGCATTTAAATATGAAGTAAAGAAAACCCACTTATTTGTCATTCTATTGTGTTGAACACAGATAAGAAAGCCGGCTGTGGCCAAGGACACTTTTTGTGAACCATTTGTATGTAAAACCACACCTGCCACTGTCTGCTGACAAAAAAACCTGTTTTCAAAAGGGAGACCAGGTCATGCGACACAAGGAGGCTAAAATCCAGCAACGGGAACGGAAAGTTTCCCCAATTCTCTCATATGGATTGAACATAGGTGCTCTAACTTTAAATGAAGACGAGTGGTTTTAATTTACTTTTGGCCTTGCACATCAGGTTTGCCAAGCATGGAGATACTTGTATTATCATTGCAATATCAAATCTATTTTCCTGTGTATAAAAATTGCAATTACTTGAAGGACCACTGTTGAGGGCCAGTGCTTTTGTCGTGGGCGAGAAAGGATAAAGTGGCGTGTTCAATAATTCATGCTACTGTAGGCTGCTGTACACAAAGAGACACTTGGACTTGAACCATTAGAGTCTGCTTAACTATTCAGACACTGAGGCACTAGCAAAGGGTGGGGCTCAGGGGCCGCTCTTTTCAAACAGTGGGTGATGTGGTTGTGGTTTTCTCCTTGAGTAAAGACATTGTGAGAAAACAAAGCTTTCAGGAAACACTTACCTGCATGCAGCACTGACCAGTATGATAATCAATTGTCTTTGTTAGTTTTTGTATTTGATCTCAGGGGAAAAAATACACTGAAATAAAGGCTATTTTTGCATTGAAAAATGCCTGTGTCTTCGTATTGTTCTGTACCTAACCGAGCCTGGATGTCACATAAGGACTGTGATCAAAAAGGTCAAAGCGGCGTGATGACAGGTGCCAACCCCTATTGCGGGTTTTCATCTGTAAACAAAGATAAGTTGTGACAGCAAACAGAGATCCAAACACAACAGAGTGGAGGTTTTTGGGAGATAAGCGCTGCTGCTTGCTGCCCATTAGTTTACGTGCAGGTTCGGAACATGAAACCAGAACTTTCCATTTTGAGAACTAACAGGACATGCTGTACGCTACCGTGGAGCTTTAACAGGTTTTGTGGAGGTCGGCCTCTCTAATGAACTATATATCCTCATGCGTGTGTCTGCACCCTTGCCGCGGCAAGAGGCAGAGTAATAAGTAGGGCTCTGGTAAAAGATTGTGAATACTATCGACAAATTATGTGAAATTACTAAGCAGCAGGAAGATGATATATGCCAGATATATTCTAATGCGAAAACAAGTCCACAACTATCCCTAGCTGGCTGTTCTCTGTGTCTGTGATACATGTTTGTCTTGTGCAAACTAAAAGAGCACTTTGCAAGACAGTAGCTGTTACACACAGACAACATGCATAGACACCGGTTGTTAAATTACCAACACATATCATTTAAAGCTGTCCTCAGAGTAAAACTGAAATTATGCAAAGAGGCTAATATTAAGAAGACTTTAAAATTGACGTACACCAACCTGAAGTGGTTTTACACCTTCAATTCCCTCACTTACTGCTTGTTACCCTGTATGATCTGTTGATTCAAAACCATTGCAGCATTGTTTTTGCAATGACAAAATGGAACTTGGCAAAAATATGGAATCACAAAAATAAAGACTGTAAAAATGGTGCAACTTCCCAGCAATCTTTTCCCTTGCACCGGAAATTATTCATTTGAATTAGATGAAATTGCATGCAGTTATTTAGATTAGAACTAACAAAGTAAAATGCTAATTATCTATATCATCAGCTATATGCGTTAATTGGGGTGGAAACATTTGGGACAATGCAATACAATTAACTAGCTCCACAAACTACAGCCTTCGATAATTTTAAATCAAGATCAATGTTAATAATACAATAATAAAAACCTGAATAAAGGTATGTTTGTTTTGCAGGGCTGATGTATTACACTACATTGGGCATAGCTAATATACCAGCAACTGAGTGTGTGTTCTGTAATAAGACACAACATTTTGATGCAGATGCAAACTAAACTTGCCTAAATTAGGAGAGGCGATGATGTTTTCCATCAGCAGGTGTGACTATCTCAAGCTAATTATGCACATGTGTTATATGTGTAATAAACCAATGCTAGGGAATAATACACTTTGAAAATGTGTCATGAGTTCCTAGAACTGTCATAAAATGTGCAAGTCACTATAATGATGTACTAATTGTGTACACAAAAATGGCCCAATAAAAAAAGCAATGACTGTTTTCATCTAGTGAGGCAGCAGGCAGGCAATGGAAGATAACTTGAGAGGTAAAAACATTTATTTTGTCACATTTTCCTATACAAAAGCCCTTTTTCAAAAGGTATTACTTCATACATTGCAGGAATGACAATAATAATAATATATTGGTTAATTGTAAAATTATACACACACACATATATATATATTTATATATATATATTTGATATCCGAAATACATTGCATATACGAAGTAGCACAGATCCCTTTTCATTGATAATGCATGTGAAACATGGAAATGAAGGGTACATTAGAATAATTTCTTTATGCTACAAATTACAAGTTCCCTTTTGTATTCGGTCTTTTAAAGCTATAAACTTTCAGGAGAAGCTGGTTGTGGATGTTGATACAGTTTGTATTGTTTTTCATAACATACCTGAAATGATTTAATGCACAAGAAAAGCGATCAATTCCAGGGCTCTTTGGCATGAAACTTGATTCACAATGGAAAAGTTTCATCATAATCACATGTTGCATATAAAGTGAAGGAATCTTTGGTGGTTGGGTTATGATTCAAGCACATATTTGTGGTTTTGGGAATACAAGAAAATATCACGTGCACATAAAGACACTTAGGATGTTACAACCGAATTTCAGAAATAATAACAATAACATAATTTTAAAATGTATTGCCCAAATGTACAGATATAAAAACGCTTAAAATGCTGAACAAATAGCAGAAATGGACTTTAAAGGTTTGCATTTTTGACCGAGGTCAACTCGTATTAATTCTCTTGACTTTTTATACTGTGTCACATATGAAAATAACTCTGCATAATTTATACAGTAAGTTGCTTTAATGCCTAGTTGACTGATGCTTATAAAACAATAAAAAATAGGTCTGACAAACGCACAGCGTTTGCGAATCTGAGGATTTCTTTGTTTCATCTCGTCATACTTTATTGGTTTTGTTCTCTGAAAAACTACTTAGTCCCAAGTAATTTATTTTCAAGTGTCCATTTTCAGTTACTCTAAAGGAATACTTTTGCTATATCAACAGCTTTGAACACCTGAAGATGGATATGTTTTGACATGATACTCTTACATGAAGATGACATTCTGACTTGAGATTCATGTGCATTTTGCTGGGCTTTAGATCAGTGAGAAACTAACATTCAAACACACATGCTGCTCTCAAACTAGGATCCAGCCCTGGTAAAATACAACTTAACTGTCTATTAAAGGAGCAATATACGACATTCAGAGCATTAATATAGCAGCAAACAACTATTTGCTATGTGAAGATATAGTGGAGTAATGTCTACCTGAGCAGAGCATGAAGTCACTCCCCCTCTGCGTGTGTTGTTATCAGAGCTTTGCCTTGCTTTGATGACATAGTCAATCCTGCCATGCTTTTAGTGCATGTGAGCGTACCCCAATCTTTAGCTCACACCTGTCTCTCTGCAGTGCACATCACTCATATGACGAATACAACTGATAAACGTCATCTCGACCGACGGCCTCGTTGTGGAAGCGTAGCGCCGACCTCGCCGTAGTTTGTACTGTTAGCTCTGTTAGCACCGGGAGCTACAATGTTGAGAGTCAATGAAAATGCTCCCAATCTCGTATCTTGCACCTTTAACATGACTTGCTGCTCGGCCACTTCTCTGTGCTGACCGACAAGGTCCTGACTGGCCGACAAAGAAGAAGGAGACACTGTGGCAGCCGTTATTGACAGGGTGCATTTCAAAATCAAAAAATGTCAGATTTGAGATGTTGGAGGGGAGGATTACATATAGCATTTTAACTGGTAACGCCGTTTTGTCTATAATGAATAGAAAATATGTTATAAAACAGCAGTTAAGGCACTGTGAGGGGTTTGGTTTCTCATTGTGCCATACACTACAACTGGAGACACTGTCAGGCACTTTGGATAAAACAATACATCCAAACAACATACAGTCTTATTGTGTAGATAACATCTACATAATCACATCTACAAAAAAAAAAAGGAACTTTCATTTTTTTAGATTGAGACGTGTGCAGCAAACATGGTGTTAAAAATGAAGGATTATTTTCACTAAACAAAATAAAAACATCTGACAAATTTTGATTTTGCTGCAGGATGTCCCTTTTACGTGTTTCACAAACCAGAAGACATTCACATTAATACTGACATGGTCGAGCAACAAAACATCTGGAAATGGCATGGCTGAAAGGCAACAACATGGCAAACATTTAATAGCCTAGTGTGTGGCCCCCTGAACACATCTGACCTGGGTTGAATTACTGTTGCAAATTACTTCAATTACATCTTGACTCAGCTTCCTCAGTACAGTCGAGTTCAACTGTACACGTCGCCCGTCTTGAGCTCCAGACACACGCAGAAAGCATTTTAAGTAATTGAGTTGACCCAGGCCAGCAAAACATACAGCGCTTCCTTCTCCGGAATTTAACTCTTCTCTAGCTTTCCAGTTTGGAGGATAAATAAAATTGTGAATGGCATATTCCAGTTGCCAAATTTCATTCAGTGCTGAGAAAAGCTCAACTCTTTGAGAGCTCCTTCTTGTCCAGCGAATTCCAGAAGACTCTCCACACACACATAAAAAGATGCAGATGAACAGACGAGCAGGCGGAGACAGTGGAAACGGGAGGCTAGATGTGGTGGGAATAGAAAACCCCAACAAGGATGTAGACAAGCACGAAAGTCAGATGCTTAAAGCGTTATGTACATAATGTACTGAGGAGGATGTAGATTGAGACCCATAAATAATAGGCCCATGTCTGGTACTGAAGCATGGCGGGAAGGGAAACAGACTCGAGTAGTTCTCCCGGCCCGCTTTGTTTGGGGATGTTTTGGAAAGTAGGAAATTCAGATGCACGTCAAAAAAAGCATAAACAAATAGTTCCTAGTCTGGTAAAGGTAAGTAGTATTCCATTTTGGACCATAGCATCCAGTTGTTTATATAGATTCTTAGAAATAGAAATTAAAATTTAAAAAAATCCTTCCATTTTATCATCCTTCATTTAGGAGCAAGATTTTTACTTCAGAGGACAAATGCTTCCATCGCAGCTTCTAACTCCGCCTTCATCGGGTTGGAGGCAATGGGGGTGCAGATCATCAATTGTAGGCTTTGTTGTGGGCGTCTGTCGACGGTGGTGCTCGGTCACAGTGGGGTGTTTAGTAGTAACTACCCAGGTGGGACGGCACATGGGTGTTAGGGTGGCGGGGAACATTTGGGTTGGGGTAGATACCTGCAGTGGGCGAGCTCCAGTACGGAGCGGTGGGTCCAAAGAAATTGGAGGAGCTGACGGGCATGGATGGAGGATGTTGGGTCACAAAGTTGACCTTCTGCTGGTGGGCATGGTAGGAAGGCACGTAGGCCAGGTCCGAGGGGTACTTATACATGGAGGACTCGGTGGGGTGCGGCTGCAGTGCCTGAGCGATGCCGTGGAAGTCGAACTTGTAGGCGTAGCGCTTGCCGTGCACCTTGGTCATGATGTTTTTGTCATAATAGTAACGCAGCGCACGGCTCAGCTTGTCATAGTTCATGTTGGGCTTGCTCTTGCGCTCGCCCCAGCGCCGCGCCACCTCATCCGGGTCAGTCATCTTGAACTCGCCGTTGGTGCCCTCCCAGGTGATGCAGCCAGCGTTGGCGCTGTCGGACAGGAGCTCCAGGAGGAACTGCCAAAGTTGGATCTGACCTGAACCTGATGGTGGACAAATACAAAAACAGAGCTTAAAGATGCGACCTCATCCAAGAGCGCCGTCATCCAATATTGCCCAGCTGGACAACTCATTATCTATCCAGCAGGGACTGCATGTTAGGACTTTTTATTTTATACTTCCACAAAAACTACCTATTTGCAGCAGATGCATTGTGTGCAGACCACAGTGAGCTCAAAATCTTACCTGGATTGGCGAGGCGACTACTGGTGGGACCCAGAATCTGGTACGGATCTGCGGACAAAAGGAAAGAGTTGTTGGTCTCCACATGTAAGACTGATGACAAAATATACATTTCACTGAGCGGCTGCTGCTTTAATACAAATTCAAAACTATCCTCAGTATTACTTTCACTTATACTGATGACAAAATATGCAAAATGAAGAGGGCATTATGTGGTAAAGACTTATTTTAGTGCGTTTGGATTATTGCGCTCCTCTAAAAAATTAGCTGTCCGGGAAAACCAATTACACATGTTAATGGATGTGTTGCTGAGTGGTAAGAAAAAAAACTACCAACACTAATAAACACTCAAAGCTTGTTGGCAGACTGGATTCCAAACAGTCCATAATTAAATTGCTGGTGAACCATGTGTCAACAATTGTTTTAGTGGTTTCCTGAGGCTGTGATGACTTTTCTTGTCTTGATTTATGCCTGCTTACATAAACTGTGACATATTAAGCCTTTACCTACAACCAATTTATAACCATGCAACAGTAAAACAAGCAAAGGCAAAGAGCTTAGAGGATACAATTCTCCTGTAGAATAATCATTCTCGGCCGTCATTTGGCTCAAAGGGCACAAAGTGAAGCCGGTTCTCATGCTGACACATTAGCTTTAAACGTCTGCTTAAAACTACAACATCAAGGAAGACACCAGGTGAGCCGTTACCTGGCTGAGGTCTGGGCTGCTCAGTGGACTTGGTCACATTCTGAGTAACCACCGGTGAACCTGCACAGAGAGACACAATCAGTGGAGGATAATAAAGAGACAGAGACATAGCAAGTAGGATGGCAACAGATAACCAGGTTTCACATCTTGGATGCCAAAGTGAATAAGGCAGTGTGTGTTGGCTGGACTTGACTTCTTTTGACTGACTGTTCCCGCTGTGACAACAGACACTGTTATCTGTAGGAGGGTGTCCTACATGTCTAGACTCGGCAGATGTTTGAACTGCCTCTGCTGATGTTGGCTTAGGTCAAATGTGTTTCTTAGCAATTGGTAATTGTGGCGCAATAATTGAAACCACTAACTCATGTATCATCACAGTTCTGCTTCACACTACATTTTGAAATTCTAAAAACTTCTAAAAAAAAAATCTAAAAAAACACTTTTTGCCAATAACGACACACAGTTATCGACACTAGGCACATCGTTCTAAACTAAACGCCTGTGTGTTTTTGCTAAGCTCTGTCATTGAAATGCTACGCTCAATTATCAATCACCTACACCCAGAATCAACCTGTGACATCAGCTGGGACCACTTAGATCACTTAGATAATCAGAGATTGAACACTAGAGACAGGACTAATTGGTGTGGTTGTGATTTGGTGTGGACAACATTGAAGGCCAATTTTGAAAAGAGACTTGGAGGACTAATTGTAAGACAAAGAGGGTCTTAGTTTCAGAAACTGTTGTTTAGCAATTGCAAAAGAACTGTAGCCTCGGGTGAAATACAGTGATGCCTCCCTTAAGTATGGTTAACTGTGGTCCAGTCCTCACCTTTGCCACTGTGCATGTTGTTTGACCATCCTGTCCGCCGTACAGCATCATATGAAGGGTCTAACGAAGAGAGAAGACAAAGTTTGCCTGTTAAAAATATATCTTTTCCATTTGGGGAAAATGCTTTTTTTTCCAAGAGGATGAGAAATAAATGAATTGTCTGTGTATTCACAATCTCTAAATGTTGCTGTGTTTATGAGACTAAAGCAAGTGTCTCATCTCATTCTATGTCCTCTAACAGGACTGCGCCTGTCACAGCAAAAGAGGCGACCCCAGTGCCAAATGGCATTCATAAATCTGTCAAAACATGGTTATAGATGCTCTTCACAGGATATCTGGACATGGAAATGTGGTTTTATTAGGATCACTGTGATGGTTTGTATGTAAAAGATGGCACAATCCTCAACAGAGTGCAGTTGGTTGAGCAGCTTGCAACACTCTGACCACAAATAAAAAGGAGTGATGCAAATGAACGCACAACAGAGACACACACAGAGAGACAATACATGCTCATCATGTTCATCCTCACCCCTCTCCCCAAACAAGCGGCTGTTATGAAACCTTGACAAACAGCCAAACTGGCCCAGTTTGCATGAGTTCTACCTGCTGTGTGTCTGCGGTTCAAACCAAAGCGAGTGTGAAGCTGGACAGCTTCCAGTAACAATCAATCAGTCTGACACAAACCGATAAAAAAAGAGGACGTATTCTTCCCCTGGCAATGTCTCAAACACACCCTGCTTCACTCACGGTGCACCTGGCCAGCACCCTTTATGGTTTGTAATATTGCGTTGCTGAAACAGTTGCCAGAATACATTTGAGCTTCACACACTTTAATCTGTATTGTGTGCAGCATGCTTTTCGCAGTGTTCTCGTACTCTGCAAACCTTTTTTGTCAGCAGTTTTCTTCCAGAGGGCAGCGGGTAGAGACAGTGTAATGGCGATGACAGAGGTTGTTGCTGGGATAAGCAAGCTTTTAGAAGATCAAGAGGCAATCCCGTTTCCTATCCGCGCCGGCTGAATTTTGGAGTCGCAGGCTTATTGACAATCAAAGACGCCGGTTTAAATCCCTGAATCTTACTTTTTTTTTTTTGCAATCGCTAAAACACAATTTATGAAACGAAGGCCCCTCTCTGTGGAAACCTTTCACACAAACATATAAAATATCTTGCATCTCTTGCCAAAGCACACACTTCATACAAAATATGTTAAAGGTGTATTCTCACTGATCATATAACAGTATCACACACACACAAATACACACTTAGGTGTTTATTTAACCTCACGCCTATTTACGTTTTCCTAATAAATTCACAAACATTAAACTTTAACATGAAACATATTATTCATGGTATTATTTAAACATTAAAATAAAACAATTGTCTTACAGTACTGTAAGAAATATACTGGGGACATTTCATATCTATTAATTAGTGACATTATTATTCTTTTTTACTATATTCACCGTCTCCTCTTAAGAGAAGATGGCATGGACATATTTACTATAATGTATTTTAAACAAAACACAATATATTGCAATGGGCCTCTGTGGTTGTACACACCAGAGAAGAAGCCGCAGCCGAATCCCATCTCCAGTGTTCCAGCTCTGGTTGCTAAGTGACCTAATTGGCTACAGGTGTTTCACATGAGCACTCTGGGGGCAGGTGATTGGTAATTGAGTGTGGTGTTTAAGAGGCAGTGTTTAGCAAACAACACACGGGTGTTTAGCTTTGAATGATGTGTCTAATGCACATAAGTTGGTGGTTTCAATAAGCCACAAGTCCCAGAGAAGGAGAAGGGCAAGACTCAAAGCAGATAGAACCAGTGAGCATGGCGGGGTCAGGTCCTCATCTCAAACAGTGAAGAAGTGTGGCTCACAGCATTGTGTTTGAACTCAATATGCATGACTAATTATTCACATGAATAGATAATTAGAGTATGTTTGACATTCCCAAAGTGAGGGAGTGTGCTTACCAGACTCTAAGTGCATTGTGTGTGTGTGTGTGTTTGGATGTGATGTGTAGGTGTTTGTTTGTTTGCCTTTGCAAATTATTCTCAAGCGAGTTTTAATCAGTGCAGTCAATAACTCACATGATGATGAATTTAGTTTAATTTAATATTGCTACTGTATTCTTCTTTACTGTTTGTATTACTGTTTATTTATACTACTTGACTGTGTATTTACTATGTGTCTCTTGTGTGCAATGCAACTGTAATCCTGCAATTTCCTCACTGCGGGACAAATAAAGGATTATCTTATTTTATCCATCAGTCACTGAAGCAGAAGAATAGCATGCTTACTATTATATACAACCATGTCTTTTAAATGGTAGATATTGTATTTGTTAATAATTTGAAAAGTCCATCAATTTGATAAGCGAGACCACCTTTAAAGAGAGCTTCTTGTAGGAGCGTCATGGTGTTCAGCCAGAAACCAATGACAGTCGAACACATACAGACTGTGTGGACCTTCTTGACTCGTACAGCAACACCAGAGGACCATCCAGTGACAATCAACCAACATTCATCACCAGCTTCCGCCTCATGAGCGGCCATCTCTCAACACTGTACCACACTGCCCTCCTGTGGTTTGGGACAATTTGACATCTTAGTTTTCTTTCAAATAAACAATAAATAATCAAACACACCAAATCAAACTCCTTATTTGTACATTAGCTCTCCGCAACCATGAAAGCAATGTTGGCCTCTTATCCTGCAACATGAGTGTTTCATTGTTTTACTCTTTTTAAATAATCGTGTGCTCCTTTCAAAGGATGTTTTGTTGCCTTGTTTTCCCCTTTCCTCAGGCGCAGAATATCGACCAATCGGAAAACCTGCTGCCGCTCAGGGACCTCTTGATTTCTTCACTAATTTCTCAACTTTTAACCCCTGGTGTTTCAGCAAAAGGACCCATTTGTCTGCACCCATAAGAGCGGGTTCTGGTCCCCGTGACCTGAAAGAGGGATTTTGAAGTGGAGTATAGAAGAGCAAGGGACGGTACAAGTACGGATGAAGTAGATGACGGATATGAGCTTGCAACAAAGCTCAAAGAAAAGCGAATAAATTAGAATCTGATCAAAAGAATGAAAGAAAGGAGAGTGTGATAGAGAGAAAGAGGGAGAAGAGAGACAAAATAAGAAGCGGGCTGCCGTGGCTCAGCGGGGCTGTCAGGTTCAATCTGGTGTGGGCCGGCAGGATAGCCAAGGAGCAGTGACTGGGGGAGAGTCCTGGGAGACTTGCGTTTCCTGCCTGCCTCGCCTGCAGACAACCTCTCTTTGTTTTACTGGCCCTTTTTTCCCCTCTACTCACCGCCAGCCCCCCTCCATCCACTCTCCACCACCCCGAGAAAAAAAACACAACGGGGCTACCTCCATACGTGAAGAGAAGAGGTTACAAACAGGGGGACAAATGAAGCGGAGGTGAGGAAGAAGAAGGTGAGGGAGGCACAGAGAGAGACTTTATTGAGAAGCAGACAGATGAGGATGGAGACGGAGTGACTGAGGGCATGAAAAGGCTTGAAATAGAGAGAGAGAGAAAATAATATTAAAACAAGTCAGACGAAAACACAACTTTGGAATTTGAAAAGAAAACAAGGGCAGCAAAACCCATCTGGTGTATGGAGCTGGAAGAGATGCAGTAATACGGGCTCATTCGCTTCTTTTTCGATACACTTTGGTGTTATTGTTGTTGGCAGCCAATCACATTAATCTTCAAAACAATTTTCCCTTCATCAGTTTTTTTTTTGGAGTGAGTGAAAGGTCGGGAAGTTGAAGTGCAGAAGAAGGAAAGAGCAGCAGATGTAAAACGCACAAAGCCCAAGTGGTCGGGGGTACTCGCAAACGCAGACCTGAAAGCGAGCGTGCGCGCGCACACACACACACACACACACACACACACACACACACACACACACACAGAGCCGGCTCTTCCCCAACACCCCCCCCCCCTTCATTTTTCCAGGCCCTCGCTCTGACTGCGACTTGAGCCAGTTTCCACTCTGGTCTGGGGTGTGGTGCATGCTCCTGGGAGACTTAGACTGCAGGACACGTTAGTCAAAACAAGGCCTGAGCGCTAGACAGAGAGGGAGAGAGAGAGAGAGCAACTAACAGAGAGAGAGACAGCGATAGAGAGAGCACAACTAGAGGAGAGAGGCTGAGATAGAAAGAGAAACGGAGGAGAGGGAGGTAGACAGTCTGAACCAGGGAGAGAGAGACCCAGACAACGCTTTAATACCGTAATACAGGTGCTTTCCAGGAGCCATAAGAGGAGGAGAATGATGACAGTACTGGAGTAAAACAACAACACACTGCTGCACATAAATACACATACGTATTGCATGTGCAAGTGTGGTGCAATGCTGTTAATATTATTGTTTTTAAAGAGAGAATTGCATCATTCATTTGCCTTTTTTTGCCTTTTTTTTCAAAATGCAAAAGTCATAAATGTAGAACAGCTTGTACACATAATGGAGCAATTCAAGCTGTATTGTCACTTGGACTTGGCGAGAGATGAGAGATGCAGCGGAGAATATGAAGGCCCATGCTGCAAATTACAAAATTCCCAAAGTTCATAGCAGCAATGAAAACAGAAGCTAAAACCGGTAAGTGACTCATTGCAGAGAAACAGAGCCGTATCATATGCAAACATCAACACAAAGATAATACCACAAACACAACACATACACACTGTAACAGATGCTACATTAAGACATGCAGGAACCCACCCACACACACACCCACGTCTGTCCACAGACATAGACTTTAGATACACACTAAGATACACACACACACACACACACACACACACACACACACACACACACACACACCCACACACACCCTTCATAGCAGCAGCATTCCATGTTTTATATGCTCTCTTTTATTCATAACATTGCATTTTACACCACAGAGTCTGGAGCAGATTAAGGGTGGTCTCCTGCTGCATGCCCGTGCTTACTCTACCTCAAAGAGCTGGATGGTATTTGACTGTTCTTGAAGGGCAATATGAACTTGAACATCTGGCAATGCTGATCTGAGGACATTGTGATAACGGCTTCTCCTGGAGCAAGACTTCTTTTATTGTTGAGTCACAATCCCCCAAAGTCTTTCTCTTTATAATGTTTCACTTTTTCACCTAATCTTTGCAGCAAATTCCCTTCATTTCATTTAAAATTATTTTCTCATCTTAACTTAATGCAAACTCAACACCTTTTTAGCTCTCTCCTCGTGTCAACTGCACACTGATGTGTTAAGTATAAAACACTATCTAGCGTTCATTGTGTAGCATGCAGTTAATACAAACTATAAACTGAAAATGCAATATACTGAAAATGCAATATATTGCTATTACAGTCCTCAAAGAATCTCTCCAAAATAAGCCTCCATTGTTGTGGCCAGGAAGCAAACTGGGCTCCTTTTTCTAGTGTTGAGATTTCAAAGTAATCCAGTTTCAGGCGTTTTCACTTGGTGCATTGCAGGTGATGGATACTTCAGTGTGGTATTTCAAGCACCAAACAACACACAACTACTTTTAGTCTTGAATGCTATGTCTAATGTAGATGACAGGGTGTAGTTATTTGCCAAAATGTGTGAATTTCAAACTTGAAGCATGGTTTAGCATACCTGGCCAATACTACATCGTCTACATGAGTTAGCGGTTTCAATAATGAAGCCACAAGTTCATGTGTATATGCAATTAAAAAAAACATTGTTGCTGTATAACGTTAGGGTGAATACAAGTAGCTGACAAATAGTGATTCATTTTAAATTAGACAGGTATCAACCCGATAAGTTGGTTGTATTCCTGAATTCTTGAAAAGTCACCCTGGACGAGACACAGGCTTTCCTCAGCGAGACGCTGCTCATTGGCTGGGATCACGGGACACGAGGAGAGGCCCAGTCAGTGTTACAGGAGCCCATTATAGAAGTCACCGCTTGTGAAAGGGAAATGCTGTTGAAGGGAGTGACCATGTATTCCTGCCAGTCCAAATACCTGGCGCTGAGAACCAGGAAGACCGGGGTCGGGGGGTGACTGAGCAGAATCTTATCTGGCCTGCCCATTGCTCTCTTGGTATAGAAGCCTGGGGAGAACAAGTCCTCGGCCTGCTCACGCTCACCACCGGCGCAGATGGAAAGAGGCAGAGGGCATTCTCGGACACTTATCAGACTTAGTGTTTCCTCTCCTCCTGCCTTGATAGGGCCCCTCATCCTGTGAGCAAGGCTATCGCTGTTATTGCAGTCCTTTCCCCCGTCTCTGGTGGTGACACCGTATAGCCGATGTAAAGGATGTGTCGGGTTTTAAACTGATACGCAGGGCAGCCTTCGCCTTGCTGGTGTTGTGTCAGCACAAAATAATGTTTGTTGAGTGAAAAGGTATCCAGAGGAAAGAGGCAATCATTCAGTGCTGCTGTGGGCGTTGTTCTTAAAACTCGGCTTGGCTTTTGAAAGAATTTGATGGTGTAGCATTACCAACATGTCTCATTTAGCTGCTGCATTTATCCTTTACTGCACATTTGTAAATGTGAACGCTGATTCAATGATCGAACTAGATACAGTCATTTTGGGCTGCATTCACCCAAGCAGTTCAACTGATAATGTTACAGTTGTTTTTACAGTTAGACACTACGGAAATATTATGCTCTGTGAAAAAAATTAAGTTTGTTTTTAAGTTATATGCCTTTGAGAGAGTGGCCAATACTTTGAAAATAAAAAAAAATTAAACGAATGAATCTAATAAAGAAAATGCATTGATACAATTATTTTGTAAAGTTGTCTTCAAAACAAGTGAAATAACCTCAACTAATGTTCAGATTTGAGTTATTGTTTAATACAAATTGCGTTAGTGGGATATTACTGCAATATATTGTGAAAGTAATCTCATAAATAAAAACAATACAACTTTTAGAGATATATTCTGTAGTGCAAAATGTTTAAAAGTACAAGTGATGCGCGCACACACACACACACACACACACACACACACACACACACACACACACACACACACACACACACACACACACACACACACACAATCCTTTTCACTCCCTGTCTAGTCTGAAGCAGCCAATCAGGCTCTTCGGCCTCACATGTCCCTGCTTTCGCACCTGTCCCTGATGTCTGTCAAACAACCTCATTCACACTTCATACGTCTCTCGTCTCTCTCACAATCGTCACACATTCACCGTCTGTTTTCGCCCCTGCTGGCGTGGATTGAACTCATCGGCACACCGCTTTTGTCTTCTTGTTAAAAAAAAACCCGCCTCTATTCTGACACCGTCCCCTCTGAGCCGCTATTTGTCACAGCGTTCAGGTAGCAGTCCTGAATAGCAGGGTCTGCCGGAGCAGCTTGGCCCTTATTATTTCAACAGCACAAAAGGTGCACCTGCACAGAGCTTTGGCAAACCGGTTACTGCATGTGCTTTGGATTTGTGTGAGTGGTCTGTATTATCAAGTGTGTGCGCTCCGTGTGTATCTGCCTGTCTGAAGCTGGCAGGTACTGTGAAGCAGCGTTTTTTGTCTCTATTCATGTAGTGCAACAATCTCACCGCGCTCCCCTGATATTTGTTACATCAGCCCAAATGCACACACACACACACACACAAACACAGACACACACGCAGATATTAAAGATAAAGCACAGAGAATACAAATTTAAAATAAGTGTCCCTACCCTCTTTGGCAACCAGACGTGGGGATGGGTCTGTGTGAGATGGCGTATTGTAGGATAATGATGAGCTACCTGTAATGTGAGACAAAAGAAAGAATAGTAAGACAAAACAATGTCTCATCTGCCCTGGACTACAGACAATTACTACCAAAACTACCATATTAAAACCTGGATAAGAAATATTAAAATGTTCATAATTTCTAACACATCATCCAGTGGTTAAGGTACACATGACTTAAAGCTCAAAGGGTACTGTATAACACAAGCCAGCAGGGGGCAGTAGAAGGTCCAGCTCAATTACTGACAAGCAGTCCTTTTCATTTCTTGAATTGTGTTCCAGTTTTTCCTTAAAAAATTATCTCAGGAATAAGGAAATTAATGATACATAAATATAGTCCTGAATAAGCAAATCCAGCACACAGTCAGTCATTTAAATGTAGGGAAAACCCCCGTTGCCTGTCAGCATTTTAACTGCAAAACCCGATTCCTGAATAATAAAGTGAGAGAGGCAAGAGTCTGCATATGGCCGCCTATTCATTTCACCTTATGGAGCAGAACTCTGCGCCACATTCCTCCACTTACTCAGGCACCCTGGGCGGCACCAAAATGCTCTCTTAATTTTAGCTGCCCCCAGGCATAAATCAGCGAGTGGAAAAACAGAGCCAAAAATGCACAGTGAAAACACGAAAGCAGCTACTGCATGGGGAGTGTAAAGCTTTAGCACCGAGACGGCTATACGGAGAGCAGCTGAGTGAGGAAGATGCCCTTTATGAATGCGCAAATCTGACAAAGAACTAAAAAAACTCCAAAGCAAAATGTAATTTGTGATGTGCTTTTCTTGAGATTTGAAGCAGGACCCCCTTCCTAACTTGCTGTGCTGCTGGCGGTGGGGTTGGGGGGATGAAGGGGCCCATGATGGCAGACTAGGGGTCTGTTTTTTTAGGGGGATGGCTGGGGGAAAAGAGTGGGGTGCTCCACAAATGTATTCTAACCTCCCAACACCCCACCCCTCCCAATCGACCTACTCCACAGCACCCCCAAGGCTCTGGGTCTAGTTTAGAAACCTGGGGGCCTCAGAACAGGGGCGCCATTGTATGAGGCCGGGTCCCTGCACAGCAATCAAACGCAGCTCCCAGTACAAAAATAATTCCACACGCAGAGTGTTTAAGCGCACGGGGGCAAGCGGGCCACCAAAAAGCTTTGGAATGAGGGAGAAAGTAGAGAAAGATGAACAGGAAAAAAGAGAGGGAGAGGGGGAGGAGGACGAGGCTGTTAACCCTTTTCCTGCTGTGTGCCACATATGTGGCCTGACCCAGACAGGCACACAGGCAACATTGCTGAGAAAACCTCAAATCATCCCACAGAGAAAGTCAGGGCTGCTGTGCGAGCGAGAGCGAGAGTCAGTGACGGAGAGCGAGAGGGAGAGAAAGGGAGAGAGAGAGAGAAAGAGAGAGAGAGAGAGAGAGAGAGAGAGACACCCCCCACAGCTGACAGTTTGGTGGAGGGAGTCTTGGCTGTGCTGCCTATTTATTTGGACGGCTTCTTCCTCTCTCAGAAAACAAACATGTCCCGATAATCTGACAGCACAGAGGGAGAACTGGCCAGTGTTCAGCCCTTAAGACCCTCACTCTCTTCTTTCCCTCTCCAAGTCACATCTGCTCAGAGTCTGCTAGATTACATAACATCCACAAACAATTTTCTTTTCTCTCCTTCTTATGACTGACGGCTCTTTCAAAAAAAGAAAGGAGAAAAAAAGGCCCTGTCCTCCAGTATTTGCGCGGCCATAATATTGAGATCTTTAGGGGCTTGTTCGGCATTGTGATTGACCTCCATCGGGCCCCTGCTGTTTATTCTGTGGAGCTATACGATACCACTGTCTCAAACATGTGGTCTGAGATTTGTCAACAAACAGAGGGTCTCAGTCACCCAATGTTGTGCATCTTGCCACCTCAAAGGCAGCCAAGGGGCTCCAGCCAACAGTAAGTCATCCTTTGAGGAGCACTACTGCCAGTTCTCCATAGTGCGTGACAGATATTTAATATAAGTCCTCCAAACGAAAAGACATCATTCGTCACGGCCTTCCAAAACAACGCACACACATTTTCTCAGCTGACGTCTCAACTGCGAAAATGACATTGTTTGTTAGCAGTGTTGGGGAAGTTGCTTAAAGAAAATGTATTTATTTATTTGACTTATTAAGTTTATATTACTTTACTAATCGCAGCAAAACCAACAGTCAAATCCAATATTTCCACGGACCGGGTCCAGCTTTTCAGCAACAGCACTGCAAACTCGAATGCTGAATGTTGTGATGCGGGAAGCAGCACAGGCAGGAAGGACAAATGCAGATTTGGACGGGCAGATACTAAGAAAATACTGACAAGTCGAGAATCCAAAAGGTTACAGGTGAGCAAAAGTGACAGCGGGGCTAACGGGCAACAGGCGAAGCTCACTAGGGCGAGGCTGATAATCACACAGGCGGGAGAACAAACAAGAAACAAGAGGAGAGGACTTTCAAAACTAAAATAGGAAACGATAACTGCAGTAAAATATGCTCTCACTCCGGGCTGACAGTTAACACACATGAGCTAACAAAAATACCTTTGAAGATGTAGCACGCTAAGCTAACAGGTATATTACAGGTACATATACGCTGAGATGTCCATGGAACTGTGGATGAGCACCAAGGTCACCTATTGGACAGTATCTACAGTACCTGATGGAAAAATCCATGTGATTTCTGAAGGTATTAGCTCACCAGATGCTAATGTTAGCATGCTAGCTACTAACACCACCTCTAGTCCCTGAGCTAACACGTCCAGTCGACTGAATCCTTCAATAAACTCCCAGAAGGACAACATACAAATCGACTCACAAAACGGAAACATGGCACTGACATTAGTACACTACTTCACCTGACTGAAATACCAAACTAAGTTATGTGTTACTGCCAAACACTTTCTCTGAGTGACTTTCTGATGATTACGTAAGTATTTCCTCCGACTTATTTCTGATCTGTGACCACTATAGTTAAGATTAGATTTGGTTGAGACACAAACTTGGCTACGGTAAGAAAAAGGCCATTGTTTTTTTGTTTTTTAAATAGGGTTCATTGCTGGTCTGTGACTGGGCACACACTTGCATGTCAAATTCAAAAGGACAACACCATGACCTCCACTTGGATTTCTGCCTTGCTACATGAAGGACCCACTACTTCCTGCATTGGCATCGGACAGAATCGTTCAATATGAACGTACTTCCTCAGGATACTGGGCCGGTCCTCACGAGAGAATGACATAATGTGTTGTTTGTTCCTAAAGTGACAAATATGGAATATGGAACAAATATGGAAGCAGGTTGAACAACAACGTGTATAAACTTGATACGGAGATTGCTCTTCCCATCCCATCTTCTAATAATGGTCAATGTTATTTTGTAGGATTTTTTGGGGACCAAAATCGAACCCTCCCTAACATTGACAAAGTAGTTTAATTACCTAACCCTAAATACCTTATTATGCTGAGAAAACTGACAGAAAAAGATTTGTGAAGAATGGAAACAACCCAAACCTTGCTGATTTTCTCACCTACACACACCGCTACATAAAGTCGGTGTGCATTTCAGATTTTCAATGTACAAATATGTTTGTACGCAGCACCCTAATTTCAATGTTGAGAAGTAGTGAGTGGTTAACTTGAAAAAAAACATCCATGATAGAATTTCCGCAAATCGACAACACAATTATGATGCCACTCTGAGCAGCTAGCTTTAATTACAGCTGAGCTCAACTCAGTGTTGACACAAATAACAACTGCTTGTTATCCTCCTGCCGCTTATGCTAATGTGATATGTACATAAATTCCTGTAGTGCTAAGTGCCTGAACCCCAGCAGTCAGGAGAGCAGCCGCAGACTGCTCTGTAATGGTGGCTAACTGCAGACAGCTAACAGTAAAGGGCGCAGAGCCAGGCCGTTGAGCCCCTGTGCACCAGTGATAATCTACCAATAGAAGGAACTAATGCAAGGGGAGCTCAATAAAAATGTTGTGAGAGAGAGAGAGCGAGAGAGAGAGAGCGAGAGAGAGTGTGTGTGAGAGAGAGAGAGAGAGAACTCTCCAGACCTCCTTTTTCCCTACTCAGCCTTCGAGCCCAGATGTTTATGGTCTGTATAAACTATTGAGGGCTCGAGAATGTCCCCCACTCTGGAGCGAGCAACAGCAGTGCAGAAGCCCAGACTTATCACTCTCTCTCTCTCTCTCTCTCTCTCTCTCTCTCTCTCTCTCTCTCTCTCTCTCTCTCTCTCTCTCTCTCTTTCTCTCTCTCGACTCCCTTACTGTAAATCCATCCAGACATACAAGCAATGGCGACAGCTGGGAAACAGAACTATTGCAATTCTCCAAAGACACTCAATCATGACCACCTCAGACCGTTTCCACACACTTCTCAAAGATACTTCACCCCCACTTCGACTTCTATATTCTATATCACACTCGCGCTCTATTATTGTTTCTCGTGCTCACACCCTCCTTCCCCTGTCTTCAAATAACTACTGCAAAATCAGTCACGGATTTATTTTATCATCCAGCTCCTACTCCTCTGTTTGAGCCACAGTAGATTCTCAGTCATCGTGTCACGTTACTTTCTCTCCTCACTTCCCTTTCACTTTTCCCTGCCTCATCTCTGTGAATCGGAGGATACCGTTCTTCATTGTCTGAGTTTTTTTCTTTCTTTCTCCGCTCCGTTTCCAGCACATGTGGTATCAAACCGACCTACATGGGTGCGATAAAGCAAACAGTCCGTGGTCCCTCCCTGACAGACTAATTTGAACAAATTCTCAAATTGCGCCCCAAATTGAAAGCACATTGGGATGCGGGCAGCCATTACTTATAAAAATCTGGATAAGTGACCCAACAATGAGGCCAAAATAATGCACGGGCAACTACCCTTGTTACTCTAAGCAGCTGGGTAGCCGGAATGATGTTCAGATTGTGCCCGCGGTTGCACCATTGTGGGTGTCTGAACGACATCTCAGCGCGTGACGTGGCAGGAATGTTTTGTTACGGTATTGCTTTGGGGCGGGGAAGTGTGTCCCCGCCCAGCGCCGAGTGCACGTACAGGGCTTAATGACTCTGAGGAATGTTAATCAGAGGTTCAATAAACAGAACCAAAAACACACATGATGTACACAGATGTGAATTAAATGATTGGACCTTGCAGCATCCATTTTTTTTTTTTGGAGGAGGATGGGGGGTAATATACGCGAGAGCGGTGAATGGGGTTGGAGGAAGACATCACATGACCCGTAATCACTAATGCTTCCAGGGCTTGGCTCACTATTTCCCTTCCTCTCTCTTTTTCTGTATTCTGGAAGTTCGGCTCAGCTCCAACTCTCGTGAGTGAAGCCAGAGGTCTATTTTCTGGACGGGGTTACAACTCGTCTATGATTGTGTTTGTTTGTGCTGCGGGGGGAAAAGAGAGAGCAGCTTTAGTTTCCAAATCACCAGCCCTGCAGGGTCTGCATAAGGCCTCAACCCTCCTCCTCTTCCTCCTCCGTCTCAGTCTTCCTGAGACATTCATTTACTAACATGGTTCCTCTTGCCCTCAGGCTCCCAGTGTCAATAATGCACACTGCTCGGTTGTCGGAGAGAGCTGCCCCCAAAAACAGGTCAGTCAGTCCAAGCACGGGACGGAAGCATTCATCTTTTTGATTGTCGGGAACGGATCCAAAGCAATTTCAACGAGCAAGTGGAGAGGATTCCCGAGACATCTTCTCTGTCTCCAAGACACACAAGGTCCAAATCAAAAAACGGCCGGCACTTGGGCGGAATCGCGGCGCAGCACGCCTAAGCCGCGGCTAAGTCACGCAGCCAGTGGCCATAATGAAAACTGCTCTGCAGAGTGTGCCCAGTGGCGGTCGGACAGATCCACCCGCTGCAGCGCTGCACAATGAGGCTGTTATACTCATGACAGGCGTCTCTCTCTGCCCAGACGCCGCGCACAGAGAAAACTGTTGACACCCACAAAATGCAGTTCCCATTACATCACACGGAGGCCCATCGCAATTTTTTTTGGGGAGTAATGCTAAACTTAGTTGAGCGATCAGTCACTCCACCCAATGTGGTGTCATGATGTTCCGACAGCCGAAAGCGGCTCTCGCTTTTTTAAAGTGCACGATGTGAAGAATTTAAAAGATGGGACAAACTGTTCTCTGCATGCACAACAATCACATTACTCCTTATCTGCTTATTTTTCAAAGTAAGCGGTAGACATACCTTCTGTCTGAACTAGACATCGCTGTGTATTGAAGGCAGCAGCCGTGCCAGATGTTACATCTTATATCGAAATGTAATTTGCATACCGCCTCCGAAAATTGGCTTTGTTTCCCCGCCGAAACATATGAAGCGGGATTGCACCGAGGAACTCTTCAAAGGCAAGAGGCTCAAATTTAGTTGCCTCCATTGCAAATTGCAGATCAACTTTCTTTGCTGTGCTGAACACACGGGCCTAGCATGCTTCCCGAGGCAATGCACCTGGGCTTCATCTTTCTGGACCATGTGGAATAAGGCGCAGCAAAGTCAAGTGGGGGATGTAGTCGATGGTTATCTTGAGAAGGGAGAGAAACCCCCTTGCTTTCCACAGCTCTGCTTTAATGCTGGGTAGCCATTATGGAGAAATGAGTTTCCAGTAAAGGCAATTTCATTGTTTATTGACGGTAATGTGAGTACAGTGTGGTGACAAAAAAAAAGTGTCGTCTTGTTTGCCGGGGTTTGGCTTTTTTTCACTCGCACTTCTCATCCAAAAGTAGAGAAAAGTATGAAAAGAGGCTTGTGTCCGAACTGAAAGTTGATTTTTTTTTTTTCGCTTTTTATTCTTTGGCAGAGACGGAAGCCAGTGCCGACTTCAATTTAAGCACAGACAACAGGATGTGACACATTAGTCAAAATAATCTGATTATCTTCAATCATCAATCAATTGTGACAAATTTCTTTGCGGATTTAACGGATTAACTTTCTGTTAAAGTTGCACAAAGTGTACTTACTTTCCCTGAGGTAATTGAGATGAGAGAGAAGCACTTCGGCGTTGTACATGGTGGTGAGCCGAAGAAAGTCGTCCTTGCCCATCTTGCAGAGCTCTTTGCCGTCTGTGTTGTGAAACATGGCCGTGTCGATCTCTACCAGGCCGTACTCCTTGATGGCCCACTCCAGCCACTGGCGCACGTGGTCCTGGGACCACAAGGAGGGGTCTGCATGGGAGAGAGGGGAAGTTTATTGACTCCAGGATAACTGTTCCTGGGAATACAGAGTTGGGAGAGCCTCATATCTGAGTAAGTGTAAAGGCAAGGGGCGCAATGAACAAATTAAAAACAGATTTTTCTATCAGTAGCAGATCTTGTTCAGGTAGTTGGAAATATTCTTTGTCTTGTTTTAACCACATGAAACGGATTTGCCATATGAGTTTTATTCAGATAAATGACCGTTGAAAGAAATCTCTTCCTGTGTATGCTTTGCATTGAATTTGTGAATACACTTTGACAAAAGTCTGATGTACTGCATAACCTATCTGGAAAACAGAACACCATATTTACCACTTGTGGTTAGGGAGTGGCCTCCATGTGAAGCTCCTATTAGGTTAATGGGTGAGTGGACGTTTGCATCAGTTTAGCACTAACATTCAAATAGCCTTTACAATGGAAAATTGACAAAGGCGTCATTCAATTTTGATAAAATGAACAACATGTGCTTATTTTTTGGGAAAGAACAGTCTGTCTCTTTGGCTCTCTGGTTTACGTGTAGCAACATAATCAACTTACGTGTTGAAACCTAATTTCTAAAGTCTATAACCCTGAAATTGCACTTGTTACTCCCTGAACTGTGATATTTCACACACTGGATCAAATTGTGAAGCCAGTGAAGAAATATATGGGTCTGGCAGACCAACAGACATGTCTACCTGCATGCATTCAGCTATGCTCCCACGAAAAGCTTTACCTCACAAACCAGCTAAATAGGAATGGGACTCATAAAACATTTACAGCACTGGCAAAATTATACCAAACAGAGGAGTGATTCTGTCTGTAATCGCAGCAGCAACACAGAGAAACACCTAAAGCAATTAGCACCTGTATAAATACACAGTGAGATTACAGACACACTGTTTTATGACACATATTCCCCCTATCCATCTCACGTCAGATAGGATTTATTTTTATTATATACATGCTTTTTTTAATTAGTATTACATACCTGCAGGTACAATGACTCTCCGCTCATTGGTGGTCATGTTGGGGGGAGGGGCATTCTTCTCATCCATGTAGTTTCCATAGTTCATCTGAGATGTGTCATTACCCCCTACAAGCTTATTGCATTTACCCACGCTGCAGTCCACTGGAGACTCCCTGCTACACGAAAACACACACACACACAGACACACACATACGAGTACGTTGTAAAAATAGTATCAGCAGATAAATTGGGTGTTGTTGGTTTTCTTTTCCAGGCATTGACTTTGGCATGGGATGGATAAGCCCTAAACTGGCTTGGGCCTAGTATACTGAAGATTACAAGCACAAAGTGAATCAGCTATGGTAAAGAAATGACCTGTTGAATGACTACTGGCAGCATTTATGGCAGTAACTGCAGTGATGAACACCGAATGTCGAATACGTCTAATAAAGATGAATACAAACTGGCATCCCACTGAACACAAAGGAATGTAGGACGCAGGATGTGGTTGTCGCGTCATACCTGGATCCATTCATGTGCTCATATTCTCTCTTGACGTTGACCCGGACCGGCTGGTTGATCCACTCCTGCGGTGGGGGTAAGGGGTTGATTTTGTGGGTCTGGCCGTAGTCCTGTGTGCCAGATGCAGTCATGTCTGTCTTGGGGAGAGGGGCAGCAGCAGCGTACGGAGGCTCGAATAGGGACTGGTCTTCACTCACCACTGATAGCGCCTCCTGTAGGTAGAAGGAAAACATGCTTGGTATGTCTTTCTCGACTCTCTTTACAAGTGCAATATGTGAGCTTTCAAATAGCTCATATATGTTCATGAGACCCAACACACACGTACATTGAGTACTTCAATATTTTTGTGATATAATCTGATTTGATTTATTACAGAGATTTAGATAAGAAGATTGACACCACTCTTAAGTCTGTCCATTTAGAATAAGGCTACAACCAGCAGCTAGTTAGCTTAGCATAAAGCCCGGTTGCAGGGGGATTAATGGTTACTAATGAACCCATTATAGGTGGTTTTATGTGGGGTTATGTGCTGTCTGCTGGTTGCCTGGCATTTAACTAAATGGTTTTAGAGGTTCTTGAAGGCAGTTCATTTGACTTTTTAGAGCCAGGCTATCTGTTTCCCCCTGCTTATTTATGCTAAGCTAGGCTTACCGTCTCCTGACTGTAGTTTTGTAACAGACAGATATGAGAGTAGTAGCAATCTTCTCATCTCACTCTGAAAGCGATAAGGCCTAAGTGGTGAGACATAACCATGTCATAAGAATGATAAGAATACACTCATGAGCAAACACAACTAAAGTCTTTCATTTGACGTCTGTGACGTCAAATTTTCAATCTCTTGAGTATTTTTTTTTGTTTACAGCAATTATGAGCAGTTATGGGTCATATCTCAGCCTGACATCCAAATAGTTTGTGTACACAACCCACGTAGCAATAGCTTCCTGTTGATGTTAGGGTGACTTCAATCATGCCCACAGTGGACTAAGACAGTTGTATGAAGGCACTAGTTTACTTCCACTGTCAGTCAATGCATACGGCTTTTTATACCATTAATGACCCATTGGTTCAGCTCAAAATCTCTTCTCAAATTCTCCCGCTTACTGTATTGACTGACAATTACAAATATTCCAATCCCCTGACATGCCTTGATCTCTCTGTCCGGTCTGAGCGTCGTGCTTCCCTCTCTAGCTGAAGACTCAACAGAAGCAAGGTTGGGGGGGTTGAGGGAGGGGGGGTCACAGCTCCACTGACCCCTCTGCTGTAGCTCAGCTGGAGCAAATGTAAGTTTATTAAAGAAAACAAACGCAGACACTCGCGGCTGGCCAAGATATTACGTGAGTGCTCCTCGTGTAGTGTCTTGGAAGTATAAAGCACGGACTGTGTACTCTGTGTGTTACCTTTCAACATACAGACAGATGTCACCGCTTAGTGTTTGACAATAAACGAAGTTGGGCAATGTTTCACCATCTCAAACTGGTGCCAGGCAACTGTTAGACGGCACTGAGCGGGAATACTGTTTCACAATAACTTCAGCCAATGTTAGATTTGTTCCATCCATCATTATTCACAACGATCACACCAACAAAAACAACAAAAAAATACAATAAGTCAGAATATCAAGTGAATTCATTAGAGTCATATGCTTCTGCTGGGGATTAGGCTGGGGTCTGATGCACATCTGGATCTGATAGGATCTGATGGCACAGCTTAGGCCGAGACGTGTCTAATTCCAGAGGACTGAATTATTTCATTCCAAACTGCCACATATCTGCTTCGGGGGGAAATGCTACTTAATATTCATTGATCAGTCTTTCCAACATGTTGCTTTTTGCATTTGGTAAAAAGTTGCCTCTTTGAAAGCAATATCCTCATAATCTCCCATAACTTCGGGATCATTCCATTCTAAGACATTTCATGCAAGTAGAAGGTTTTCTCTTATCCCCGTTTGGATGATGAATGTCTCATTTTGTCGCAAAGGTTTTTAGTGGGACAACTGGAAGATGAATTTAATAATGTATGTGGCATATTCTGCAGACGCATACAATAAAACACTACAGTGACTATATGGCAGGATGCTCTTTCACCAACTCCATTTTGACAATGAATTGAAAAAAACTTCCTTGAACAACAAAGATCACAACCTGGGTATCTTTGATCTTTTATGGCAGTGAGAGCTGCTTTATACATTATGAACGCAAAAACAACAACACTGGTTTTACTAGATAATCTCGATTAAAGAAATAGAAAGCATCAGCATGACAACATTATTATATTTAGCAAATGATTGGATACGATTAACCACAAAATAGCATTGCTGATCATCGCTTTGCCAATACTTGACCTAATATATGTACCATACTTTGATAGATTTAATACTCATTCTGTGCAATGCAGTTGAAATAATTCAAATTATTCAGATACGTTTTCACTGTAGTGCTCTCTGTTGTAATGCTACATACCCACTATGTCTACACAAAGTAATGTATGAATATGTACTAAGTGTGACAGCTTGTAAACACCCTGAAATAAAAGGCACCTGTCTTCTGTTTTAATACGGTGAGGAGGTCAAACTCCTCATCGAGATACTTGTTTTTTTCACAGACAGTTATAAAGCTTTGTCTATGCCACAAATCTCCTCAAAAACAACGTTCGTATACAACCGATTCAATAATATACTGCTCCTCAGTTTAGTGGGGGAATTTAAAATAGCTGAACCTCAGAGCATTTAACCATCTCGCCAGAATTAGATTTTCCAGTGATTTCATCAGGGGATCCATCATAGACTGACGCCCGGCCAGAGGACTCGCTATCAGAGCAGAGCACACCAGCTCGTCTGTGGATGATAAAGTGTGGAAGAGTGAGGGAACGTCTCATTACAGCCCGATAAGGGCTCACTGAGCTATTATGACCGTTGCATGTTATATTTACAGTGACATATCAGCCTGTGCAATTGAAACCATGATTGGCAAGTGGTGTGTGCTATCAAGATTGTAGAGGTTTTTTTGTTTTTTTTAAATAAGATAACACCACTGAGAGGATGACAGAGCAGTGCCTATGTTGTGTTCCACTATCGGTGGGGAACACACACACATATAGAGTTACAGGCAGTTTTCTGTCTGCCTCCCAATGTCCACAGAGATTTTGCCACTTAAACAATGCAGATGAATTCCTCCTCAGGACCATGCACGGATTCAGTAAAAACCCTTTACAACTTTTGAGTAAAAAAATAAAAATATATATATATATATATTTGTTTTGTCCTTCTAAAAGATGTTTTCTGAAAGCATAAATAAGATCAGAACGTATATATGTATACATTTCCGCAGGGGCACATGACAAAGGAGGGGAAAACATCAAGTAAATCATGTTAACCAGCACGCCCCATCACAAGCATTGTCCGAGTGTGACACCTGCTGGGAGCCACCTCTGCTGTGTTTACATCAACCAAGTCTACCTCTCCAAGTGCGTCACGACGCGTCTGGAGCCGACTGGATACATAGCAGTAGCTCCACATCCAGACTACACGTGTGATTGTTTGACGTTCACACAGGGCTATAGCAGGAGACACCCAGAGGAGGAGGAGGGAGGGGGGGGGGGGGCATTCCTGTCTTTTGTTTAAGAAGGAAGAGGAAACCTGTCAGGAAAAGATTGTGTGGAGCAGGAAGCTCTCATGGTTAGAGAGCCCTTCCTTTCTTTTTGCGAGCATGAATGCAGCAAACAGCGGCCAGTCATTTACACCCAAGGATTCAATTATGATTACAGTAATTGTCACAGCTCCAACACCCACGCTGAGACATCAATGTCCTCCCGCAAAGCATGGCTCTCATCCCCGATACTGAGCACAAAAAACAATCGTGATCGCTGCATGACGGGACTGAAGACTGTACAGTGCAGCCGCCTGACATTTTTGTGTCTGGCCAACGTTTACACTCTTCCAAAACTCACACCACACCCAGCCGCCACAAACCCGCTACTTTAAATTTCCAAAAGAAAACTTCTCCTCGACAACAAGAGCAAATGCAGACGCTGCAGTCTTCTGACTGAGCTTCTATCCACTTGTTAACCATGAGGACGCAGAGGTCTGAAACGCATCGCAGGCTGAACTAACAGGGACTTGCCATTCAACATCTGGTGGCTGCAGCCATAATGCATCTGGAATTCCACTGTCGGGGGGGCCAGGAGCCAACGTGAATGTAGACTCTTGCTACCAACATACCGTTTCAAAATAGTTGTGTAACTATAGAAGGAGCAAGCCGAGATATCATTGTGAAGCTTGTGGGTTTTAAGTGTTGCAAACGGAGCAGTTACCGCATGAAGTTACCAAATGACAGCTTTGCTTACACTTTCACAAAACTCTCAGTGCAACGGGGGGTAGAGATGTTAGAATCATCAACAGCAACATAAGGAGACAGAGTATTTGTTGTGTGAATAAAAAAAACATCACACTTTTTTTGTTGCCCCACGACAGGCTCTTCGGACCGAGCCGGGCGATGTGCCACAGCGCTGTTGCGCAGCTCGACACATCGTATCCAGGATGGATGTTGCTCAATCCCCGCTGCCCACACAAACCAAAAACCGTCGACCTCGTGGATAACTTATATCCATATAAAAGTACATTCTGCGTTTCTGAAATACATAGCCACTCCTTGTTTTGCCTATTCCAAAACGTGCGTAATTGTGCGCTCGGTCCCCAAAATCCAAAAGCGTGATTCCGATCTAGCCCTGAATCCACAACGTAAAAACGTATATCCTCACAACAAGGCAGCTTATCGTGGAAAAAAAGAGGAGTGGATGCTTTCAAATAAAGGGGAAAAGAAGGAAATCTGGTTACCGCTTTCAGACCGAGAGAAGAAAGCCGCTCATCGTCGTCAGATCGGAGGTCCCAGCTCACAGACCGACACAGAGGGGCATTTCAACCCATTGCTTAAAAAAAGGAGGCGCAACTCCGACAAAGCAGTCTCCCACAAACCCTTACACCCCGTTCTCCACCCTTACCTTAATAGTTCCGTCCATTTTGCGCAATTTTCAGCGGACCCCGATGATATCCCAAACATGACACGCTCCTGAATTAATTCCAGCCCCCGGTATGTGGCGGAGAGAAAGAGACACTTTTACCGGATTGGGTTTTTTCTTTCCTCTAAATTTGGGAAGTGAAGTCACCAGCGTTGAGAAGGTTGAGGAGGAAGCTGTGTGTCACCGAAAGCCCTGCCTTCAAAAAAAGCAGGATACTGTCCCAGAGAGATAAGCAGGGAAAACAATTGAGTGTTCGCTCCGCTGTTATGTTTTTCTGCTCGGAAATATTTACAGGATGACTGCCTGCGTTGCGCACAGCCATTGCCGTGTAGCCTGCTGTCGAAGTGGCTTGTGTGTTTTTGCTTTCCCAGTGTCACAGATGGTGTGGGAGTTTTTTTTTTTCTTCTTCTATTTGTCCGAATTAAGAGTTATTTCTACACACATTTAACTGAGGTTTTCGGGAATGAGCAGTAAAGCTCATACGTTATGTGATCCCATGTTTTGGAGCGCTTTTAGTTCACGCCTACACTTCAAACTTCCATCTGGCCATGCCTCCATCCATCCTTCTGTAAATCAGCCGGTTCTCTCTGTTTTGTCCTATATTTCATAGTGAAAGTGATACATGAAATAAAGTTTATCTTTGCATGTGGACAGATGCTTCTCTCGTACTCCTAAATCCAAACCGGATTGAAACCATGAACACCTATGACAAGGCACCTTGTCTTTTTTTTTTGTTTTTCTTACATCTCTCTGTGAAGTTTCCCTGAGACACCATTAATAAAACCCCGAGCATTCAGCTCCTAACCGCGCTCCAGTCTGAGGGTCTGTTCCCCACGTGTGCGTCTGCTGTCGAGCGCAGCGATGAATGGATGAAGTGCAAACAAAGGTGCGGTTGAAAAGGGGCCACAAATGACTTAAACCCATTGGTATTATTGTTATTAGTGAGTTTGCGTTTGTTTTTCTATGTTTTTTTTGCCCCACTCGCGTGAACCTAAGAAGAGAAATCCCCTAATCCCCACCCCCACATAGGTACCCCCCCCCTTCCCCCCCTTCGTCTGCCCTGTGAAATTGCCCTCATCAATTCAAGCATAATTTTAGCGCAGATGCTAGACATGGAGCCCGCTCTGAACGCGAGGGGACCAATAACACTGCAAAGAAACGTCCACTTTACACAGCACATGCAGCATTTTAGTGACAAATAATGAAAGGCAAATAAGTAGATAACTTCGATTTAGAGATTTGGAGGAAATCCACTTTACCCAGGTTGTGGTAATTCAGAGACTTTCTAACAATCTTGAGTAGATTATTAGTATCAAGAAAGTCACATTTGATAAAAACACACACTTTACATTTAACCAAAGTAAAGGTCTCCCAATTAACTGCTTTAAATCAAATCAAATAAACGATATAATACAATTTACTTGAAAATGTGACATTTTTTGCAGTGTTGAAGTTGTGTCTCGAGAGTGGCCAAACGGAGACTGCGCCGCCGCAACGACTGACAGCAGGACCGGCCTGTCTGCCCTCTCTAGTTGGGGGTCTGGTGGGGCCGAGGGCCCCCACCCTTGGGACCTCCACATCTGGATTCTGCTAAGGGTCAAGGCTTCTCCTGCCTGAGGCCAGTTCAGACTCGCGTAATTAAGGGAGACACCTTGTTTAACTCTTCAGTGACTGCTTTGGTTTCTTTTTGGGGGGCTTTTTGTTTTCCTATACATTCCTGGGTATAGGTGTTTTATTGAAAATACAACAGGGATAAAGTGACAAATTGTGGTGGTGCTTAAGATTTGATCTGGAGTGATTCACCATACAGGGCCAGCCATATAACCACACATCTTAAAACACCAGCTTTGTATACTTTTTATTGTATTTATTTTTGACTGTGATGTACGATTTTCGTTCCATGTCATCCGCTTCCATTAATACAAATGGGAGCTTTTCCTCCACTGCACCCTAATGAGTTTGGGTTGTGTAAATCATTTAAAAGCAGTGGTAAGAAATAGTTTCCAGGATGCTTTTTCAAATGACACCAAACCTCCATGTTTGTCCCGGGAGGTCTGATTTCCTAATCAACCAACATCTCAAGATCATCAAGACCGCACCCTCCATGTATCAAAATACCTGCCATCCCATATAGTCATGCAGGCGCTTATTAAGAAGACAGGGGGTCCAGGACCTACCAAGACCATAATGAATACAGCGGTAACAAACATTTTTGGAAGGCCAATAAACAGATGCAACTTGGTTTACACAGTGAACCACAGAACATCTGGCTTGACGCTGGAACGAGACAGCCAGACATTTCTTCCTTACACCACGAGCCAGTAGCTCCTCCGTCTCTCCGCTGCATGGGGCAGCCAGCCAGAGGTGGGCGGACACCACGAGAGCTTATGTTCAGCAGCCCTGCAATTGTTGGGCCCAGCCTTTACTTTTTAGTGTATATGGGGAATTTGGTCACAGTCTCAGAGAAAGTGAGTATTAGGAGTTTCATTTGACGCAAATATGTCATAATGGAAAGACATTAGCTACACTTTTAAGAGGTTTCTTCAATCAGGCACATTTTTTTATTAACACTTTCTCAAAACCAGTCAACGTGGGAAATTGTCCCAACATTTTATTTTTTTTTTTTTTCTTGTGGTGTTTTAAAAAAAATGGAAGGTTGCACCTCATTGGATCATTTCTGAGTCTGGGGGTGAGAATGTGTCGCAACTTACGTGTCACTTTTCGGAGGAGTGATATCAAGTGAAGGAAGAAGAGAAACTAGTCCCAGTCGATATGAGATCCCTGCTATGTGCTGTTTTCTAGACAGCATATTTGTATTCAGATCGTTCCTCCTCTGGGGCTAAAAGACAGCCCGAGTCAAAATACTCAGGGCAGAAAAAAGTGGAGTCTGCAGCACATAAGCACGAACTGTCTGGCCCCTCGCTCTAGGCCATAATTAATTTGAGATTTATTTTTATTGGAGAGTTCCAGTCTCGCCTGGCCTAAACCAAACAAAACCAAATGTTGGGCCGCGGATTCGCTTGAATGAGGAATATTTCTTTAAGTTTTTGTATTGAGGCGTGCCACACACTGACCAATATCTCTCTGAATGTGGCTGAGCCAGGGAGTACTGCACTTGCACGCAAAAAAAAGCAACAAAAAAAACGCACGCTACCCTTGAGTCCGGGCAGAATAAAATAAATAAAAAATAACATTATTGGAATCAGAAGAAACAGAAATAATCCAGGCTGCATTTCCCCCCAGCAAATCAAAGAAATATATGCAAGCACTGTGAAATTGAACGTTAACTCCTTCCCTGCTCAAGTGTCACTACTTCTACGCGTGTTCCTCGTCGGGCCTCCTGTCTTTTATTAGGGAGCAGAAAGACTCATTTAAAAGCATAATTTCTCCTCAAACATTCCGCGCTATTCAACTCACTCACAACAGATCAGGAATTGTTCTAGAGCCCTGAAACGCAGAGTCTCTCGCTATGAAAAGAGCCCTTATTCAAAAGAAGGGTATAAGTCTTCAAAACATTAACAAGTCGCCCTTGGAAAAATACCTTGATTATGAAGATATTGCCATAGCTCGCCTCTGCACAATGGCTCATTTTAATGAGGCACAATGCGAGCAGTCAAGATCATTGCGATGGATGTGAGCTAAACGTCACGCTGCCAAATTACCTGAGCAAAGTGCACAATGAACTCGACATTATGTGGAACGTTTTATGGTAATATAATGTTTATATGGAATATTTATATGCAATGATTTCAGTGCTTTAGATGTGTAGCAGTTGCAGGTATTCACGCTGCGACGTAGTTTCTGTTTTTTTTAATGTAGAAACCAGATGTGCGCTGTTTGCTTTATTTACATTCTCAGTACTGTGGCAGAGAGAGAGAGGGAGAGAGAGAGAGAGAGAGGTGATGACGTCAAACATAATAATGAGCCATAACGGCAGCATTTCTTAAGACAATAAAATGGACCACAACAGAGCCACATTTCAACAAGTGATTTTGTAGCGTAAACAGGGCAAATTACAAAGTGACAACCAAATGCATGTAATGGCACACTCTTTTGCAATAAGCAAGTCTTTATTTTTAAATGTATTTATTGAAATAAAGTGCACCATGAACATTTAATTCGACTTGTTTCTAATGCAAATCATTGGGGACACTCGTCTGCAGATTGCATATTAGATTGGTTAGAATATAGGTCAAGATATGATTGAACATCACAGCTATTGAATAACACAAAAAGAGGAAAAAACTGAAAAGGACCCCAGCTTGTCTTCCAACGTTACCTGATGGAAGAGACGGTGGTGTCTTACCTTGACGTAAGACGACGTGTCAGGAACAGTTTGAAACATGTCTACTTGACAGACAGGCCCAAGGGTGCTCAGTGTCCAATGGGCCCTGAGGAAAGGAAACAAAGGGAATTAATCGGATTTTACTTTCATTACTATTAGTATTATTATTATTATTGTTATATTATTATTATTAATATTATTATATTTTTCAACCAGATGTGTTGTGTATCGTTTTTCTTGTATTATTTGAATGGTTGTGTGACATTTTGCTGAAATGTAAAGCGAGAATCACTCCGCGCACTATTTTTCTTGTTTCCATCAAGACATCACGAACACTTGCCATGACAGCTACATACGTGCTGCACAGCAAACATGCACGAAGAACCGCGGCTGCTGTGCATTTCCACATGGGTTACCACTTCCATCGAAATAAAAAGGAAAAGTCCAACGTGCCCAACGCTCCCCTGTCCGCATGACTGCACGCGTAATCCTTTGATTCGCTCATAAGAGCCCTCATTTTTCAGAGGTATTAGATACGGGTGGGTTTTAATTACCGCTGTCCCGTGCATTAACAACACCAACTGATACACCACCGGCCTACTGGTAACATGGATGAATGACTCCCAGTCCCCCCAATAAGAAGAAGAGGGCCCCATCCCCACCCCCATCACGTTTCCCCCCTAAAGCTCACCACATATTGAAACACTTTTCTCTTTAATAAGTGCAGCTTACAAAGTCTGGGGTGAAAGGGCACTTAGAGGACGGTGTCTTTAGCCCTTCCCTCCCTGCGCAATTATTAGGAAGGCAGTGGCATGTACCACCACAAATGGCTGTTATATGGGCTGTGTGATGAAGCAAATGAACGCATGTGGACGTCTACGTCCATTCATAAAGTTCAACGTAAAGGCCCATCACTCTCCTGTGTGCTCTGACCTGTCAGGGTGATACATACACACTACACAACCTTATATTTATCATATTTAAGCACAGTGAGTGGTGGATACAGTCGTGATGTTAACGCCATAGCTGAACAATTACAAAATGAAACAATAAAAAGACGCACCAGGGTTTTAACAGCATCTATTTTACTGCGCAATTTCACGTTCAAGTTTTTCATTGAATTCCTGGCCCATGATAAATTATCCGGGAGAAGAGAGGGGTTCCATATAAACGTGGCACGGTATAAATACTTGTAGGACCAATGTGTGTGTGTTTTTTGTGTTTTAGGTCTTCTCGTCTTCTGCATGCAAACGCAGGGCTCGCCTCATAAAGTTCCCCAAATGCATCCAATTTCTACGCGGTAAAAAAAAAGCGCACAGGACACCGCATCTGCAGCCAATTAGGCGGAGGAGGACTGGTGAATAACGGCGTGAACCTCCCTCCGAGACAGGGACCCCTCTAGTGTTACATTTTAAGCATCTTACCTCGCTGGTATCCATCATACACGAGAGCCAACCGATTTTCAGCTAATACGCATTCCATTTCATTTCTTCCTCTTCTTACGCACAGACTAAAAAGACTAAACCTCCACACAGAGAGACTGCGACACAAGTTCAGTGTTTTTTTTTTCGATAGTAAAACTCTTATTAACCCCAAACCTTGAATAAGGAGACTCTTTTAATAACAAGTCCAGGGCAAAGAGACGTAAACATCAAACCCAGAGCTTCCAGGTGGAGGTCACGGTTTCATTTCACATCGGACTCGTGCCCAAACATCCACTCGCTGTAATCTGCTTTTTTACAATGTGACTGCGCATCAACAATAGCAATAAAACAAGTGCAAATGATTTATTGCATGCACACCTCTACGCAGCGGAGTATCTGAGCAGGACTTTTCACAAACGCGATTGTTTCTTCTTCCCTCACTCACCTGTCGTTTTCCTGCTCGCTCGTCTGATCTTTTTTTCCCTTCTTTTCGATCCAAGTCGCTCCTCCGCCAGATTCTAGATAATTAGTCCCGTCCAGGCAAAGCCGTTTTTTCCAATGATGTTGACAGTGAGTTATTTAGAAAAAAAGGGGCTGAAAAGGAGCGCCGGGTGCATGAATGGAAATGTAGCTGAGACGGGAGAGCCGCGACCAATGAGCAGCGAGAGAAAACCTCCCCTTGCTGCCGTGCGAGGCCACTGAACCGTGAAATAAGGGGAAAGCAGAGGGAGAAAGAGCGTCATAAATCTGCTTTATGAAAATATGCTGGAGAAGAAAAGTGTAGCATAATGGGGTTGTGTTTTATTTATTGTTTAAAGATGTTTTAATTCGTATACATGTGCGTAAACGTTGGGCTGCAAACTGCTCTGAGTGCAGCCAGAGAGCTATAAAAGCACCACAAACATCATTTAAAAACAACAACATTTTTGTTTTCCAAGAAATTGTCCTCTCACCTTCCCCTCCGCAAATGATGTGGCGACCAAAGTGCTTTCAGGTGTATTTAGGCCTACATTGTAACAACAACATCTGGCTTTTTTTTCTTCTTTTTACTGAGCCAATGAAACATCATTCACAGGGATCAAGCTTGACGTGGAGCACTAAAATAGATAATCTTGTTTATTTCCACGCCTCTCTCCGGCAGAATAAACCACGAGTTTATTCAGTCCTGCTGATGATAATACTTCAAATCAGCACGATATATTGTAATGTCCTATATGCAGATATTCATTCATGTTCCTGTCTGTCATGGTGGGACAGTTCCCGCAGGAATACAGCCACCAGTTCCTCTGCTTCCCTTGTCTTCCCCTTCTCAGTTGACCCCACTCAGTTCACTAACTCCATTTCCTTCACATTGCTGCCCTCATCTTCGACCAGGAGTCCCTCCACCCCACCCCCAAAAGGATGTGGGGCAATTCACGGGGAGGAAAGTCGCCCAACCATAGCAGTTTATAGCCTCATCAAGGTCGCTTTTTCACCTTCGAGAGAGCAACCGAGGTGAAGCAGAGAATGTCGCCTTTCGTTGCACTGAAGAGCCAATAACACATGATGGAGAGGATGAGTGGGATGTGGGGCCTTCTGCTGTAATTTAGCGATATCGCACGTGCTCATTGCAACAAGGAACCATCATTAAAAAAAAGTTGGAATATACCTTTTTTCTTTTCTTTTCTTTTTACAGTGTTGGGGTCGTCTTTCATCACCGGCTAGACCTTCTGTTTGTTGCACCGCTTCCTAATGCAGTGATTAAAAACAACAACATTGATAACAGTGTTCCCAGCACCAAACAATGGACGGAAATCCCAACATCCGTTTGATTGAAAAAATGGCAATCACGCGCCTGCTGTGCTGCCTTCCTCAGGATACAGTAGACGTTTTCTAACACATCTGAACAGCAAATATTAAATTAAATATTAAAGACAAAAGAAAGAAATCGGACATTCATTCTAATATTAATAAAGATAGATGCATTCGCTGTGTCGGTGGGATCCGGTTAACCCCAAAACAGCTTTTGGTGGGAACCTTAAAGTCCAAAATTACAAGCTTTTTAGCAGTAAACGTCCCATCATTAGAGGATTATCAACTTAAATCCCATTTCAGTGGACTGCATTTAGAATGAGAGGAGATTGGACAGACAAAAAAAATTAGATCAGGCAACCAAACTGTCACTAAGTGAATTCATATTTTCCAAGTAATCATTATGTTTAACCTCAGATAGCAGTGAGCGTGATGGCCAGTGACCAGAGGTTGTAGAATGCATCCACTGTGACTGTCTAAACTTCCTGACATGCTTTATCCTCTACAGCATGAGGCCAAACTCTTTCTGATACTGAAACGGTGCCACATACAGAATATATTTGCGAATGCCTCACCTTCTCTGTCTGGTTGTCTCATCAACTCTTGCGCCATCCAGGACTTCTTGTTTTTGCCATTAAATCAGGAATGTGGCTTCATGGTGACTCGCTTGTGTCAGCCAGAGGGTTCTCTATTGTCTTTCATGATTAATTAGCACATGGGCCTCAATGTATATACATGCTTTAATGTTGTTGACAGAATCCCCCTTCTGTACTTTATTTTTTTAAGCAAACTTAATACTACTGTGCGGAGAGGCCAAACAATCTGCCATCAACAGCTTTCCACATGCATTCCGCTGCCAGTCTTTCCTCACTATGTTAACGTTTCAGCGCTCCCTCTCTTGGGATTCCACCACAACACTTGTATTTGAGTCGCGGGCAACCTGGAGACATCTGCGATTACATCGCCTGGAGTAAATGAAGCTCCTTACTCTGAACTGTAATGAGTTATTTATTTAGTTGAAGGGGCTAGATGATCTGGAGATGGAGATTGGTCCAGTTCCAGCCCTTTCTTTCTTTCTTTCTTTCTTTTTTTCTGCTCCTCTGGGAGAAAGAAAATGTCAGTGTGGCACCAGGGAAGGCAGGGCACAGTATCAAATGGTTTCACGCCAGCTTCAGGGCAGTCAAGGGCCAGACATGCAAGCACACATGGGCTCACCTTCAAAAGAATGGAAGTTCTGAACATTTGTCCCATTTTCTTTGTCTGCACTAAAGGATTTCACACATTTAGGCCTAACCAAGAAGCAGGAGATGTGTTTCATGACATTCCTCGACTCAACACTCACATATGATCGGAGAAGAGTCGGGGACGGTTTGACCAACTTAACAGGATGCCACCCAAAAACAAAATTCAAAGAATTTGTCCGTTGAAAATGACTCACGCAGAGCGCAGACAGCTGCCCGCTTGTGTGTGTGTGCGCAGATAATTAGCAAGGGGGAAGTATTAAATTAAAGCAAGGCAGTTATTTTATGAGGCAGGCATTTATGAAGGTAATAGCATCCCTATAAATTAACGACCTCCCAATGCCTCCTGATGTGTTGCCACTCATCGGGTCCAGAGCGAACCACTGATGCGTCCACTATGTGACCTCATCCCTTCATTCTTTGGTATTCTCGCCCCCCGGGGGTTTTGCTCTGAGATGAGAGTTTGGGAGAGTGCATGTTTGTGGAGAGGGGACATGTGGTGTCGAGACGAAATGCATGTTATCATTACGTATAATATGCTCTGGTATGCTCTTAATCAAAAGAGAAGCGAGCGTATTTGGGTCAGTGTCTGGCGTGTGTCTGTGCTTTTTCTGCAATGTGTGTGTGTGTGTGTGTGTGTGTGTGTGTTTCTCTTTTCTGAGGGTGTATACATGGATTTCCTCGACCACTTATCTTATGTCAATTCAGCTGTAAATGTGGACACACCCTGCCTCCAGCCCAGACTGGGCATGGGGAGATGAGGTGCTCACTTTACATTTTAAAGCAATCTTGGTTGCCGGGGTGAGGCGGGGCGGGGGGGGGGGGGGGGGGGGGGGGGGAGTCATCTCTACATGAACAACATAAGGCTGAAATAAAGCCTCTTAAAATGACTGCTCCTGTGGAAAAAAGAAGAAGCAGTGCGAGCGAGAGCAGAGGGAAAAGCAATGCCGTTTAAAGAGCCTAAATCATCCCCCGAACTATAAATCCACTGACCGCTCATCATTCAGCAGCATTTTTAAAAAGCCCTTAAAGAAACACACTGAGTGAAATGAATATGCTGTCACCTCTCATTTGGGTCTGGCCCGCCGGCTCAATAAGAAAAGTGTTGTTCCCTGGAAGGCTGCGAGCCCGAGCTGAGCTCTCAGGTTTAGGGTTTACCCCTGTCCCGCATTCTCAAGGCTTTTGAGGCCCGCGTCTCTCTTTTCCTCCCCCACGTCCCCCCAGACATGTCTGACAGGCTGAACTCGATGTGGGCTGCTCACCAGACTACAAAAATCATTCATCTGTGCCGTCAGACGGTCAAATCTGGATCTAATAAGTGGGAGCTTGCCTATTGATCCTATTCATGGGGAAGGCTGCTGCCAACTGTCACCACTGGAGGGCTCTCTGGCTCAAGCTAGAAGCGGCTCGCTGAGGACTCGGGAGTGGGAGGGCTAATGAACAAGCAGTGAGGATTCACTCATTTGTGCTGCAGATCAGCTCGGGTGGTTCACTTACAAGCGGTCTAAAATGATACCTGTGATTGGTCCAAAGACAATACGCCGTTTACAAGATGTTTGCGTTCTATCGCGAGCGGCCTCGCGGGGTCGTGGAGGTCAAAGACAACAGCAGCACCCCTCCCTTTCCACCTGTGGCACAAACAAACATGTGAAACAGGAAACGCACGCCGCCATGCTCTGACAACGCGCCAACCAGATGGGGAGACGACGTTGTTTTCCTCTAAACACTCAAGTGTTGCGCAGGCCGCAAAACAACACATGAGAATCGTCCTCACGCGCCAAGCACACAGGGAGTCATCGGATAGTGAAAAAGAGGGACAGTGAGTCACAGTCACTTTTTAGGTTTGTGTTTATGTGTGGGTGAGGGCACTACCCCAAACGCCTAGGCAAAACCACAGCATTCCACGCCGGGTCTTAAAGAGACAGAGCGACGCTGTCATCATGGGTATTTGGAGAGTAAAGTGTTAACATATGGCGAGGGCTATTTGAGACGGCCGGTGAGACGCACAGAAGCCAGTAGGTGGCCGTGCCAGCTCTCTGATTGCATTCTGATAGAAGACCTCAACATGTCAGCTTCTTAGAAGAAAGAAAAGTAGGTTTGGAGATTTTTGTTTCGATTTTGGAAAGTGAAAGGAGCTGATTTAATGTAAAAATTTATATATATCAAAATTTCGCATCAGGAATTAGTTTTTGTTCTTAGCCAAGCAGACATTTAGTTTTGGTTACTGCTAAAAAAAAAGGTTAGTTTTAGTTGAACTGTACCTGCATTGCAGCGATCCAGAGATAGAGGGCAGAGTTGAGCTGTGAAACAAGTGTGATGGCAGAAGTGTGTCATGTCAGACTTGTGCTTGAAACTTTTTTCTCAAGAAGTTGAAAAACCTTTGAGTTGACAAATGCTGAAACACTTGTTCCATTAACAAAATGTTACCTAAATAAAGAAAATAGTATATTTCCAAAGACGTCAGATGACGTGGATCTCTAATATCCTTGTATCAAGACCTCCTCGGAGTTAATATGAACTACAATTCAACAAAGGTCGGCACATAAAAGTGACAAGTGTACAACACCAGAGTGTGGAAGTCATATATGCAAGGTGCTTCTTCCATCCGTAGTCAGCCAGCAGTGGGTGATTGGCCCAGATTGCATGTAGAGGAAGAAAAACAGCTCGCTGCTATAAGGGAGCGAAAGAAGATGAGAACAAGAAGAAGAAAATTAGAGAACTGTGTGGGTGTGAGGTGAGAGCATGGCAGTGGTGTGTTGACAATCGGGTGGTTAGATCGAGGCTGAGGAGAAAAAGAAAGTGTGTTAGCATGGGGGGTGGGGGGGTTTACAGAAAGGGCTTCGGCCAAGGAAAGAGAGGATGCAGAGAAGGAAATGAAGAGGAGGTTTGGGGGCAAAAAGAGAAACAGCCTGTTTCCTCCATGAGAATCCATGGCACACAGTGAACTTAACATCCTTGAACCATCAACTGAGCTCTAAAAATAACCCAGTTTCTGCACAGTAAGAGGTGGGAGTAGGGGGTGAGTGAAGTGTGGGTGAGTGGGGGCGGCTGGCGGTTTGGAAATGGGAATCGGCGCATGAGACTGGGAGTGAAAAGTTGGAGGGAAACAAAGAAGCACCACACTGCCAGACAGTGGTGACGAGAGACGGGCCTGCAGATTGCGTGGCTTTTTATTTTTTTGCACGTGTGTGTGTGTGTGTGTGTGTGTGAGCGAGAGACAAAGATGGAGGGAGATAGAGGGGAGTAAGACAGTGATAGTGGAGTAGAGAGAGAACCCTAATCTTTCACTTGGGAAACACGCTTTTGGAGATGTGTCTCTTCTTGAACTTTGGATCATATTTGATGGAACGCATTAAAAGAGCTTTTGACCTTCTGACTGACTTGATAATTAGTTATAACTAGTTTATGATCTCTCAGACCAGCGCTGCTCCTTTCGCCTCACATGCCGTCTTCGGTGCTCTGAAAACTGCTTGTAAAGGGCCCGGATCTGAATCTCTCACAAGTCGGTCTCGTCTGCACTTTGACGTGGCAGTGCAGACTCTGACTCCACCTGAGGAAGTCTTTATATCACTAATGCAGAGTGATGGCCTCCATCCTCCCTACTCGCCCCGCTGAAGTTGCATTTCTGTATCAGGACGGCTGGCCTCCTTTAACCCAGAGACATTATGATTTAGTGGAGGATAAATTCAGGAGAGGTTTTTTTCAGCCAAAATACTCTCTGTCTTTAGAGATCACTCGTCTTGGAAGAAATGAAGCCTTTTTTTCCGACTGTAAAAAAAAACATGCACCAGAAGGTGATAAATTCTGATGTTTCGTTGCCAGTTTGGACCCAAGCTTCCAGTCAGAAATTCACGAGGGCTGCAGAGAAACTGTGAGGAAGCGCTGCGTCCGACCACTTTGATTTTTCCACACTCTCTGAACACATAGCAATAATTTGTCCTAAACCCACTAACGACAAACTCCAGACTATGGCTCTTTTGTCTCCATTGTGAGTTAAGGATTGTTTTAATCCTCAAGTCAGACCTCCCAGATACTTCATGGACTATGTCCTGAAATGAGACTGTTGCTTTCTTCTTTTTTATTAGCAGTTACTTGTTTCTCATTACGTGAAAATAGGGTTTATTTTGTGGGACATATTAATTTTAGAAGCGAAGAAAATGTAAAGTTAATGTTGTAAAATATATGTACGTTGTTTACACACTCAACTATTGACATATTCACCAGCAACTTTAAAACAGTCCCACTAGCGTCTCATTGGTAATTTCAGTGAATTACAAACCAGGAAGTGTTATCATGAAGCAGATTAACAGCAAAGGGAATTTATCTGTCTCCATTCTTATGTTTCTTCTCATAAAGACATATCGGATCCACAAATGGGCTCATGCTAATATGTATTTTCTTTAGCTTTATTCATGCTCCTTTGTCACCTGGATGGTTAATGCAACTAAGCAAGTGTTTTTCAAAAACTATATACATATACACTTCGGTCTGGTGGTAGGGAAGTGATGTAATGAAGTATTTAAGACCAAACACCGGACACAAGACAGACTGTGTTGAAAACCAGCCTCTGACAAGCGGCTCCTTCTTCCCTCTCATCGCCCTGATAAGCCGCCCTCTGCTGCCTGAACCACACACCTCATCACGGGCTGGATGGGCTGAACAAAGCCGACAGGTCGACCAGCGCGCTGATGTCGCTATCAGTGTGAACACATCGCGGATGGAGTGGAGCTAATGATACCTTTTTCTCACACCCAGTGACCAGGGAAACCCTAAAATACCACGAGGGCCTCAGCCGGGTGCGTTGCCATGAGATGAACTCCCATCGATGAGCTGTCATTATCCCGGGATGAGTGTGTGAGAGGTGGAGAGGGAATAACCGGAGCAGTATAGTCACTGTATTATAGTTAGGATGCGCTTTTGATGTGTTTTAATGAATATTAAAGAGAATGCCAGTTGACTGAGCTAGGTCGTTATAATTTCTTCCAGACCGAGGCTCTCACGTCCCCAGTTGGAACGCAAAGTCAAAAATCTCACCCCTCATCGTGTCAGTTTCTATTTTTCTTGTTGCTATCAACACTTTGTTTCTGGCATGTTCTCCCTCTGTCCTTCGTGTCTTTCTCTCTCCCCATCTGTCTCACTGATTGCTCTCCCTCTCTACTTGCCTCCGAGGCCTGCCTCTCTTCTTTCACTCCAGCCTTCTCTCACTTCTCTAATGAGAGCGTGTGTTACACAGGCATTCAGAAAGACCTCCTCTGCTAATTACATGACAAGCATCTCGTTCGGGAACACTAATGAAGAGGAATAGCGAGCGGGAGACGCCACTGGAGTGGTGTTGTGGTGTGTGTGTGTGTGTGTGTGTGTGTGTGTGTGTGTGTGGTGGGGAGGGGGTCAAGCTGGCCACTGGGTTGGGTGTTTGTGTGTGTGTTGGAGAGAGAGGTGGGGGTATTCTGGCGCCAGTCCAGCAGCTTATCAACCGGGGCATGTTGGACTCAGCATCTCGTTCTCTCCCTCCCTCCTCGTCCTGTTTGCTCCTTTCATCTTACTACACTCATCTTTTTTTGTACTCCTCATAAAAGATCAGAAAAAAGGGCGTTGTTTTGCCAAGCAACATTAACTTTACACTTATTAAAGATGGAATGAAGTTTGAATGGGACACTGTTTTGTCAGTCTTTGAAGTGTGGTGTAGAAATACAAGCAAATGCACGTTCTGTCACTCTGCAGGCCCTTTTTTTTTTTTGGATGACATGCGTATACGTTTCAATAGCTCAATCAGTCGATTGTGGGATTGACCACTAATGAAATAAAGCACTGACTGTCAAAAGCTGCGGTGCGTGCACACACACGTAGCCGGCGGATAAACCCACGCACAAGAGGGGACCGAACAGGAAAAGGCAGCGAGAGCGACCTAGGCAGAAATCCAGCTACACAGCATGTGGTGTGGAGGAACTTGTTCTGTCAAGAGGCACGGATCGGAACAGAAGATCGCTGTCCCGTACCATCCCTCGTGAACCGCTTGAGAAACACAAACCATCTGGAGGCTGCAGTGCACACTCTCGACCCATCAAATATTGAGGATGTTTGTCTGATTTACAGGCCCCATTTAGGACTGTTTGGACAACTTGGCTGAGGGGATTGCTGCTTTAATTAAAGATAATATCAAAAGCTAATATTGCCCCCAAGACCTTTGCCTCACAGTCAACAGTGCAACAAAGTCACGGTTCTGTGGGTGAGGGTGAGAGTCTTATTAACCAACCGCATACACATCTAAATGAATCTAGTGAGGCCTGACACAAAGGCCCCTCCGTGTTATTTATTTCACCGAGGTTACCGCCTCATGTTCCCCCACTTTCTCTCTGCCGATGCCAATAGCCACGCAGGCCTTTTCAGGCCCAAGCCCACCGCAGCGCTGGCATATTGATACTGTCATAAAATATTACATCCTCACTTTATTCATTAGAACTGTGCTTTAATCTAAAAATAACATGGGCAGGGAATAAAACAGTTTTCAGCAGCACATAGATTAGGCCCGCGCTTCTCTCACTGAGCACCACAGCTCGGAAACATTGAGGCCCGAAATAGATGTTCCTCTCATAAAGGGCTCCTTCTTTGTAGTCGGCATACAGCAACAACATCTGCAGGGCAGTTTCTATGGGGGGAACAGATTCGGGCAGGCTATCAAAGAGAGAGGCGATCTCCTGTGAGAAGCGGTGGGCGGAGGACTTCCATATTCTCTTTTCTTTTTTTTCTTAACTCGCTCTTCCTCTTTCCCTCTGTCTCTTGCTTCCAAAAAATCCTGTAGCAATCAGGACGATGCTAATAAAAGACCATTAATATCACCTGTCAGCGCTATCTTTGGAAGATCCAAAATGAGAAAATGAGACAAAAGGATTCATAGACTGGAGCTGCTCACCAAGATTCAGGAAGCCAGCAGAGGACAGACAGCAGTATGGTTTGGTTGGGCTGACTTAAAAAAAAAAAAAAAAAAAGCATTAGTATGACAGGAATCAATCAATGTTCCAAAGGGGAACAGGACATTCTGACTTATTATTACTGATGTGTCATCTACAAAAACCTTGGTTTGTGGAATGTATGTCTCAAAGTATATTTGCCTGGACAACGCATAGTTTCAAATTGTGTATCTATTATTTAGTGTTTCACTTCTGAACAGATGGTAAGGATAAGCAACATGACCCCTACGTGACTCCAGGTACTGTATATTTCAGGGCTGAGAATGAACCTGTCATGAAACCTTTCTGTCACCTTTCGGAGTCATACGGTCAAGATTTTAAACTCCGGGTGCTTTTAGGTGCAGGAATGTGGCATCGAACGCTGTCAACTACGACTAAAAATAAAGTATGGGGAATACTTAGTTTCAGCATTATTTGAAAGATTTCAGATCTCCAGGAGGAGACGGACCCATATCAGTTTAACGCGGAGCTGATGTAGACACAAGAAACGCTGTAAGACTTTTCACGGAGCGAATGATGCTGAGGGCCATAAACCCCCAGCGGATCTTTTGACTAATGGCTTTTACTGGCGGTGATGGCAAGGTGCTCACTATCTGTTTAATGCAAAACATGAGCGCGAGCCAGCGCGTAGACGGAGGGCTCTGATCGGAAAAAGGTGCTTCCATAATGCTGAGGTGAAAGGCGAGGGGGCAACGTGATGATAGTGGCTTCATGCGGGGCAGGAGTGCATGGAGGGCCTCGCCTTTGAACTGGTGAGCCGGCTAATTGAAACAGCATTGCCGGGGCATCGGCCAGAAAGATCTGGATCGCATTCATCCCCTTGCTTTTATTCAATTTGGTCCCATCGCAGGGGTGTGTCCCGCGCTTTTCTCTCCACATGGCAATAAGTCATACCATCGCCTTTTGCCCTCGACGTGTTGCCCATCTGTGTCCCCCGGGGGCCCCGTGTGCTGAGGCCCACATAACGCAGAGGGATTCAGACGAGGTCTTGAGAAAATGCAGGCTGCCTGCCACTGAGCCCCTTATGGTACTTCTTCACGCCTCTCACCTTGGACTTGACCTCCTTCCCTCTCCTCTGCTCTTCACTCTCTCTCTCTCTCTCTCTCTCTCTCTCTCACACACACACACACACAGACACACACACCTCCTTACCCCAAGAGTTCTAAGATTTACTGTTAAGAGCGGTGGCTGTCAGGAGGATTGAACCGTGCACTTTCTAATTCAAACAAATGCTGCACTGGGGTCACGGAATTATCATGGAGTCACAAGGTGTTTCAGATGACTCGCAAGTGTTGAGTGTTAGGCTGATAGAGAGAGAGAGAGAGAGAGAGAGAGAGAGAGAGAGAGAGAGAGAGACATATGAACGTCTATGTAATAGGTAGTGCAGTGGGAAGTTTGCAACCTTGCAGCGTGGAAATAAATAAACAAATAAAGCGATAAATAAGCAAATAGATAAAGGTTCCCACTCTTACCTGGTTATCACCAGCCTCTATCAGAGCAGGTGGATGTAGATCTTGCGTTGTATACCGGGTGCAGGAGGGGGGGGGGGACTTCTCATTTCGCAGAAGAGTGGTCAACGTTGCTGTCATCGCTTTAATCGCTGTCCCGCATGCATTGGCTGTTGGTTGGGTTTCGGAGGTACGAGGTGGAGAATGGTATGATAGTCAGTGATGTACAGTAAAATACATATTCAAGAAGCAGATGCTTCTCATGTGCAATCTGGCAAGACCTGAGACAAATTGATTTGACGGCAACACTTCTTCAAATGGTTGGTTTAATTCTTGCTTGATGCCAAATTTTTTTTTGCAGAATATTTAAAATATTAGGACTTGACTGGAAAAACACATGTCCAAAAATGGCAAAGTGCACTAAAAAAGAGAGCACAGATATGTCTCCCAGTTGACAACATCACAGGAAGATCAGCCATTGTCATTCTCATCACACCCACTCGCTGTGTGCTGTTTTCCTCTTTCCTGCTATTTCCCCCTCCAGTAAGACTTTTGGCTTTCCATGAGAGGAAAACAAACAAACAAATAAACACGCCTAATTCAAATTTAGCCTAAATTAAAACAACCACTTTTTTTTATTGAAACATAAACAAACAACAAGCAGACCATGTTGACCTGGGTTATTTGAAGGGATGATGAGAGTAACATCAGAGGTTGCATGTTCTTGTCTTTCCATTGTTTAACTTCCCTCCAAAGCATTACATAAACTCACAAGCTAATACTGGATACATATACTTCCCCCCACAGGGTTTTGGGGTATTAAAGCAAAGCTGATGCTGGACTGGAAAACTTTAGTCACACTTAAAACCCATTATTGATCAGCTCAATGCTCTCGTGTCCACACCTGTACTGGCTGCATATGAACCGCACGTGCACGTGAAGAGAGCAGAATTTGGAGAGGATCACCGTGTGATTGAGGGAGGGACTAGAAGTGTGCATATTATTCCTTCCTCCGTGGGACTGGCTGCGAGCAGGTATCCAGCATCTCTGCAGTCCACCGCTCAGCTGTCACACTCAGCTGCCCGACAGGAAACTTCTCACACCCGCAGTCGGTAAGTGCAAAGTTTTATTCTACCAAAACAAATGTACTCTAATACATCTGGTAAGATGTGAGGGTGCGTGATATTATCGCTCCCTTGATGCATCGAGGGAGAAAGCGTTGCCTTTAAAGTTTCGGTTTCTCCCGTCAGGAATCCTCATAAAGCATGCAGCGCTTTTTTTTTCTGCTTCTTTTTTTTTTAAATGTAGATGCGCCGTTTCATCTCTGCTTATTTTCTGCTACCTTGCAGCAGCATTCAAAACGCGACTAAGACTGAAGTTGCATGCATTTATCTCTTTAAAAAAACAAAGAATAATATTGCAGTAAAGAAGAACTTTGCTCCAATATTATTATATTCCCCGTGGGCTCGAAACCGCTTTAAAAAAGATCACTCAAAAATATACAATGTATAAGTAGGATCTATTTATAAACCAAAATGAATAAGTGTGTTTATATGAATGCTTAGCTCTTTTATTTAGCATTGATTTCATGTTTTTACCCCCCAAACCCAGACATTTAAATAGAAGCCTAAAGGTACAGTGCATGCATTTGAATGACAGGACTGATTTGCACATTATTCCCTTTGTGTATGGGTACTTTCTGTTTCTATTCTGGAACAAGAGCGTCTGAATCTTTTTTGAGCTGATGAACATCTGCAAGCATTGAGCAGTGGCGCATCTTGCCTCAGTCTGTCAGCAGCTGCCACAAACTAGCTTTGCCAAATTGCTTAACATATGAATGTGAGGAGGATGGGACCTGCCACTGCCCATATACACCATTCCTCCTCTCGTGTAATCCTTCAGCTCAGTTCCCAGTCTCTTTTGTTGATGCTGCTTCAAGTGAACCATGTTAAGTGATAAGCAAAGTGTGTAGGAGGGGAGGGAGGAGAGGAAGGGGAAGGAGAAGAGGAGGAGAAAGAAGAAGAAGAGGAGGAGGAAGAGGTGAGGCAGGCGAGAAGAGGAGGAGGAAGAGGCACATTTTGCATCAGGAGAAGGGAGCGATACGTTCAGAGAGATGAGATGGAAACATCTGGACGGATGGGTTTGCTTCGGCTGAAATCTATTTCTTCTCGCATCAAAATCAGCAAAGTTTGATTTAAAATAAACACACCAGCACGCCTGTGAGCCTTATAACCTAAATCAGATAAAGAATCATGACACGTTTGACCCAAACCACAGTTCTAAATCGTGGAACGCTGATGTTGCAGGTTGTTGAAGCCCATCTCAAATGTCTCACTCTCCCCGTTCTTCCTCTTCTTGACCCCCGTTCCTCTCCCTCCTCCTCTCGCTCTCTCTCTCACACACCTACACACACACACACATAGTGCCACACACACACACACACACTTGCACACAAAGTGTAAACAGCTTGTGATAGATAGGTCGCTTCACCCTGCCCCGTCTGTTTGCAGTGTTGATCCCTTCAGCAGGCCCTGCTTCTCCTGTCCGCAGCGTCCGTGATGAGTTACTACATGGATCCAGTTTCTTCCTACCCGGCTCTTCACCCCTGTGACCGTCTGGGCGCAATGGTAAGACCTCCCTCGTAAATTACGTCCGGGTTATGGCTGCCTCAGCTACCTGCCACACAGCCGGCCAGGAATAAGCTTGTTGTGTGTGTGCAGTAAAGTGTGTGCAGGAGCAAATGAGCCATATGTGTGTTAGCAACTCAGTGACACAGTCTATCTGAACCTTTCTTCCCGTTGAGTTTAGTCCACCAGAGTTGCACCAACAGTTCCCGCTTCTGTACACGCTGTTCCCTGTGATTTCGTCAAAAATTAGGAAACAGAGCAAGTTGAACAAGACAAGGCATTTCTGCAAGGCTGTGAAATCGCCCTTGTGAACTGCTCCGTGTTGCGCAACCGCCCTGCGCCAAGATGCACTTCTCTCTAGCAAGTAATATCGTAAATATTGAGACCTGCAGGCCTCCAACCTTCCCGCTAACCAATCATATTGGAGTCAGAGCATCGCCACTGAATAACGCTTTTCTCAGCTGAGCCGCCCGCGCAGCGATTCGCAGCAGTCTGTTTGCAGGAACACCAAGGCTCTTAAACGCTTTCCAAATGAGAGAGCCGGATACAGAGTCAGAGACAGTGGTAGCCGGGAACATTGGGATTCCTGTCAGATGAGCGCTTGAAGGGTGAAGGCCAAGGAGCGGCAAAATAAATGCCTCCATTTGTATGCAGAGCGCCGGCACATTAGGATAAGAGACTGAGGTTATATGCAAATGGCAACCCCACCCTGGCCTGATAGAAAACAGAGAAGGATACAGCTCCCTGCGTCCTAATTGGCTCAGGTGGTGGGGGTTGCCTTTGAAATTGAGACTACTGTATACCAGGGCAGACTTGGTCAAAAGGTGACCTAGATCTCCTAGCTCTATTCTCTTGAATTTACCTGAATTATCAGCAAAGAGCAGCAGGGCCTGATGTGTTATATGTCCTATCTTTAGTGATTGACACAGTGATTGTCTTATAATGACCGTACGCAGAGAACAGAGAAGGGAAATACGGGATTTCAAGCCGCCAAAGTAACAATTAAAAAGAAAATGCCAGAAGCCACCTTCCCTGCAAAGGTGATCTTTGTTCTTAAGAAATTATACGGCACAGTGTGAGGCCTACGCCTACTTTAGCATCTGTAACAAATGCAACGCATTTTCAGCTGAGCGCTCTCTGTTGACGTATAGCTTCGGTTTGGAATGGCATGCAGTCAGCCAGAATTGGGACACGCCAGTGAAGTGGCAGAGGGAGTTGTTGCTATGCGTTAATTAGGCAGTGAGTTGAGACACATGCTTAGGACTATTTTTATGGCAGGTGTTTAAATTTGTGACTGCAAAAGAAGCGCGTGTGTCAATAATAGCAATAACGACAGCTCAGTTCCAGAAATATCCGAAGCCGTTGGAGTGAGCCAAAACGCACAAAAGGAGAGCATTGCTATTGATTACACCTGTGTTTTTTCATTACACCTGTCTGCTACTTTTTAGACGTTGCAGTTTCTTCTTATTAGGGGGAAGATACCCTAGTAGAATGAATATGTACAAGTGCCGGATGGTCATGTGACATTGCACAAGAACATGGAGACACAGCTCAGAATAAAAACATATATTTTTTATATTTTGACTCCTATTCTAATGGGTGTATGTGCAAAGTTGATTATTGTGCACTGTAGAACAAGGGTAGAAGCAAACTAACAATTCAAAATGAAGCCTATAAAATAGTCAAGATGAGGCAGATGAAGGTTGCATTAAGTCAGTATGACTCAAGTATCTATCATCTATCTGATGATACAAATGAAAATGGAAAGTGCAGTATTTATACTATTTCCAAGTTCAAATTTAAAAAGGCGTATACAAAGTTGTCATTATATATCAAATCACTACATTGAAAGTTATTCCACTCTTGGACTAATCAAATAGTATCATGGTGTCGATGATATCTCCACTGTTATCGAAATCCGTCTTTCTGTCTAATCCATAAATCATCCATGTGCCCCCCTACCCCCCCTTTGCTGACTGGACTGATAGCAGAAGGCAGCATTCCACGCAAACCTCTATAGAACCTCGTAAACTGGCCCTCCCCCGATGCTCTGGTCATGTGTGCCATCCATAAAGCCGGCCGGCTACTGATAAATGCTGCAGTGCTTAAACAGGAGCTGCGTATCAGATCGGCAGTCACTCTGTCAGCCGGTCTGTCAGTTACTAATATGACATGTAGCATATGGGAGTCTAACATTGGTGAGAATAACTGAAGCACTGGTTTTAGTGTCTTTTTGCATTTTACCAAAAGGAAATGATCAAGTCTTACGGCTTAAACACTTTTGTGAAATGAGCATATACTGACAGATAACAAATGTGGAGAATGCATTAAAAAAGACTTGATATCATTATTAAAAATGTTATTAGAAAAACAACTTTTCGAACCCGTATTTAGCATGGCAAGTTAAAAGGAGTTGTGAGAAAAATGCCAATCGCCTGTTCACATCACTTTCAAACAGAAGCGTCCAACAATATCTATTGAGTTTCTTGTTTGTTGTCAAATGCAGGCTCTGATATGCTAAAAATGTCCAAGTGGCTATCTTCCTCCGTACTATCTCTTGTATCCACAAAGAGTTTCATATCTGTCCTGTTAAGTGCTGACTTTAGACTTCCCCTTTTGCTGCGACCTCTTACGTGAACATTTCTGTGATAAGCGGGATAAATCAACACGGCAACAAAGATAAACTGAATGAGTCAAATTTAGCCGCGGCGGTTATCTGTGCAGGAAAAAACAAAGCAAATTGTCATCAAAATCCAAGGTCACGCTGTCGGCCAAAGCTGAAGTTTGATCTGTTGCTTACAGCTTTGCACGTTGGAGCAAAGCGTAGAGAAGTTCAGTAATATACAGTATATGCATCTACTGCATGCAGCCCAGTTCATTGAGGCTAAACCATGTGTTGTTTCTCTCCAGAGGCACGGTGGAGGGGTGGCACTGGGACCTCAGACCTTCCTCCCAGGTGTGGTTCACCCTCAGCAGCAGTACTACCCATCACAGCCCCTTTACTTCCAGGACATACCCCTGCAGGAGGTTCCCAACGGACACGACCTGTGCCCTACAGGTAAGACGTGCACACAAGACAGTCCCACCTCACATGTGCAACGAGGCAAAATGTGCATTCTATCATAGTTAATACTTACAAGAATCCTGTATTTCTTAATATTTATAAGTGCCGTTCTGCAAAAATAAAAGAATCCACACTTTACCTTATTTTGTATTCGTACATGCGTTAACATATAATGATAAGATAACAGTCAATATTTCATTGGGAATAAACAGCTCAAAGCAAACAAAAGACTTTGTTTGAACTGGAATGCTAAATGGGTACTTATTCACGCTCAAGCATTCATATCTGCGATGTTGACGCTCACTCCTAAACTTCCTCATTGAGTTGTTTTAGAACGCACACACAGTCTCCACTCGCCGTCTGCAGGAGATGGTGACGCTGACCCTGAGGGCAATGCCTTTACCAGATACCCTTCTCTCTCTCTTTTTCTCTCCGTCTCTGGCCCTCTTTTCTTCAGAGGACAACCAAATGCTGTGCATTTTTCTTCTTCCGATCCTCTTTTTTTTTCCTTTTTTTTCCTTTTTCATATGAGTTTTATTTTAAACTGGAACATTCCTTCCAGTGCATGTCCCTGTGTTTGACTCCGGCCTCTTCTCGTCCTCAAAAGTGATTGATGCTGGCGGACTGGGACACACGCCACGGGAGTAGGGTAGGGGTTCTGAGCGGGGGGGAGGGCACAAGCTTTCTTCCGTCACCTCCCTGAGCTGGATGCAGGGGGCAAGACAGGGGTCTAAAGGGCGGCCATCTTTTTCCCAAGCTTCTGGTTTGGTCTCTGGAGAGGTGGAGGGGGCCTGAGTGTAGATATGCGTGTGTGTGTGTGTGTGAGAGGGAGTCAGGATTTGATGGGATTTGCTGATGTTTGTTGCCAGAGACACACTCCTTTGGAGCCCTCTCTTCATTGCTCCCAGCGCTAAACCGTTGACATAAACATTGCTGAGTGGAAAAAAATGACCGAGCATTGACCTTTTTTTTTTCTTCTTCTCATCTCTCCTAAATCCTAACGCTATGCAGAACACAGGTCTAAGAGCCTTCTAGCCACCTGGATATGTTGTTAGAGTCATTTAGCTCTCATTGGTGGCGTCATATCGAGCTACTGAGGTTCATATGCCGTCTGTTCTCACCTTAAAAGCAGCCAAATAACCTTTGACACAGTCTCAAACCCTGCAGCCGTTGCTTTGACTCATTTCTGTCAAACTGAAAACATGGCTTCCCCTTGAATGTTTTGAATTTGCAATTTCAGAATACTCATTCATTCTGTATATAATTAGAAGATGGGGGCACAAACTATTTCAGCTTTCCCCTGCCGTGAAAATGATTTGGCAACCGGGAGATTGAAGTAATATGTGTGTAGCATTCACCTGCTAACTGCTGAGGTTGTGCCAGTTTAATTATTATGATTATTTGTTCACTGACAAGTGCTTTAGGGCACATATCAGTCCATCAAGTGAGAATTTGCTGCAATACCATGATAAAATGATTTCACAAGTAGGGTTACACCAAGTGTATGCTTCAGCAACAATACATTCATGAAAACAAGTAGTGTAAATACAAACTCATCTTGACGTATACCTTTCACCAGTCGAGACTGCAAACTTATTTAGTTACTTATTTGCACATGGAGCAGTTATCATTCATGTGGAGTTATGTTTCAGGCCACCTGGCGAATGCAAGTCCAGTATTTACTCTCTTTTAGCTCTGTTTCTGGCCTCTACCTTCTCCTGAGGGAAATATCGGGCTCTTTGACTGCTAAATTCTCCTATATGTTCACCAGCTAGTTGCTAACTATTTATGTCTGCTGTTTAGTGCTGAACAGGTGGTGCACAATGTTTTTTTTTGCAGCTTTTGTTGGTGAAAACAGCTGCCTGCTGCGGCCCAAAATAAAGCTAAAACAATGAGCTGAACGTCACTGTAGAGCTTCTGAAAAAACGACTGGAGGTGCAGATTCTGGTGATAATCCTCTGGAGGTTCATCACTACAAGCGACCTCTTTCACATTTCCACATATTATATTTGATGTCGTTTTGTCGTGAAACATATTGAAGTTTTCTGTGAAATAGACTGAAGTTAAAATTCTAACAAGCTAAATCAGCCATATCAAAACACTTTACCAGAGCAATAGTGGCAATAAAGGTGATCAAGCTATGATAAAGATAAAACACTTTTTACCACCACATGTAAGTATTAAGTTAACAACATTCCTAACTTTCTCACAAATTATATCAACTGTCTTGGAAATCGGGGTTGATATATTCTGTTTAACTTCTAAAGTGGGGGAAGTTTTTTGATTTTACAACTCAAGTCACTCACTTCTTCAAGAATGGATTGGGTGTTGTTAAAATAAAATTTACTAGTGTGAGAAAGAAATAGTACAGAGCAGATGTTAGGCGGGGATGTTGGATGTGAAAGGACCATCGCATGTTTGGCCCAGCGCCCAATGTCACACACACTGCTTCCTGACAACAGCCATGCCATGGTGATGTTTACACTAGAGCCCAGCTCTACTCTTCACTATCCAACACTCAAACCACAGGGCCTGTTGTAAACTCCCATTGTGGAAATCACTATCTCTCTCTGTGTGTGTGTGTGGGAAAAAACAGAGCGAGTGTGTATTTCTGCATACTATCTCAATGAAATCCAGGCACACATATCACACACACGCATACACACTCCACCAACATCCTGCAGTGATGCACACTCCACATATTCATTCATTAAATTCACACCCTGCACTTTGGTGTGTATTGTATTACAGCATCCTCCATTCAGTAAAGCAGGCCCACACACACACACACACACACACACACACACACGCACACGCACACACACACACACACACATACACTCCCAGGCACTCATGAGTTCCCTGAACATTTAAACATGCCCTCCCATTTAGTGCACGCAGACACAGCTGTGATCTGGCACTCAGGGACCATTGGCCTGTGTTTTATTTGATGTGATTTGACAGCTGGACAGTTGGAAGAGGAGGGGAACAGGGTGGGAAACAAAAAAAAGAGTGGGCGGAATACAGTTTGAGGAGAGAAGACGGATAAAGAGAGGGATAAGTCACAGGGCTGAGACTGGGGTTGGTGGGAGGAGGATCTGGGACGTGGAGCCTTTAGGGGAGGGAGACGGGGGGTGGGGGTTCTGATGAGGGGCACGTCCTCACGGGCGCAGGCCCATTTTTTATTTCAAAAAGTAAACAGGCAGCCTGCGGGGGTCCGGGGGGTTATGGGAAAGGAGGAAACAGTGATGCTAATCAGGCCGGCGCACACTTCCCCCTCAGACAATAAAACAAAACAAGAGTGGAAACACGGAAAAAAGGCAGACAACTGTGGAGGAATGGGCTGCCATGGCCCTGGATTTGAACTGCACAGTGCGATGACAGTTCTGAGGCAAGAGGTGTTAGTCAATAAACAGAGGAAAAAGGTAATCGGTTATGACTACACTGCAGATTTGTAGATGTTGAAGTATTTTTAGCAATTTGAACTATTTGAGTTTCCAGGCTTCTGAGAAGCGGTTGCATTGTGCATTGAAATGAGCAATTATAGTAAAGTCGCCCTGGAATTTCTACCTCATTACTCAAAGCACTGCTTTCTTGAGTTATACAAAAAAAACATCTCAAGGAATAATTTCTGGCAAGTAAACTTTTTCATTTGACGAGTCATTTATTGGAGTGTTTTTCTAAAAAAAATACTCTTGACCTCTTGGACCGTCGCCCAATGACCGGCCGTCGTCTGTGACCCTATTTTTTTGCTGTATGTCACGCACTGGTTGCACTAGTCAGATTTATTTTGGTGGCTCTTTGGCCGATTGAGCGAAAGCCGTGTCAAGATTGCCGGCAAACGCTGCTTTGCTTCATGTGTGTATCACATTAACGTAATGTAAATCCACATTTTAAGGTTTTACATTTTTTCCGTTTGAATAACGAATACAGACTTTCCTCCCATGCACGCACTGAAAGTATACATGCTCATTGGCCGTTGGCTGTACTATTTATGGTGTGTAAGTGCAAAGCAATGCAAGTATTAGTGTGGTAAGTTCCTCTTGATCGCGCGGTGACTCATTACAAACCACTTCAGTTGGAGAACATGCAGTTCTGAAACACGTACAATCACTGACGGCTGATGATGCAACAGATGCCAGCTCATCAGGAAAGGTGGCGCTTTAATGAACCCTAAGAGAGACCTCCCATTGTTTTAATGTTTATATCGTGAGCTTAGCAATATTCACACAATGGTAACTACAATGAGTGCATTCCGGTAATGGGAAGAGTGAATACCTCTTACTGTTTCTCGTAATGTGCGTTTATTGTTGAATTAAATCCATCCCATAGTAGGTGAAGGTCAATTCTCCCCTATTATCACTCAATATAAAGAACATTCAACAGTTAATAGCAGACAACAAGCAGCAGCTGCATTACCACAGCCAGATCGTTATATTTTTAGAGTGTACAGTTCCGTTGAGTGTTGCTACTGTGTATTGTGTAATGTACAACCTTCATTTGCTCAATGAGAAATAAATTAAAGTCTTATATTTTCCCCTTGGCTACAGGGACTAGTGGAGCTTTATCTGAGAGCGTGGTGGGAACAGAGAAGGGAGGGCAAGACAAGAAGAGGGAGGTCTGGGAGGCAGAGAGACTCACAGGGGGGTGGGGATAATTGAATTATCTGCACAATGGAGTGATGGGGGGCACGTGGTGCCGCTAATGGAGGAAGAGATGTCCTTTTTACCGAAGCTAATTGTTCAGAAAAGAGCTGAGCCTTTGTTCGGGGAGGCCCTGCGACTTTGCACTTACACGCACACAATTTAGTCGAGCGCTGACACGCACACACACACACACACGCACACGCACACACACACACGCACACACACACAGACGCACGTATGCACGCACGCACGCGCTCCCTGTCACACACCCGCTGAGATGTGTTTTTATGACTTTTGGAGACATTACATTCACTTACATTCATTTATTGGAGACTTAACCCTAACTCCAACCAGCCTAATCCTAACCCTCGCTGTTACCCTAACTTTCACCTAAACCTAAACCAAGTCTTCACCCTAAAATATGATGATTTACATGGGACGTGCAATTGTCCATATGTTGTCCCCCCCAAAAAAAGGGGAGTCCCCACAATGTGACTGTATCATCATGGTTTTGTGCCTCCCCACAGCATTAGTAAAACATGCGCGCACACACACGCTCAAACACACACAGGGATACACCATTCCTGTCCCAGCTAACCCTCTGATCTCAGCAGGAGTGCATTCAGCCCGTGGCAACTTCAGACAGCATCCGCCACAGATAGAGCTGAGACTGAGCTGCGAGACATAGACCACAAGGACCCCACTGTTTTACTGTTTTACTGTCTGCTGTCTCTTTCTGTGTGTGTGTGTGTGTGTGTGTGTGTGTGTGTCCATTGCCCACCAGTGTGTGCTTGAGTGTCTGTAAATGAGAATGACCACACGCTAATTGCATGGCTATCCACGCAGCATACCTAACCTGTCAGGCCGTTCCCATTGTTCTGAGACGTTTTCACACTTTGTCGCAGCTAAGTCATCCTTTCAGACTCCATGTTTGTGAACGTGAACGAAAAGCGTAGCGCTGAAATCCCAAAACTCTTGTGACTTTCCTGCGAGGGCACCGACATCATAGACAAATATCACTTGACAGCTGTATGGATTGCTCTAAATCTAATAACCTTTCGGTTAACTCTGTGAAAAGTAGCAGGTGCAAAGGGCTACATCTAGACAGGCAGACAACACAGATGTGCTCAGCGACACACTCAGACAAGGAGGACAGAGAGAGAGAGAGAGAGAGAGCAGCGAGGGGAGAGAAAGCTGCTTTAGCGAGGGCTGCTATGCTGCAACGCAAAGTGAGTAACTGTCAAAACCATGGCAACAGCATGTGCCAGGTGAGGAAAAAGGGACACTGGAACCAAAACTTGTTTGATATGTCCTCGAGAGCGCTGGTGCACATGCTGGCGGATTGTTTCATGAGTGTGAGACAATTAACAATCCCTTTCTCTAAGAAGCAAACTACGCAGTTTGTTTCAACAGTAGTTGTTGTTTTAAAAAGTTGGTATTGTGCAAAACTTTGACACAAGCTGTTTCTACAGTTGACATCGAGATCCCTGTGGAGATAAACTGCATTTTCAATGTATCCTTTCCCTCATGTCAGTGTCCTGTTCGTGAAAATGTGTTTGTCTTCAAGGTCATTGAACACCCGGCTGTGTAAGGCCATAGAAATGGTCATTGCTCTGAGAGACAGATCAGTAACACAGTGTTCTGAGAAGGGAATAAATGTTCAGATGTTTTCTAGAAACAGGAATTCAAATAAACAATGTCCGCTTACGACTACGGTTTTACTGTAATAGTTCTGTTTTCATCCTATCAGTTCTTCTCTGCATTCTGGAATGAATCAGTGAAAATGTTGTTGCTTTTTTTTTTTAACTACTAATAAAAAATATGGATGCAAAGAAGGGAAGACCCAAGCTGGAGTGGGCTGTGCTGACGACAGCCTAGATATTAGTTGTAACGCCATTAAACCCCTAATGGCTGCCCTTAGGCACAAAGGGACCTGGGCTGTCCTTTTAAAGAACAGATAGGAGGGAGTTCATTAACAGAAAACAAAGAGGTCCAGTCAGAGAGAGTGACTGAGATGAAGTGAGAGGTACTGTTCCCCCTTCCATTCTTCTCCTCCATCACCCCCTCGGCTTTGCCCCCGGTGAGCCAGCTCCTCTCACCACAGAACCCACCAGCACTCTTCCCAGACGAGGCTCCTATCAGGCCAATGAAACCTGATCCATGGCTGCTAATGGGGCCGGTGAAGTACCACCGGTTGAAAAAAATCCATGCGTGATCAATATCCCTGGCTCCCCGGCCTCCATGCATACGCGCGTACAGTATAAATGCCGAAGTATCATATTGATGTGCATCATAGGTTGTGCCATGTGACTCACTAAACAAGATACGATGTGGTTGCATCTACGGAAAAAGAGGGCTGGTGCCTCAGAGAAAACCATTTACATTGTTTCATTAATGAACAAAAGACAGCACTAACCCATCAGTGTTGCTTGCTGGAGCTCAGTTGTTGTGCACTTGTTTAAAAAGCAGCAGGATCCAGAGGAGTGGGAATTACTATTATAATCTGTTATAACAGGGTTTTGTTATGGGAGGTGTTCCTGAATAGCAATGGTTTGATCAGAGTGTAGCCCTTGCTGTGGCTAAAAAGCTCAATCTCTCTGTTGTATTTGTTTTTTTCCCAGTGGCAGAACAAACTCCTGATTCAATTTCCAGTAAGGCACGGCCATTGTTCCTGATTACTGGAGATAAGAAAGCACGGCGTATGAAACAAGCCATACCAACAAAGAATGAGAACAGACATTTTGCCCAGTTCAAACTGAATTTCCAACAATGGTCTTGGTGACAAGAGACCCAGTTTGATTGATTTTGATATGTAGTCCTAACCCATTTTCATACCATAAACTGCTATCATACACCTCATTTTCATTTAAGAATATCATAATATTGCACCTATTTGCAAATATGTATCCTCCTTCGTGACTAATACCTAACAAAGATGGGTAAAGAACAGAAAAAGACATGGCTGCTTTTTTATTGATCAGTACAAGGTGAACAGGAAATACTCTGAGGTGTTTATGAGGGTGAGTTACAAGTTATGAGGAAGCCTGAACCTGCAGAATATAGGACACAGACAGGCCGGACTCCCCTTTTAGTTGGCGGTTCTCCACACATAAACTAGGCTACACCTAAACCGTTCAAAGCTATTTTAAGCTCTAAAACCATTAAAAAAAACACATTGCTCTCGTTCTTACCCATGTATCGCACTACCGTGCCTAAAAGTTTCCAAAAGGGCTCAAAAGTGGCATATACTGTTTTTGTCCCTTATATAGTATGCTATATTCAAGTACAATTCGTCCAGGGACCTACATGCTGCTCTTTATGTTAAAAACTAGATTTGTTTTCTTCATAAAAGTAGGTATGATGGAGCAGTCGAATGAACAGTTTGGGAAGGAACGTGTTAACATTACCACAGCTCCTTCTCAGCAGCTCTCACGTACTCCCCGAGTGTTTCACATCCCTGTAAAACGCGAGCAATTTGCGGGAACATCTACTCTCCTAACTGCGTCTGATGACGTGAAGGGGTCTTGGGGGGGGGGGGCCATTGTAATTGAATTGTGAATCAACTGGCAAGTCAGCCCTAAACACCGCCCCCTTCAGCTGCCGTCGCACTCCTGCTCTTCGCTATGCAACGCCCACAGCCAGAGATAGAGAGGAAGAAGTGAGCGAGTGTGTGAGTGAGTGAGTGAGTGAGTGAGTGAGTGAGTGAGTGAGAAAGAACGAGGAAAAGAGGGAGCGTGAGTGTGTGTACATGTACCGGAGAGAGGGAGAGAGGGAAAGAGAAGAAAAGACAAGTTAGAAGTAAAATAAACTGAATCGTCTCTCAGTGTGAGACATTAAAAGAAGCAACCAGCCAGTAGAATTGACCGGCGGCGCCAAAGGAAGAGAAGATTTGCCCTTAAATTGTAGGGTTTGGCTTTTTTTTTTTTGGTAAGGGGGGGGTGAGCTGATAGAATAAAAGAGGGACGCGGCGTCATCAAGTCAATCTGATGGTCATGACGGCAGCTGTCGAAATGAAACCGACGTTAACAATCATAAAGGCTGAAAAGATGGACGGTGAGTAAGCTTTACTACAACTCTTCTGTGAGCGCTTGACAGTTAGCACGAGACTCGCGTTACTCCCGAATGTTTCCTCGTAGCGTTGCCGGTTGCCGGCGGCGGCTCGCTCTGATGTTGACAGCGATCATTCTCGGCAATTACGCGCGCCGAGAGGGACATGACGTCCTGAACGCAACACGGCGCTGAGGACAATGTGTCGATTGCACAATATTGGACAACACTTGAGATAAAATGTAATCACGCCGGAGGCTTTACAGTCATGCCATGTCCTCCACAGCCACTGTGTGTGTGTGTGTGTGTGTGTGTGTGTCATCTTTATTGACTCAATCAGAGAATGACTGGCGTGCCTTTTTTTTTATAATTAACAATACGAAATGTGAAATAAGGGCTACTATAGTAAAGTTATTTTGTTTAGCATGTGTCACAAAAGTATGCTTAATGATGTCATGTCTAGGCAAAGTCAGTTTGTCACACCACATAATAACAAAAACGTTAAAATCGTACAAAATGACTATGTTTACATGTTTTAACATGCTCTCATGTGGATGTCACTTCCAGACACACTTGCAAGTTAACAAACTCACTACTTTTTTTTCTGATTTTGCTTTTTCACTTTTCGGGGGAACGCGTTAAGTTCTGTCATATTGTGTTCATGACTTGTCCCTCAAATTGACTGCCGACACATGCTTTGCAGTTTTCATGTACTCCCTTTCTCCCTGCTTCAATTTCACTGCCGCTCTTTCTCCCTCTCTCTCTCTCTCTCTCTCTCTCTCTCTCTCTCTCTCTCTCTCTCTCTCTCTCTCTCTCTCTCTCTCTCTCCCCCCCCATCTAAACACCCATCTTCTGACCCCAAACGTTCGGTGCACATCTGGGAGAGCCAGGGCATTCTGCCCAGCCGGCATGGGAGAAAGGCAAAGTGCCTAATCGCTGCCCTCCCCACCAACCCCTGCTGTCTCCTCTACTCCCCTCCCTCCTCCTTCTCCACCTCCCCCTCCTCTGCGGTGGTTTGAAACTGACTTTCCAGAGGGAAGGAGAGGCAGGCTGAGGTGATGAATCTGCAGTGCTGAGGCTTGCCTCTCCGACCCCGCTGCCCGGAAGACTTGGCCCGCTCCAGGGGCAGTCCGGGGCAAATGCAGACAAGCCCACAACCGTGAGCAGTGTTTGGTTTTAAACCATTGTGTGGTTTCACTTCTCTCTTTAGTTTTTTTTTTTTTCCTTACCCAGAGTGATGTTGCACATGGTGGCATGTTTGGATGATTTGCATCCAGCATTAACAAATCCCCTGTGCATCTGCAGCTCAGGTGGCGTTTAGCCGGTTAGCAGGGCGGCGAGCAGCATTGATGCATCGTGGCCATTTGATACTAATTGCTAGTGTTGACCCACTAAGGGGGCTGTGACTCACCACATTAACCGCCCTCTCCTCGCCGTGAATACCTGCAGAGCGCAGATTCGCACATACACATCTCACAAGCTCGCATAAAAAGTGCTGACAGCTGCACTATCTTGCAAAACCTATTTTTTGTTGTTGTTGTTGCAGCGCTCGCTACTGCTCGCTTACTAGGGTGCACCCGGGTCAGGCTGAGGCTGCCGAGAAGCAGCTCGCAACTTCACACAAACAAGTCTTCTCCCCACCCCTGTCTCTCACACACAGAGACGCGCTTTGTTCTGTTCACTTATTACTAATAGCATTCCCGCTAGATAAGTGCCCTGCACACGTCCAAGGCTGCTCCTGATCCCAATAAGACACAATCGTCATGTTCAGTGTTGCAGGCACGTAGAGGACCATGACGGGCCCTCTGCGTATACTTGCTGAAATAGATAAGAGCTCCGTACAAAGCCAGAATGCATTTGTTGATTTGTGGGAATTGTGAAAGCAGCAGCTGTGCCAATGGACATGGCGGCTCAGCTTTTCACAAGCAAGTGAAGAGCCACGGCATTGTGGGAACTACAGATGTTGTCTTTTTCTTTTTTCAGTTTCTCCAAACACTTGCTTCCACATAGTGTACATGCCCACCAAACGGCCTTAAGTGTCTTCAACCCACCTTACTATATTGTTTGTTTTCCTTTGCGACGGAAGTGCAACCAGTGTCAGCTTACTCAAGGCCTGTCCTCTCTTTCTCTCTCTCTCTCTCTCTCTCTCTCTCTCTCTCTCTCTCTCTCTCTCTGTTTTTATCTCTCTCTCTCTCCAGTGGAGGTAAATCCTTTTTAAAGCGCTCCCACTGTGCCAGGGTCAGAGGTGCACCCAAACAAGGCATCTAAAGTTCCACGGAGTCTTTATTCCTCTGTTCAGTTATAGTTGTCAATTCCTGTGCACAGCACACTTGCTTCCATGTAACCCGGACCATGACAGCTTATTATTGAAAGCAGCATGTAGCCATAACACAACTTGTTTTAGCGATACGAGGGAGCATTACTTAACCAGGAAGGTGTTAGATTGTGAAATTACAGACATGAAAGAGCAAGTGCTCTTGTGTTGTGACGTTCTTATGGAGTGTATGAAAGCTGTGTATGGGCATGAGGAAGAATGCAAGTTTATAGTTTGTAATATTTAGTGAACGGCAAATCGAGTAGAGATTTTGAAACAGAGTGTATGTGAATAAATCTTTGTGTCGTAATTGGAAACTACACATAAATGTCTAAAACCATTACAATATTATATACATATAACTAACAATATCTTGAATCTGAACTCTCTATATTTACTTTATTGTTCTCTCGTGGTTCCATACATTACATATCTTGTGGGGACGCGCACACAAAACACAAATCCAATTTTGAGATTGGTGACTGTGAGAATATTGGTTGGTGAATGAGGCCCATTGTTCTGAGGTTATCTGAGTATAGATGTAATATGCAAGAGCGTTGTCAATCATTTACACTACAAGGAGTTGTCCGCTTTCGACTTGAGTGAGTTGCTCCTGCTTTCGTTCTCTGCTCGTCAGGCCTGGAGCTCGGGGTTCAGTGGCTGACAGGAATGTTCGTGAGCATGCCCTGCTGGGTGGCATGCATGGAGGCATAGAGGGAGCCTGAGTGGGAGGCTCACTTTTATCTGATCAAAACACTGCTGTTTGTTGTAACCGGCGTGCCTGATGCTTCTTCTGAGAGCCCTTATAAGGCATCTCGTTCCACGCCCGCCACACACACACACACACTATGCTCACAAGCACATACAGGCCATGCCACACCAATGCCTCTCAGAAAAGGCTTCACTGCGGTTTTCATTTTTTCTTCTTTTCCAAGGTGCCTCCCATGTTGGTGGGGTAGCTTGTGTCAGGACGGTGTTACATAAGCTCCAGGTTTTTGCTTCGGTGTGTTTGTGTCAGCACTCCTTCAGTAGCGCAGTGTAATATATGCCAATGTTTGAGCGTGCGTGGCCGCCTGGCAGCTGTGCAAACACTGTTTGGGCGATCCGGGCTTCTCTTAAATGTGGTCTGTCAATGAATCGGGCCAATCGACGCAAACCGGTCCGCTTTCCATCTGGCGTGCGACGCGTTGGACGACACGGTTTGCCCGATCAGAAGTCGATTAGTCAGTTAGTGCATCAGTTATGTGTCATCAGGCTGTGTTTGACCAGGCCATGACTGCGCCTTGAGGAAAACTCATACCAGATTTTCTCAATGGACCCTCCCTGTGTTGGTCAGACTTGTCAACAGACTTGGCGAATACACATGAAGTAGCTTTGTTTGAGTTTAAACAATGATTCTGGTCTTTCAGTGTTTCCCGCCTCATTTGGTGATTCCAAAGCATTCCGTAGTTTTATTCTTTACTCCTCCATTCAGCCCTTCATCATCTGCTGTGTTGCCCATATAAACATGCAACCATTATAATGCGTTGGTCCTATCTTGACGCTTCCCCGGTGACTACACGCCTTAATCTTTGCTTATAAAGCTGAGTCATAAAGCAAGGCGTGTTAGCGCCAGATACAGCCGTCTGCTAAATAGTAAGCATATGGTGTGAGAGAGCGAGAGAGGGGGTTGGGTGTTTGAGGGGCCTTCCAAGGTGTGGCCGATATGATGGTAGCAAATAGTCCTCGTTGTGCAAAAAAATATTTGGAGATCAAAATTGCGAGAGTTGCCTCTGCTCTCGATCGGTCTTCTCATTTTACTCCCATTGCACGAGAAGCCAACAAGCAAAACAAAGGAAAACATGTTCCTTGGCTGGCGAAATGAAGCATTAATAAGCTTTCTTTCGACAATTCTTTTTCAATCTTTCACCCACCCACTCGTACAATTCCTCGTCAAGTGTTCCTCCCCCTCCTTTCCCTTTCTTCCCCATGTTTCCGAGTGCCTTTCTGTTGGCCACATGGGCTTCTCGCACGCCACCTTGATGTGGTGTACGCTGAGATCCTGGGGAGTGCACTTTTGTCCCATCCCCAGTCATTCCATGCTTGTAATCCCTGAGTCACGGCACCAGACGCCTGCCGCACCACACGCCACTGGTTGCCCGACTGTGCGTTGGCTTGGCTCGCTTACTGGTTTCTCAGGCCTCTCCCCTCCCTACCAGTCTGTCTGTGACGACTAACTGGCCTGACGCTGCCCCAAAATGGCTCCTCGACCTCCCACATACCTCAACATTGTTAGGAGTGCTTTATAACTTCTTTTTTGTGTGTCCTCTTACTCTGTTTCTGTTTTATGGTTCCACATTTAGGAGCTGTGTTTCCTATCATGGGATGGAAACTGGGCCAGTTTAGAAACAAGCCTGCTTTGAGAATCAGTCCAGGGTCCTGAAAGGCTGTGGGGTTTGTCTCAAAACGGATGTCCGGCTGTCCTCAACAAGGCCATGTCACTCATTTTGTTCGGTGTATGTTCCAGATTTCCTTTCCTCGTTTTGTGTTTTGTCTGCGTACGCTGCTGCACGCCACCTGTTTTTGGAGTCAGCGCGCTGCTTTTGTAATCAGGTGAACAAATGGGGCACAGCCACAGGCTTTATTTTTGTCAGACCTACAGCGTCAGACATTTATTGATTGAGTGGCCTGACAGAAGCAATGGAAGATAAGGATAGGTGTGTGTGTGTGTGTGTGTGTGGGTGGCTCTACTTTAGAGGTGAGACTCTGTGGTCCTCACGATGAGTCGAGCCTCAGTGACGCACTCGAATGTGAGGCACATGTGTTCTGGCAGCCGTGGAAGTGGGGACTCGGTGTAAGTTTTTCGATTGCCTCTGGAGTTTTGCTAAGAGAGTAAAAGCAGCTGGATTCCATTGCCTGCCTAGACCGACGTCTCTAGTGTCTGTATGTTTTAAATATGGAAATGAGTTGCCTTTTCTCACTCTGTCTGCTGTAGGCCCACATACTCAACGCTGAACTTGACTTTGACAATATTTGGTTCCAGAGATGCCATTGTGTTGGTGGAAAATGTATCTTTTGGCTTCACGTAAATGCTCCTTAGAGAGGATCTGTTTGCTGCCTAAAACGCGTGTTTGTTTTACGCATAGTTACAGGGTAACCGTGACCAAATATTGAGTCATTGCGCAGGAATTTTACAAGATATGGTCATTGCTTTCATCATGACCAGTCACATTGTCAAACGAAGCAGCACGATATCCCCTGAAGTCCAGTCATTCTTTGATGGAATGAGTCACAGTCTGTGGTGTGTGTGTGTGTTAATGTGTGTGTGTATATGTGTGTGTCTGTCTGATAGAAACAGAGACAGGAAGATGGAGTAAGGAAAGTCTGCATAAAAAAAAGAAGCATGTTTAGGAAATAACTTCCATCTCTTGTTGCGAAACACATGACTTGTAACTTTCCAGTTATCACGCTGTGGTTTTATATCTTTTTTAAGCAGGAAAGCGAGCCAAAGGTGTTTCACAGCATCATGAAAAACCAACCATATCTTAAATAAGATAAAGGAAGAAGAGGTGTGGCCAGATGTTTCATGTTCCATGCTCCTATCAGCCAAGGAGTCTACACTGAGCTTAAAATAGAAGTGCAATTCTTCATCCTGAGCTGAAACCATTTAGCCAGTGAGACCACAAGTCATTTTTGGTTGCATTAGCGCAAAACAAGAAAGCTGTGAGAAGCACATTAGTGATTGTAAAACAGAGGTGGAATGTGAGGCACGCAACATGAAAACACTGCGGTCTGGGGGGAATTTATTTATCAAGAATCCATCTGTCGCCCATAGCTTGCCTTCAAACAAGCAACAAGCTCTTATATGTATAATTAGAGCCAGCCACTACAAGAGTTGCGTATGTGTTGCACAAAAAGAACGATCGAGTGGCAAATGGTTTCATCAATGTCTGTGTGTGTGTGTGTGTGGCTGTTTGCCGTCTCACATAATACACAATTCAATCAGGGAACTGGTTGTGGAATGTATCAGTTTGGACGAAAAAGTGGGGCAGGCACCATGTTTTGTGGAAAAAGTGCAACACAAGAGCGTAAACTGTTTGTCAGATATGTCGTGTGTTTGGTTTAACGCCTAAACAGTTCCTCCGCAGCATCCACTGTCTGTTTACAACAGGGACGAGGCCTGGGAGAGAAGCTAGCCTGGATGTAGCTCGGCTAGCACCACCTGCACTCTCCAGTTCCCCTTTCTCACCCCTAGGCATAGCGCTGAAGGATAAAACACGACAGTCAAGTCCTTTTGGGCCAAGTAGTGCTTTCATTTTGAGTAGTTAACATCTCATGGCTGTCATGGAAAACTATAAAACTGTGTGAGATCTCTCAGATCTCTGCTGTCTGTGTAGTGCTTTAGTGCATGCTGGGTTTCAGCTATTCCCCCCCCCCCCCCCCCCCCAAATGTAATAGAGAACTTCGAGGTTGTGCAATCTAATGTGGGAAGTGCATGACTGTTGCTCAACCTTTTTAATACTTGGCCTTTTCACACTGCTGAAGATCACAGAGCAACAACGCTGGTAGCCAGTTAAATAAGCAGCAAGGAGCCAAATCCTGCTCAAATCTCTTTGTCTCTGTTCCCGTCGTTGTTCTGGAAAGGAGAGAAGTTCCATCAAGCTTTTAACAAAAATATGTTTAGCGTCTGTTGCTGATGGCGCGTATCATTTCAAACTCAGACTTAATGTCATAGCAAGCGCTGAGACTTTGGCATAAACAGTAGAGTTAATGCACTTTCACATCATAGGCTAATATGATTTCAGAGATGGAGGGAGTGGGATATAGAAAGACGGCAAGGCAGCTATGGGGTATTAGTCTCACTTATTGTCTGCTTCAGTAGCCGATATGTCTGTGGTGGTGATGATCCTGGACAACTCTAGTTTCATGGCCAAAGACAGATGTCAGCAGTAGCCGCCTCGTCCCATACAGCTGCCTTACACCACCGCAGGCTTGCGCTTCAAGAGGGCAGCCAGAAGCCAGTGGTGGAGCCCTAAGAATAAAACAAGTGTTTCAGCACTGTTGTCTGCGATGGTGGGATGGTCCGGGTTGTGCGGAGGATCTTTTTTAGGTTTTAACGCCGTCCTGCGCTGGAGCAGGCTTGGGTCTAGGTCTGGTCTGGCTTCTTCACTTGGGCTTGAACCCGGCCAATACATATACTCCCGGTCATTGGCATTGAGATGGAAATCTAAACAGTGGAGCGGCTGGCCGAACAAGCGGCCCTCTCAAAGCCAGACTGCCACCCCTCCTCTCGTTCCACTGCAGCCCTCAGCCACAACTTTATCACCCCGTGGCACTGAATGGGCCCCCTTCATGTTGGCCGGGTTTATGACCCCGCGTTCTCAGACCAGGGGTCCAGATACGGCCCTCCATCAAAGGCCCCCTCAGATACCGCTGCCACCTCTGGTCTGCTGTGGATAGACTAGTCCGTGTTTAAAGAGGCGATTATAAGCCCTTGGCCAGTAGCCAAAACCTCTTTTCTTTCCCCTGCACCGCGTCACGACCCCACTGATGCCTACCTGTTTGCATGTCGGGATATTAAGGAAGGGTATGACCCTCACCTGAACCCACAACTCACCTCACTTCCCACAGGAAGTGGCAACTTAGCCAAAGGAAATGGACTCTTCTGCTGATAAATAAAGCCCACCATACTCTCGGCTACAGAAGGGCTTATAGAGGGACACATGACCAGCACATGCTTTGAAACTGATATAAATTAAATGATGATTTGACCCTAAAGTGTTTCACTTTTCAAAAGCCCAGCTTTGAATAGCCTTTTGAGATGTCATCCTCCTTTTTTTTATTTACAGCCGACTCTCTCTTCCTCATATCAAAACACTACCACCCATTGGACGAACTCTGTAGGTCTATTTATAGCTCAATGGCATGATAGGAAGCATATTGTCCCCCATTTGTTGGGTCTGGTTGCCTGCTCCGCTTGTATCATTGCATCACTCTGAGCGGAGGCAGCAGTCCAGGCTTTATGAATGAACTGAGTCTCCGCCAGAGGCTGGGAGATGGCACTGATCCCACTGTGATGTCACTCCAGAGACGAGCAGAAGAGAAGGAGCATTATGAGACCTCCCATTCATTCTTCTGTCTCTCTCTCTCTCTCTCTCCCTGCTGTGCCCACCCCCAGTTCTCTTGTCCTGTGATGGGCTCATATTACAGGCCGGTGACTCATCTCCCCCCACCCCCCCCCCCATCCTCCCACTCCCTTCCCGTACTCAGTCATCCCTCACCCACCCGGGATCTTCCCTGGTCCTGCCCTGCCCAGCCCTGCTGTTCCAGCTCCATAGACTTTGGCCCCAGCCACAAAAAAAAAGAAAATCCCAATTTCACACCCACGCTCAGGCGCACCGGCCATAGAAGGCTGCTAATTTGGTTCATGTGTGTGTATGCGTGTGTTTATGTGTGTCAGTTTAACGGCTTAAGGTGGCGAACAGAACCCCGGTCTAAGGTTTGGTTGGGGCTCGGTCACATGGGCAGTGCACCGGCTGTCGGGGAGAATTCCTCGGGGAAAATATGGTCTTCGCACTCAGAAGCCCGTCCATTACTCATATCATGCCAAGGGGAGTAGATAATCAATACCTTTTACTGTACAGCCAGACTCAACATCAGTCTCACTTCATCAGCCATTCTTAGAATAGATGGACTTATTATTTTCCTCTTCATCATTAGTAGCAATTGGTGTAATTTCATACTTTTCACTCCAAACGCTCTTTTTACTCGTGCTAGTTGTTAGTGAAATGCCATAAATGTTGCATGTGATTTACACCCACTCCCACATTTCTTGAGCTAAGTGGATGGAACTCATTTTGTGGACAGACCCGCACCGTCTAATGTGGAAAGTGATGACTTGTGGATGCTCTAACTCTCAGTACATACTGACCATTCTGTATCTAATGGGACTCGCAGGCATTGAAATCCTATCAGGACTTCATCATTTACTAGAGATCGTCTAGATGCGAGCTCGCCTCTCTCGCTAATGGATGCACACTGTACATTAGCTCTGCCGCAGATAACTTTCACATGGATCACTCACCGTGGAGGCTGCTCTACTATCGCTGCACTCTTAGCTCTTCGGCTTTCCTTTCAGCCCCGCCGTGTACTCGGCTTCATGTTTTTTAAGATTGCGATTCACAAAAATACAACTAAGCAATGCACATGTGATGAAAGCACTATTAAGCAGGTAAATTGATCTTTTTGAAAATGTAATTTGTGCTCACCCAAAAAATAAAAACGCCTCAAAAGACATTTGTTCTGCTTTGCATTGCTGCAAGACATTAAACAGAAATCCCACTTCAAATAGAATGAACAAGTAATTCAAATTGACGAACAAAAGAAATCACACAAATTGCCGTTTGCACACATTTTAATTTGCTCTATAATCATGGTTCCACATATTCCCCTCCTCAGAGTGCCTAATGGTAGTTCTCATGCACGATGGTGTTGAGTGTCTTTTGATGGAGGATTTAGTGCTAAAGTGGGTTCAAGTCTGTGTGGCCTGCACAGGCTGGGGCTGGGGTTGGGTTGATAAAAGCGATGGAGAGGGAGGGGCGCGAGCGGTTCGAAAGTGCAGACAAACTCCGCTCGACCTACCTTAAATAAACTGCCACATTTCGCCGCTGCCTTCACATCAAAGCGCAGACTGTCTGAGCCCCAGTTCCATCTCAGCTTGCAGCCGTTTGCAGCATATACATTTTTGCACCACCAAGAATACTTAAAAAAAAATGTTAAAAAAAACAGAGGCCTACACGACCCGGCTGCCACGAGCACCTTGCACATTAAGACAGCTCGCGCGGGTCTTATTTACATTGTCAAACCGCTCGTTTTATTTTGATACGCAAACTGTCTGACAATAGTTACACTGGGGTTTTATACGAGGCTGTAAAACTGTATTCATTCAAGTCGGAAGTCAAAGCAAGGTAGAGCAGCAGAGAATAAACAACTTTCTGTTTGTTCACCGACAGAGTAACGTGGAGCAATATATTATTGCATGCCTAATTGAATCACACGAAGAAGCAAAGGGCCTTTTGTCTGTCCTCTGTCTCCGGCCTGTTGCAAGGCTTCTTTCTTAGAGGAGGGGGGGAGGGAGGAAGAGCTCAAGATAGGAAAAAAAAGAAACTGGGAGACCTAATTTTACAAACAGCCAGACAGCCATTGGTTACATGGGCAAAGGAGGGACAGCTGCCACGCATTCCAGTCGAGGTCGAGACGTCAGCGAGCGGTGAAAACAAGCGTGAACTGTATGTTGCCCCAGTGTACTGCCGGCAGATAAAAACCGCCAGCCGGCGGAGATGCCAGCACATCTGGGTTTGACGAATGGCGTCGCTCTGAGAGGAGTGACACAACTCTCCCTCATCGTGGTTTCGCCTTCAAGCGAAGACTTCTGTGATCTGTTTTTTTCTTCACGATTTTAATTGACAAATTGAGCTAAAGAGAAAGACATGCATTTAAAAAAAGAAATCAAAGCCCAATTGAACACTTTATTTTTTTTCGTGCACCGCTGAAGCCCCACGATGTTAAAGTTTTTGCCTCACGCACTTTCACCCGTCTTAGTTGATTAGACAAGATTCCAACAGATCGTCATCTACGTCTGTCTTTGTCGTGTAAATGATTGTGGGCTATTGCAGATTGAATGAGGCATGTCAGCTAATTGGAACTCTATAAGGGCCTTTTTATGTCTATTTACAAGTCATTTGTTGAGTCTTCGCCAGATTAGTTTTTAGCAGTCTATTCTAGTGTTGGAGGCCCGGGGGTCTTTCCCCTTCTCCCCTACTTTGCCCTCTCATCCCACACTTTTCTGCAGACTTTTCAATCTAATTAGATGAGTGCGAGTCATCAGGCACTGTTTAAAGCCATCAAAGGGAGCTCTGTTCCGCACTGGGTGCCCACTGGCTGTGAGCAGAGGACAGAAAGCCCAGTGTGTGTGACAGAAACCCTCGAGACAGCCCACCACCCCCACCTCCAAACTCTCCTAGCCACCCGCCAGCAGCCGCGGTGACATCATCACCTCATCCCTCGACCCATGACCTCTCAGAAGGTTTGACCCCATGCTTGGTCCCGTGACAGTAGCCCCTCTGTGTAAGGGGCAGCATGGTAGGAGGGCTAGCAGGGGTCACGGTGTCAGTGATGGGCACCGAGCGCAGCGTTCCCACCCAGGTTGTGCGGGTAGGCGAGCTGTTAGTGTTTGCAAGTAAACTTGTGTGTTTTTATTTTAGTGCAAGGTGAGTCATATTTGCCTCATGACTCCAAACAACTGGCAATAAAAAAAGAAGAAAAAAAGAAAAAACGTCTCTGAACCGTCCCTAGTCATCGTGCACTAAATTGTGTCAAACATTGTTTCCACTATTCCACTTCAGCCTTTCTGAAACATGCACGTGTGCAAACATAGTGCACATGCAGTGTTACCTCTGTGTGTAAACAGTTCAGATGCGCTGCTGTGACACGTCTTGTAAATAGATTGGATCTGATCTGTCTAGACGGGATGTAATTGTTTAGCCATGTTGTTGATCACGGTCTGATACAACTGTGTGTGTGTGTGTGAGTGTGAGACTGGGTTCATATACAGTATGTGTCTGTGTTAATATCTCACTGAGACGCTTTACACATTAACAAGTCTCCCCCTCTGTCTCAATTCAATTCCTGACTCTGTCAGCTTTCTCGGCATGAAATATAATACAGGATGCATTGTCAGTTGTCAATAGTAATTAAAGCAGAATATGATATTTGCAATTGCAATAATAACCTAATCGATTTTCTTTTGAATGTGTGCTCCGCAGATCCGGAGTGTGGAGATGTCCCCCTGCTAACTCCAGGAAGTAAAGAGATGATGTCACAGGCTCTGAAGGCCACCTTCAGTGGCTTCACAAAGGAACAGCAGCGGCTGGGTATTCCCAAAGGTAAAGCAGTCAGCTGCGTGTGTTCTTATTATCCCCCGTTAACATTTTCATCTGGGAAGCTAAACGCTTGAGCCCTCAGAACCTCTCTTTGCTCTTTGGTGAGACGTGTACTTTCACTAGATCGTTGCACATTATAGCCTGCTTTAGATCATGCACTGAAGGCCTGAAAACAAGGAGACGCACAGTTATTCCAGAAATGGCCTGATATTACATACATATCCGTCCGGGTCAGACTGTCTGACTGCAGCGTCCAGAGAATCAAGACACGGAGACAGACAGGGAAATAATGAGTTAGCTTCTTGACTGGAAGCCGACCACAGAGCCTCTTCACGCTGTTTGCAAAGAGCTGGACTCTCAGTGTCTGTCTAAGTGATCGTACCATATCTGTAAACTATGCGTTTTGGCTTCTCATCAACACTGCTGTGTACCTGTTTGCTTTTGAATGTGAATTTCAACACAAGGATTCAGCAAATTGCACAAATGCTGTATTCTAACAGTTAATAAAACAATCGCCAATTTGTCACCCCCTGTGCAGATCCCAGACAGTGGACGGAAAACCACGTGGCTGCGTGGCTAACGTGGACAGTGAACGAGTTCAGTCTGAAAAATGTCGATTTTGACAAGTTCTGCATGAACGGAGCCAGCCTGTGTGCGATGGGGAAGGAGCGCTTCCTGGACTTAGCACCGGACTTCGTAGGTGACATCCTCTGGGAACATCTAGAAATGCTTCAGAAAGGTAAGGCCACGTTGGTCTGAGACAGATTTTCAGATTGTTTGTATTATTATAATTAGATGGTTTTAAGACGGCAACCGCATACAATATGTGATAAATCTTTCACCGCAGAGGGTGATATTGCTTCTTGCACCAATTTGGGACACTGTTGACCTTTGCTATAGTAACAGGAGCCAAACGGGTAGACGCAATTTAGCTCAGGTCATTAATTTTTGATAATGCTGGATGCAGTTACACGATGCTTGAAAATCAATGGCGAGGTCACTGACGCTCGTTCCCTATCTATTTTTCATGAAGAGGATGCAAAGCATTACCCCATCAATGGACTGACCTCCAACTTCCAGGAATCCCGTTATACCTCAGACTACTTTGTCAGTAAGTACTCATCACACTCGTCGTCAATCACTGTGTAATAGCACAAGATCGGTGCCATATGAATGGGGGGGGGGAAAAAAGAGGAGTGGTTTAGTGTTGTGAAGAAAAGAGTTTGGGGAAACCATTGTACATTTTGATTTAGATGGTTCTAAAGCCAGTTTAGCCAGAGGCATGTATTGACCACAAGTCTTAGGAAACAATATGGCATCACTATATAAGTTTTGCAAAAGTTAGGTCCACGTATGATACATGTACAAGACTCATCTCATGCACTGTGGGCTGTGTTTTGTTATGGACTATTCACACACTAAAGCGTTTGGCCGGCAGTTCAGCACTAGATGGATTATGACTCGGCGCTCCTTTAGATTGATCGCTCTGCTCCTTGCTCCCCGTCTCTGCTTCCTATCCATACTCATTTCCCTTTGTCTCTCCAGGCTACGGTGTCGAGCATGCTCAATGTGTCCCTCCTTCTGAATACTCAGAGCCCGGCTTCATCACAGAGTCCTACCAGACGCTTCATCCCATCAGCTCGGAGGAACTGCTGACGCTCAAGTACGAGAGCGAATACCCCGCCGTCATCCTCCGGGACACGCCCCTCAACCCGTTGCAAGGGGACTACTTCACCGTCAAGCAGGAGGTGGTGTCCCCCGACAACATGTGCGTGGGACGCCTCAGCAGAGGTGAGGGGTCGCGCGCTAGATACGAGAGACAAGATATTTACATTGCGGCGACAAATGTGCTGCATTTCTGATTTTTAATCAACACTTTTTCTTTGGAACGAGTGTTGTGATAAGTGTGTCCGCATGCGTGGAAAAACTTTTTTTTTCTTTTTCTGTGGGTGTCTGTGTGCGTGTGTTTGTGCTGAGGCGACCAGAAACGCGTCATGCCACATCAGCGTGCCTGTATTAGAAGAGAAGAAAAGCAGGCCCTCTAGTTGGTTTGTGGTTAAAGCAAACCTGCCTCAAACACTCTAGACTGGGTTGGGGAAAAAAAATAACTCTATTGTTTTTGTCAGTGTGATACACGAACCAAAGCCACAACGTGTTCTCTTCTTGACTCCCGTCCTTTTATGTAAAACGGTTCAAGTGGTGTAACCTTCAAGAACGTGTTTTGTCTTTTCTTGTTTTTATTGGCCTCTATTCCTCGACTTTGAGGTGTCATCCTCGGCGAGCAAGCGTGGGGTTTTCTCATGAAACTGTTTGCTTTACAGAATGCGCAGGCTTGTTTTCTCTCCCAGTGATAGTTTACAGAGGAATCAGCAGCGTGGTTTACATTATTAGCTGTAAAGCTGGGATTTTCTTCTCACAAATCCCAAGCTGTATAAATGAATAGCATGTGCCATGCACACTATGCAATCCTCCTGCATTTGCCTACAAGGTATGAGGTCGGCCCCTCATGCATCACACTTAGCTTTTGAGCGTTGCGTTCTGCTCTCCCAACGTGGGAAAGTATTTCGTAGCGCTATTGATATCCACATGTGGCTTCAATTTAAGCAGTTGGAAGATTTCAACATCAATGGAGGGGGCTGCATTATCTGTCATTTGATAATGACTCGTCATTGAATGGCTCTTATTTCTTTCCCGAGGCTAAACATAGCAACGGCGATCACACAAATGCCTTCCATTTAAAGTCAAATCCATATGGTGGTTGTAAAAGGGAAATGAGGTGTGACATGGAGAAGGACGTGGCACCACGCAGAACAATACAGCGCAGTGAGAGGGAGCACGATTTACTGTTCAGGCGTTGATTATGACGACAAGAAAACTTGTAAGATCAATTATAAATCCGATGCATTGAAGTATCACAGTGACTCATCTATTCTTAGAAATGTCTTGGAGGAAAAGCAGAGGGAGGAGTCTTACATTATACAAATTCAGGCTTTATTAAACACCTTTATTAAATGTGACTTGCTATAAAATGTACATTTTGAACCTCCTGTAACAATTTTTGACCGTTTCCTCCCGTCCTTCCCCTCGTAGGTAAGCTCGGTGGCCAGGATTCCTTCGAGAGCATCGAGAGCTTCGAGAGCTGTGACCGATTGACCCAGTCATGGAGCAGCCAGTCCTCCTTCAGCAGCCTGCAGCGGGTGCCTTCGTACGACAGCTTCGACTCGGAAGACTACCCCACCGCCTTGCACAGCCACAAGCCCAAGGGCACTTTCAAAGACTATGTGAGGGAGCGCTCAGACCTCAGCAAGGATAAACCCGTCATCCCAGCGGCAGCACTGGCAGGATACACCGGTAAGAGATGTCTATAGGTCACAGTTTATACACTATCATTTAATATACGGTCCTACATGGAAAAGTGCCGCAGCTTTTTACAGACCGTTTTACAGCAGACATTTTTTTTAAATGTCACAGCAGGGAAATCACTGGGTAACCAATGAAATGAATCGAAGCTCTGTTCCATTGAGGTGTGCAGGATCCCAGGGTTGTGATACTGCCACACATAAATGGAATATAGAACTATATTATTTATGTTTATATCATTATCTTATTATTATTACATCTCATGACTTAGTTACAGTAAAAGATAATATTGGTTCATTCATTTTTTTTTTTCTGTAATTTGGTAAAAGTATTGTATAAAAAGAAACATAGTTCTTTAAGGATGAATATTGAGTGCAGCTGTAACACACATATGTGGAGGTGCATTAATGCTCTGCTTTTAGACCAGAAGAGAGAAAAACAAACCCAGTGTCATGCACATTACAGGAAGCAAAACAGATTTTGCTCGCACCTTCTTCTTTTTTTCTTCTCTTTTTTTTCAGCTCTCTCTGTCTCTCACTCTTTTGTTCTGTCTTCACTTCTCGTCCACCTCCTTGTTATCGGCAGCCCGAATCTCAACCTTTTTTTTTTTTCCAGGTCGTCCTAGCAACGGCGGTGAAACATAAGAATTATGCCTGCACATAACAGCAGAGAGAAAGGGAAAAAAAAAATCTCTTCATCTCGTGAGGCTTCTTCATGCTCGTACGTGCTCCAAGAGGCATATTGCGTATGTTCTCGGAGTTCAATAAGACGTGGAGATAACTGCGAGCTCTTCTAAAGCAAATGCACTGTTTCAGCACCCGTCATGGTTTTTGGTCTGAAAAAGGGGCATGAAAGAAAAAACTGCTGTTACTATTTTTAACAGTTCACTCTAAATCATGTGTTGCACAAGAACATACATATTAAACCTTTGTGTTCATGTGTCAAGGCTTTAGTTCAAGACATACTGTTTAAAATTGGATTGTGAGGAGCCTCTTAACGCCATCGTGTTTGGGACTTTTTCAGCCATGTTTAAATTGAAGTCACAAGGCTCTAGGATTGCCAGCATTGGAAAATGGGGGGAAATCCAAGAAAATGTCTTAATGTCCCCAACAATGCATACATCAGATCACAACAGAATGTCCTGAAGTTGATTTGTGCATGTTAATGTATCATGTGTATGGTTATTACTTCAAAAGACACTGAACAATGAGTCATTCATTGGTAATGATGTTGGAAAGATGTCGTAATGCACATGTAATCAAATGATGAGGCGTAAGATACTGTCTAAAAGCCCCTCTAGTGACCGTTGCTCCCTGACAAAAGTGGACAGAACCAGAAATCTGAAGGGGGAAAAAAAAGAATAAAAATGAATATGATGCATCAGCTGATGAAGTCAAGATGAACGAGAGATTCGTACACCTTCTAGATTTGTGTTAATTTTGCCTTTTTTATGAAATTTAGCTTTTCACAATAATAATAATAAATGTAAACCTGATCATGAGGAAATCTCTTATTTTTTTTCAAAACCTTTTCAAGTGTACTCCACAGCTCTCTGGCTCCATTTACCGCTTCGATCCCGACGTCTGACATGTATCAGTTGTTACGACGGGATAGATGACTCCAAAGAGCTCATGTGTGAAAGGCTGGCGAGTGTTCGCAGCCTAATGCATAGTAATGTACTCGCACAGAGGAGAATGTGCTTCCTCCGAGCTTTTACAAGATGGGGAGGGGGGGAAGGGAGATGGAGGAAGGAAGACGTAGAAAAAAAAATCACACTAAAATACTCAATTTTTCACAGCCTGCAGTGCAAGCTGTTATTAGGAGCAGCGCGAAAAGAGTGCAGTCCTTCAAAGATGGAAGCTTTGTTCGAGTATACGTGTGTGTGTGTGTGTGTCTGCCCATGCGCATACGTGTGGGTGGATGAAGAAATACAGGAAGAAAGGAGCTTGCAAAAGAGAGAGAGAGAAACCTCAACCAAAAAATTGTAAGATTCCAAATTGCTGCTTGTTCTGCTCGGCTTCCTGCACCAGTCACGGGGTGACAGGTGACACTTGACAGAGCGCCCGATAAGGCTGCAGAGAGATAAGTGAAGCTCCAGTTGTCATCTAAACGGTTTCCTGTGACACTTTGCCATTTGCACCTCTGTCTACAGTAACATCAGGCAGCCTTACAACATGGTAAACTCCCAATCTGTACCATGATACTTTTATCTGCATTGGATGTAGTCGTAATTGTACAATAAACACGTTAAAACGCTACATATTTGCTGGTTTCACATTTTCAAATATGAGAACCCTGACTCCTTTTTTTTAATCGTTATTTTACGTTTACAAAAGAATTATCCATACATCACTCCTTCCGATCCCCACCCAGCGTTCTCGCTGTGGCTGCATGAGCTCAAAACTCATTTATCATACCTCGGGTCAGACACTTTACTCCCAATGCGAGCCCCCGCCACACCCCACCCATTTTGCCACACTATGCCTTTTTCAATGAGGCCCATTGTGCATTGGAGATTTATAACATATTTTTGGAAACTTTTTTTTTTTTTGTCAAAAGGGTCGCCTCCATTCTGGCACGAGAGCACAAGGGGGGGGCTGGTAAACGGGCACTGTGTCACCCTTATGCGGGCTCGCTATTACAGTAGCAGACTTTTTGGAATGCGAGTCGACGCTTTCTGTCTCAAAGAGACTCAGTGTTGCACAGCCACTTTATTTTCCAAAGTCTCGGGCGGCTGTTGTCATGCACCTTCTCCAAATCCTTGCAGGAGTAAAAGCGACTTGCATGCACCATTTCTAAAGTGTTCAACCCACACGTCTGTTTCCCTGAAAGCTTTTGTTTGCGTTGTTTAAAGGCACATTTGGTTTTCTGAGGCTCGAGAGAGGGGACTTTTGCGTAGCTTGAATTCTGCTGAGGCGGTGTGCTGCACAGGCAGGTGTGATTTCAACTTGCGAGCCTGAAAAGTGGGTGGTTGAGTGTGCTGAAAAACCACAAGATCAAAGTGCGCAGCCTTGTATCTAGTTCAGAGACGAGCCCTTTATTTTTTGGGGTTTATTTTTGTTCTGCTTTCCCTCCTTTTTTTCTCCTAATAAGCTGTTGTAATAGCACTGAAGTTCACTTTTAACAGGTTATTAAAATGCTTTTTATTCATGAATCCGTTGCAACATTGCAACAACTTAGCAGCCACCATCTCTGTGACACGCAGACTGCATTCAAATCCCTGAGATGTGTTGCTGAAGTCTACAGGCAGACCCTCTTATTTTTAAACGAGTGATTTCATCAGTATGGAACTCGTACAGACACAGACTGTAGATTCACATACTGCACCGGGCAACTGCCAGACAAGGGAATGCATAATGAAAGGGACTGTTGTATTTAGGAGGACATTTAGTTCCACTGCTGTACTCCAGTCTGACCCACATTAGAAGGTTTACTTTGTCCCCCTTCAAGTGAATAATTGGCATGCATATTTAACACATACATCATGCACAGCCCAAGTATAAACAGTCAAGACACCTTTCACTTTTCAAGGATTTTTTCACTCTCCTCTTCTCTTTGCATTGCATTAACAGAACATAGACTTTGGTTGTTTTATGCGATGTGTCTCACTTTTGTAAACTCTTACACTGGAAGTCTTCCTCTTCCCAAAAATGTGTTTTACCACTCAACACACCGTATATGCAATGCATTGTTATCTATATTACAGCACTTGGAGCGTTGAGCTAATAATAGGACTACAGAACTTGAGCATTTAGTCTGGATCTTCATATCTTTTCCCCGACATTAGCCTTGTTTAGTTAAGTCCACACACCGGCCTGCGTCTCCTCGGTGTAAACGGCTAGTTTTTTAACGCACACTTTCTCTCCCTCCCCCATCTGTTCTGCAGGCAGCGGCCCCATCCAGCTGTGGCAGTTTCTCCTGGAGCTCCTGACCGACAAGTCTTGCCAGTCCTTCATCAGCTGGACAGGCGACGGCTGGGAGTTCAAGCTTTCTGACCCAGATGAGGTGAGAGGTCGTGACCCCGCTGGTCACTGGTACACGTGCTGGGAGGTCCTAAGTAGTCGGCCAGATGAACAAGATGTCCGCTGCCTTGTTTTTGTTTTGGGAAGGGTTGCTGGTTTTGCATCAGTAGACTTAGAAATAGCAAAAAAAGTACATTTTTTAACCCTTTTTTAAATGCCAATGATTACATTCTCCGAGATCACCAGACACAAAGTGTGCTTCTGCTTTGAAGTAGTTTGTTACACATGCATTATATCCTTAATGACATGTCTTATTTCTTGCATTGTTTTAGGTTGCTCGGAGGTGGGGGAAGAGGAAAAACAAGCCCAAGATGAACTATGAGAAGCTGAGCCGTGGACTACGCTACTACTACGACAAGAACATCATCCACAAGACATCGGGGAAGCGCTACGTCTACCGCTTTGTGTGTGACTTAAAAAGCCTGCTGGGCTACACTCCCGAGGAGCTCCATGCAATGTTGGACGTGAAGCCCGATACGGACGAGTGAAGGCAGAAGACGAAGAAGTGAAGATGAAAGCTTAGGAGACACATGGACTGGGGCTCATAAAGTGGTTTTAACTATTTTGATAGAGTCGGTAAACCGTTTTTTTTGGGGACCAAAAATGTTTTTAATGACTAACTGTGGTCTTTGTCAACTTCAAGTTTCTGTCTCTCGGACCAATGTTTTAAAAAGAAGGCACAAGCCAAACGCCTGTATTCATTCCCTGTTGCATTTGAGATGTCTGTGCGCGCATGTGTGTGTGTGTGTGTGTGTGTGTGTGTGTGTGCGCGTGCATACGTACGTATGTGTGGTTGTGTACCTGTACTATTATTAAGCAGCTCAAGGCAGAGGGAGCGGTATCGCGGAGAGTTCGGGTTCCGCTCTGCCTCAGTGGCACAGTGGGCAGACGAGAGGAGCGAGACAGAAACCCTGAGATAACCGAGAGAGAAAATAATAGATTAATTTCACTATCTGGGGGAAGAGTGGGCGGAAGGTTCCTGCGAAGAGAAAAAAAACAAAAAGAAGGGTTGCCAAAAAAATGTACAAACCAAACTATGGAAGGTATAATGACATATTTACATAAAAGCTCAGTGTCTCTCATTGGCAAAGAGAATATTCAGCTTGGACCAAAAAGTGTTGTTTTTAATTTGTTGTTTGAGGAGTGCCAGTGTTATATTATCGACCCAATGTAAACCTACCGGGCATATATCGGAAAGAGTATCTTTCTTACGTTGTCAATGGCGGTATTGCAGTGGAACCAAACATTCGATGCCAAGTGTATCTGTCCTTTTGAACTGAAATGTGCTGATTGGTGATCAGACGACACTATAGACACTGGCCCTGTGAGGACACGGTGAGATGACTCATACCGAGAGCTTTTGATAGGCAGACAACTGAAAGTAGCCGTTGCTTTTTAAACTGATGCGTTCGCCTTTTTACTTGCGTGTTTGCCACCTTGTTAGAGACACATATTGTGAAACTTGTGCTTTTTTTTTGTTTTGCATATACCACCAGTATTAGCAAACTGTAGACAATCCAATGTGGGGGAATTCAGGAGTCTTTGGTAAGAAGAGTTGTTTAATGTGCAGATTAGATGCATAATTTGTCGGTTCACTGTCCGTGTTGCTTTAGCCGTGTTTGAATAAGCCTCCCGTCTGTCTGTCTGTACAGTAAAATCACAAGTGAAATAGTTGAGGGAGTGATTTTGCAAAATCCTAAGAATGTCAGATTTTTTTTTTCTTTTCTTATGCAGTACATTTTGGTCATGGGACGCAGCTGCAGTGTGCAGTGTGGAGTTACAGTGTAGGAAAAAAGGGACAGGCAATATTTTTTTTTTTTTTAAAGATTGATGTAGAGAGAAGCGGAAGTTTGGTGAGATAGATAAAGGTGACTGAAAGGAGATGATCAGCTGCGAGGTCTGAAGGAGAACGAGTGATGCAAGTTGGCGCCGCTGCTTGGAAGTTTGCCTTACCTGGGTTGTGTTTGTCATTTTCCACTGCCATTGTAGTTGGATGCAGCTGAAACTCATTGCAAATAGAGGCGTTTAGGACTAGTGGCAGACATTTGTATTTCATTTTTTAGGTTTGTGTTTTACTCTTCTATGAGCAGAAGAATATTCAGTTCATAGTGAGTAACTCACGCACGATTCCACCCATACCTGTGCAGCTTGCTGAGAAACATGCATAACGGTTACATTGGCAGCGGTTTCCTTTCAACAGTGGGAAACACACTGGCCTTATGGGAAATGCCAAAGTGGAATATCATCTTAGAATACAATGTTATTGTTTACAGTGGCTGGATGTTACCCATACGGTTGAAAATAACTTTTGAAATGTCTATTTGTACAGATTGTATTTCATAATGTTTTATTGAGACCCAGATTACACAAATAAGCAACAGACAAAGCAGGAATAATAACCAAAACCCTTGTGAGGTCTTCGGGCCGCTGGGCTTCGTGTATCGTCCACCATGTCAGAAGACGGGGACCAGAGCGTTCTCACACTTTTGGATAAGTGTTGACTTATATTTGATCTTTTGTTAATATGTTGGCAAGCACACAAGCTTTCGGACGTAGAGAAATGCCTTTGCTGATCTGGGTTTCCCACTGAGTGTAGAAGAGATGCTGAATATGTCCATTATGTTTGGTTGGAAACAAACTTCATCAAGCACTGACTCACAAACCCTCGGCCATGTGCGTCATCTGACGCAACGAATTAGACAAATTAATTAGTAATAGGCTGCACAGTGCTGTCATTCTTCTCTGCATGTTGATGTCAAGGTTCCAAAACACTGTTATCTTTGTTTCGTTCAGGTTTTTTTTTCTGTCTGTCAGTGTTTTTATTTTAGAGAACTTTACAGATTTTTTTATCATAATTGTACAGGTAACGGTTATACCCCTACACACACACACACACACACACACACACACACACACACACACACACACACACACACACTCACGCAAGGTCATAATATCTGTATGTTTGGCGTCACAAGCTCAATGTGCTAAAAGACAACATTCTGTTACCTAAAATGTAGGTATTTTAACATTTATTTTGTCAGGAAAATATTCTATTGTTCAATGTCACAGATTACAATCTACTGCAGGTCTTATGTATTAATGAACTTTAGTCAGGTGTGTGTGTGTGTGTGTACACACACCAGTAGTTTGTGGCATATGCATATCTCAGAATGGATTCAGAAGGAAAACTTTTTTTTGTTTTGGATGTGTTGTTGTTTTTTGTTTGTTTTTGTATATTTTATAGTGTCTCCGTATTTTTGTTATGAGATCATTTTTATTGTATTTAGTTCACAAACATTTGAATATTTTTCAATAATTTATATTTTATAAAAGACGAGAGATGCAGACAGCTGGTGCTTTCATGGGAATATAAAGGTAGCGCAGGACAAAATAATGTAGCGATTTGTTTTTGTTTTGTATTCTTTTTTTATATAGAAAATAGACCTGTCTGCTAGAGAAAAAAGGCTGATGCTGGCCCATCAATGATTTCTGCTGGAAAGGTTTTATAAACTGTAGCTTCTATTTCTAAAATGTACTTAATGTACTTCAAAATGTTATAAAATATATGTGAACAAAGATTTCATCCTCTGTGTGGCGTTACTGTTTTGAATCATGAATACAAATTATTACACGAGTAGAAACACCATTCTTTACTATTACTATACTATTCATGCACAGTCATCGTAGGGAATTTCACAATTCTGTGTGGCGACATTGTGCTATTGTGGTATTCTGCAGAATATGGTTTGATCTAAGGTGTGTGTGTATGTGTGTGTGTGTGTGTGTGTGTGTGTGTGTGTGTGTGTGTGTGTGAGAAACAGACACAACAAATTATGAATTGAACTGTATTGTTGATAGACTAATAGATTCTAACATATATCCATACTTTCATTTAGTAATACATTGATAGGTTAAATTTAACAGTTGATTCTGCACCAATCCATAACTCAAAGTGGCACAAATTAGTCAGACAAATCTGTCTATTGTTTGAACCGCCACACTCTGGCGCTTCAAAGGGGTGCCTCGTTCTTTTTGAAATCCAAGCGGGCCACAGAGTGTCACGGTTTTAATGAGTGTGTCCCATGCGCACTGATGAGGTGACGTCAAAACAGAACCAGCACACTGGGGCCCATTCATGTGCTTGTAACCCCGGGCTCATATAAATGCCACTGTAGATAGAAAACACACAGGGCCGCGGCCTGCTGCCCCAAACACCACAGCTGTTTGCCCCCCCCCCCCCCCCCCCCCCGCTCGCAGTCGTCTAGCAACACGGCCAAAAGACTGTTTATCCGTTTTTAGCAGAAACAGAACACAATAGAAAATATTCTAAATGTGCATTTAGGTCAACTGCTATAAATGTCATGTTTTACAATGTGCAATGTGAAAGTGACAACGATGCCGATGAAATAAAGCACACGCAATGGATAAATCACGTAAGACAGAATATACTGTACGTACATGACAGCTTTAACGTATTTCTCATGGAACCCCAAAGCAAACATGATCGGGTCCTCTGTTAAAATCAGAGCCACATTCTCCCGTCGGACCTGTCGGTGGTGTTCTTGGCGGAGGGCAGGCTGAGGTCACACAGGTGGTTCTTCTCCTGTTCCACCTCCCTCGCTCTGGCTGGGCTCATGATGCAGACCAGACGGGATCGCGAGGCAGGTTTTTAAATACTTGCCAGGGCAGCGCACGTTCAAACAGACCTGGAACAAAACCAAAAACCATTATGATACCATTCATACCTGCTTATTCCACACCCAAACCCAGACACAAAGCTGGCTCGCTCGTGCAGCCAAACTAGCCCCCCCCCCACCCCCCCTCCTTCTCCTCTGTGCCTCCTTCAAAGAAAGCCTCCACTGATTTAAAGAGGTGTTTAAAAGTGAAAGACAGCAGAGAAAGATGTAAAGAGAAGAGGAAGTCTGTGCAGAGAGCGAGAACTGTCACACCTGGCAGTCGCAAGAAAGATGTCGGATGATTTCTGACAAAAGAAAAGGCAGGAGAGGCGGCGTTTCACAGCTCTCTTGACACTGGAATGCGGGCCCGTTTGTCAGATTTCAAACCTAAATATTTATCTAAAGCGTCTTACCGAGCTGCATCTGTCTCCTGCATGGAGACTGAACATGAGTGAGAAAGACAGCGGGAGATTAAACGATGCACTGGTGTAGTTATGAAGTGTGGAAGTACTGAGCTGTATTGCAATAAAAAAAACACAAAACCTCTGGAGTGAATTCATCAGGTGGAATCAAAACGGCACCATTCAGAAATCTGTCTTTTGAATGGAAGGATGTGTGTTTAAAAGTGGATTTTATGTATTGAGACGATGCTGATGAGCATTTGGTCTGTATGTCTGGAGGGTTCTCCGTGATGACACACAGCCCAATTCAAGCAGAACCCATTATCACATTAACCTTTTAAAATCCAATCCAGACTGAGCGATTGTTATATAAAACTGCAAATCATAGCTTGTTTTATGAAAAAAAAGCTCACTGCTGTAAACTGCTGTATTTGGATGTATTGAACACCATAAGTAATATACAAGTGAAATACATGACAAAAATTCAAATGTCACAGATGTGCGCAAATGTGCCGCAATGCAAATTTTGAAAACCTTGCCTGAATTTCCTCTGCACTAAACCCTCTCTGACTTTGTTCTGCTTCACTTTATCAAAGTCAACCTTTGCAGAGAGAATGTTCACATATTGTGTTATGATTTGGGTTAGAGTTAGACTTTACAGCTGCATCATCTCAAAGAAATAATCATCCTGAAAGTGATTTTCTTCTAGGCAGACCTGAAACCTTTTCATTTTTTTGTGTGTCATCTTCATTTACTCTTAACCAGTAACATATAGACAGATATTTACACATCTGAACAAAGTCTCACATGTGTAGCCTTTTATTATAATCAAAATTATTCAAATAGCCGTAGTGGTTGCAGAGATACACCCTGTTTAGTTTGGGTATGCAATTTCCGAGGAAAGGGCCTAAACATAGATGGGTTTAGTGCACATGAGCCACTATAAAACTACACCAGCTTTAAAACAATATAGTAGTATGTAGTTCATAGTATCACAGGAGAGATGTCACAGTAGACTGTCCCCACTCTGAAGTTACCACAGTACCAGAAGGGTACAGGAGGCCAAGAGCATCATGGGGGTTACTTTAGTTAGCTGCTCATTAATACTATTTATGGGGCGCACTGACAGAACGGAATGAGTTTTGAGTTAGTTAGTATCGGAGTACAAAATACGGGACTGTGGGAATGGAAAGCGATTTATGAATGATGATTGACAGCTGCAGTAGAGCAAACTGCGTCTGTGCAAAGCACCAGTTATTCAATCTTTTTCTCTCCGATGAATTACTAACCCTTCTCTCAAGTCGACAGCGGCGTGTGACGGCCATTTAAATATTTCGAGCTCAGCAGCAAGAGCTGTCAGTTGGCACCGCCGCTCGCACACCGCGTGCCCTTTGCCTCGGATCGAGTCTTAATTCGCAGCGTTGAAATAGAATTACACAAATTAAAGATTTAGAAGCAAATCAAATAGAAAACATGTGTCAGCTAGAAGCACAGGTTTTGTGGTCCAGTAGTTTGTAATAGATTTAGTAAATCTGTCCTCAGCTCATGCAATCTGAATGCATTGTAAATATCAGTGCAGCAGAACAGGTATTAATGACTCTGAAGTGAAACCTGATGGTCCTCTGGCTCCAAAGGAAATGTTTTATAGCATCTTTCATTTTAGGGACATTAATGGAGACAAAGGTCTAACAATGGGGGGCACATCATCACACAGTCTAGAATGTGTTAACACAAAGTCTCTGTCAGCTTTTCACTTCAGTCGTAATGCGTTAAGAGTCTACATTCTTTGGGCTTCAGACCTAGCGGACCTTCTGCTATGATTAGGATGACACGCAACTATATTCGTCCTCGCTGTCCTAAATCACAACCCCCCTTTGTAGAAAGAGAATCCCTGTGACGCACAAGAGAACGACTCAGTTGTTCCATTACGCAGAGAAGTGGTGAAATATGACCACAGGGTCCCAGAGAGCCCCGATCGGCCATTTTAAGACCCGGGTGCCTGGGGGACGTGTTCTTGTCCTGTTGTACCTCGCGGTCGGGGGGACTCGGGCCACCGGCCTCCGGTTGTGTCCAGGGACTGAGAGCTGCCGCGTCCTCTCAAGTATGACCCTTCTCAGAGATGGTGGGGAGCGAGAGAGAGAGAGAGAGAGAGAGAGAGAGAGAGAGAGACAGAAAGATAGCAGAGAATTAAGAGTTGATGGTGAATTGTCATCTGCTGATTTTAATCCCATAACTGTACAGGGACACTAGTGAAATGGACTTTTCGTTGAGAAAAAATAAAAAAAATAACATGTACTTAAAATACATCTCTTGCAAAAGCAAAACTATATACATTCTTCTAAAAAAGATATATTAAATAAATAGCTCCCTCCACGTGCCCACTTCACACGGATGATTATCTAGTCTGGTACTTTCCTTTGTAGCATGTGTAAATATAGATTATGAACACAGATGCATTTGTTTTCGTTCTTAATACTCATATACTCCTAACAGTGTCAGCCGTAATGGCTTTAAGTGGAGATGACGGCACTGTAAACAAGATGAAGTGTTCTAAGTCTCCTTGTTGTCAGGTTGTCTCAGTTACTGACGGAGGTGTTCTTCATGTCACAGTTAGCTTTTCCTTTTCCTGCTCCCTCAGTTTTGCATTTTGCCACCAGCTTTTTCTTATTAAAGCTCACCTTTTTTGTTCATTTAACCCGCCTGCCTGCCGCCTTGCATTTGGGTCCACCTTTTGAACTGAAACCGGAAACAAATTGTGTGTTTGCTCTCTAACATCAGGGGACAAGCTTTATTTTATTCGTGTGTTCTCGCCAGTTTACTTCCACAAATATCAGCTCAAGTGACTGAGATGTCTGCATAGGATTAAGAATCTACATTCATTTCTGAAACAAACTAAGCATAACGGAGGCGATTTGACAAACCAATAATAGCTGCCGCAGATAAAACTACCTTTCTAAGCGATGGCACCTCTGGTCTGGAGGTTCGTCACACACTCCGTACCTCTCCTGATCCTCGCCTCCTCTCATTCCTTGTATTGTTGTGTCTGAGATGTGTTGAACCACATGTCTTGGCAGGTGCGGTGACTGTATTATCCAGGCTTATGAAGGGCAGATCCAGGCCATCCTCTGCTTTGCCTGGTAATTTGCATTTTTATTGCTGTTGTCGCATCCTCAGTTAATACACCATTGACTCCCGGAGCCACCCTTGGACCTAACGGCATCACCCTGCTATCCCACCTGAAATGAGAGTGCCTGCCGGCCCCCGGATCTTCATTGGCTGGAGCTCAGGTACCAGTCGACCTGGCATTCTGGGACGGAAATGGAGTGTCCTCTCATGTTAATGTGGACTTTCCATTAGGAAAGATGATTGATTTGTGCTGTGCCGTTGCTGTGAATAGGCAATAGACTGGCACAATAAAAGAGGGAGATGGGGCTTTGTGTGCAGGTGAGCCCGCGTGTGAACTAGAGTGTGACTGAATAAGGGTGATGATGATGGTGGGGGAGGAGAGAGGAGAGGTGAGGTGAGAGGAGAGGTGGTTTGGGGATGGAGATGAAGAGAGAGGAGGAACTGAATGGAAGGATGAATACGGGAGGGTGAAGGTCAGGGGGTGAAAAGAAGCAAAGGAGGAGCAGAGGGCTTTTAGAGGTGCAGAGGCTCTCAACTGCATTCATTTCCCCGTCTCCGAACTAGATGAAAGGCGACAGCCGGGGAGAGGTCTTGAAGTCAACTCTCTTTTCTAGCAAAATATTATTCTTCGCAGACCTTTTTTTTTGAAGGAATACGATCAGTATTCACTTGAACGCCGATTCATTTGAAATGTATAGTTTTAAGCGTATATCTGGGTTACACAGAGGCAGTGTGAAAGTGTTTGTTCAAGCGCTGCGAGAGAGAAAGAGAGTGCAGCTGCACTTGGACAGGTTTTGGTCACTGTCCAGTCGAACAAGCAAATGTTTTCGCTTTTCTTTCACTCTGGGTCGACTGGGATTCAGCAACTTTCCCAGGACATCTGCTCCCCAACGCCCACGTTTGATTCTCCGTCCAATGGGAGTCCTTCTTTCAAGCCTGAGCCTGGCGGGTGCTGCCCCGTGATTGGCTACACCGGGCCAGGGCCCAGAAAGAGAAGGCTGAGCCCTGAGAATTTTTCCGAAACATTTTCTCCTCTGTCTTGGCTTTCTCCAACATCTGCTTCCAATCAGCGTTAGTGAAAAGACCGCTTCTCTTTCTCCCTGCTGTCTGGGTTATACACACACACACACACACACACACACACACACACCAGGCAACGAGCAACTTTTCTTTTTTTTACTAAAGCTTTCTTGCTTAAACTGTCAGGCAATTTGACATTTTACACATTCAGCATGTTTTGTGTGCATTATCTTTCCATGTTATACAGGTTTGACTACAAAGACAGATACATAATTATACATGAATCAATTCATGAATCAGATCTGACTAACTAATAGGGTAGACATTATTTTTTGTCCCAGGCGCACACACTCAGACACACATTGAAGACCCTTATAGCCCCCAGTACTTCATCCCTCACTTGTTCATGAGAAAATAGCATGAAAGGTCAACTTCCTTGACCACAAGCGTCAGTTTCTGCTGTTCTTTCTTTCTCACATACTTTCTTTCATTCACAGCTCTTCCCTCCTGTGTGGTCATATTACTGGTGCCTCTATTGCGTGACGTTCAACTGCAGCAAGTCAACAAACTGCAGAAAAGCCTGCTTATTATAGCAGGTACTTTCCACAGATATTCAGAAATAAGCATGGTGATTCACTGTATCCAGAGAGAAACACACAATGTAAACAGCCGTCTCTCCAGTTCTTAGTAGTAGCTCGCGATCACCAGTAAGGCTGACTGTGTTGTTTCTGCCAGTAAACTGCTTAATAGGCTCTGGCCCTCGTGGCTAAACAATCATGGGAGAAATAACTTGGAGGTCATGAGGTAGGTCAAGTGAAATCTAGATGTTATTACTAACAGTTGTGTAGAGGCTACCCCTTGACAAATCTCAACATCACAGACAGCAATAAAGGAGAATAAGGGTTTATTATAAGGAGTACCTACATTAAAATACATGGTGATTAACTGAGCTTCCATGATATTTGAATACACATTTGTACACTGTAAACCATGGCGCTAATGATAAGTGTGGCATCCAGAGTAGATAAAGATATGACCAGTGGCTTCCTGATTTTGAGCTTCCTCCCCATTGACCTTTGACACTTAACACCATTTGTTTTGTGCTCCTGCTCCTGCTGGGCAAGGCCTGATTTACAGTGCAGTGGTGCTGACTCGTCTTCAGGAGTAATCCTGGGTCAGTCCAAGCTAATAAATCTGCAGCGTGCCACTGCAGCAGAGGGTTAACCTCAAGTTTGAATGCAGCTATGCTTTATGCAATGTGTGCTCTTTCTTTCTTTATTCCATTATTTGTGTTGTTTTGTTGTTGTTCGGTAAAAAATCTGCTGAACTTAAAGAAATGTTTTGACAATCAGCATTTTATATGACTCGTGACATAGTCCAAACCGACTCTGTAAAGTCTGCACCAGGTTACAGTGCCGTGGGGAAGTTCTCTGTGTCATTAAATATGCATATGCAATTGATGTTAACCAGGCGTGTGTTAAAATGAAACTTCTTCCTTGTTACGAGCAGGGGGAGAGGGGGTCAATTGCAAACTGTATATCAATTTATAGAAAAATCAACAACGCATTCACAGAGAGTGAATGCCAATCACAGCAAATAACACATTGGTGGAGGAAAGATTTCAAATCCCTGCTGACAGCACGCTCCATAGAGTAGCATATAATCACAGCAATCATATTTTCACTCAACCTTTATATCTCTGTCAGTCTCTCTCCAGCCTGCGTTCAAATAAAATATAAAAGTCTTGTGTAATTACCTGAGCACGTACCGGGTGGTTTGAAAGTGAATAGAAAAAGGTAGAAGGGGTCGATGATGGAGGAAGAATGAATACATACTAATACATAAGGCAAAGATTCAGGTGATGAGCAAAGGGAAAGATCAAAGCTAAATTCATTCGCAAACAAAGCCCGGTGTTCAAGTAAAGACGTTTATCGATGAACAAAGGCCAAAACCTCCTATCTGCACTCTTTATTTTCTTCTTTTTGTATTTTTTTTATATCTTGTATCCTTAACAAATAGCATTCTGCAAGATAACAGCCAGTTTGTTTTAGTTTCTTAAAGAGGCGGTTTTGCTCTTCGGCCTTCGATACTCTGCATGTTTTATTTTGGCTTTGCACTTCTTTGGTTTGTGCCAATCATACACATACACCTTAATTTCACACCATGTATTTCACATCCCACAATATAATGTTATTCTCTTTTTTTGTACCGTAAAAAAAGATGGGTAGTTTAGTTTACATTTCTCACGTTTTAGTGTTGCACCACGATTTTGCATCAGCAAGAGCATCTCTGCTTTAGATTTGGATATTTTGGGGCTCTCACTGGCACGGCCCTCTTTTTCACTGGCTCTTGCCCGGCCTGACTCCTTCTGACACGGCGTACCGGGCCAAACACAGCGAGCACAAAACACGGTCAGCGCAAATATGTTTCAGTGCGATGTAGGAGGGAGGAGGCTGTGAAAAGCCGAATCTCAGCACCTGCTGTCCCACTGTTTGCAGTGAGTCATGAGAACTGGCCGATGATGTGCTTCATGACGTGTTTCATGCGTTGTTTTGGCGGAGCTTTGGCTGAGTAATAGCCCCCTACAGATGAGCTGCACCGTGATCTTAACAAGCCCAACGTGAATGAAAAGTTGGAAATAATGGAATAGTAGTTTTGTCTCAGACTGCCACTGTGTCCAGATGCATTCAGACTTTATGCAGACTGGGATTGTTGACTATGTTTTGGTTTTACAGTACATCATCCCACCTCCTCTGAATTAGCCTTCTTTGTTTTTTCTCTCCTGCCAATCACCTTTCTGCCCATTTCTCCACCTGCACTTCATCCTCTTGTCAAATCAGTTCTTCTCTTTTTAAATGCTGGTTTAACAACCCGATCTCAAAGCACGACATTTCCTAACGTTTCCGTGCATCATTAGTAGTTTTTTTTTTTGCTGTTAAGTCAACTAAACCACTTAGTGAGCTTTAGGAAAACATGGTTTGGCTTAAAAATAATTGCATCAGCTAAGTAAAAGATGTTTAACAAAGTAACATATGTATGAAAAAAAGGCTTGAACATAACTTTAAAAAATAAAGAATACTTAGTGACACTGGTCTGAAACACAATTTTAAAGGCACAAATCCTATTGATTGTTTGATCCACGTCCCCTCCATGAGCGGTCCTCATTTTATACTACGTCACTTATAGAGAGAGTATCATAATTACACTGATACATTTACATTGCAGTCAGTACAGGCTACATGGTGTACAGATGGCACACAAAAAGCAAGAAAGGCGTTCTTATTGCACGCTAAATGGCCTTCATACATTTGGTGAGAGTGGGTTTTTTAGTACGGTTTAGATTGTGTTATAATATATTCGATAACCTTGAATTACAATTACTCCTCCAGGTTCTTGTTGCCTGCAGTTTCCTGCATTTGTGTTCAAAACATCACGTTTTATGACAAGTTTGGATAATAATCCAAATCCCTTGTTCATTGAGTGCTTTCGTAAAATTCCAGTAAGACTACTGAGTGACTAAATATCTTGTCCCTATGAGGAATTTAGGCACAGCCCCTTTTGCAAAGACCACAGTGAGTGAAGTAAGCTGTTTCGACCCTTGGCACTTCAGAGGTTAAAGTTTTGTGGGAAAGGACAGAAACACCCTGGGTTTGTGTGAAGGCATATGTATACAACATGAATGAACTATTTCTGTTGCAATAACACAGTGAGTACATTTGCTTGGTCTGGAGCTGTGAGCTACAGCAGCGTAGCACGGAGGAGGGGAGAGAGGAGTGAGAAGCAGCTCCTCTGGCTCTCAGGGAGGAGACTGCCGAGGCCAGGAGAGTCATCAGGAGGCCGGGCGGGTCAGGAGAAGGTATCTTGACGGAATAATGACTGAAAACCACGGCGTGAAATTGAAAAGTCAATGTTTTCTAGTTACGACAAAAGTGCTAAATACGTTTGAGCACTTTAAATGTATTTCAAGGGGCGTGATCACTTTAGTCCGGACACAAATATGTGATCAAGATAAGACTTTATTTCAAATTGCTGTGCAGCAGCTGCAAAACAAAGAGGGAAGACTGCAAGTATAAAAGTATAAGATAACAATTAAGTGAAAGAAAGGTGCAAATCAAAAATATAGACGATGCCAAAATCCCACTACAATAATTCCTGTGTGTTTGTGTTGTGCTAGTCAGCAGATATTGGTGATAATGCTTAACAATGAAGCTCAGTATGTTCACATTGTGACTGTAAGCATACAGAGTCTATTAGATCATTCATATTCTTGTTAATCCGTTCAAAAAAAGTTACTTTTCCCAGGCTGATAACGTCTCTGATGAATTATTATCAAAGCAGTCAGATGATTCCAGTCTTATCTGATTTTTATTTAATTTCGTGAACTGAATCTTTAGCTGAGCGCTGTGACCAAGGAGGCCTGAGCGCTGCAGCACCTGGGAGAGAGCTGTGCAGGTGTGTCACAGAGCTCACCTGTCCAGCACCACGGCCAGCTCCTCTTCTCCTAAACACCTTACACACCATCTCCTGTCTGACAGCGCTGGTCTGAGCTGTGTCAGGCGGTGGACAGACACAGTTTAGATATCATCTGAGCCTGCAGTGCTAATGGTTTTCATCTCCGGATATGTGCATGTGCTTGGCAGCTGAAGGGGAGCAAAGGAACGGAAGGACTTAAGTAGCCGGTCTGTGATTTGACAGAACAGAATACCAGAAATCTCTTGAAGATCCAGAGTAGGAGACATTTATAAATTGAGTTTAGAAGTTCAATATTACTCTGCAAGTTAGTGTTTGGGTGTGTCAATGATAGCAAGCCTCTACATTTAACTGTATGAATGGTCTCTCAGCATTTTATGAAATACTATATTGTTTAAAAATGAAAATTTGGAGCCAATACACAACAATTATAGGTGAAAGAATGTGTTTTCCACCTGAAGAAAACCTTAAAAAAGTCTTAACATGACAATATCTGAAGTTGTCCAACTGCCTTTGTACCGTTTTATCTTTAGAGACAATGTAAATATGTAATTTTGATAAGTAAGTCTGATATAAATCAAAGATAATTCCCTTTTGGTTTGAAACAAGTGCTTTTTGTAGCAGAGTAAGTGTTTTACTAAATGCTAGACGCTTGTCTTGAAGCAGGTGCCAAGCGGGGACTATGTTCTACTTTCATAGATAAAACTGGAAGTATGTCAGGGTCTGTCTGTGTCAGTTTGAATAAAACAGTACAAAATTAAAGTCCAGACAAGTTTACCAAACAAAATGAGTGAAAAGCAAACCGAGCCTTTCATGTGTACAGTAAGCGCTATCAGCAGCACATGTCTCCCTGACTCACAACCACAAGACAACGTCATCACTTTATTATTAAATGAGCAGTGACATATAATGGGAACCCACAATAGCCTTTTACCAATATTTACACAAACTGGCATCAGCCTCCCTGCGGTTGCTCTGTAATCACATGTTTACTCTGACTCTGCGACGCTGATATTATTCCACAATAAAACAATCCGTGTGCTCACATCCTCTTTTCTCTCACCGTGTGAGTGAATAAAGTCATATGATGATGTGCCGAGAAGCTCTTGCTCACAAAACCACAAACCATACCCCCCATGCCCCACCCCACAATCACATATATGCTCATGCTGCCCATGAAGACAGTAACTGTATCTCCCAAGCATCCTTGCCAGCTCTCCTGGTGACTCAGAGCTCATGAGAAAGCAGACCCAGAGCAGTCTGGTGCCAACTGGCCACCACTTCACTGAGACGATGAAACCTAAAGATGACATGAGGAAAAAGCAATGCCATGTTTAGCATGGAGTGCTGGAAGGTGGGGGTGGGGGGGGGAGGATGCTGTTCACACGCCGTGGAGTGGACGGCGCTACTCGGGTCACAGAGTTTCCCTCTCAGAGATCTGCTGGCTCGCTTGTGGATGCTGAATCAGTGCAGAGGGTTAACTGGAAGAATCTAAATCTCTCAGCTGAGAGAGGGGTGTGCATGTGAACGTACTATAGCGGTCGTGATTTATGCTTCTTTGTGTATTTTGTGAAAGAAAAGAAGAAGAAAAAAACGTGCAGATTCCAGAGCAGTTTTGCTTTGCTTTGAGCTCCTCTTCTCACATGAAAGCATCGTGACGAAGGAGGTGGAACGATACACGTTCCCATGGCAAGAACGGCTGCTGGAGACATGCGAGGATCTTAGAATGATAATGCTCTCTAAGCCTAGATGAAGGTCAATGATCTCTCTTTATTTTATCTCTTTCCTCCATGTTTTGGCGCTCTCATCCCCTGCAGTGGTGCAAAGTCATTTTATCCGCGCATGTGTGTGTGTGTGTGTGAGCGTGTGTTTGGCTTGTTATAGGATTTGACACTACACAGATCCTGCTGCTCTTTATCAGTTTAACACACGGGGACTAGCCAGAGATTACTCACCAGGCCATCATGCAATCCCTCTCGTTCCGCATGGACGTTGTGTAATTCTCAAATTTGAGCCGTGCAGCTGGATGACCGTCATTGCACTTAAAGAGGTTGTTCGCAGTTGCTTTAACATTTGCTTGTTTCAAAAGCAGTAAAAAAACAACAAAAAAAAACAATAAAAAAACTGAATTTAATTAAAAGTGACGAGTTTGAAGATGGAACTGTCAGAGCGACAGCCGTCTCGTGACTGTAGCCAAACAGATGTGTACACAGATCTTTTTAAGTGGTAACGAGACGTCGCCACTCACTGGCGCATGTCACCCTCACTGACTCCCACTGCAACTTGTGTGGCACTTCTCTGTTTGGTCTGAGGCAAGGTGAAACAACACGGCAAAGTAAACAACCCACGATGCGAGCTAACTTTAACAAGCTCGGGCTGGGCCTCGCTGCCGCCGCCGCTGCTGTCACTGAGGGGGCCGATAGGGGTGATAGTTTTAGAGCCTGGGACGGCGGCCTGAGTGCTCTGAGTGGGACACCCTCCCAGGATTTTCCCACATCACTGGGGGGGCCGGGAGGGGCTGAGGCAAGAGGTGGGCTTCTCGGTCCAAAGCAATCTTCTGGGCTGTGGCTGGGAAAGGCTACGGCCTGCTGTTCTCACCATCTCCCCCTGTAGTCACTAACCCAAAAGAGAGAGAGAGAGAGAGAGAGAGAGAGAGAGAGAGAGAGAGAGAGAGAGAGAGAGAGAGAGAGAGAGAGAGAGATACCCAAGGCAAACTTGTGGTCAGGGAATGAGCCCAGAGTACTGAGTCAGAGGACAGCTGATGTCTTGTGAGAGGCGACCGGCTGTCAGGTGATAACACATTGAAACAAAGCAGAGCAGAGTGACACTGCTCTTGAACATTTAAATATATATATATATATATATATATATATATATATATATATATATATATATATATATATATATATATATATATATTATATATATATATATATATATATATATATATATATATATATATATATATATATATATATATATATATTATATATATATATATATATATATATATATATATATATATATATTATTTTCATTGGGATCTTGGAGCGATAGAAACTAATGTAGATTAGCATCAATGTTTTCCTGTCGGGTGAAGTTGTGTTTATATCTTCTCCCATATCCAAAGCCAAACTGTAGTCTTCCTTTTCAAATGACTCATCGGAAAACTGCATAACGTTTACAACTCAGCGTGCCTACGCAACGTGTGGAGCTCATGCTTACATTTCTGCATGCGTTCTCTGTCGGGAGAGAAGTGCTTCTTTTCACAACACTTCATTATGCTGCTTTTATTAATCTTCACTTACTGGCTGACCCGAGCTATACATACATTGTACTTATACTTCAATTGTACATTTTGTTGCCTTTTAGACTGTTTATACTGTGTCTACCATATATCATTGTACTGTATATGCTATGTATTAGTGACTGTCCTTAGTGTATGTAACATAGTTGCATTACATAGTTGCATTAACTTGTTTTGTTATTTTATTTTGCATGTGACAGATAGATTCGTATATCTTTTTAAGCTTTTATTTTATGGATAAATAAGACAAGTATCTTATTACATGTATCCATTTGTGTTATTTCCACATGCTGTGTGAGAATAATAGTTCATTTCTCTACTTGATGTACCCAAACTGTTTGCCTACAACTTAAAATAACTTAACTTAAAAATGTGTATATGTGTGTTTTATTCTTGGCCACAGTTGTGAGACCTAATCACATCCAAAAACAAATCCAGACGACACTCTATTTTGTTTCTCATATACTTTAATATGTCAGTTTATTGAACAGTTTGCCTGTAAACTCACAAAAACATCGCAATATTTCAGCAGATTGTGAACACGAAGTAGGCCTGTGGCATTCGGTTCACCTACATCTGGAGAAATATCAACTGAATGTGCTGGCCAAATGTCAATAAAGGATTATTAATAGCGATTTCCTGTTCTAATCAAAAAAGACCAAGAGAATGTCTCAAGTGAGGGTTGATGGTGTATCATGAATCAATGTTAAAAATACAGTTGAACTCGGGGTAAAAGTAGAAAACACTTCCTCAGGGAGGAGGACATACTTACCCTTGACATTCTGAAAGTACAACTCATTGGATGTGCAAAGTAGCTAAAGCAGCTATGCAGCACTTTCAGTTTCCCCTCGCTGTCAGCAGATGAGAATGGGTGGGCAGCACAGATAAGGCCTGAGCAATGGAAGACTGGGGGGGGCAGTCTGTTGTGAGGTCACTGGCCAGGCAACCATTAGCTACTTGTAAACACAGTGCTCACACACACACACACACACACACACACACACACACACACACACACACACACACACACACACACACACACAGTGAATGACCAATTGATGATTCGACAATCTTCTCCATATTCTGTTTAGCTAGAACTGCTCGCCCCAATAGCTCTCTCTCTCTCTCTCTCTCTCTCTCTCTCTCTCTCTCTATTTCTATCACACACACACACACACACACACACACACACACACACACACACACACACACACACACACACACACACACACACACACGCACGCACTCACTTGCTAAAAGAAGCAAATACAGGAAACCACTTTTATCAGAAACTCCGCCCGACAACATTTTTTTGCTGCACTCGCAAAGCTGAATGCCTGATAAACCTTAACCGACAAAAAAAAAAAAAAAAAAACCCAAGACGTGCTTTGTTTTGATTGAACTTATCTGAATGATAAAAACTGACTATCACATAATGTAGCATACAAAGAAAGAGGTTGTTTTTTTTTAAAACATAGGCAAGGCAAGTTTATTTCTGTAGCACATTACAAGGCGATTCAAAGTGCTTCACATAAAATCATTAAAAGCATCGAAACATAATGCAGAGAAAACAGGATTTAAAAACAGTTGAGAAAACATTAAAACAGTCAAAAAGCAAAATAAAAATTGAATAAAAGTTGCAGTGCAGTTTAAGACACATACCACAAAGTAATTTTGGCCTAAATGACGCTTCGCTGATCGTGCCTTATTTTTTTTAAAGGTAATTGTCTGGTACATTGTTTGTTTGAACACAATTTCTCAACACAATCATCCCTTTCGTCCCAAAAGAAGTGACAAGTGAGACAGGCCCCTCCGCTGCAATGACCACAGCTGTTTTGCATGATAGACGATGAGCGATAACCCTCACCGCCCCCCCAGAGATACTCTGGTTTAGTTTCTGTCTGTGTCTGTTTGTTAACCTAAATATTGTTGAACTGTGTGCGTGGCCGGTGACACAAGAGAACGACCAGAGCTGACCCGAGTGAGCTCGCCCGATAGTGCAGTCGACGGGACGACGCCGAGTGGAGCGCTGGCGTGAAAAGTTGGTTGACTCTGTTTCCGGGTCGGGTTTGTGCTCTTTATGGTGTTGACAACCAAGGCATGTATCGGACGTGATGCCCTGTGAGTGGTGGGTTCTGATCCGCCAGAAGGCGTAGTGGTAATTAACCTAAAGACCTAATAAGAAATGAATGTACTGGTAGCTACTTAGCATATATTTTCGGGACTGCACACAGCACTCCAGAATGGTCCTTTAAGAACATGACAGTCTCTCTTAACTACCCACCACTCCTAAATGCTGTCTCAGAGCTGGGATCGGTGCTACTTGTTGGACTACTTGTGGTCATATTTTGCAGCTTAAGACACTGCAAAATATTCAGTGAGATGACATAACACAACCAACACTCACACGCTGGTTGTGAGAGGGCTTAAACGTCTTGGGATGCCCAGAAAGGGGGCTAAATTGCTTGCCAAGTACATTGCTGTCTGGGCTATCATTAGATGTTGTCATATTCTTATAAGGCATAGGCACTATACTTATATCCTTATGTGCCTTTTATTACCTCTTTACATGTTTTTTATTGTTTTTCCTTTTAAACCAGGGGTGTCAAACATCCCTCTGGCGGATCCGGCCCGCCGGGTGACTGTTAAAATTACAGAAAAAAATGAAAAAGCGACAGGCCAACATTAGCCTAACGAGGAATACTGTGACGGATAGGATTGCCGATCTTTCAGCAGATTTGGATAGCCGAAAGAAACATAAAGTCAAGTCATTTGTAGCATTTTCAGTTGCAATCGATGAGAGCACTGACATTACAGATGTTTCTCAACTGGCCATATTCATGAGACTTTGGCGGTCACCGAGGAGTTCCTTGAGTTGGAACCCATGACAGACACCACTACAGCGAATTACACTTTTAGCACTCTCGTTGAAGCGCTGGGGCGGGTCTGACACCCCTGTTTTAAACTGACTCAGTGAGCATTGCTCAAATAATTGCAATGTATTTTTTCAAAGATGTAAATGGAAAATAAATCTCTCGAATCTTGGACTGAGTCGGCCTACTATGGTCTCTAATGTCAAGACCTATGTCACTGGTCCATGTATTTTAAGGACATATAATATTTGTGTCATTGTGCGGTTATTCTCGTGCAGACATGAGAGGGACCGGCACATCGGGGCTGAGAGAGAGAGAGAGAGAGAGAGAGAGAGAGAGAGAGAGAGAGAGAGAGAGAGAGAGAGAGAGAGAGAGAGAGAGAGAGAGAGAGAGAGCAGATGCTGTGAATAAAAAGCATTGCTCGAAAGGAAAATTCTGGACCAGCTTGGACTTCTCAGTGAGATGACATAACACAAATCTCATGTTGCTGCATATTTCATACCTTGTTAAATATAATTAAATCAATGTTTACAGGAAGAAATACCCGTAATGCATTTATTACAGCGGCAGAGTTAATGTTTACAAAGGTGTCATGAATAAAAAAATCTGTGTTTTGAGAGCAGTTGAAAAAAGGGAGGGGTGCACCATCTGAGTGTGAGCCTTTGTGAATAGTTTATTTTTAATCATGATGAGAGTTTAGTCGCATATTTATGTCAGAGCAATATTAGTGCTGACACAGAACTCTGCGACACTGCAAATGAAAGAAAATTACCTGATTAAAATATGTCCTTATCCGATAGATCTCATGTTTCTGCTATCCTGAGTAGGTTTAAACAAATGCGAAGATTACACTATTTGACCAACGTCTGGAGCTCTTTATTGCCAATAGCGTGTGACCATGTAGCAAAGTATTCATATCAAGTAGAAATGTGTGTTAGAATTAAACGATGCTCTTAATGCCCACAATCGAGACACATGTGCATGTGAGTGCAGCGGAGACAAGAGTCATTCCCGGGGTCTGCATGTAGAAGCTGTGTATAAATTACAACGACCAGGCCAGGAAGACATTACTGTAATGCAGAGCATCTGTGGGTGTCAGAGGGTAGATCTATGCATCTTCTGAGCACGGACATGTTTTTTTATTTACCTGTGGATGAATAAAGAGATGATTTATCAATTCACCTCTTGTGTTCCCCACTCTCTCTTTCTCTCTCACCCTCACCCTCTCTCCTCCGGAGAATTAATCAGTTGTCTGACACATGCACCAAGGCAGACAGGGAGGCAGACAGAGGGAGGGAGATAAGAAGAAAGATGATGGGTAGGAGGGGGGGGAGGGGGCTGAGAGGGATGAGGGTGATGAAGGGGATGAGGGTGGCACGAGCCAAATTGGAAACATGTCCTTTCAACATGTCTTATCTGAGCATTTTATCTTGGGAAAAGAGGCACACGGGGGATGACCCCCACGGTTCAAGAGCCTAACTTAATTCAGTGACGAAACCGTGGCCGGCTCCTCACCAGCCGAACACACTGCAGTGGATGTGTCTCTCTCCCGAACACCTGCAACCCATCCACCGGACAGAGGTGGATGGGTCAGCTTCTTGTAGCCTCACATTTTCTTTTGTTTTTTTATTTGAAGTCAAGTAAAAAAGTATTATTTAAAAAAATGAAGAGAAGATTGTGTGTCAGTATCAAGGATACACGTGGACCCACACACCCACCTCTAACACCTTTAAAGAAATAGGACTAGTGTGCCTATGGCCCATCACAAAGCCTCTATTTTTATCCAGGCCCAGGTGGGATTGGATCCAGATGGGGGACCAGATCACCTCTCTCTCTCTCTCTCTCTCTCCCTCTCTCTCTCCTCTCCCCTCTCTCTCTCTCTCTCTCTCTCTCTCTCTCTCACTCTCTCTCTCTCTCTCTCTCTCTCTGCTTGAGTATTGAGCCCTCGGACCTAACCCTTTCGATGCCAGTCCCACTTCATCCCCTAAAGACTGAGCGAAGAGCTGAGAATTAAATCAAGAGGTGATATAGTGCATGCATGTGTGCATCTGAACTGGTGGTGATCCCAATAATGGCATGGAAACTCAATAACTGTTTGATATGTGGGATCTATTGATCATTCTTTACCATGTAAACAAGACATTATCTGTTACACCATGGCCAGCCAGGAATACGATCCTCCCAATACACCTTGCAGATCAACTTATCTCCATAGTGGCAACAATAATAACGTGGCTTGTGTTTCCAAAAAAAAAGCATAGCGCGAAATATACATATACAATGCAGCACAATTTTTCTTTCAGTGATGACTTTGCAGCTTGACTACATTACGGGCCCATTCATGTTAAGTGTCAGGGCAAGAAGGGGTCGTGCCTTGTGATCCAATGGCAGGGTAGAATACCCCAGACCCAATGGGTTAACCTAACAGGAAACCTGGAGGATACACCCTATTAGGCCTGTGCTTCCTGCTACTTTGAGGCGTGTACAATTTATGAGCCCAGAGGTACGGTGCACCACTGCAGATCTGATGGATTTCCTCTTTCGTTCTCCAAAAAAGACTGAGCCGGAGCATTTTATGAAAGAAAAATGGGAAAGAAAGAGAGAAAAAAAGGCAGATAAGGTGAATAAAAGAACCATCTGCAGGGCACTCTCCACAGCTTTGTGCCAAACAGTCTGGAAAGAATCACACATTCTGGCAGTACATCCCATAAATATGCTCTGATCCTGATAATTCAAATGAAACGTAGGAGGATATTAAATAGATCCCATTGCCTGAAAGCCAGTGTATACCAGTGCCAGTGGAGTGAGTACAGTAACTCACTAGGAATAGACGCTTACTAGAAATAACTCAAAATTTATAACAGATTTACATGGAAGGCTACAATTTCCTTTGCTACATCCATACAGGGCAGCTCACATCTTTGTCGCATTGCACCGGCAGACACTCGTGTACATACAGGGTACTTATTTGTTTGCCCAATGTTCTGTATTTGTCTGCATTTCCAGGTGGTGGAAGTGTCTCTTCTCTGGAAATGGTTTCATATGACTACGCAGGAGCTATGACATAACTGCTGCTTCACAGGGACGCAAAACATGAGAAACCACAACGACATACTGAGCAAAAGAGTTGGATTTTTACTCCTTAAACACATTTGTGTGAATCATAACTGTGCCAAGTTAGTCATCTGATCTGCCAATGTTGCATGGAAATGGACACGTTCTGCTTCTGGTTCATGACGATTTTCATGATCTGCAAGCGGGTGAAAAAGAAAAATCATCAGTGTTCTGGTGCTTGTTTGTGTGTGTGGGTGAAGAGAAGTGCCGCTTACGCATTTGCCAAACCATCAAACAATGTCTGTGTGATCTTTCTGCGGGCTTCACACACTCATTGCGTGATGTAATATGTGCTACGGCTTCTCGTCTGCAGTCTTCGCCTTGCAGCGTTGCAGCCTCGCGTGACAGACACCTTGTGTCGTGAATTCCAGCAGATGTGATTTTTAGAACATAGAACAAGTCCAATGTGTTACGTTCAAACACAGCTTGAGTGTAGGAATTTAGGAGAGGTGTTTGTTCTCTGGGGCAATAACACAACGTTAAGAACTAATGAAATGATATTACACTTTAATTAGTTCTGTTTTTGTGAAGAAATAATGATTGTATAGTATGTTAAAGGTCCAACTTAGTTCCATTGCTCCACCAGTGTTGGTTCAGGCAGCAGGAGGACAAGGAGAGATAGAGAAAAGAGGAATGAGAGGAAGTAGAAAGTACAGGAGGAACGGGGTCAGGGGGAGATAAAGGATGGTTTAGCAGGGAGGAGGGTTGGATGGAGAATTTGGAGAAGAATATCAGGAAGAGGAGGATGAGACAGGAGATAGGCAGGCAGTCTCCACTGCTGTCAGATATGATAGAGTAACTCAGCATCTTGGAAGAGACTGTCTCCAACTATTATCAAGATGCAGTAAAACACGGATCCCTGCATTGCTCAGATACAGAACTTGTGGATCACTTAAGCAGAAGATCAAAGCGTGGATCAATTTAGTGGAGCGGTGACGGTGTTCACCATCAGTAGTGATTCCAAGGTTAGGGGTGAAGTTACAAAAACACATTAGTTCATCACCAACTTAATTTCACTGGGCCTGAAATAGTGATCAATGAATGAAAATGTATTGGAAGAATACCAAGTGAGCCACCAATAAAGCTAGAATCAGAAGTAAGAGTACTTATAACTGTGTTGTCAACGCATGTTAACATAAAAGGGCCACAATTTTTGGCCACAAGGGGCAGCAAAAACAATCAGTGCTGATTTTGATTTGCTAACCTGTTCGCAAACCGTAGCTTATTAGCTCATCCAGTAGACACAGAGCAACATTAGCATGCATTTGGAGCTGTTTTTCTGGCCACCTGGTGAAGTTCATTCTCCTTTTTGTTTTGTTTTTGGTCTCCACCAACTCTTGTGGTTAACATCCAAAAATACCTTATCTCCACCGAGTTGCTTGAGTTCCAGCTAAGTTGCTGGGGAACTTGTGTTTAGTATATTTTGAATGCATGTATTGGTGAAAATAGCTAACAGCTGTAGCCGGGGCAGAGTTGGGTGATAATTGGTGTGTATAATCTGTGAGTTCATGCGACACCTTTCACACACAATCATGTGATGCATTTTTACAATATAAAACCCACTTCAACATATGTTTTGATAAAATGTATACTTTTGGTCAGAATTAAGTGATATCGTACTTCTCATGATGTCACAATGTCCCGTTTCTTGTCACACGTATTTAACATAAAAATGCCAAATACATAATGCTTGTGAATACAGTACAGTATACAGAATACAGTATAAATACAGTGACTTAAAGTCCCAAGGCTGTGTATGTGTCGAGACCCTTGAATGCCTATCAAGTTTTGCATCAGATATAGAAGTATTGATGAAATCATTGTTCACATTTCAGTCTGGGAATGCATTTAGTGGAAAGGTGAGTTTGGCTGTCTTCCAGCCAGTCTCTTAAATGAAACAAAGGACGTTATTAGTCACTGAAATAAGCAGTGAATGGAGTCACGTAGGCCTGCTGGACCGCAGTTGGCTGATTATTTTAGCTGTGCCTTAGCGCAGCAGATAGAGTTCAGTTACATAATGTCCGTTGGATAAGAAAGTACTCAGTGAAAACCCTCCCATTTGTGCTTCTTGAAGGCCAAAGCACTTGTCCTGCATCAAAAATAACTTGCCTCTCCCACAGATGATGACATTTGGAATATGATTTAGCCTTGTCGCCAAGTTACTATCAGTATGGGGCCTTAGGTAAACACATTTGATGGGACCCAAAGGTCCAGCAGCAACACTGAGCTGGGAGGACAAGTGCGCAGGTCCTTGGCTTGAGTAAGAATCAGCAGCAGCCAAGCAGGAAACATCTGGAAGACCCAGTGCAAACAGATGTCGGAATGAGATAAGAGCTCATGAGTTGGAGTTCAGCCTCCCATCTCTGTATGATGAGGCTTTGTAACATCCAGGTGGGCCGTACCCTTGGCTCTAACAGCTCAAAGGTCCAAATAATCAAACTAGAGGTTTTTTTTCTCACACTAGCATCTGGTCGAGGCTGTGAATGTTGTCAGTAACTTGGGTTCCATTGTTCTTGCTCTCGTTTTGATCCATTGTCAGCCAGACTCTCATGAGACTCCCTTTATACAATGTTTTTGCCTCTACGGGTCACCATTTACATCATTTCCTGCTATAGTTTTAACTTGGGCTGGTCAACAAAGTGAAGTATGCATCAATGGTGAGCCATGCATTGGTATCACCCAAGCTTCAGCTTATATTGTACTGGTGATTGTCTGATTTTCAATTGCAGCGTCAACTGTATTGTTTATTTTCAATTGCTCCTCTAAACACCTGAGGCCATAGTCTCTGAATAATAAAAGACTGGCACACAACTAGTAAGTATGCACGTGATTGTAATTTGGAGTTGAAACTGTAAAGTATCATTGTGTTCCAGTTTTTTAACCCTTCGCCTCACCATCACCACACAAAAACATTTTCACTTTTCCCTCATGACTGCTGATTACTTTGTGAGAGGAACATAAAACAGAGAAGAAAATAACGGAGATAAATTATGAAGAAAACTATGTCATTCGCACAGATGAGTAGAAGCCACATGGGAGGTTTGGTTCTTGTTAAACTATAAAAAGGTCTCTCTTGGGACATGAGATCTGAAATGGAACTCACAGATTGTTCTGCAATCAGAGGCGACTGCACACTACCAGCCTGGATCTTCATAAATTGATAAATAATGGGTCCTTGGTGGCAAAGAAAAGTTACAGAAAAGTTAGTCAGAGTAATAATGTGGATAGATATATTTTAATATGGATGAAATAAGCACTGCTAGTTAAAAGTTAGCTTCAGAATTTGTGACTACTGATTTTGATTATACCCAACGACACTGATAATGTTAAAAAAAAAAAAAAACAGGACTTTAAATGTCTAAATTGGGCATGTTAAGCCTGAAAGTGTTTTTTACATAGCACAAAAAAATAAATAAGTACATTGTATTGATGTCACTGGTATAATTAAATTGTTTTCCTATTGATGTGTTGTGTTAGAATTAAAATACATTGTTGTCATGTTGTCACATAATTTATCTAGGAATTGTATGTAAAGAAATGAGCCTCATATACCCATATGAAGAACATTTTGCCAAAACAATTTCAGTAATTTAATGGCACAGTCATTTTGTTTGAAAGGCAAAAAAATGACCTGTATTTCATAATCTTAAATGAATGTGTTGCATGTTATTGCAGATGTCATGAATGTTCTGTTCATATCCAATTGTAAAGAGCCATCGATCCCAAGATTTGTGATTGAAGCTTGACTTCCTCCTGTCAATGTGGTAAAAGGCCCTTAAGCAAAACAATGACTCCCAAAATGTACTGAATGTTTATGTACGCACATCCGATATAATTAACGTACAGCACTTCAATATGGTCCAACAGGATCTTGTGACCATATTAGGATAAATCAAGGTGGATCCAGAAACGATTCAGACTTCCCTGCCCTCCATGCTGCTTCAACCACACCCTTTTAGCCGGAGTAATTAAGGATTTACCAGATTACCCTTGGGATGACCACTTGTCGGCTGCACAAACAGGAAGTAGAGAAGAGGTCAGTGAATGAAAGGAGGAAGTGCTGGCAAACAGCAACAATACACGAGGAGGAAACCCCCTGCAGTATAAATAGGAACAGAACCCTGCAGTGTGGCGTTCGGGGTCACGACTGCGAGGCCGGGAGACAATAGGGGAGCAAGGCCGCTGGCTGACTAGCGCAGGTGTGACGTGTCTGCGTCACTGAGATAGGAGAACATCAAGGGTCATGGGAGACGCAAGCAAGCAGTCGCATAACAAGACCAAAGTGCACGATGACGATTCAGGATTCTGTTGTCGGGAACAACAAGAATAGTTATCTCAGGATTGTTAAAGAAAAACCAAACAACTGGTTGTTGCGTCATAGTTAGAATACGGTTTGGGTCTAATTGATGAGCACAAAGAGTTAAGAGGTGGAAGACGTCAACAGAAATAGTTGAAACACATTTGTTTTCTGCCCATGATGATTAAGGAACCCTATATGTATTAGTCAGGTTTTTGTTTCAATTGATCCTTGTCACTCCAGTGCATCTAATATGTGTTGCAATATTTGAGGTTGTGCGGTCTGCTAGTTTAATAGTTGCACACATCGGGTTGGCTTCTCGCTCTGCATGTGTGTGTGTGTGTGTGTGTGTGTGTGTGTGTCTGAGGGAAGAGTGTCATCCTGCTCTTCACCTAAAGCGGCCTGTTAAGCTGTAAAGGGATGGGGGCCTCCACCCAGTTTCAATGGAGCATCATCACAACTGCAGCCAGACACTTCCCGGAGGAAATCCTCAGCAAGGCCAGACACAACAGCGCAATTATTATCACATCGCACCATCTGCCAAAGCTGTTTTGCACAAGTTGAGTCAGATTGAGTGAATGTAAAAAAAAAAGAAGGAAAGAAACATTGTTACTCGTGTTTACTATTGTGACATAAATGATTCAACGGTGAGATTGGTGTATTATGGTAACGGCAGAAAAACTTGCTTTGAAGGAATTTTTTGTTTTTCTTTGCTGAAGCCGAGATGATGATTTGGCTTGAAACGACCCGAGCACGGCCGTGGCTTCATGCCGTGCTCCAGCCTCTCTCGTGTCTCACTCTCCCGTGTGTTTCCCTTTGTTCCCCGCTCCTCTTGTCGTCCTTGTCCCTGGCTTTTCTGTATGTGTGTGTGTGTGTGTGTCTTTCTGTCCTGTCATCAACCTGGGCCCTGTCTACCTACACACTTAGCTGCCAATTGGCTCATCGCCTCCCTCCCTCAGCTCATCGTCTCTGCTTCCCCCCCCCGGCTCTTCACCCACTCACGGCCAGATCATTATCTCAACTGTGGCCAAGCTTTGTTAGTTATGTTTCCTCTGTGTTATTGCACCTGAACTAATTGGTGGCTGTTACATTTTTTCGCTGCCCCCTGCCACTGCTGTGATTTTCAGAGACAAGCTCCCGTATTGTATTTAATCTATTTCACTTGTCCAGGCCGGCGTGAATCAAACAACGCTAAACTCTAGATGTTTTCCGAAAAGAGTTTTCCTGAATATAAAGAGAAAATCTTTAAAGGTAACACGATTAACTGAGAGAGGTGTGAGGGTGGGATGAAGAGTCAAATGGGGATGACAGAGGAGACAAATCACACCTGTGAGAAAAGAACAACTGTTATCTTGAGAGGCATGTCCTCGGATAGAAAATGACAAGTGTAATTTTGACGAAATAAGCAGAGGGCCTTCGAGCTTGCAACGGATCACACATCAATTACCGCATTTGGATTGATTTTGACAGGTTTAAATGTGGTACATAAGCAGATAATGGTTAGAGAAATAATGGAAAATTTCTCTGAGCTGACACTGTCAAAAAGATAAATTGTGGGGTCGGGAAAAGGGCTGAAACAACAGCTGAATACTTAGTTGACAGCCATGCATATATTTAAATTATTAGAAGTTCACTTTCTCTCCTGCAATCCATCATTGTGTGAGGGGTAAACAATGCCGATGGTGGTTGGGTGAATGACATGACATGTCCGAATCAAGTAAACACTACTGATGACTCCATGCAGACATACGGGTCAGTGTTAATTATCAGTCACATGGAGATTTACCGATCTATGCATTTGGTGCAATACCTTCAGAAAAATGAATGTGTCCAATTATATGTTGAGATAAAAAGCTAAATGCCAGTTTTACAACGTGCAAAAGCATTGACGTAATATCATGGTATCGAGGCAGGACTTGGCACAAACTAGGCAGTGCGAGCCAAGAGGAGAACCCCAAGGAGCAGGCTGACGTCTCCATGGAGTTGGCTAAGCCAACGGAGAATGTAACATGGAGGGCTTAGGGCAGCGTCCGAGGCCTTTCACCTTGGAGCTGTTAACAGTCGGGCCTGTGATCCCAAGGCCCCCGTTAAAGACCCCCTTGGGTTTCGGACTGTAACCAGAGAGTTGGAATAACAGAGGAGCAAAGCACCACGCAGCGGGGCCTCATGTGGCGTGGTGGGCTCAAGCCGGCTCCCCGCTTGGGGCCTGGAGAGAGGTCAAAGGGTAAGAGAACTCTTGTTCCCCTCCTCTCTCTCTCTCTCTCTCTCTCTCTCCCTCTCTCTCTCTCTCTCTCTCTCTGTCTCTCTCTCTTATATGCTGCCCAGACACTTTCTGCAGTCATCTTGATGGCTGAAGTGTTGAGCTGTGCAAAAGCCATCCATGCAGGTTTAATATTTAGTGTGTCATCGTCAGACTTAACTGGCAGGACTGTGCAGGACCTTCTGGAAGAATATAGACCTCGTAGGTCCCTTTAAAATGTTCAAATGTATATGTTTTATTGCTTGCATAAATCACTTTCACTTGCCTCTGTGTAGGAAAGGTGATAAAAGAAATACACATGTCTTGCCTATTCATAGGTTTATGTCTAAGAAACATTCAAATTATTAGTTATATACATCACAAGATGTTGATTTTTTTGGATGGTGAAGAGGCTGTGACTGAAGAAGTGTGATGTCTTCACATCTGTCATTTAAATTAATGGTGAGCGTGGACCACTCTCGGTTTCATATCACAGATAGAGGGTTGTCTAATCAGACCGTGTGTTCTTAGCCTACCTGTCAGCTCTACCCTGAAACAGAGCAATGGAAAGATTGAAAGGTCAAAATTCAGAGGCGGTTGATTCAGAGCGCACAACAACTTTGGTAACTTGATTTTTCTTCTTCCTCGTGCTTGATTTGCTTGTGTGAAACCAAGAAGAGGTTTAAAGAACCTTCTTCTTCTTTTTTTTTAAATCTCACACCTTCAAGGGGGGTAGGTAAACAAATGCTATGGATCCCATGGGTGCGGGACTCAGCGAACCGCAGAGGCTTATTTGCTCCTGCTTGTCTCAGCTTGCGGCTGTGTATTTCTGTCCCTCTGAAGATGCAAAGGTAGCATGCTAGGACACACATCAGCACACACACTTGCAGACAAACACACACACACACACACACACACACACATAGGTACTTTAACACACAGCACCCTGCAACAAAGCAACCAAAAATAACAGACACCTGTTGCTCAAACCACAATGTCTACAGTGAAGCCAAATTAGAGCGTTTCCTTGGCAACAGTAATTTCAATCACACACCACAGACACGGCCTAGAAAACAACTGCACTTAAACAACGCTGCTATGTGAGGAGGCATTGGTAAACAGTGAACTAACCCACATGTGTGCGCACACATGCTCATATTCCATTTTGTTGAAGCCGATGTAGACTCTAATAATGGACGGTGTGGGATGGAAGACCTCTAAGATTTCTCGGCTGTTTGAGAGCAGAGGAGACCACGTTAACCATTAGTGGTCGGGAGGTGATCGCAAAGTTGATTGCAAGGATTTTACTTAAGTGTGACAAATAGAAAAACCACCCTTGCTGGAGACTTCTACACCCAGCAACTATTTTGAGTGGAGACTGTGGCGTTCATGTGTTATTTGGGCTCCTCTAGTGGTCACAACCAGAACTTCACACAACGTTGCTTATTTTCTTCTCACCTACAGTGTGACTTTCAGTGGGCTGCAATACAGTAACAGCTCCCAAGAGACAAACACTAACGGCTTTGACATATCTAATTACAGGGAACAGAGTTTGGAGACTTATTCGTTGCATTGTCTTGTGAGGTATACTTTACTTTAATGGTGTATGTAAAAAAAAAAATACATTGTATGCTTTGGTATATACTCATACATCTGAAAGAATCTCCTGACACTGATCAAGTAAATCCACATCCACAAAATCTATCATCACTGATTTATTTGACCCATTATACACCTAAATCCTCTTAAGACATTGAATGGAAGAAAGGCAATAAAAAGGACATTTAAGCAGCGACATGACTTACGACATCAATTTGCATTGTGCCAAAGCGGGTAATTCAATACTAATAATACTAAGAGGGTGCTCCTCGTGTGTTGTACCCATATGTGTTCATGTGAACTAACGTGGGGGTGTGTGAACACCAGAAGGGGGCGGCGGCCTGAGGAGGCTCACTTCTTCACAAAAGAAAGCCTAATTGGAAGCACATGTGTTGCACTGTGCAACAGTAGGATGCTCGAGGGGTATAGGTTGCTATTGTGAATAGAGGGTGCCAACTGATTGGAGAAAGAGAAGAGGGGGAGAAAAAAAAATACTTTAAGGGGTGGGAGATGGGGGTCTGGCGGTTGGGAGGGCATGAGAACGTAAACCCCCCGACGTAAGTGAGGCGATTTATACAAGCCTGGGAATACAAAGTGGGGAGAGGGAAGGGGGAGATTGTGTGAGTGGACACAATTTAAACCATATTGTCCAACAAACAGAGTGCTACCATAAATACATGTCCTCTTTCCATGTCTCTATCTCCCGTGTCACCATGACCACAGTGATGATCTAGCATCCGACACTCAAAGCAACATGACATTTATCAATACACAGATGGCTCAAATATCTCCAATACAGTTTTACAGCGGCCATGCTGTCGTGTTTTTCTTCCTATTACTAGTGGTCCCCGTGGTTTTCTACTTGGAATAAATATACAATAAGGGCTCTTCATGAAGGTCTAAGCATTACAGGCTATGAGGGACTATACATGAAAGATGATAGGATAACATGGATTTGTTTTCATTATATTCCACAATCTTAACAATAGTGTAACTCCCATTATTCTCCTTAACAGATCGACCAGTAAGGCTCAGACTTGCATGAAGACGACCCTGGTTTGAATGACACATTAAGGCTACTGTAGCATGGGTTCTTCATTTTTTTCCCCCCCCCCCCCCCCTAGAATATATATACCTCCCTCTGTGGCTCAGTCAGATTTATACACTTTCATAAAAATGGGCCCAAAATGTCTGGGCTCAGGGGCCACTATCCCATCCTAGTGTTTGGATCGCGGCCAGGAAAATAATGTCTGAGCAAAGAGAGGACGATTCCCTAATTTATGACTATAAATTACACAGGGCAGGCAGGTGAAAGAGGAAGAAACGGAACGACAGTGAAAGAGGCATAAGTGGGAGACGAAGGAGGAGGGGGAGTGAAAACAGAAGAGAGATGAGAATCAAAGTGAGGGATGAGGAGGAGGATATTTGAAGAAAACGGGAGGTCTTGTGCAGGGGTTTTTAACTTCATGTAACTTTGGGGGCTCAGATGGACACCCTGTATGAGGCCTGAAAACAACTCCACTTTACCCACAGAGCATTGCTCCCCTCCCACCTCTGGTCTGCTCTCACAGCACCTGAATCCTGGGTCTCATCACAGCTACCTGTCGGGGATAAACCAGAACCTGTTACCCCTCAGTGTCAGATGACTGAGCACGCTCTCTCTCTCTCTCGCTCTCTCTCTCTCTCTCTCTCTCTCTCTCTCTCTCTCTCTCTCTCTCTCTCTCTCTCTCTTTCCCCCTCTCACCAGCAACACACACACACACACACACGCACACACACACGGTGAGAGTCTTTAATAGGAACCAGCTGGGCTCTCAAGGCCGTGCCGCGGGCCAGACAGGCCCATTCATAACCCTCGAGTGAGTTTTAATGAAGGTGGGTTCTGGTGTGGGAGCGGGGAAATGATGAAAGAGGGGGAGACGGTTGACTCCTTCTTCCTCACTCTCTCTATACCTTCAAACCAATGAATGCACACAAGGCTGTATGGGCGAGAAGTTCACCATTAATCCATTTATTTATACTGAGCTTCTGTACTGTTTTCTAGCTTCCTCAGCCGCTGCCCTGGATACCATCATGTCTCAATTTCTCATTAATGCAATTATCTAATCAACCAATCACATGGCAGTTGCTTCAATGCATTTAGGGGTGTGGTCCTGGTCAAGAGAATCTCCTGAACTCCAAACTGAATGTCAGAATGGGAAAGAAAGGTGATTTAAGCAATTTTGAGTGTGGCATGGTTGTTGGTGCCAGACGGGCCGGTCTGAGTATTTCACAATCTGCTCAGTTACTGGGATTTTCACGCACAACCATTTCTAGAGTTGACAAAGAATGGTGTGAAAAGGGAAAAACATCCAGTATGCAGCAGTCCTGTGGGTGAAAATGCCTTGATCGATGCTAGACGTCAGAGGAGAATGGGCCGACTGATACAAGCTGATAGAAGAGCAACTTTGATTGAAATAACCACTCATTACAACCGAGGTATGCAGCAAAGCATTTGTGAAGCCACAACACGCACAACCTTGAGGCGGATGGGCTACAACAGCAGAAGACCCCACCGGGTACCACTCATCTCCACTACAAATAGGAACAAGAGGCTACAATTTGCAAGAGCTCACCAAAATTGGACAGTTGAAGACTGGAAAAATGTTGCCTGGTCTGATGAGTCTCGATTTCTGTTGAGACATTCAGATGGTAGAGTCAGAATTTGGCGTAAACAGAATGAGAACATGGATCCATCATGCCTTGTTACCACTGTGCAGGCTGGTGGTGGTGGTGGTGTAATGGTGTGGGGGATGTTTTCTTGGCACACTTTAGGCCCCTTAGTGCCAATTGGGCATCGTTTAAATGTCACGGCCTACCTGAGCACTGTTTCTGACCATATCCATCCCTTTATGGCCACCATGTACCCATCCTCTGATGGCTACTTCCAGCAGGATAATGCACCATGTCACAAAGCTCGAATCATTTCTAATTGGTTTCTTGAACATGACAATGAGTTCACTGTACTAAAATGGCCCCCACAGTCACCAGATCTCAACCCAATAGAGCATCTTTGGGATGTGGTGGAACGAGAGCTTTGTGCCCTGGATGTGCATCCCACAAATCTCCATCAACTGCAAGATGCTATCCTATCAATATGGGCCAACATTTCTAAAGAATGTTTTCAGCACCTTGTTGAATCAATGCCACGTAGAATTAAGGCAGTTCTGAAGGCGAAAGGGGGTCAAACACAGTATTAGTATGGTGTTCCTAATAATCCTTTAGGTGAGTGTAGATGTCAGCAACATACACAGTCCTGCAAGGGACAACTCTGTCCATTACTGATCTGAAACCCCACACCACAGGATAACTCACTGCACTTTTGGGGGACTGTACACGTTCTCCCAAGGACAAGCACATTTTTTGCATTTATTATAGTGTCAAGTATCCCTCTGTGGGAGGGTGATTACGCATTTTTTCATGTTGTGGTTCCAGGGCAGGGGGTCAAATGTGAGCTGACAAGATCAATTCCAGATATCTCTTTCTAAGGTCACCCCTATATAACTACCACTTACCTAGGCAGCCGGAGTGTATGCATGTGTGCGTCCGTGTTATATTAGCCCACACATAATAATGCATAATGGACGGCAAGCGCTATGTGGTGTTGTGGAAATTAGATGCATTCAAATGTGAGAGAAAAGGACTGTTTCAGGCAGTGGTCACCTCTATTGAGCTTTCTCCGAGGAGCGGGTGGGTGATGTGTAACCTGAGCTGGCGAAGTAACGGTGAAGCAACAGCCCTTTACACCCTGAGGTCAGACTGATGTGAACACCAATAAAACCAGGCACTGCCACGCATTCCTTTTCCGAAAACGCAGAGATGCACGTAGAAAGCAAAAGAAAACAAACCGGGGTGACAGAGAATGATTCCGATTGGATTTAACTTGGCACAGTCCTGAGTTTGATTAAACAATGTCCAGATATTTTCTATGAATACACAACATTTCTAAAACTCTTTACCTATAAAAAGCATGTCATATAGCCTCACTGAGGAGTTCCCCCAAGAGGGGTTTGCCTGAAGATGCGATGATGCTCCATTGGAGGTGGAAGTCCACTGCAAAACAACAAAAACAGCGTCATTAGTAGCAGCCATCTACCGGCCACACAGACAGGCACACAAGCTGCTCTCACATGCACAGTGCATGCATGTTTTAGGTGGGCAGATGGAGAGAATTCGGGGGTATGTCACAAACCTCCCACGCTCTCCACTTCAGCCCCGGTGGCCGCACAGGCTTTGATATTTACCACATAATAAGTGTGTGGTTTTTCAGCTAACCCAAGGAATGTTCATATGAAAGAAAGAAAACAGCACAACACATGACTACATTATGCAGCGTCTCGCTCGGGTGCAATAATGATCCAGGATATTTCAGTCATGTAGAAGCTTGATTTAGTTTTGCTTTCACCTCTGAAGACCAGTGTGGAATCAAACCATCGGCTTTGAAAGCATTAGCCCTCCTCGTGAGGAGAAGAAAAAAAGCTTCACTGATGCTAACAGAGCAATAGATGCGATCAATAATGACCAAGCAGGGCACTGATGGGTGGAGCTATGTATTTCCATTCATTCGAGCCAAATAGACTAGCCAAATTAAATATTTGTCAAGCTAAAAATGTATTTACATATTTATAAATATGCAGCATTTTTCTTCTTCTTTCATGTCAAGCCATATAAAGTGCTTTGGGGTACACACAAATCAAATATTACAGGAGTACATGCACATCTACATATATATATATATATATATATATATATATATATATATATATATATATATATATATATATATATATATATATATAGATTCGTGGCACACTGGGCTTATGGGTTACAGAGGGGAAGAGGTCATCCGCAGTTAAAAAGGAAGATGGCTCTCTGGTTCTGTAGGGCTTTCCTCTCTCTGATCGCCGTTTACATACGGGGCCGAATCACCAGTCGATCCGGCTGAGAGCCAAGAATGCAGGAGCTGCGTGCTGGGTGATTTCCTGTCTGAGGGGTCTTCTCGTAGTCGTAATGCGATCCGCCCGCGGTCCAAAAATAACCAGTGTCCCTGCAGGAGATGGCGGTGCAGAGCTTGTGGGGCACTGATGCAGCCTGCCCTGCTTCCTTCCTCAGAGGATGCTGGAAAGGATGGAGCTGATAGCGGCTCAAAGCTAGTTGTAGCGTCAGCAGCTGGGAGGGCCGAGTGAAGGCCATTCCATTCGTGTAAAACAGGTGAGACTTCTCAAAGGCCCCAGTCATGTTCCAGTAACAATAACAAGCCAAACTACGACCACTATTTGTTTTTTTCTGAAATGTTTCATGATTTATTACCACGAGCGTTCGGGCAGCAGAGTTTCAAAAAGGAAAAGGGAGAAACAAAATCCAAATCGACACAAACTCTCAAGACTTTAAATGAAACCGACTAACCCTCCCCGGTTATTCGTACGAGAACGTCGTATCTGGGTGCTGCGGTTTCACAGTTGCTCTGCTCCGTGACCTCAATGTGCACCGTGCATCGCAGAGTCAGAATGATAACAAATCAACACTTTTATCGTTGCACAGTGTGCCAGAGAGACACGGAGGGGGAGAAAAAGAGAGAGACAGGGAGAATTAGTGGATTTTATCATAGAGAACTGCTGCCCCTGGGGGACGAGGTATGGGATTTTTTTTTATCAAAGAGCGTAAGTGTGGGTAAGGAGGGAAAACAGATAGCACACTTTGAACTATCTTACCCTAATGCTCAGATTATTCCCGTGAGGGCTTCGCCTCTCTCTAAACAGAGCAGTGTATTTGCGCAGGTTCGTCTGTGTTGTTTCAGAGAGCCGGGCTCTGCTGGTATAGGGGACATTTCACTGGATGATTATGCAGCAATTTAGATGGCTGGGCCAGCGTTTTTTTCACAGCACCTTACAAACCGCAGCACACAAGATAGCAAAGATGTGGATACACAAAATCAATACAGATGGGTCCCCCTTTGAAGAGGATCCACTGGAGAAGCATAGCTGGGGCCCTTTGCTCCACAAGGAGCCACAAGGAATGAGATGAGAGTTACATGTCTGTGTGTAAGGGGGGATGAAAGTAGAGGGCAAACAGCGAAGGGGACGGTAAAAATGAGAGAGACCCAATCATGAAATAAATCTGCCCACAGCTTTTTTGTTTAATGAACGTGCAGCTGATTTATTTTCCGTGTGGCTCGGCAGATTTGTCTGGGCGCAGAACAGAGCGTGCTCTGTTCTGCGCCACGCTCAGCGACCAGGTGTGGGACAGACGGGCTGCAACAGTAAACTGTTAAAAGTAAACTGAGTGCAGTGGAAATGGATCTGCCTCAAGATTTTGTGGCCTATTTTATTTTATTTTTTACAGGTTTGCCAGGAGAGAAAGACTTGTTGTTGCAGCCGCAAACTGTTTTCTTTCTCGTCTCTGTTCACTTCATACATAGTCACAACAGACAGCTCTGATTTTGTCAAACATCTGAACTGCTGTCAAGGCATCATCTTTCTATACGGACATCCTTTCTATGCATTTTAAAATATAAATATGTCCTGATGTAGAGACACACACATATATCAAAGAGCAATGAGAATGAATTTAGAAAGCGGCCGTGCAGGATATCGCACTGACAGAAGAGGAAGATGAAAAGAGAGGGTGAGGGAGGGAGGGAGGGAGGGAGGGGAGGTGGAGGAGAGCATTAGTTGAGAAGAAAGAAGTGCAAACAAACAGTGAGGGGGGAAATATCATGAACAGATCTACAAAGACTATCAAGCAATGTAAATATGAAAAATGCCAAGCTCGAGTACATGAACCCTTGCAGAAATGAAGCCCCCCCCATCCCCTCCTCCCTTTGTACCCGAGCAACCTCTGTTTATGAAGACAAGGGCCTTGGGGGATGACAACAAGTACGGTCAGTTCTCTGAGTATTTTAATGTCCTGCCCTCCCTCCCTCTGTCTTCACCAACAGTGGACACGCACTCAGAATGCGATGTTGATAGATAACAGTTTTCCACCGTGACACATCATTAAGGCCCTGCAGGTCCCACTGTCTGTATAGGTCCAGGGAAGATGCCTCGTGTTGAACTTCACAACTAATTTGTCACATTTGTGTTTGCGTCTTTACAACGACTGACAAGACCGAACAAACACGCAGAATAATTTTTCAGTTGAGTTCAATTACAGTTCACGCACACGCCCTGCGTCATACTCGCCTTTTCTTTTACAGTAAAAAAATGAAACGACTGTTCAAGTTTGAGTGACAAGGTTGTTAACTGACGGCGCATGAAACCGACTTCAGCTCGAGCTGCGATCAAAAGTGTGAGAAGGAGGACACAGAAACCTATTGACTGTCTTTACAGCCTGTCATAGAGAAGATTACCTTTCACCCATTGGGTGATGTAAACTCTTAAGGATGACACATAATGACCATTATATTCTCTTATGTGGAATATTGCCGTCATTAAAAGGTCTCAAGAGGCCCACACAATAATCCTAAAGATTTGAGAGAAAAAAAATATTATGACAGAAGGTTGATGGTGTCTTTTAACCCCTGTTATTCCCCTTGTCACGCACTTTGTTGCACAATATCGAGGTGACTCAACCGGCATATTTTGCTCGTTGCTCAAATTAAGCCATGCTCCAAACTGACATATTGTTTCAATGCAGCAACGTGCATGCAACCCAAAATACGGCTGGCAGACTTTCAAATATGTTTTCGGAGACGGAGCAAATGGCGGTTTGGCTGCCCCCAGACAGACAATTTTCAACCAAGGAATCAAACGAGCTGAAATTGGACAAATTAGGCCGAGTGCGATCAACTTAGGTTCATGGCTCGTCTTTGACATGTGGCTCTGGTTTTAGACCAAAACGGAGCGTGCTGTTTTTTTTTAATGGCTAACTGCTGCCCTCTGTCAAAAAACGAGGCTCACTGCAGCGAGCCACGGGAAACAGACACAGTAGCATTGCTTCCAAACTATTCAAGAAGAAATAAAACTATACCAATGGGATGTCCGTCAAATTATTCCTGGAATCTGATTTCAGCCGTGACAGTTATCCTCTCTTTGTCAGGCCCTGAGTCTTGCTTGCAGGAATCCAGCTGCAGACGCAGCACTTTCTGAGTCCCAATGTGTGTTTCATTTGGGCTCTCTTGTCTCGAACACACATGTGGCTCAAATATGTGGCCCAGGGTTCCAACAGAAACAGACGAGGCTCCCAATGAGCACCTCAACGAAACATGCCACACTGACACCAAACTAAGTCAGACAGTGGCCACGTGGTCCTAAGGCGAACACACATTCTTCAGAAGCTCCGTCACAGCCCTCTGCAGATGAGTCGACACTGAATCTGGAGCGTTACAGTCTCTCACAGACTAATGTTTTATTAACTGAAAGGAAACGCTGGCAGCAAGATGACTGCAATTATTTGAATTCCATCTTTAATTACATGAGTTTTTACTGCGAAAACTGAAAGAACAGCATGCATAACACATAAACAAAACCCACAACATGTCACATTAAACTAAACAGTGGGTCCATTTTTTTATATAAAAAATTATTCAAACAGGTTGGATTATGTTACAGAAGGCAAACATATTTGGTGAAATACCTCCTGGTTTGTTGAAATGGCAGATTAATATGTATCAAACAAAAACTATAAAACATCCTCAACAACTATAAAACATCCTCAACATCAATATTATTATTACACACATGTTACCAATGCATTTAGGGTGCATCAGTAGTACAGTGCTAAGGTCCAGTTGCCATATTCTATAAACATATTGAAACCCACCAGGTTATTCATGCTAAAAAAAGATAACCTGATAATTAATTTTGGATAACCCCTTATATGCCTTCATATTGTACATTCACAATGTTTATGCATGACTCGTTTTGACCTCTCAGGTCTTGTATCTGTTGCTGTGTGAGGCTCACTCGGGTCATCTGTTCTGGCTCCATCCAGAGGGACTCCTCACAGAGGGAGTGGCGTTCCACAGATCCTGGTGTAGCGTGGCGTTGGGAGGATTCAAGCAAATCTCGGCCAGATTAACGAGAGAGATAGACTTTAATATTAGACCAATTTAGTATGGTATGTTTGCATTTGCGTGTGTGCGTTGTTGTTGCGTGTAAAGGAACAAACTGCTACAGAGCAGCACAGCTGTGTATGTAACGTGACATGCAAGAGCAGATCCTCGATTTAGATTCTTGGACTCTATAAACAAAGTTGTGTGTGTTTGTGTGTGTGAGTGAATGTGCGTGATATACAACAACCCCCTCGAAAGTAGTTTTTGTTTTTCTTACCTTCACCTTGTTTAAAGCTGATGGAAGAAAAATCCTGTTCAATCAAAGCTACGTGGAAAAAACACCACGCTATCCAAGATTATTAAGAAGTTTCTTCCATAGGTAGAGAAAACAAAGAAAAAAACCCTTTGATGTCTTCAATAAACTTTGCGATGAACAGTAAGAGATTGAATCCACAAACACAGCATGGGATCTAAGGAGCCATGACAACAAAACACACACCCTGCAGAAAGGTCTTTGAAGGAGACGCTGAAAACGAGCCAGTATGGGAGACGCTGTGCTGCGGTTGACCGAAGACTGAGTTTTTGGATGAAGCAAGCAAAAAGTTTCACTAAATGACTAATTAATAAAAAAAAAAAAAAAAAACATTTTGTCAAATAATGTCAATGTAAATGAGAAATAAGGCACGACGGGAAGGCGATCTTAAAATCGCAGTTACAACTCCTGTCTGAGAGAAATCTGTTCATATCTAGTATTCCATGTTAATCTGTCTACCATAGCTAAAACATGTGGGAATTCTACTTTTACATGGAATTCCGCTTGAAGGAACTGTATTCCATAAAAGAAAATAGTGCTCGGTAGCCATCGGAGAGCTTCCAAAACTTTGAGACGGAGTACGACAAATAGCTCCTTGGAGTGTCTGCTCTGATGACAGGACATATAAGGATCAAAATATACTTAACATGCTCTTTTAACGGATCTGTAAACCAAAAAAAGCGTATCATATTCCCACATAGAAAACATTTGCAGTAAGATTGGATTAGAGCACGTCGTTGCCAAGTGTGTCATCAGCATCCCTGTATTGCAGAAGGTCAATTGGTCTGCTGCATTAAAGAAACAAGTTGTTTGTAATTACTGGATGAATTGCGGCACTGCGATTCTTTTCCTGAATGAAGCGTATACATATGAATACTCTGTTTCCAGGCTTGGCTCCTGACGTAATCGCTGCCAAACTTTACCTTGTTCCCATTTCATTTCCAATAAAAACTCTTTTGTTGGACAACAAAAGAGGGGGAAAGAGAAAAACGTCTCGGGCTACCAAGGTATAGCCGGCTGCTTGCCAGATGCACTCTCGGCAGCTGGATAACAGATACAATGAAATTTCAGATCATTCTATAAATACCACTGCCAGCTGCTTCCAGTTAATGTCAGATGATTATTAATAAAAGCACTACAGATTAGCCATTCGCTATCAGCTATTGAGCGATAACGTCCATTTCTCTGGGAAAACAAAACAAAACGCCATTCCTACCCAGGGGGCACCGGGTGACAGAAAGAGGTCTGCGGTAATATATGAGTGTTTTAAACTGATTTGACATGAAATGGATTATGAGGTATTTTGCCTGGGGGGTGGGGAGGTTCCCTTGGGACTCAGCTTTTGTTTTTGTGGTGTCTCTCTTGTTGCATTAGTTTATGTGGAGTTGTACAAGGAATAATATGCAGAGGTCATATATGTGGGGACTGACAGCATCTTTCACTGGTCTACCCACCGACTCCCGCCGCTCGTCCCGAGGGGCCTTCTCCTGTTACCTGCTAATGCCTCCCAGTTGTCCACCTTTTGGGTGGAACATATCCTCGAAAACCTTTTCTATTTGTCTCACAGTCGAGCACGCAGACCAATACAGACACCTCTGCTTCAACCAGGTGATCCCAAAACCAGACAAAGTAACGGCAACATCTGAGCAGCGTAATGCAATTCACTGCAGTAGCAGTGGAGCTCAAAACATTGAACTGTTGTTGAGAAAATGTGAGAGGTGTTTTCTAGGCCTCAATTAGGGGTATTGTAAAACATTTCATTACATTATTTTGTCCATTGCCTCTACATACGGCTAATTCATCCCCGGTGTGTGAAGGAGAGGTACCGCAAGTCCTTCCTTCCTGCTGCTGTCAGGCTGCACAACCAACTGAGCTCGCAGTAGACCATGAATAACACTTCAACCTGTGCATCTTTTACTATGTCTCTTGTGTGCACTTTACCTTGTATTCTGCTGTAATCCTGAAATGTACGCACTGCGGGACTAATAAAGGAATATCTAATCTAATAAAAGGATATACTAAGTGTTGTACTGATGCAAAACGTATCCCTTGAGCTCTAATATCTTCCTCAAATAATGTCATGATTTAAACAGAAATGGACCAAGTCAGCTAAGAAAAGTTTTGATTATTTTGCCATTGCATCATGTGCTAACGCATGAGCTGCCTAGAGGCTTGTGTCACATTTCACCTTCACCTGTCAGGACTGACAACAGGCTCTTGGGACTCTGGCAGGGGCAAGCCACAGGTAGAATCGCTCAGAGAACACGGGACAACAAATCAAATGTGCTTCAGGCTGCGCTTCAGGAGTGAATGGCAAACGTCTGTGTCCATTTATTTGAGTTTTTTTCACTAATAACAGTCAACCTTCTGAACAGTTGTGTGCTCACGTACACACACACACACACACACATACACACACATACACACACACGCACACACACACACACACACACAATCTATCAAGCTTGCAGTATATTATGGTTTTCATTAGTGGAAGATTTGTTAACTGTCAAGAGCAAAAGCCACAGAGATGGCACCCAGTGAATTGTGGTGATGTGGCTGGTTGAGCCATCGGTCTGATTCATTTACGCAAAAAGTGACACGCCGTCATTGCAAGCAGTGGAAAATAAAGTATCTCGTCGTCCCACGCAAGTCTTCATTCATCTTTTTTTCAGTTTTACTCCTCATCTGCTTGATATTTCGGTTGCTGATTGTCATTCTTTCATCTTGGAAATGCCCATAATTCAAAGATCTTCACCAGAATCTCGCTGAAATTAAAAATACTTTGAGAACCCGTGACTGAATCTATAGTCACGAGATCCACCTCCGTCAGGGTGGCCATGTGTTTCACAGTATGACTGACAGTGTGCTGGAACTTGTGTCCGACTGAATGTGCTAACATGATGTGGTTTTTGGAGCTCAGTAAAAGCCCAGCTTCGTGCGATTTGATTGATTTTGGCAAACGGCGCGCTGTAACCCTCAAACGGCTGTGTGCAGACTTTAACCTCTGCCTCACTCTCCACAGCTGTTTCCTGCCCCAAACTGCTAAAACAGTGGTTTAGCGGGACCAGAGGAATAGGCCAACTCAAACCAAAGCCTGTCTGTCTGCCTCACACATGCGCACATAAGCGATTACCATCCCCACCTCCCTGTGGACGGCTACTGGTCACCTTGCAGCACTTCCTGTTTGAGTAGGGTCATTTCCTCTTTCTTTCCGCTGAGAGAGGGTTCAGACTTCGCTGAGGTTGAAGCTAAGGATGGATGAGGAGAGGACAAGGTTTTCAGCTTCCTCTCTTTAATTGCCTTCAACCTGTCTGTCACTCACGAACTGTCACACACACAATACATGGAGACAGACATGGAAAGCTGCTTTTTTTATTTTTACATCCCAGTAGAAGAATCTGTGCACCAGTAGTGACTGAAAACCGCTTACAAGTCCCATGTCACGCATTTGCTTAAATTCACATCTGGGCAGAATGAGGCCTTGTGAAACTGTGGGACTCGTATAATTCTAAATAGGGGATCATGGCGGTGTAAAGGGCTGAAAGACAGGCTTGTGACAGGAAGGTTGCTGGTTTTCCTGGGAGTAGGAACCTTTTCTTTTGAGAAATGGCGATTGACCCTTGAGCAAGGTTGGATAGTGTATATTGCAGTTTCACTGCAGATCACACATGTACAATCAGGATGTGAAGCAATGTGTTACTGCATAATGTATAGACACAGAAAAAAATTAGCTCAACAGGATTTTTTTTTCCACAGCATCCTGGGACATTAACATCAAACAAAAAAATAACTTCATTGTGTATCCTACTCAGTGAATATCCCTCCCCTCTATCTATGATGACGAATCAAAAATATTTCTAAATGGAGGCTGTGTGTCGCTAGGGACTAAAACAACTGTTTAGAGGCAATCCCCAAAACGCAGATTGCTGTGGAGAGAGACATTTTCTTGAGAAACACTTCAAAGTGGTCCCAAATGAGCGCGGACCCATAAATGGTTTGCCCCTCAAGTGTGCTCAGCGCAATCACTCTCTGGTAGCGGGGGTAAAGAAATGAGGCAGATTGTTTGTGACAATTAGGCTGATGCCAGATACTGCCCGCCATGGCCCGCACAATCACTTGTCCCCATCAGCCAACTGCGTTTATCGGTAATTGTAATTTGGAAAGAACTCTGCTGCGATTAGGCCCAAGGAGTGGTCAGACAGGGAGCTCGCCCAGCCCTAAACAAGAGAGCAGTGTTTGGGTAGAGTCTGCACGCGGTCCCACTGAGGGAAAGCATGGAGGGGTAGGACAGAGTGTGAAAGGCAGGAAGGAAGGAAGGAAGGAAGGAAGGAAGGAAGGAAAGAAGGAAGGAAATATCAAGAAAAGAAGCAAAGAGAGACAAGTATCCAATACGACTACGTCTACCACACTAAATATTATCTGATCTTTGACACAGTCTGTCTGATAAGGAAGCATTATTTAGTCGCAAGTTGACTGTTTATTTTAAACCAGGGTGGACTTCCTCCTTTCATATTTGTCTGCAGTATGCTCGGATTTTAAAAGGTTAATATTAAGGTAAACTTCCCCTTAGACTGTATAAACCATTTAGATTTCCCTGTAACACCATCAGAAATCGGAGTAATTAAGCATTAAGGTTTTGAGCATCCCAGAAAACGGGACACACTTTTAAACATATCTTTTAATAACACGTATGTATGTAAACTCACATTAACCTGTCAAAATACATTCACACAGCGTCCACAGACTGGTCCTATCATAAGGAGAAAAGGGTCTTTAATACACCATGTTTGTTGGATTCCTTGTCGTCATTCCTTCTCCTCAGAGCGTCTTTTCCTACCCATCACAAAATGTCCCATTAAGTCCGTTTTTAAAATTTGAACATTGATGTTGATATCGTTTAGTGAAACATCACACAAATACGGCATTCTGGCAAGAGCCAGAGAGAGCGAGAGAAGAGTGAGATAGACGGAATGAAAGCAGCATCTGCTGAAGTGATTGAAGAGCCATGTGCACGGGACATACTTCTCTGTGCATCTTTCCATCTGCATATCACATTGAAGACAGCCGAAGCAGAAAATGGTATAGTGTTACCCAAATGTCCCAATGATGTGGATCCATTTAACTTCTCTACTCAGGCCTTCGAGTCCATCGCCCTGTACGATAGAGAGCATTTAGGAGCGTGGCTGACACCCAGTGGATGTGTCTGGTATCGCTGCATGTCACTGCAAATGCGGTGCATAGTTGTGGTGGGTAGTTGTCATTTCCTGGGATTCATGTTGCGTGTCGGGAGATGCTGCAGCGCATTAGCGCACCAGATGATGTGAAACCTGCTGGATTTGAGGGCTAAGCGCTCACCGTGACAATCTGCCGTTTAATGATTCTAAAACCTGTTTTATTGTTCTCTTCTCACACTCTGTTTTGTTGAGCATGCACACACACACATAAGCAAACACAAAGAGACCATTTCTATTCATATTGGTGTGTTCCTTAATGTTTCCTTAGCTCCAGTCACATGTAATTGGGTTGATTTATTAACTCCTTTATTCCACCACACAAGCAAACAAACAAAAAATTAATGTTGACAAACCATCAAAGTGTCCATTTGGCTTTTAATAAAAGTAATACATAATCAAAGGATTAAAAACAAGAATAAGATTACAATTTCAAAAAGAATACAGCATCTTTAATTGCTTCCAAGCTACAGAGATTCATACACTAGACTGTGTTTTTCCTCTTTTTCCAAGAATACAATATAGCACAGTTGTTTCATTTAAATTGTATCATTAATATACTCCTACGGATGTGGTCCATGTCAGTGTGGGTTTCGCCCTCGATGTTCATACGGAGTAAGTTCTGTCCGAGTATATCAGTAATATATACGTTAGTAATACTGTTGCTTTATAATGTTCAGTATTCATGGGGACCACAGAGCAAACATACATCATGTCAGGCATTCACATCTGAATGCAAAATCCATTATGTTCATCCTGTTTCAGTTAGAATATCCGCCTGATGTAGTCAAGGTATCGCCGGAAATAATGTTTTATATTTGAATGTGTCGATATGAGGAGATTCACCCTAAACGAGGCAGCTGGACTGGTTTTTATCGTCATCTATTTATGACTTCTAAAATATGCTCAACTCCACAACAGCGATAAGCACGCAGTGCATAGTGAGTATTAAAATGTTCCATGTTGATGCAGTCTGCTAAATGATTCAATTTTGAGCAATAATTGTGTTGCAGAACACAATTTGTTCTGATGTCAGAGCAAAAGCATTCCATAAATCACTTTGCATCAACAGAACCAATCACAACCAAAATTGGGAAGTTAGTGAGGCGCATCAAGTAATTTCAGCTAGTTTCGGCTTTTCTAGTCAAGAGAAATTATGAATCAGCATTTCTTTACAACATGGAAATTGTATATGAATTATTACATTAGAAGCAAAAGGCCGACTCCTTATTTTGAGTACACTGAAATGAAAAATGTAACACGTGGCACATGTAAGTCCCCAACCTATAGACAGCGCCCATATTTCTTCATATAGCTTTAAACCCATGGGCTCAGGAGGCTGCAGGCTAGAGTTCTGACTCAAGTTGTGCCAGATTTATGTGATTTTTACTTTTTGTACCCAGGGGGGGGGGGGGATCCTCCCCATAGCCTTTTCCGGGATGTATAGAGATCTCATGTACACACACACACACACACACACACACACACACACACACACACACACACACACACACACACACACACACACACACAGACATCTAATCAATGTGACGTTTGAGCTGAGAGAAAAACGGTGAACTTTTCAGCTTGTTCACCCAACAAAAATCAATTCAATGTCAAGTTATGCTTCAGTACTATAACGAACCAAAACAAACAACAGAAAGACATCAACAGAGAATTGGGAAGTCAAATAAATCACTCTTATCAGTTTCAAACAGAGGGGACCAGTGAATCATCCTGCTGCCAAACAAGTTTTGTGTTGTTGTACCTTTAATTAGCCAATCGCCTTTTAAAAGCCACTAGTTGGCAGCCATGAGGCCTAGAAACGGCCCAAACAAAAACCAAACAGAGGAACGATGCCCTTAGATCGGTCCACAACTGCTGACTGAAGATATGGGAGATTTTCTGCTCATTCAGTATGTCAAAGAAAATGGACATAATGCACAACCCTGTGGACGTTTGCACAGCCAACTACTTTAACGGCAAAGAATAATCTGCTGCTCTTTGGCTGCGTAACCTGCAGGTCATTATGTCGACCCTCAGTCCATTCTCCCGTCTGATCCTCTTTGCCGTTGTGTTAATACGTGTTGCCCAAGAGTATTATGCTTCTATTAATCTGACCATGGAATCTGTTGGATGGACATGAAATGTGTTTTCTACTATATTGTACGCTTGTTGAATAAAGGTTGGTGAACTGTGTAAACACTAGGGGCAAAGATCAACAGAACTTCAGGACTTCACTCCCTCGCACAGTCTTGATATGTTGCAATTTTACAGGATAATAAACCAAAACAGAACTTCTGTGTCAAACATGTCTTCACCTATGCGCCTTCCACCGAGCCCTTTCTTGTGTTTTCTCATGGCTTCCTGTAGCCTTTACCCTCTGCAGCCGCCCGCCCCACCCCGCCCTCACCCCTCCATCCTGTCTGCCGGCTGCCAGGCACAGATAAGGTGTCTTGGCAGGGAGTTGGAGCGCTGTCCTTCGCCTCGCTGAGTGGGAATCCAGGAAGCTGTGTTCGCGCCACGTCGCTGGAACAATAGGACAGGGAGGGGAAGCAATTGGGATGAAAATGAAAAAACCTGAAAAAATGTAGAAGGGAAAAATGAGTGTGGAACAATCAAAGCATTGCCCTGCCAGAAGTAGATACCAAGCTGACATGGTTTAAGACACAGAGCAAAGCAACAGTTTTCTTCTCTGATAGCCATATTGTCAAAAAAGGAAATCCTTAACATTTGCTACACAATAGATAGATACAATTTTCAATTTTCTTTTGATGTTTTAAAATACTTTAGTGCTTCTTTTCAACGTAACATTTGAGGCTTATTTTTTTTATGATGAAGTGGTGTAAGTTATACTTCTTGGTTGCACGCACTTCTCCATGGCAGTTTGTGAAATAGTCAGGGAATTGAATACTTGTGATTCATGTATATGGACACAAATATTACATTCTTTTCTTGTCACTCAGCACGAAAACAATGCCGGTGGGAAATCATTTGAATCATTTTTCCACAAGCAAATGAAACATATCCACCGTGGCTCGCCGATGGTCAGAGCTAGTGACTATGGCTTAAACAAACACAGGACTTTCCACAAGAACAGAGCTTTACACTGCATGTTTTTGTTAAGTAACATATTCGTGACGGTTTTCCTCAGACTTTGTTTGCTCTGTTGCCTCAACCAAACTTGATTCTGTTGCCTAAACCTAACAGCGCTCTTTTATATATATATATATATATATATATATATATATATATATATATATATATATATATATATATATATATACTTTATTGAAGAATATGCACAATATATATATACATATATATATATATATATATATATATATATATATATATATATATATATATATATATATGTGTGTGTGTGTACGTGTATATGTATGTATATATTTATTTTATTTTTTCTTTATTTCGAAATAATTATCTGATTTAATTGATAATAATAATTTAGGATAGGAATATATAAGCATGTTTTGCTTCTACCTGCTTCTGTTTTGTATATTAAATAGAATATTGTATTGTAGTGATTGACTGAATAAAACACACAAACAAACAAACAAAACAATATGACATACAAGGATCAGCAAAGTATTTTCATTTTTTGTGTATGTGTTCATCAGTTTACAATAGCAAGGAAGAACATAACAGGAAAGTAAAGCAAACAAACCAAAAATAAAGTAAAAAATAAGAGGAAATACAAATTATAATATAAGTAAAACATATAAATCAAAATAATGAATCAAAACCCACCCACACACACGTCCTATACGCTTGTTCACATAGAGTTTGTGTAATACAGTATTGTAAAACTATAGTTAGGTAGTTAGGTTTGGTTACAGTTAATCAGCCAGATAAGGGAAGGACAGAGGACCAGACGGGTCTCATTCAGACGGCGCTTTTATTGCGTAATGTTGGTCCGACTGACTTGTTGCAGGTGCGAAAGATACAGACAAATAAAACGCATTAGTTAGAAAGCCGTGCTGAGTGAAACAAATGGTGTCCTTGTACAAGAATCCCTGTATTCAAATGTCTCAGACTGCAGGCAGAATGAAGCAGCGGCTGAGTTTCCACGTGTTGTGTGGCTACACGAACTGCCATCACCAGCTCCACTCCCTGTCTGATTTACAGTCAAACGTTAATCAGGCACATGCACACAGTGCGGTGTACCTCTTTTACACCCTGTCCACAGGCCCACGCACACACTTTCACAATCACAACCCTCCACCTTAGTGCTGCCTCTCCCTCTTCGCTGTGCCTCTCTTTCCCAGCCAGCCAGATATCCAGAGAGTTCACAATCCAATCAGATGTAAAAATGTTGCCAGGTCTGGTGTGAACACTTTCTCAAGGTGCTCTCCGTGTTTCCTTTAAGATCCAGATGCGTCTCGGGAGTTTTCACACAGCAAGAAACATCTGGCGCGCTTTCTGCGAGAGGCGTTGTGTCGTTATATGCCACACGACAGACACCATAAAGTGTAGGTGGGAACATGACAGTAATATATGACAGGTGTGTGACATTAAAATGAATTCACAACTTTTGAACGTTTAATTAACCTCCACCTTTCCGTTATCGTAAACATATTCGACTTTTTCAATAAATTCTAAAGTCTCAAAACTAAGCATGCACAAATCTTGGCACACGTGCACCTGCCAAACTCTTCTTCTCATCTAATCACTCTGCTGCTTCACCGCTACCCTTTGCTGCCATGACGTAGTGACGTAATGTCTCTAAATCTGCGGCCTTTCGGACCATATGTATCACTCTTATTATATTATTGTCAAATAGTATCTGACCTCAGTCTTTACCAAATACCACATGCAAATCTGGTGGGTCGGTGTAAGTGGTTCAGAACTACATAAACGGTTGGTCAGCTGCGGAGGGCATTGGAGGAAGCCACAAATTTGGGGGTAGAGTATGGGGGACCACAGCAAGTAAACACTGTAATTTAAAGCATCATCCGCGGCGGTTGGATCATGCAGCCTGTTGCGTTTAGAAACCAACCAATATTGGATGGGCTTCACATTTTGCCAGTGCTGCCAAACTGAAACTCATCTCCATTAAACAAGGGAATCGGACCATTGGCAGAGTATAAGGCTGGAAGGATCATAATGGTTTGAACATCTCTGGAACGCCTTTTGTAAATTGTTGTAAATACAGTCTCGCCGGTGGTTGCTTTTCTCAAACATTTACTGCAGTAGCCTTAAGCAAATCCCCCTCTGAGCTTCAATATTAACACTGCTTTCAAACCACAGAGTAAGTTTCATGGTTTTCTCAATTTCATGTTATTATTTATATTTAATGTAACATGCAATGACTTTGCAACATCAATGTTATAATGTACTGGGTGTGCAGCAAACAGGGTGCCTCATTCAAATTTAACAACAGTACAGTATCAGTGTCTCCATATTGAATGTTAAACATAAGAAAACACTACCTGCAGTGTGAAGTCATTGTCCAACCCAAAAAACACCAAGCTTGCTATGCTGAATGGAAATGTACCTTCATTTTGCATCAGGGGGCCATCAAACCCCAACTAACCTTCTTCCCTTGCCAGCCTCATTTCAACTTTAACACTTTTAATGGTCTTCACGGTGCTGCACACTGTCCAGGTAAAGGATATTTTAAACGAATAACTGAGTCTTAAGGACACTTTAAAATAATTGGTTCATGCCTAGGACAGTAAATCTCTCATATCCTCATCAATGTAAATGCTTTACACTCATCCAACCTCACTCTCTCCTCTTTATAGAGCCATTTGTCAGAAGAGGGAGGGATTCCTCCTGCATACCTTCAACTTTCAGTGTTTCTGCACCAAGGGAAGGCAAGACAAACAGGAAAATATAGGCAAAGGATGTGAGCGCTGCTTGCCTGGAGCCAAACCAGAGAGGCGGTTAATCATAACCCCTGAGCCGAAACTGAATTCACCACACCTATCAAAACCCATTTAGGATCAGAGGCCAGAGGTCCAACCATTTACTATCTGTGAGCTCCCCCTTTCTTTCTCTAATCCTTTTCTTTCAGGGGAAGAAAACAGATAAGTGAAAGCCAAATACACATGGCTAATCCCCGGCGTCTGTCCAAAAAGGAAATTATTATATTTGAAGTTATGAAAGTGCTTCCTGAAGTGAAGGAAATGCACAGGATTTTTAGGCCTGTGACTTGATCTAAGAAAAACATAAGCAGACGCATGCTGGCAGAAAGACAAATATATAACCCTCCACAACCTTCTCTTTCTCTTCCTAGCTCAGTCCCTCCATGTGTGTTGTGATTTACAGTATATCTCAAAGCAGAAAGAATTTCTTACAAAAAAAAAGCAAAAAGTGGTGGAAAACTCTAAAAGGTCCTTCTGGCCAGAGACGTGAAGGGAGGAAATTGCATTGATTTAAGCTCAGCTTCTTTTGGCATCTGTCCGCCTTCTTCATTTTTTCTTTCCTGAAGTGAGGGCGTTTGTTCCACAGCCGCCGGTTTAGATACAGTCATCTAAGATGTTTTTCTTTGTCTGTCATTATATCCACAGTAAGCTGAGTGGCAGCATCTTGATGCTTAATGACGGAAACTATAAACTTCTCTACAGTCAGATTTTCTTTTGTGAAGAAGCCCGAGCAGATTTACAATAGCTGCTTTTATTCATAAATGACGTACAACATTCAATACAATGCACAATGTGTACAATGAAGATGAAGACCATGCTTTCTTTGCAGTATTCTTCTGAAAACTCGAAAAGGCATATAGACGGTGTAGTAATATACAGTTATATGGATCATATACTGTATATCTATCCTCACTGTCCAGTCAATGTCATCTGGGATTAAAGCCCCTTTTGACCATTTTACATAATTCTCGACATTTTTATCTCCAATATACTTTTGAAAATAACGAACAGGATTCATTTTGTCAGCTTTAGCCATAATTAATCGATGTGCTGAGCCTTCAGTTAACTAAACTGACATTTTAAGTTTTGTCTTATTGACTGAAAGAACATTTTTGTTTCGTTTCAATGGACAAAAACACAACAACATTTTTTTTTTATCCTGATTAAGTCATCAAACCATTTGTCGACAAAGACGTGGTTTTCCCAAAGGAACTTGAACTGAACATGAAATGGCAGGCTGTGTTTGTTGTTTTCAAACTTCAATTTCCATACATTTGGAAAGAGAATATTTTGAATGTCCTAACGTATAAGACCAGCTATGAGCGAGACAAGCGGCTACCACCTCGTAGACTTTAAGCCAGAAGACAATCTTCCACATAAAATGCTGTGCGTTGTAATAATCAGCCCATTTCACAAATAGACTACATTTCAAAATTGACGGGACTTGACTATGAAATGTTGCTGTGTCCATGCTCTCCTCTAAGGTTATGTTTTCCTTGTTTCCAGTTTTCACTTCTTTCACTTCTATTTTATATATTCTCCTGTGTGTTTCCTGCATGTGAGATTACCTACCCGCCCTGAATGTTTTCACCTGACCTTCGTTATCACCCTCTTTTCATTTATTATGCGCTCCTCTCGGTCTGTGCCGGTGTTGAATACCTTTGCCTTATTCTGGACTGCTTCCCTGTGTACTGAACCCTTGCTGCAAAGTCAATATTTCCATTCTACTTGTGTTTTCTAGTCTTGCATTTGAGTTCATCCATTGTCTGTTTGCCCCGGTGTTACAACGGTGTGTTGCAATGATATTGTGTTGATGGTGTGGTGTGTTGGTACCAGGGAGGCACACAGGACAAGAAAGGTACCTAATACCTGGACATTAAATACACAAAACAACACCACATCCTCCCTGGAAGCAGTTTTATTGCACCTCCTCGTCTGAAGCCTAAATTTACATCTCTGACGTTTCCCCCTGTTTGTCTCCTTGTTTTCACAGCTCTGGAATGCGCTGGACAACACAAGCCTGATTCCTTTCTACAGCGTGAGCTTCAGTTTAGGACGATTGATGGCCGCTTCCCCGCTGATTTCACATAGCATCAGCCTGCTTCCCCGCCGTCTCTGAGGTAATCGTCTATTTCCCCGGTGGCGTTCAAGAGACGCCCCGCCGGGCTTGTTTCACCACGGCGAGCATATACCCTTATTAATCATAGCCGCGCATTGAAGCATTATCTCTTTTTGTGTCTGCACCACACGCAGGTTACATAAAGGCAACGCCCGTGAAAACCACTGAGCTTTAAGATAGCAGTGCATTGATTTTAAATGCTGGTAAACAAAGACACAACAGCCAAGAGTTGTTCCACTTGAGCGACATCCTGTCTGCTTATCTCTCTGCTCTCTCTGAAGGTTGTAATGTAATTATTGATGTAAAGTAATCATGTATCATAGGAGATATGAATATACAAACAAATATGAATTATTCTACATTCCAATATGTGTGTGTGTGTGTGTGTGTGTGTGTGTGTCCCAGCTCATTAGGAACATTTAGGTTTTCTGCATATTTCAGCTGTTATCCCGCCCACTTTAACATGGTCTGTCCCGGGTGAAACCTGAGCCTGCTGTTGTTACAACATGGCATCTTTTCACATATTGGAACAGTTAGGGTTAGGGTTCTGACCCCCGTGACCTCTTGACTTCACCACGCAGCCTCGAAGAGATGCCTTGTCACGGGTGCCAAAGGAGAGGCCGGGGGGTGAAGTGAGGTTGGACATCCAGAGGGTTGGATGTGTCACCGGTCCAACAGACATGCTGGACTTACAGATTAGCATACGCACTTATGCAACCGCTGAAAGCTGTGCATGATGTAGCCCCGGGTGTGCTGTGCTCAGGATTGGTTGGTTAGCTCTATTCGACACCTTATGCCAATCTTTGATGGGGCCAAACACATTCCCTCCGGTTTGCAGTGGCGTGATAGAAGGGGCTGTATCGCAAAAGCAGCAGCCTGGTTTGTCAGAAGTTGGGTGCAAAAGAAAGACCGTTCTTCCCCCTCTCACCTCTGCTCATGCCCCATTTTCTACCACTGCAGAAGCAAACACACAAACTCTTTAAGTGACAAGTTTCTTTGCTGCAGCCTAAATATGTCATTAAAGCACAGAGAGCGATGGGGGAAGGAAAGGCACAGAGCTACACAGTTTTCAGTGTGGGAGATCATACAGGGGATGAGAGACTGTTTCAGGTCTTTCCAAGCTGTCGTTTTGAGCCATAAATGAAAGCAAAACAACAGTGTGTGAGCCAGCCGAGTCAGTGGAGGCTCAAGGACTTCGTACTTTGAGTCTCAGTTTCATATCAAGCCAACAACACTTCCCAACCTAACTCCTCGAGTTGTGCCTTCCAGCCATCCATTTTTCTCTCCAGATCCAACCTACTTCCCTGCATGTCACCCTGCTGAGCGGTGCTCAGACTCCTTTCCAGTCATTTTTGCTTCTGTCCTTTACGCTCTCATTTCTGCTCTATTTCCTTTTCCTGAGAAAATTTCCCATCACTCACTGAGGAGGAGAAAAAAAAAGAAACAACTGCTCTCTTTACCGCTCTTCGCCTCCGTCTCTCGGTCCATTTTCTTTACATTTCCTGCTCCTTTCCTCTCCCTCTCGTTTTCTGTCTGCCTCCTCTGCTCCACTTATGCATCCCAGCAGTCTAGATTTCCTTTCCTCAGGTTATGATAGTTAGACTGTGAAATCACCCGGGCCTCACACCCCTCCCTTCATCCCCGTGTCCTTCTTTCCCCTTCCACTCCCTAACATCTTTCTCTCCCTCCTCTGATCCCCTCCCTTCTTTCACTACTTATAGCCAATCTTTAATATTTATGGCCTCAAAGCTTGAGAAGTGGGTGGAGGCACGGGACTTTACCGCACCGTGTTGTCAGTGACCAAGCGAGGTACGGCGGTTGCACTAGAAGGTTGAGGCTGTGAAGCGGCAGCCCTGTAGAGCAGAACAGAGGCTACCCCAATCTCCTCCAAGCCCCCATACTGAAGTGATTAGGCCACAGGAAGCTGAACCTGACATTGCTGACACTAGGCCCCCCCACCACATCCTGCCCCAACATCCACCCACACCACACGACACCACCTCTCTACGCTGACACCCGACTCAGCGTGGCAACCACACGGCTGATTTACATGTTCTGATATTGTTCCAGAGTATGGAAGGGAAGAGGATTCAGGACACTCAAGAGAGTGGGGGGAGAGAAAAAAAGTCAAGAAGAAACCTGAGATCAGTGGAAAAAGGGGGGGAAAATGCATGTGGCGACTGGCTCTTTTATTGTTTCCTTGTCTCATGATGTGTTGGCAGATACAAACAGGAAAGAGCAATGCAACCTGCCAATTTCAAGCCTATTAAGTGTAAGTGGGATAACTACTGCAGGTGCTTTATTTTGGCTGCTGGGATCACCTGGATCAAGAGATCTGTGACAGTATGTTGTTATTCATAATGTCAAACCTTCAACAAGGATTTAGATGTGGCTGAACTGCACTCAATTATCGCACAATTGTGTTTTTCTTACATATCTAAATAAAAACCGGAGAGGAATTGACGTTTTCATAAAAATTGCTCCTTGCCTTCTCCCCACATGAAGTGAAAGCATGCACAAATTGATTTTTTTTTCTTCTCCCCTACACGATATAGTATCATTGGAAATACAAGATGCCCTAAAAGTGAATGGCAGTTTGGTTTGAGCACGCACTATTAAAAAAACCTTTGTGAAAGAGCACTACTGCCCTCTTGTGATTGGGGTGAAAAGGGCAGAATTGAGAATTGATTTAACCTTGACGAGAGAAACTTTAGCCCGATTATGGAATAAAGATGTGGAACTCACTCACAAGAATAAATCATATCCAAACCGATGCTTTTTCTCATTTCTTTAATCTACATAGCTTCTTAAATCAACAGCAGTTCACGAGACACATTGGGTTCTGAAGGCACATTGGGCTTTTTCTATTTACATATGAGGGTAAAAAGAAAAATATTGTTTGCATTCTGCAACATATATTCATAAAATCAAACAATTAAAATGTAAACTGTATCTCCCCTGATCATCTCAGGTCCATAACATATTCTATTACATTCAGGTTAAAATAGGCACATTTAGGCATAGACCTATTCTGGTTCTTTCATGAGTATTCAGCAAATCCAAACCTGTATCCTGTACCTCCAGTTAAGTCTTACTTCTCATTGCATTTGTTCTCTCTCTGTCTCCCTCATACTCTCTTGCACCAATCAAAATGTGTGTTTTTTCTGTTTTTTTAAGTAGTGATTGCTCTCTGTTTGACTCCCGTCTCCGGTGAAAGTGTTTCATTTCACTAATGCAGAAGTGAAACCGTCTCACTGAATACTCTGGGGGCCGTGGAAATAATCAAAACACTGCGAGAACCAGCCAGGAATACAAACTCCAGTTAAGAACAAAGGAAATGGAAATCAATGGCAGGATATGTAGATTTTTTTGACAGCTTGACACGTAAATAATCTTTTGGGAGTTTGCCCTCTGTTGCCTTTGCCAGGTTAAAATAACAACTGAGCAGGGAAATATCAAATGTAGAACGCTATAGAAAGGGCACAGCATCACACCTACTTAGTTTTGTGTGAAGGTATTCCAAAACAATCAATAAAGAATGTACTGCATCGCAAGCAAGGATGAATCGCCGAAGGCATGGTCATATCTATGAATGCGCGGCTTCTAACCTCAGGAATTCATTTAAAGATATATCATTGAAAAGCTGCACTTTATATCTTATGAGCAGTTGTATGTGTCGGTTTGTCGACACTTGAGCAGCTTGAGGAAAGCCTCCATCTTATGGGCGTCTTTCTTGAAGCAGCTGAGTAAGGTGTAGTCTCGCATCACAGATTCCAGCATCTCCGGCTGCACGTCATTCTGGAGGAGGCCTTGCTCGCTGTGGTTTATGGTCAACGCCCCCTCGCCCAACATCTGCACGGCAACATTCGGAAACACGACGAAAGGATTAACGCAAAACAAGACCAAGGTAAAAGGCGTGTTTTGTTTAGGTTTTAAAGTGTGTGTTTAGTTGAATAACAGCAATCCAAGAAAATGGGATTCGACCCACCTTCTTGATGAGGGCCACCACGCCTTCCTGCAGACTGTTCAGTTTCTCAGACACCCACTTGGTCTTGTTGAGGAGCATTTCAGGAGCGGCATCGTAGCGGTCCAGCGAGGTCTGCAGATAGACCAGAGGCTCGATCCATGACTGGACCAGCATCAGCACCGAGTGGAGCAGCCATTTGTCCTGCAGGGCACAAAGGTGACGTATTAATGAGAACTGAATAAAGATAATAAAAAAGAATGCACTACAACACATGACAGAGCTACAGTAGAACTGACTCTTCTCTATTCATGTCTTTGTGGGAACATTTATGACTTTAATTAATAGCAGCCATGTGCCCTTCACAATTATTCTACGATAGTAATGAAAAGAAGTGATCCAAAAAGACAGATGAGCTCAATAAAAGCATGGTTTTTGATCAAGGGCTCGACAGCTACAAAGCATTCAGCAACAACAGTGGGTTGAAATGTCATGGGTGAAGCAGTTGAGCCTGCTTAAATTCCTCGAAGCATAAGCAGACTCCAAAGCAAGTGCAAATCACCACCGTACAAATGGCCATTAAACCGGAGAACAGGCAATATTTCAGCCGAAAGGGCAGAGGATAAATTATTAGCAGTATATGCAGTACATGCAGTTTCAAAGATCACATTTACCATTATGGCGATGACATAACTTTCAACCAGCATTTTCAATATCGCTACAATTTAGTCCTTAAAGATATTGTTTTTGTCATACATACTTGGCCTTTGTTAATTGAAGGAGGATTATTGTGCAACTTGCCATTAACCAGATTACACTTCACATTAGCCTTTCGCTAAGTGGTTCGATCTAGTTTCCACACTACTGATGAAACTGACATTTGGCCTGAAAGGTCACGCCTCGTTGGACAGCTTTCATAACCTCAGTTGGCACGGACGAAAGAAGAATGTTTTACAAGCAAGTACATTTAAAAGATTTGAGGACCTTTCATTGTAATTAGAGCAAACGACTCATCATCCAGTAGCTGGGGGGAGGGGGAGCTTCAGAAGGAGTGTGAGGTACAGCGCAAACTACGCATCGTTATTAAAACAGAACGCTCGGGCTCTGCAGCTTCAAAGTGGTTTGTGAGCAGACCCATGTATGCATTAACGTCACCCAAACAGCTGCAAACACACATGCACATGCACGAGAATGATCAACTCCACTCAGATGCAAACAGACAGCCACACAAACACTAATCCATAGACACAAGCAACCTCCTTTACTTGTATATTTCCTTTGCTCAGACAAGGAAACTGCCTCACATATACCCACTGGCATTTAAAAAAAAGAGGAGCTGCACACACACGCACACACTGTCATTGTTAACAGATTATGATCAAAGCCCTTGCAAATTGAAATTAAAAAAAAAATTCTCGTCGCCATCAGCGGCCCTGTACTCACAGATATCTGTTGGATTTCGTTCCTGGAGCTGGGGATGGGTAAGGTGTTGGTGATGCACGCATAGCCACCTTGGTTCCTCTGGACCTGCAATGGCAGCGGGATGAACATATCCTCCTATAAAGCAAACAAGAATGGTGGGAAAAGAAAAAACATGAAATACACACGCCCGTAAAGTGCACTCCCGGCCGTACATATTTCTGTTACAGTGCTTACTGACCCATTTATCCTCAACCCTCATGAAGGTTAAGCATCTAGAATTCAGAAACGCGTTTGCTTTAGTGTACTCTCCAAATTCATAACTAACGGTCATAAGCAGTATGCTCAAATGGTTGCACTCTTGTCCTAACCCTTGTAAAGAAAAAACAACAGCTTCAGGCAAACAGCACTTCAGTTGATTTCTCGAATTGTTTTGAAAACCTTCAGTTCTCACAGTTACAGAACAACAAGAACACACAAAAAGACAGGGAAACAATGACAACCGCTTCACCGATCTCGGCCACTGGAGATACGGCGGAGATTCATTTTGTTCGGCGGCGTGTTCTCGTCTGGAGACCGCATGCGGCGTCTCCTCAGTAACAAGTCCTACATCATCCCATTTCAAAGACCATTTTGGAGCTGGAGCCACAGAGTGAAGGGGATTCAACAGGCTGCAAAACCTGTGCTCTCGCTGCGGCGGTATATCATTATCACATTCGTGTTACTCCACTGTAGGCCTGCTTCTTCAAAAAAACATCTTTGGTTCAGAGGAGAGATGGGAGATTACTTTGAAGCCTGGCAGCGAGGCGATGATCATGTCAGAATCAAAAGCAAATAACACAAGAGTAGCTAACAGAAAGTGTCAGCGCTTTTGGTCCAGCGTATTGTGACAAAGGCCAACCAAAAGTAATTTTGTTCCCATTGTATAATGCATTCCAAGTGTTGCTAGATGGCATGCTATAGATTTAGTAATTTGGTAATTATAACTGCTGAGCAATGCATTTTTTATAGAGTTTTTAGAGTTGACATGTGAAAAAACAAAATAATTCCATTACTCTTTGGATGCCTCCATTTTTTACCAACACAAAAAAATACATTGTTGGTAGCATCATTACAGCATTGCTTTTCAAAATTCCGATTCCACATTCCATAAAGGTTTTTTTCAAAAAAAATTATCACGCTCAACTGAAGAATAATATGATAGACTTTCTCAGATTGCATTTCAGTTGAATCCCCTCTTTTTAGGCCTATAATGAAAACATGTTCCCAAGTGATGCTCAGTGTGAAGAGTGATTCAGTTTCTCCTGAGGCGCACACACACACACACACACACACACACACACACACACACACACACACACACACACACACACACACTAAATATATGCCTTTATGGCAAAATGTAAAAATACAATTCTCTCCATTCAACACACACGGTTCATTTTAGCCTAGTGGACGGTGTTACTCACATACAAAGCGCACGATTCTTCTGAGACACGGTAGATGAGTTCAGCATGCTGGATGACTCGTTCTAGAAGTTTCTCTTGGGAGATGGAAGGGCAGCGGGAGAGGCCACTCTGCTCTTCCCTGCAGTCTAGCGGGATGCTTAAGGTGAGCAGGTTAGGCCAGAGCAATACAGCCCACGCACCCCACAGCATGACTGAAGACAAATACATGAATACTGGTTTATCAAATACTCACACAAATATGCACAAAACACCAAAACCCTGATCATACATGTCTTCATTGTTAGCTATAGAATTTATCTTCTTTTTTTTATCAATCTGATTTTCTAAATAAACTGGTGTAATTTATGTCTGTTAATATAATTACAAAACCAGCAGAAAGACTTCGGTCTTCAACTGTGATGTACTACCTGACACAAGGTGCATTCTGGGAGTCTCCAGGTCCTTCTTTGCTCCTCTATCCCGCCGACTTTCTTTATAAAGCCTGAGCAGGCCATGAATTAAGGAAAAGGAGATTTTTGTTTTGCGTAGGTTCTTGTAAAAGGATACTTGGTCTTTCAAAAGCAATGCATTTCTCATCTAATGCATAATACCAAGATGGTAACTATAGTCAGGCATGGTAGGCCTACATATTCATTGTTCCCGATTTCAAGTAACGAACTGGAGGTTTCTTCCAAATATATTTGACTACATGAAATCTGGATCAGCCGATTTAAAAAAAGAAATCCAAACAAATGTTTTCTACATTTCTATTACACCAGCATCCTGATACCGTTGGCCACGAACGAAGACTGAGACTGATTAGATTTTTTGAACAAAAGCTCAAAAAAAGGAACAGGCAGAAAAATCCCTCCTTTCAGCTGAGGTAAGTATGTAATGTCGATTTAAACATGAAGGGCAGAGGAGGCTGCAGAAAAGACAGCGAAGAACTGTAATAGACACAATAAAAAGGGGCTGAATGAATGGGATTGGGAAAATCACGGAGATCTAACAAAACCCCTCAAATCTTCTTTTTTTATTTTGACATTCATATTCAATTCTGCTCAGAAAACCACGGGTGTGCTAGAGGAGCTCAACCCAGAAGCTACGGGTTTCCAATTGTAATGACTGTTTAGCAGTCATAGAAGGAAGAACATGTTTAGTAGTAATCCATGGCTGCTTGAAACAGACTCCATTATTAAATGCTCCATTTCCCCACTGCACTACTTATTTAATCTGTCCTTGTGCAAGTGTAATCAAATTGAAAGATTAACGGGGATGAATTGTCTGGTGATAAATCCACCCATTTATATAAAATAAGATAAATAATATTGTATCCCTAAATGTGTTTTTGTATTTTTTTACATGGACCAATACAATGAAGAGGCGGACAACCGTCAAGAGGCTCAGATGTTTATTTCCTGAGTGAAGCATGTTTAAGGATAAGCGAAAAGCAGACTGTAGAGCAGAGCGTGGCAGCTGATGCGTGTCTTGTTACTGAAGAGATAGCTTCAGCCCACCTTCAAGACACCTGAAGCCTCGTGTCACATATGCCAACCTTTTCCACATTAATGTTCTCTTCTTATCACCTTTCGTTTAATCCTCCACTTCCTTCCTTCTTCTTCCCTCATTGGTGGCGAAGCAGATTTTCAAAAGGTAAGCGCACATCTAAAAAACAACAACATCTTGATAAATCCTTTTATATGAAATGGGAATGTATTTTGGTAAATTTAGAAAACATCCAAATGAACGTGAGAGGACCATAGTTATGATATTTTTGCTCAATCTAATCCGATTTGGATCTTCCAAAAAAAGGATTTGTGGCCCAACCTTTTACGGGTTTAAACCCATGTATTGTATCAATTCACATTTCAGGTAATTAATGTCAGTGTAAGCATGACTTGTGCCTCCACATTTTTTTAACACTGCTTTTTTACAAACATCAAAGGAGGCCGAGCATGAAAATAAACCAAAACCATAAAAGAGCGTCTGCAATCACCAGTATTCTAATGTTGTGGTGTTAATGAATGGTGTTCCAGTCTCTACACAGGCTGATACAGGGTGGTCCAGTATCAGTATATATACACACACACACACACACACACACATATACATATATATATATATATATATATATATATATATATATATAGATAGATAGATAGATAGATAGATAGATAGATAGATAGACATGGGATGACCTTCAAACTGAAGATTGGTCTGAACCCATCAAGCAAACAGACACACCATCATCAAAATTTAACAAAATATATTTAATTTAACCAAATTAAACCACATTAAACTTCATCCTTTGCTCAAGTAGACATTACTCCACTGTCTTTACATAGACAATAGTTGTTTGCTGCCATATTAATGCTGTGTGTGTTGAAAACAGCTCCTTTAAAGCAACATACTCAAGCAAACAAACAGTGGTCTTCAGGGAGAAGCAGAGAACGGCAGCAGCAGGCAGAGAGGGAGACTCCACGTAGCAGCCAGGGCGTCATGTCTATTTCTTTCTCTTTCTCGTGGGCAGGTCTGAGACGCAAGGAGAGGAGGCAAAGACATGGATTTGAGGAGACAAGTTAGCATATTGAAAAGCACTCATAGACTGGAAACACTGGGACCAGCACTTAAAAAGTAAACATCCCTCAGAACAGTATCAAGTAGAGGGATCAGTGGAGCGTGTCATTTTACAATGTCAAAAGTACTCCAGAGAGCGAGAAACATTGAAGAGGGAAATCAGAACGCTGAGTCTAATATGAGATGATATCAGCAATATTAATCATATTTTACATCAGGTTAGGGAGTTTATTCCAATATCTGAAAGAAACTTGGATAGACAAGATAATGTAGTGGTCAGTGAGTGGGGCTGCTTTGTATATTTGTTTGGAAAAGCTTACACTAGTCCACACTCCAACGTAGTATAGTGGACGACAGTGCAGTCAACGCTGGCTGCCACCTGCCTTAAAACACAAGAAGAAGTAGAAGTAGAAGTAGAAGAAGAAGAAGAAGAAGAAGAAGAAACATTGGGCCCTGGTGACCCCCTGCCACCAGGTGAAAAGCTTCATACTGACCAAGGGAAAAAAAGAAATACAAATCTGTACTGGGCCTTCTTTAAAACTACATGAACATGTGGACCAGCTCATTTTCAGCACGGCATTGATCCAAAGCATACACGTTGTAATACACGCCCAGGATTCATGCACAGGTGCATGCTGGGTGTGGTAAAATGCAGAATGCCGCGCAATAGATATTCCAGCAGTGACTTCCGGGGACTTTTCGCCTTTTTAGTGAGAGGGATGTGAGGTCTTTCTGCTGTATTTGACAAGATGCCTGCAGAGCCTCGTTCGGCGTGATATGTTTGAACGCTGCGAGGCCGAGTGTGGACTGGTCATACTGGGACAAAGAGGCTGCGCGTGGAACCTGGAGAAGATGGAGGACGACTACCGATGAGTCGCGACAACAACACACTCTTTGGGAGGCCGTCGTCCACGTGTGTGTGTGTGTGTGCGTGCGCTCAGCAGCACGTTGAGCATAAACTGTGCAGCGACCACTTTGCTTGGCTCTTGGCTGCCGCCGCTGCGGAGTTTCAAATTGTTTAAACATCTGTGTTCTCTGCTTGTGTGATGTTTTATTCTGCTGTTGATTCTACTGACTCCTTAAATCTGTTCGTTCTGTTGCACCTGCCGCGGTGTCCTCTTGTTATTGTGTCATTTGTTTGCTCTTCTTCGCTGGTTGTGAAATTGATAATTGTATGCTTCAGATGCAGAGCGCCGTTTATAGAAAAGGATTAGGCCTATTTTAGGCTAGTTTAGAGACGTCTGTGGTGCGAGTGTTAATGCACTATATTGTGTTGCCTGATAATGTTGTGTTATATAATAGGTCTATCATACAACATCATTAGATTATTGTGTTGTGAATGCAGCATTGAGGAGTGTGTGAATATTCAATTCAGTTTATTTTATATAGCCCCAAATCACAAATTAAAATGCGCAATCTGTACAAATAACATCCTGTCCCGGGACCTCACATCAGGAAAAACTCCCCAAATAAAAATAGTAAAAACCCTTTCACAGGGAAAACAGGAAGAACCCTTCAGGAGAGCAACAGAGGAGGATGACTCTCCCCGGATGGACAGAAGCAATAGATGTCATGTGACCAGAATGAACAACGTAACAGAGTTACAACACATTACATCAATATGACTGAAATTAAATAAATTGCACTCCGCCGCATTAAAAAATCCCTTCAAAATAAAAGCACAGGATTTTTTATTTTTTTTTTGCCCATGTAAAATGACCGTCCTGACGGACTGAAAACGGGTCCGCGAATGACTGAAAATGGGTCTGTGATTTCATGGCTTTAAAACCGTCACGCCTTGAGTTTGACACCAGTGGTCTAAAGTATTTGCAAAATCAATTAAAAAAAAAAAAAAAACACAAACTTCGAATCCAGGCAAAGAGCCGCATGCGGCTCGGAAGCCGCGGGTTGGCCAGGCCTGACATAGGACATGGAGACAGTTCCTATCAAGTGTAAATACAAACAGAATCAATATTCAAGAAACACGTTGTACAACAGTCTCCGATATACCGGGGCAGAGGCCGGGCAAGAACATCGTGATCGGGGACAGAAGGCTGAGTCGTTTACCGAGGCAAGGCGGAGAAGTCCAAACAGTCGGCGGGTAAACTCTGGAAAGTTGGGCATAATGCGGAGAATGATGTGGCAGTGAGTGTGTGTGTGAGACTGGGGTCTAAATACTAAAGGAGGTGGAGTGGGCAGGTGAGTGATTGCGCTGACAGGTGGGTGTGACTAACAGGTGCACTGAATTAACTGATGAGGTGAGTGGGAGTGGCAGGAGAGAAGGGAAGCTGAACTGTGACATTGATGAATGCAAACTGTGCGTACATGATTTTTCATGACAATTGTCAATTATTAAACAATTGTCAATGCCTTGTCACCTGAGGGTCGTACTGTCACTGAAATATATATTTCTGTCGATGACTGCAACGTGAGTGACACTTTAAATAGATGGGGATATTGTGAGCCTATGTAAAAACATTTACCAAAGCGAGAACAATTCTAAATACTAGAAAATTGGTGAATGTGGCATGTTCTCCAAAATCAATTGTGTAAGAACAAAGGTACGAGTGGTACTTGCACGAGGCCCATTGTCTACTGCATGTATTACAAGTTTTCCGAGCTTTCCTTCAAGTCATAAATCCTTAGGAGAATCATAGTTATTTATATATGTTTTATCTCAGAAACTCCTGGAAGCTTATTATATAATCCCCTCTGCAATACTTACGCCCCATCAATGCAGCGTTGACAAGCATATTCTACGATAACCATTTTCTCCCTTTTGCTTTAATTGTATTTTTATTTCATATCATGCACTATTTTTTTTTTCATACGGCGCTAATTTTGAGGTGACAATCATCGGCAGTTCCTACATATCAGTGCTACCTTTTTACATTTTGTTGTTTTACTGTTTCATTTGCACCTACAAGGTGTGTTTACCCGTGGGCACAGCCGCTTTGCTATTTTGAAACCTCATTTGATTCCTGAAGCAATTTCCGGTTTGGAATCTAAGGTGAGAATTGTAGCACCAAAGTGACTTGCAAAGATATGCATTAATGAAAATACATGAAATGGAGTGTATTGGCACCAAAGCCTTGTTTCTATTTGTAGAAACAAGTCCCCATATAATATCATATCTGGCACCTATAGTTGTGTATTATCTTAATATCAAAACAGTCCATCTGTGGGGGGGAAAAAAACCCAACAAATAAGAGAGAGTTGGAGTATGAAATGAGATGAATAACTTAAATAGACAACATGTATTTTAGTCTTAAATCTGAAACAACAAGGAGCGGTGATGCAGCATGGAATCCGACAGACTTTGAACAGAAGTTATTGCCTTTGCATTAAACTGTGCCCTAGATTCCACAAACTACAAAGTGCTGCAATATTTATGATTCTCAGTATAATTGAAAAGGGTTCACCATCCGCTATACCTCAATCCTCTTTTAATTTGTCTAGTCTGATTTTTCTTTCAACTTCCACCACGGTAGGCTTTTGCTGAACACACTGTGCGTGTTGCTTTGTCCGAAGCAGAGTTTCACGCATTCCACATCGCAAAGGATCTTTTCATGTCCATTGTAGAATTTCTCTGGAGCATCGAACCCAGACCTGTAACCTTGAAGCTGCCGCTGCTTGCTTTACAGGACCGAACCACAATGTTGTGTCTACTGTTCTCTCTCCACGGGTCATCAAGATGCACAATGTGCTTGAATGGTAATTCATGCCTCGAATAGATTCAATGTGTTGTAGTATGTATATCTATAAATAAACCATAGTATATGACTTGTACTAAGTTGAACATTTGTCACACCTATTGTACATTTATAAAATAGTTTTTTTGTTTTGTTCTGGACAAGACAGTTAAGGGAAATATGTCTCAGTGGTTGAAAATATATTTCCTCCCCATGTAAAGAGCATGATTACATGCCATGTCTGTCCTGCTATATCTATGACTGCAAGAGTAAATGCCCACTCTATCCCCTCATGCAGTATATTGGGAAGAGAACTCACATGAATCACTCCGGTCCCAAGGGACTTCTCATGCTTGCTGATGGTTGATTGGCAGCTCCTCAATAGGGATATATTGCTCCTTTCTTGGATGATATAAAAGTTTCGTGTGTGGGTGTTTGTGCTTGAGATGCAAAATATAACTGGTTCATGTTTTTTAAAGGTTGAGAAGAAAAGGCGAACGCAATGTCATGGGTATAATTATATTTACATAAAGGATAGATTTATTTATGCAAACCATATCGGTGGGCAGGATAGAGTGGAAGGAAAAATAATGACATGAACACCATGAACACCATCACTGGATATTTGCCATAATATACAACATGAATACTGACATTTATTTTGGAATTGTTCCAGACGATATTTTTTTTACCTCATGTTCTTTTCTACGTTATCATTTTATTTATATTCCATGTTGTTTTTCAGCTTCTGGCATTATTCTACATCTACAACTACCTTGAAAATTAGATTTGAATCATCATGGGTCTTACCTGATAAAATAAACATTATAAATTGCAGCATGTTTTGCACAACCATTTTTCTTTTTTGTTTGTCTATATTCCAGACTCCTTCTTTATGGCTTGGTATTTACGATAGCTTCAATAAGGGCACTGACACATGGACTAGTTTTTAATTCACCTCAGTGTTTTTCCATGTGTGTGCCTAGTATTTTATACAATTTGTGTGCAACAGTCAGTATTGTGCATAACAGTAATAACAATAAGATTGCTAAGAACTAGGCACTATGGCATACAGCCTTGTTTTTTTATGTGCAATAACGTAACCTCTCGTGGCATTAAAACATAATACAATATTGTTTTCTTCTTCTAAGGCTTCAAAGGAACGGGACAATTGTGTATTCAAGTCAGCTCTCACCCACACTGGACAACCAGCACGGTTGTCCTTTTTTGTCTGGATTGATCATTTATTATCATATTCATTTTTATGAGCTGAATCATAAAAACAAAAACAGTTGGATGATTAGCTTCAAGTATGTTCCATGGCTATATTACTTCTTCATAAAATAAGAGCAATTAAGAATACAGCTTTTTTTTTATGGAAAAAAAAGGTTATAATATTGTAACCATAGTTCTATAAACACAGGAAGAGCCCCCTATTGGACTCCATGGGCAGTAATCTCAATGTCCAATCACAAGTGTGGACATGTAAAGCGGTCATTGCATACAGTAATTAATATCTTTCTGAAAACAAAAAGTCTTTGCACTTTAGTTTTTACAAAAATATAATATTTTTTATTTAGAAAGAAGAACACAGACATGGGATATTCTCGGTCCTGCTGTCATCTGTCCTCTTTCCTCCTCCTCACCGTCTGCAGGTAACCATGGCAGATGGAGGAGCGGCTGCTTTGTTTACAACAACAAACTAAGAGAAACAGTTTACATGTTCATGCTTGTTGAACAGATGCATTGATAAAGTATTGGCTTTTTTTTAATGAGGAATGTTTTATCAAACTTACAGTAACGGGAATGAACAATTTCTAACTTTTAATGGCAGTAATTAGACTGAAAAAAGACCTACAATTGACTAATGAATTATACAATAATTCTAGCTTCAGATTAAAGTAGACAGCATGACAGACATTTAAGAACTTGTCAAAGTATACGATGCAATTACTTTCTTTCTTTTTCATAGCAACAAACACTATTGTTGTCACATATTGACAAATACAGTATATGAGGACTCACTCAATTATTGTTACAATGAAGAGTTGAAAGTGCACAGCCTGCATCTTAAATAGTACAGTAGTTTATACCAATTTTGTGTGAAAAGGGTTGGTGGGTGTTTGCATTGGATTGAGCCTTTAAGCATTCTACAACCCCTTTTTAGATGACACATTTGCCTAATCCTTGAATCTTTTCTAGATTGAACATTTGGATCAATTGTAATACACAGAAGCATTCAAGACTGCATGTTGAGAACACAACTAATGCGCTTGCTTACAATAACAGAGTAACATGTATCTGAGGAGGATGAGGAGGATGGACACACAAAGGGATTTGAGGCAATTTAAAGGTAATTTTGAATTTGTTTAAAACGGGATTTGTTTTTTATCTATAGTAGTCGCGTACATAATGATGCACTATCATTTCAAAAATTAGCGCAAGAGTAAGCTATATCGATATGTTTGCACATTTCCCGCCCCTTTTTTTAATTATTTTTTTAGGATTTTGCACCACAGCAAATGTACTTTGACCTATGCTAAACTAATAGTTGAAGTCCACATTCACATTTTTCTCTTTGATTCCTGCGGGTTGACAGAAAACCACTCTCCCATCAGAGGCAGGGCACTGGAGAGTTGCAGATGACAGTTCTTGGCTGATCCATTACCACTTTGCCCCGGGCTTAATTATCATCTCCCTCCAGTAGCATGCAACATTCCCTCCTTCGAACGCAATCTTGCACTAACTTCTCAATCTGGTTGCAGCAGGAGCAGCACTTCTGTTTCTTTTGCATTTACAATCCCCTCCCTCTGGGGCTCCTGGCGGAGCACACCTGCATGCATAAAAACAACAATTAGAGAGTGATCACGATGATCAGTGGTGATGAATTCAGCTTTGGAGTTTGTTATTTCCCACTGGGATTTGGTGGCAGTGCAGAAGGAGAAGTAGCGACTGAAGCATGCCTGTCTTGCCACGATGCCACGTGTCATTTTTTGACAAGTCTCTGGGATAAAGAAAGCAGGCATAAAGCTTTAAATCAAATTGGTCACACAGCCTTGCCAATCACTGTGGACAACATATGCAGGCTCACAACCAAGGTGAAGCGGCTGTTACGTGTCTCCGCGGTGAGCAATCTCCCTCTGCTCTGAACTGGAAATGAAACTGTTACACACCCACACCTATTGAGCGAGGGATTTGCGTGGGCCGAGGTACAACTATACTCGATCGCCACTGTGGGAGAAGCTTTGGCTTTGCCCTTCTTCAAAGTGAGATTTACAAAAAGGAAATGCTTGGCTAGGTTTATTCAAAAGAAGCTCCCGATGGTGGGAAGACAAAAGGTACTTCACACTATCCTCCCTGGGGCACATGTACTCCAAAGCTCCACTTCTTCGCTTTACTCCTTATTCTAAGTACATGTTCCCCCCCCTAGAGTGCACTGCACTCTCTCCTGCTCCCGGTTCTCTTGCTCAATCTTTTACCTTTTTTATTTTTTTCTCCTTTATTCTTTGTGTACCTACCCACGTTTCTCTAACTTAATTTCACCTGTCTTATCCCCGTACACCCCGTTGTCTCTCGTCTGCATCGCTCTCCTCTACTCCTTCACATCTCCGCTCTCACCTCTAAGTTTCTCTCTTTACCTCCTGCCTTCTCCTCTCTCTGCTTACTTTCTCCCCCTCTCTGTCTGCCTGTTGGCTAGCTCAGAGCAAAACCCTCTATTAACAGACGCCGAGGCCAGATGGCAGCGCAGAGATGGATCATATCAACTCTGAAGGTCTCTTTGAGTTTCAGACAGTTTTTTTTTTTCCTGGGCGTCTAAAAAAAAAAACTTGCACTTTACCACTTCACCTATAGACCCAGTGTGGGACTTGTTACTTAAATTACTATTGCGTATCAGTCCAGGAAAGCAAAACCAAATAATGTTGCTTGTCGTTGATCAGAAAGCCTAATATTAGAAGTGGAAACTTTGTTCAGAAAACATTCTTGGCCACTATTAATCTTATCTCGCTTACTGAGCCAAAACCAATTCCAGGAACAGGAGTGTTTTGTGTCGATTTGGACATCTCTTTTCATTACACACTTTCATTACACCCTGTACCCTCACTAAAGGCTGTCAAACTGTGATAGGTCTTGTTAACGCACAGACTTCAAATCCCCTGGTGACACTATTTATTTCCAAAGGGAACTTGTGGCAGTAGGATGAGAAATATAACATGTCTGCAAATAGCAAAAAGAAGAGAAGCAGGTATATGTCCACAGGGAGAAAACCCTGCAGTTTGCTTAATGAGGCATAGCCAGACTATACACTTTGGTCAGTTCAGGAGATGAGCGTGAAATTCCCCATTAAATAATGTGAATCTCCCATTAAGAGGCCCATTCTGAGGCAAAGCATGTGTAGTAGGGATGGCTAGCTCAATTAATTTACAGTCCCTCTGCACGTATCTTCCAAATCAAGGACTTGCTTTATAGTATTGTGTGTCAAAAAGCCATTTGTCCAGTCCGTGTTGCCTCTTTGTGTGTCCCTTTCTGTGGTTATCAGAAATAAGTACACTGGGTGTAGGCTTGCCCTCAATGCCCAAAACAAGTCATCTAATTCTTGTTTTTCATGAATCCACATTTCTGCCTGCTGTGCAGTGGTGATTGACCCCACACCCACGTCTACCTCGGCCTATCTGTTTGACACGCTAAAGCTTCACTCTTGCCATTTTTTATTCATTTATTTCCCTCCTTCGTCCTTTACCTTTAGTGCGGAGAAACAAGTTCATTGTGATTCGGAATGCAGTTCCATGGCTCAATGGGTTCTGCTTGAAATGAGATTTGAGAGAGTGAGCATGAGAGAAGAAGACAGAGAACCTCCAGCTGCCTCGCTTCTTGATGAATAAAAGATGGAGGCACCAGCGTCTTATAAACAACAACAGAGCATAATTAGTTCGGTTCTTTTTTATTTTAGGAACACTTTATGTGACATTTCCTTTGTGTGGCTGCTTTCATCACGCACGTTCTGCCTGCTTTACATGTTGTGTGGACTTCCTCTCTCTCTTCCTTGTAAGTCAACAGTGAAGCTGGAATAATATTTGTGTTCTATGCAAATGTGAATACTGACAGACATTTCTATATACTGTACTCTGCATACTGTTCCCGATTTACTGTTTACTGTTATATAGCCTGCCTATATGTATACAGTAAATTGCTTACAAGAAACTGACACTGGGAATTCTAATATGTATTCATGTTATTTAAGCTTGCAGGATCCTGCAGCAGTGATGACATGTGCGGTCTTCATGAGATTTACAAACCAGCTGGGAAGTGGAGTACTTAAAAAAAAATCCCCCCCAAAAATGTAAAAATAAACTATTATCATCACTGAAAGAACACAGAAAAAGACTACAAAGACTCTTAATGATAAACTGGCAATATAAAATGTTTTTGTCCTATAGCTCTGTCGGTTAGTTTTAAATGCTGAATACTGTTAATTTTTTGCAGATGCAGTTAATCTGTTTTTCAATATGTAAGACTCTGACTCACACAGGAAAGCTGTTATAATAGTCATACAATTTATGGCAAAAGCACCTGTAATTTAGGCACATATGATTGTTTTCTCTTTGAACCTCTGTTAACTGTCTGTTTCTTAAAACGTCACTCTAATGGGCTATTTGTCAGACTTATTTTGCAGCAGACTATACTAATTGGCTTTTAGCGTAATAGGGCCTACCTTTTAGCTGTATTTGTGATTGCGGTAATTCTACATCAAAGTCCTTTTTCACTTAGCGTTTACATCATTTTGCCTACCTCTTGAAAAAAGCAAAGTCAGTATATGCATGTTTTAGTGATAGACAACTTACCTGATATTATAAAGACTTAGCGAGACAGTCAATTCCCACATATATTGAACACCAGGGAATATGAAACAAATTCTAAAACTGCCAGATCAGTTTGACTCGGGTGTGTGATGTTGTCTGTTGACGCTCTGCAGTCTCTCCACATATCGTCTGCTCTGCTGAACGTGGCCCAGTCTAATGGCATCTGTGATATCCCTGGAGCACCTTAAAAGAGGCTGATGACGGCACGTGTTTGTCTTCTGCTTTCTTTCCAATACATGCACGGACAAACACGGCGCACCGTCCTAATCTTTAATTCCGCTCCCCTGCCCTCTGTTGCTGCTTCAGAGTCGGAGCCTTGTAAAGTCTTTCGCCCCAGGTACTGCCTCGGGGTCTGAGCAGTGGTGACGGCTGGCACGTGGTAGGGGAAATAAAAGGATGATTGTGGCCAACATATGTGTATTAAGATGTGTTTGTTTGAGGGTGTTTGTCAAAAAAACCTTCCTTGCACCTCTCGCCTTCCAGCCACCTGCACAACCTTTCAGCTTTTGCCGTTCTCGCTGATCAGCCGCCCCGAGAGTGCACTGAGGGGATTCAATTAGTGCGGCAGCTGAAGCGAACGTGCTGGTCTGCGGCACACAAAGCTTCCGGAACACACAAATAGCCCAGCTTGCTGATGTTATGTGGAGCAAATGACCTTCAGTTGCCTGCCCACAGCAAAGGTCACCTCAGATGTCAAAATCGAGCATTCAGTTTGAATCTGTCGTCAGATGAAAATGTTGATTTCTAATTGCGTACAATGGGAGCACTTTAATGCCTCACTCCTTGTTTATTCCCACTAAGACATTCAAAATCGTCAATATTGCCGAAACCCACAGTTTTTTTTTGCAGTATTTTTCCGATCATGGAATTTAAGTCGGGACAGAATAGTGGGATGAGACTTTAATGTAAAAATAAACCCTATTTCTTTACTGCTTCCTGTAAAGAATAATACATGTAATACACAAAATTGACACAATCTCACCACCCCACCTTTAACAGACAAAACAGTCTAACAATTTATTTTTCTGGAAAGAGGATGCACTTTATTGAAAAAGATGACTCCCCGGGAATATCACCGACTGTGCTTTTGGAAAAAGCAAAGGTAGTTTCAGAGGAGGCCTCATTTCATAATCCACTTACTGGAAAAAGAACAGCAAGAAGGCTTCCTACTCCAACACACTCACAAAACCATTAAAGATTAACTGAAATTCAGCTTAAAAATAAAAGACAATGACACACAAATCTTCCAGCTATTTCATAAAATGTGATTTCTGTGTGTACAGAGGAAAATATTTAACAAATCAGTGCAATCATAGATTCACAGTTGGAGTGAAAGTAAGGCAAGTGCAGGACTAACTATAAGAAGAACCTTAACTTGCTCAAAACCGGTCCTCGTTAATCAAGCCACCATTCAATAGAAGAGTTGCTTGAGGGAAAGCCTAATAGAATAGTATAGCCACTAGCCAGGGCAACTCAACAGCAAAAGGGAAGCGTTAGAGTTTGTGATATAAAGAGTTGAAAGGGTCACATTTACACATTTGAAAAATGTTTTGCACACAAGGTGCAGACGTTTATAATAACCATCTGAGCCACTGGATGGTTGAAGGACAGCGCCGTCTTTAGTGCAGATTTCTTCACAAAACATTATGTGGCCATGGCACTAATATGATCTCTACTAACTATACAATAACATATAAAAAGTAAAATCTATCTGTTGAATTGCCACCAAATGTTGATTTACCTGGGGAAAAGAAATGTACGCATACAAGAACATGCACCAAGCTAAAGAATTACACTGTGCACATTTTATTACAAACCACACAAAATGGGACAGTGGGATTTCTCACACAGCACACTGCAAATGACAATATTTGACTTTCTTCGGTCTGTCCACATATTTAAACATTGTGAACAAAAATGACAATGGATCTGTATGCCTGCTAAGAGATCTTTCCTTGAACCCTGTTTCCTTGGCCACTTGGCTCCACTTTTCCCAACGATACTGTGCTGTCTATACACGCTAATAACATGATTTATTTAAGAAAGGAAATGCTGCATATTCATTAAAGTGGTATTTATAATAATCATTCATATTTGTCTTATATAATATCTTAGTATTTCATTGTGCGATTTATCTTGTTACAATACTCTTGATGTATTGTTTTGTGTAGTTTTGTATTTACTATGTTTAATTCAGTGGGATGCTGTTTCATTGTAAATACCAACAATAAAAAGGGAAAGAAATAAAACAGGAAGCTGGTCATTTTATTACAGCTCACCCTACGGAAAGGACTTTTATACTAGGTGATTAAAACGGTGCACCTGGATGCCAGATGTGAGCACATCAGATGTACAAATATACAGAATCCTCTCTGCTGTCTCTTTGCCTTTCTTCCCAACCTGAGGCATGGTCATATTTCCACCCCCTCTTCAGGGACAATACGCACAAAAGAGAGCGAGGGAAAGAATCAGGGGAAACAAAGGGAATAAAGGAGAGAAAGATATATTGCTAGAGGGACACTCATGATTGACTGCTGGTGACGAGCTTGTTACAAAATGAAATACACCATCCTCCCTCAGTGCTCGTACTCACCCCAGTCTTGGGTCTGTCTCCGTTTTGATCGACAATTGGGGTCCACGAAAGCCCTTCATAATGTTGACAGGTTTGAGAAAAGACAACTGTGTGTGGACACGTCCATGGGCAGCATGACACATGACAACCTTGAAAAAAGACTCACCCACCCCATCTTTCCGTTTCCTCTCCTTCTGTCATTCACTCTCTGTCTGGCCTCATAATGGGCATCAACAAGTGGTCTTTCTGGAACCATGGGCTGGCAAGAATGAATAGCCAGAGAGATACCACTAGCCTTTGAAAGCCGTATTATTACAGAGAGCAAGAGGCAAACTTCCCTGACAGAAGAACAGGAGAGAAAAAAGGGAGAGACTTGGGTGAGGTGGGGGTAGGAGGGGAGGCATTTAGTTGAAGATCGGCATTGGTGGATACTGAGACGGAGGGCAAAGGGGTGACAGAGGATTTATGAGGAGCAGCATGTGTCCTTGCCTGTATGTGCATGTACATAAGTGTATACAGGCCTGGCAGAATGTATTAGTTGAGTATAATGTCGACTGGATGAGTGAGGAGATGAAGAAACAGGCCTGATTGGCTTGAATGATGGATGGGTATAATTTAAAGTAGCTCATAAATGTCAAGAGCAATGCCTCATCTTGTGGTCACTGGCCAACTTTCAGTATGTCAACTTCAATTTGGCTACTTTTCACATTTTAAAGAATGTGACCCTGATATCCAAATCATGACTGAACCTGAATTTGCAAAAGGAAGCAGGGGTATAGGCCCAGAATGTGTTGGTGCAGGACTTTGTCTGGGACCGGCTACCACTGTCAAAACACATCCTTTAATCTCTTTTTCCCTGTGCCCAGCCCCCTTCTTTCTCTGAAAATCTAGGGCATTCTTTTTCATCATCAGCATGTTCCCTGGTCTCTGTGGTATGCTGAGCCCCGATGCCAAAAATGAAACTCCATAGTTAAGGAGTCTCTTTCGCTTGGCTTTGGTTGCCGGTACTGTCCAGGGTGAGGTGGCGCATGCATGTTGTTCCCTTTGCCCTTTGCATCTATTCATGGAAAAAATAGCATACGGGAGAAGTGGAATATGAAAAGTAGTTTCAACCCAATGCCATTTCATGATTGGCTTTTATAGCAAAGAAATTCAAAACGCATTAACAAAAAATAAAAGCACAAAAGCAAAGAGTGATTGAAGTGTCTGTGTATGTGGGTGCGTGCATTTGTGAAATGACACTTCATTAAAACTGAGCCGATAACGATGGACTTGTGTTGTAGAAAGTGCACCATTAGTAATGGCACTGGATTAGTTTTGTTTGCTTTCAAATTGTCGTTAAAGATGTATAAAATATAATTGAAAGAAAAATAAGACATTATTAGGATGCCACATTGCTGGTTTGATGATGTACCCTGGAGACATACAATTCACATCAAGCAACTATGATACAATATATTCTGCTGTTATCATTTCCTTGCCCATTGGCTTTTCGTGCTATCATTTCTCTAATGACAGTTTCATACCACACCATTTGGCTTATGAGCCATTGTGCTGTTTCCCTAATGCTGCTGAAAGTAACAAATGGGTAATGGCAAAGTGGATAGTTCGCTCTCTTCAACACTGTCAGATTCCCTTTTCTGTTTCTTTCTGATGATGATCTCTCAAAGTAAAAGCAGTACTACCTCTGTGGGCAAATTCTAAGATGACAGCGGGGAATGCGTGCTTGGACTCGGCTCTCCCTTGTCTTGCACAATTGGTAATGAATCTTTAAGGGACGTCATTTAAACCTATTCCACAAACAATGCATTGTTTCAGAGGCTGCCACTAGGTGGTAGTGAACTCCTGTCCTCCTCCCTGGTCTATCGACCCCCATGGGCTTCTGTAACTGGGGCTGACTGTGTTGTTGTTGAAGGAGTTTGGCAGGCACAAGTCAAGAGTTACAGTCCCGGGTTTAATTGTGTTCTGAATATAAAAACAGCTATAATGACGTAGGAAATACAATAAAGCTATAATGGGCTCCAAAAATTCCATTTTAAACACTCAGTAGCCCACTGTTGTGGTACCAGCGGTATGGAGATCTGATAGGGAGCTTTTTGCACTGGTAGCCTGTGTTCAGACTGAGTCTTGTGATCTATTATTCATTCTGCAGATATTTCTCATTGCAGCGGGTTTGCATAAACCCACAGCATCATTAAATAAAATAAGCTAATTGATTAGTTTTACTGTAGCACACTTTGGTGTTCATTAGAACAACACATTGAGAACTTGAGCCTTTTCCATGATCCTTAACGGTGATTTTCCCACATTAAGACGGATTCAGCCACAAACAAGCGGAGGGTAGCTAGATAAGCATTTTCAAGCCTCAATATTGAGATATTGATGGAGCAGAAATGGATTCAGATCAATACTTGGAAGGTGCACCTATTATTTTATACACTGATCCTACACAACATGGTAGAACTAAGAGATGCAGAACTTCAGAAAGAAAACTCTGCTCACAGCTATGTGGGAGAGGGAAAGAAAGACAGTTTGCATCTGGCAAGAGGCTATGATCTATAAACAGGAGCTGAGGGAAGGGATAGCCAAATCTGACTCTGCAAAAGCAAACAGATATATTGGTCTCCACCACTAAACCTCACCTAAGGCTGGAATATGAGCGATATTTGCTCTCCACTCCTTCACCCATACCAAACGCAAGCCAGTCAGGACAGATAACTTGGGATGTTTCTCAGTGGCCCAACACATAGTGGCATATCACAGCCAGTAGAAAATTAATTAGCGAACGGGACAAGGTTACAGACACATAATGAAAGTTATTGGCCATGTCACTTCATCATTTCCCCAGCCCCCCTATTACTCTCCACCAGTGTAGTCAGCCGTGAAATGGTGGTTTCATATTATGCAAGGAGGAATGTGCCACCACACCTTCACCACCGACACCTCCCATGCTATTCTCCCAGAGGGTTTGCACATGGATGATCAAGGCACTTAGACTAATGTGGGTGGTGCAGAGTGATGAGGAAGGATTGGGGGTGCTAACCCATCCGTTTACATCATCACATCACATTTAGGGATCATTCTTTCAAATGACAGCTTCCCCCAACCAGCTCTATCCTGTATTAATCTAATTAACCTGGACTCGGCTGAAACACAGAAAAGTCTTTGGACTTGATTGCTTTATGCTGAATGACAGACGGTCAGGCCAGTAGCATGTTTGGATTGTCAATGTTGTCCCATTGAGGAAAAAGGATTAAAGAATAATGCTTGAGATGGAGTGATTGTTGGTCGCTCTTGGTCTAGAGGATTTGAATGATAAGGGTGGTATTTATATCACCAATAGATCAATACATTAAGTAGCTATATAGCTGTCTCTTGTTCTTAGACGGAAGCAAATGCTACCAATATTTAGTTAAGAAGAAGGTTGTATACACCACAAGGCATGAAGAAGATGGGCAACAGGTACAAATAGTTATTGTTATGAGAGCACAATACCAGACAATATATCTTGCTACGAGACATGTTGTGTAATGATACGTCTAATGCCAAACAGCCTGGGCTCCTAAAAAGTATGCTCCTGATTGAAACATATTTTCTCCCAGATAAAAAAAGAAATGTTTTGACGTAAATCTTAGTCCTAGTCTGCAGAAATTGGTGTAGGGAGTTGGTTAGGGTAGAAGGGTGGGTCAAACAAATACATACATAAATACATACATAAATTACAGATGTAAAATAAATCAACTTTGAATATTGGTTTCACAAGGGACACACAGCCGTTTTCAGCCAAACCATGACATTTCACTAAACCTAACCAAGTAATTCGGTTGCGGTTTTGTTTTGTTGTTGACGTGTTTTTAATGCTGCAACCGTAATCTGGAAGACAATATGTTTCCCTTTTAAAAAAAAAAAAAAAAGAGGTCTGTTAAAGGAAAACATGGGCATGGACACACAATACTACAAAATGTCTGTGTGGGCAATCTAAGTTTCAAAACTAAATGTATCATACTTCTACTTGTTTTGTTATGACGTTGTTTTGTTTTACCCTCTGTTTAAGATGGGGCCCATCCATCACATAGTCATCTCAGACATCAGCACGGTTCTCCAAATCAATGGCTCATTGACTGCCCTGGCAACAGACATGGACACACGTCTGTCTCCCTGACAGTTACAAAAAAGAAAACACCAAAAAAAAGAGAATCACAAATTGGGCTTCACCGTCTGACTGAGAGGGCAAGAGAATAGATCATTGACAATCATGACACAAATCCATCTCTGATTCTTGAAAACCCCTTTTCTATTGTTACCTCTGGTTCCCCCAAGTCCCCTTGCTTAGTATCTGTCGATATAGACATGCTTGGAATAGTCATTTTGTCTGGCTGTCTTTACAGGAGTTTGGGCTTAGGTGCTTTAGAGGACATTTTGACAATGGAGGAAGGATTGAGGCGAAAGCCTGTCAGTGGCTTTGCTGTTTATTGATTGCAAATGTGGTGAGAGCTTAATTGATTCACACTTTGAGATCAACACGATAATCTCTTAGCCCCGGGACTACAGTGGGCTGTGCAGGTAGGAAACAGACAGCTGGGAAGGGCACGGAAACTGAATCAGCTCAGTGGAAAGATAAGTTTGTTGTTTGCCTCTGGTCAGTATGCACACAAACATAAGATGCATCAATGCTGCTTCAGGGACTTGTAATTAAGGAGACCTTCAAGTAACTGAAAGTGAACAGCTGATGTGTGTTACAGTTAGTGTGCTAGATCCTCCAGAAGTTTATCCCATCTCCACTCATGATTTTGTTCGACTCCTTGTAATCCTACTTTTGTAAGGTAACGGGACATTGGAACTTGACATATAAACCAAAAAAAGAGACATCCATCAAGATATGTGAATACAAATGAGTTCTATGGGTACCCAAGAGTCTCCCGCTATTGGAAAAAACCCTGCAGTTGTTTGCATGCAATGTAAATGTGTTGTTTTTGACTAATCTAAAAATGGTGTATCTGAATATTTTTGCATAGTAGGGTTCCTAAGTGGTCTTAGCATTGCGTACTTTGGGTATGTCTGGAAAGCTGAGACTCTTGTGGCCCTATTGTATTCATGTGTGAAGATATTGGTCCTCAATGTCACATGGTGAGACCATTTAAACCAAGTAAATAGTTGTGACCTCAAGGATAGTCACAGCTTCATGAAACTTTACAACCACAAACTAAAGACCTTGGGCATTCCGAGGATATATGACTTTGCTAGGTATCTTGACAATTGGGCGGGATTTCTGAGCAGTTTCCAAAAAAAATGCAATTCTTACAGAAATCTCAAAAAGTCAAAGGTTTTTAAATCAGAGCATTCCTTTTTGCCTGTATTTCACAAGATCTTTGTGTCTCACTGTGGTATTTTTGAGTGATTTGATCATTTTTTTCATTCCCGAGTGGTAAGAAGGTGATACATTTAGCACCACATCCGTGTAATAAATGGTATCAACCCCAAATGTTGTCATTTTATGAGACATAATATAGCATGGAATCATATACCTCCCACCCCTAAAGATAAAAGCAGGCCAAATTCATAAAAACATTGTGATCTTCCATGTCTGGCCGATACCCTGTCCACTTCAGTATTGAGGCCAGTACAGTTCAAACGTACTGAATCATTGCAGACACCCGTTTCTGAGACAGCAGGTCTCCCACTGATATTAGAGCAAAGTGCATGAAAGCAACACATTTGTATGGTTTATTTTTGTGAGTTATATTTGACCTGATCCATTTAACAAACATCAAACACCCCCACAGACCTGTTTGCAGCTTTCATCCTGTCCAATCAATGTTCACTTACTGTGCGCTCAAACTGGCTCCTCAGAGGAAACAACTGCAAGTCAAATTTAGATTTCTTTGCGTGTACTTGAAGTTACAAAAGTGCCTGCATCCTGTGGCACGAGCTGGGTTTTAAATGTGATCTTGCTACAATGTCTATGCAGGGTGTTCGTTAACACATATATTCGTCCCTCCATCAATCACTCCATCTCTTCCTCCACTGGTGTTTTTAACGGCTTGTTAAAATAAGAAGGTGTACAAGATGAGAAAGGGAACAAAGCAGATTCGGTCCTGCAGTTTCTCTCTCTCTCCACCATCAAAACCACAGCACCGCTTGTTCCCCCATCAATACGACTTCCCAGAGTGAAGCCTTGAATCTGACAAGAGACAGAAGTCCCTGAGATTGCTGCTAGACCCGCTGGCGGCTGGCCAGGCAGGCTAACAAGTCGGATGGACACCTAAAAGAGTTTGTCAAAAAGAAGGAGCCTATTTCACTGGTGGTCTGGGGCTTAGAAATGGAAAAGGCAGGGTGGAAACCGGGCTACATGGGACCCCAGCCTTGTCTCTGTGTTCTGCAGATGAAGAAAGGGACGCCTGATCAAGCGCAACAGGGGAAAAAGGCAGGCTGGGAGGCCAGAGGGACTTGTGCCTCTATTTGTGTATTTCTGTGTGTACGACCATGTGTGTACATCGGGGCACAGCAGTCCTACGATTTCTGGCTTTTTTCTGACATAAAAAAAGCTTTGCAAGAGATGCACACTGCCTTTAGGCCAAATGTGCAGGGTCCAGGAAAAGTTTCTCTCTTGACAACCAAAGTGAGTATGCTACAATTATTAAGCTGCTTCTGAGATGAAAAGCAAAGTTGTAATATATATATATATATATATATATATATATATATATATATATATATATATATACATACACATACAGATGTTGTTACTCTGTATTCTATGTAGTTGTGCAATAACAATCTTGGCCTTCTACAACCCTAAGTGCCTTGTGTATGCAGGACAAAAAGTGATTTCTTAAGATAATATTTGCTGTATTATTACGTTGAATAAATATTATTTCCAATTTATTGTTCATACCTTGGCCTCCAAGGCTTCTGCAGTTGTAGCACAGCGTCCTTCTATGGAGAACGGGAGGAAGAACAATGAATGTCACGGAGCAGAGACTAAATGTGTGGTGAAAGCACTCCGCCCTAAACCCAGAAAACATAACTGTCACTGTAAAAAACCTAAAGCAAGCTAAAGGATAAGCAGGAAAGGAAAGGAGCAGTGGCATAATCATCGCAGTTTACTGTAAGCCCAAAGGTGTACTGTAGGTGGAAGTCAACATACAGCAGGTTTAAGAGGAAAGGAGTAATCCTTATTCTTAAAGCCCAATTTTGCAAAACTTCAATCATTTTACATTTTCTTGCTTTAGAAAAAAAAAAAAATACCCACACCTTTTTTCACAAATGATTTCGTACACAGTGAAGTGACCCAAACCGCCGGCTAAGACTGAGCGACAAGTCTGAATAATGCACAGTGCCTTTAATAAAAACTGACTTCGGATTTAGCGTCACCATAAAATGCACCTGAGGTTTTGTCAAAAATGACAAATGCATTTTTCTATGAAAAATATGTTTTATCCTCGACACTCTGCTGTGTCCCGATCACTCTTCTGCTCTCGCTCTGCATTGCAGGTGTCCAGTCAGGCGAAAGTAGCATGTTACCCTGAGGTGACCATTCCAGCGTTCTCATGCTTCCCATGCATCAGGAATATAGCAGCGTGTCTGTCTTGGCTGCTACAAGTACAACAAGAGTCACAGCTACTTGACTGCCAAAATGCATTAAACAATACCAAGCTCTAAATAATTAAATATCTGGCTGACATGGCTTGGCAAGAACACCGCATTGCTCGATTAAAACTTTATCACCAGACACTGTGAAAAGTTTCCAAAACAATTAATTACCAGCGTATTAGTGGCGGTTTGGCCTATGTGAAATGAGATAAAGTGGGGTACTTAATTATAAAACTCATTATACATCCGTTTGCAGAATTTCATAGTTTTCAAATGAATATGGCACAATTTTCTCCCTTTTCTGTCTTCCTGTGTTCCTTTTCGCCACACACGCACACGCACACACACTCCTTCCATGGGTATTCATGCGCCACCTCTGTGGATCCAGTGTGGGTGTGTGTGAGCCTTTGCATTTATTATCCCAATTATACATTTAAATCGCAGCTCATTTCTCAGTCTGGTTCCCTCTCTTTTTTTTCTTTCCTCAAACGGAGAAATTGAGAAATGAATTTCCGTCCTCCTGTGCTGCAGATGGGGATCCTCGAGAGAAAGCTGCTCAGTCTTGTCAGAGAGGACATCGGGGAGTGCAACACCTCGGTGGCAGGTATCGCACCACTCTTTTTTTCTTTTTTTTCTTCCTCTCCACCTTCACGTGCCTGCACACTTGTGTGCAGACGCAGTCCTCATCTTTTATGGAGTAAAACTACATCAGCATACTCTCTGAAAAAAAAAGAGAGAAAACGCCCTTTTATTGCAACTGTCCCCTGACATGCTCGGTCCAAGACTGTGCACAGTAATTGAATATGAAGAAAGGGGCAGCACAATGGCCTAAGCACTCCATGCACAAAATAACCCCTTTCCTCACCCAGTATCCTGTCATAACACGACTCATCCCAGGGTCTTCAGCCACACAATTTGACAAAGACACGAATAGAGATCACTAGAGGGACATGGACCTGAAAGGCTGAGCAAACAAGCTCACCCTGTTAAAAGAAGAAAAAAAATGAACGAGGGAGGTTGGACTGAGGGCAGATCGTACTCGCACACAAACACAGATGCACAAATGACTCACATACACACTTGGCCTTATTAGTCACAGCTGCTTTGGCATGAATACAGACACAGGCGCACAGTCAAGGACACACAGGACAAGTTCCACACACACACACACGCGCAAACAATGACTTTGTGAAAAGGATGGTTTTCCACACTGCCCCCATGCTTGCCCACTTGCTCTCGGTTAGGGTCAACTACAGCACTTAAGACAGCAGTGTGAGGCACTTGATATGTTTTAATCGTCAGTGAAAAGAAGAGGTAGCGTACATGCAATACTCCTGATGCAATTGGTTAGTTTTCATCTTAACTCCTTGCGTATTGTTATGGGTGGGTTTAGTGACAAAGCATAGAGCGGGTGGCCGTGAAAAAATAAATAAAAATGGAAACGGATGATCCAATTTTGCATCCCCTGGAATTTTAACTAGATGAGCTTAGAGGTGTGTGTGTGTGTGTGTGTGTGTGTGTGTGTGTGTGTGTGTGTGTGTGTGTGTGAGAGAGAGAGAGATATTCATGAGGCTGAGGAACAGAGCAGAAGGGTAATTTTCTCTACTCACTGAGCCAGGCATTCCTCAGGACAAAGGGACTAGGGAGACACATAGATTACAAGGTTGAACAGGAGTGATGAGGGGACTGCGCGCGCACACTTGCACAACCACCCCCCCCCCCCACACACACACACACACACACACACACGTACACATCCGACACCCCTATTTTCTCCTGTCACAGCTTCACCAAATCCGACTCCACCCCACTACCTCACAGCCGCCCGCTCTCCCAAATCCCTTCCCCAATTGCTTGTCAAAAGGACAAAATTAGAAAATAAGACTGTGCAGCTGACAAACAAGATTACATGCTGTTTGCACCTGGCCGTGGCAATTAAAGCTCCGCCGACGAGCGAGGATGGCCTCTTAATGTGGCGTCTCAAGGCATAGCACAACAAGGATGCGCCCCACGTGCCATTGTGGCAGCACTACCAGCCACACCGCCTGTCATTCTTTGGCCCTTTGAGCTGTCTGTTGGATTCTCTCATGAAATATGCGACATTGAGATATTCATAATTACGACTGTGGCAAGGATACAACGGGCTCTCCACTGATTTTGATTTAGAGGCTGATTTAGAGGATCCAATAAGGAAAGGAAGCGAAAACAAACACACACAAAAAAAGATTGGGAGAGGGGAAAAACCTGTGTACATTGAAGCACAATTAAAATTTAGAGTTACAAAATGTGTTTGAATAGACAGAAGATGTTGTTGTAGGTAAATATCAGAGATCAAATATGCATATCAAGTTTCTAAACACATCCTAATTTAATGTCCTGTGTGTTCGGTGTAAACAGTGCAGGCTGGTGCTTCTACTCCAAGTCCTCATGTTCAGCGGCTCCAGCTCAAGGGACTTTTCTGAGAGCCCCTTTATCTTAAATAGCCACGTTTGAATGACAGTAGACAAGCAAACAAAATTGTTTAAATGTAGCACTTACACGAGCCGATTGCTTTCTTCTCTCTTATTTGTGCCAGAATAATAAAACGGACCCTTCCCCGTAAACAGACGCCACATCATTATTTTATAAGTTTGCTGTTTTGAGCGCATTAAATTATGTACACGTTGCTTTCTTGTGGAAGACGGGCCTCTCCCTCTACATTATCGTATAAGCTGCCTAGATGAGGGCAATGTCGGCACGCCATATGCTGAGGGGAGGAAAGAGGGCTCAATTTAACTGCACGCCTTCAGAAAATAGATACTGAAAAGTGTAGATCTATATATATATATATATACTCTGTATTATGTTCCGTTATCCTTACCATATCGATAAAAGCACTATATAAATGCCGTCCATTATCCTCCATTGCTTGTAACCTCTGTTCAACAGTGCATCTCTCTTTGCATTTTCCAGGTTGTTGATTTAAGTGTTTCTGGTTTTGATAGCACGCTACGGAGTTGGTTTAAGAAGCCCTTTTTCTTTCTTTGATAAATATTTTAATTATGGCTTTTCACCGTCAACCTTTTGGCTCCCTCGACTGCCTTTTAATGTCTGTCATTGATTGCGACCAGCCTTTAAAAAAGCGTCGCTCTCCTCATTAGCAGTCGCTCTCCTCCTGCTATGTTGGCTCTGCGTGGTACCTCTGCCTTTAGTGGATTCCAGTGTCTCTCTGTCTGCATGTGGAGGCGTGTTGGAGAGCTTGGGGCTTCAGAGTGACAGATGGAGTCTGGGTTGTGACCCTTAGAGATTGGCAAGCCCTTCTGTCCCCTGCTGATTGAGTGTCTAACTACCGGTCGCTCTCCTCACGTCAAACAACCCCGCTCTATGTTATCTAAAGCCTCTCCCACTTGGCCCACTCGCCACAATGGCGGTGTCAGATCCTGACAGCCGTTGTCATCTGCAGCTAGCGCTGATGACATTGAGCCGAGATAAATGGCACTTTTATTAAAGTAGTCGAAAGCGAACAGGGACAGGTTTGAATGAAGATATGAGTATGCATATTAACGGTAAGAGATGATTATAATGTGAAAACAATTCCTTTGTTTCAGTAACAGATGAAAATGGTGTCAAAAGTTTTGAAATACCAAGTTTTTCTGTTCCCGTTGGACTGACACACGACACACAGATGCAGGATTTGCCTAAACTGTGTATAGTGAGCTTGACAGGTGAGGTAAATAGTAGACCGCTCAGTCAAAGCCATCAGCAGGAAATATCAAGGATGGCCCCAGAATCAGGACCCTGGAAAGCAGCCGCAACGGGTTCAGAGTGGGTTGATGTTTCTAAGAAAAGAAAAGCAATTTGGTTAATATTAGATAAAGACCTCAGTTTGGTTATGTTTGAATATAGTTAACATGTAATCTCTTTTAATAATCATGCACAACCTTGACTGTAACAAAGTGCTTTGACAGCCTAAACATAACCATTAGAGAACATGAGTCACGCTTTAGCCGCTACAAACACCTATTGTGTTGCAAGAACAGATTGGGAGAACAATTGAAATATGATATCAATGCTAATGCATTCAGCGTTAACATTTTGTGATATGGAGGATACGTTTACTGAACATATTTCATCATTGTTCTGACAAAAGAACCCATGAATAAAACTCAAACTAGGTGGTTGATACATTTCTACCAAAACATTTTTGTTGTAAATGAGTAAAGTGTAGACATGATTTCTAGAAGACAGTTTTAAGGCTACAGTATAGTAAATAGAAAGGTTATGACCAACACACATCAGTGGGCACTCTGCTACAATTGAAGCAGTTAGGACAGTTTCAAAAGGAATGAGTCCTACAGTGTTTCCTCGATTATGAAAACTCTCAAACACCCTGACGGTTTATAGTCGCACTCACAGTCACTTTCAATTTTAAATCTTGTGTGCTGAAAACGGTGCCAAAACAATGCCAGCAAATCACTGCCCCAATACCTTCGTTGGTACTGCAACACATTTACCTTTTTGGTTTTGTATGTCTTTGGCATGTTATTCTGAGACGCTAGTTTTCAGCTCCTGAACAGCTTATCATCAGAGTGTCTGCTATTCTGGATTGAGAGGTACCCGCAGATGGAGTGATCTGCCCGCCAGTGAAGAGCACCAGAGCAAAGCGGAGTAATCTAAAACAGAGTGTAAATGTGTTGTGCCCCACCTGCACTCTGCGTTTGTCTCTCTTTCTCCAGCTTAATACGTTCTCAATGTATTATTCACAGGGCTAAAAGAATGTTGTGGAGGAAAAGCTGTCTTGCGGCAATCATATCTCAATCGAGATTCATGCCATCTCTGACTGTGCCAGCTTGTTTATTGCTCTTCTCATGATGGCACCGAGCCCTGTTGTGTATTTACCAGTAATGTCTTCCAGAGGAGCTCTCCCAAGAATGGAGCGCAAGTTCAGCGGTGTCAAGGACTACTTTTTTTTCTTCTCCTTCTTCTCAGATGATATAAAAGTTTTCAAATGGATGCACTCTTCCTTTCAACCTAAAGGCAATTATCTGGCGCACTGTATTGGCAGCAGAGAAAGAGGGGAAGGAATTACATCAATACACTCATACGAGTTTCTCAGTTTTTTTCAAAACGGCTTCGACTAGTTCAGCAATGCCCTCTCTACGTACACACGGTTGCATTTACGGGATCTGTAGACTTTCTTTTGCTTGCTTGATTCTTCAAATTCACTTGCTTTATGCTCAATACACATCTTTAGGCACATGTCGAGGGTATGGAAAGCTCACACTGGAAATGCTAAAGCGAAACTATTATACCTGAGCTACCAGACTAGATAAGCCAACAAATGATTCATTTTCACATATACAGTAGAGTGATTTCTACATAAATAAATAAACAGTTTATACATTATTAAACGAAACGATTCTGTTTTTTACAATAATAAACGTTTGTGAGTAGTTAATAAGGAAGGAGCAGGGCATGAATTACAAAAAAAATCCTAATTAATTGTTAATAAGAATAGTATATATAGTAGATTACGGTGAGTTACTAGGAAACAGCTGGGGATACACTGTATTAATGAATCATAAGGATGTGATTAGTTCATCAATATCTCTGAATATCCACTATCCTCAAGAGTATTTCCTGATTAACTATGAATCAGCCATCATCCTATTTAGAGCACATATACATCAATATTCACAACAACATGTTGTCTTTACAGACATATGCCACTCTAACTTGTAAGCACAATATGGTGTAGTATAATACATCATTTAATCAATCAAGAACATTGAATAATACTTTTTTTAAATGTGTGATACCATAGGGCGCTGTGAGTCTCTCAGTCTGTCTTCCATCCTTGTGTTAACCAGCTTCATTTCTAACGCTTCATTAGCAACACCAATGGAATTCAAGTTAATACAACATGAAGTCATTTATATCAAGGATGTATTCTTTACATTGTGAATGAACACACAAAAATGATTTTGAAAGATTTCCACCTAAACGGGACCAAGGCAAACAATAGTGTGGACTCATCACCATCTCTCAACAGGAACACTTCTGCTCACTTTCTCAGCTAACATTCATGCAATGTCTTTAAAGTCTGCGCTCCTAAAATATATTATTCGTAAGTCAAAGTGCAGATTTGTGACTGGTAGATTGAGATCTGCAAAGTTAACTACTGTGGTGTTCCTTTACTCCCTTCAGGCTAGGAAAATACATTTTAGCCTGGAAAGAAACGAGTCGGTTGTTGCCACAAAACACAACTCTTTTTTTCCCTTTTTTTTTCTGGCTTGCTGTTCGACAGCTAACAAGCCACGCACAACCTCAAGCCAATAGGACATGCATTTTATCAAATTGTAAACACCCACGACTGACGCACATAATTTGTAACTCATTTCATTCCAGTCAATTCAGGGTTAGTTCTGACGCCTGAAGTGTCAACTCCTCAAATGTGGCTGAATGCTAAATGTCCAACAGTAAGTGAAATGCAGCCAAGCATGCGCAGCCAAGCATGCGCAGCAAGCATTTCTGGCAAAAGCAAACATGCATTAACATTAACAACCTACACGAGGCTCTTCTAAAGTAGCAATGTGCATGATGCACAGATGAGTACCGTCATCTATTATCTGTTCAGCACTCCTGGAACTAAAGCAAACAGAGATGTGATGCAGTGCTGGAACAAAAACGCTGGATTTCTGCTGGCCTTGGGGGGACAGCAAAGTGTGTGAGACTTCCTCCTGCCCATCTCTCCACAGATTATAGGGCTACTGCTCAGCCACACCCATTATGAGTCTATTAAGAGCACGTTGTTATTTAATCATTGAAATGCATTGCCCTTTCAGTGACTATTTAATATTTTGCCAAATAATGATTGAAACATACAAACTCAAAACAATTTGGGAAAGCAGTTTGTGTTTGCACACATCTGAATATGATTAGTATATATATATATATATATATATATATATATATATATATATATTTGAGCATCATTCTGTCTCTGGTTTGCTACTTTAGGTGCTAGGTATGGCGTTCAGAGCATATCTACATCGCCTTCACACAGTTCTCAACATGGAGCCGACTTAACCGGCGGCTAGCAGCTAATGCTGCTAAAAGCATGGACAGTGCCGCCTTCGGCAACAGTGCTGAACGAGCTAGTGGCGCTTATTTGAGGGGGAACCAGAAGGTAGCCGCTACGCTTCCACGGTCACAGCGTTGGTCCAGACAGCGCTATGATCCGCGTATGATCGAGTGCAGAGCGGCGGCCAGGAAATATTCAAATAATTTAGCACAATTAATTGCGCATCACTTGAAACCAGTCTGCCCCGCCTCGAGGTCCGATTCACAAAAGCCAACAGAAGTAATGAGTTGCTGGTTTTGTGCCGCTCAGTGACTGATTCTACTACTCACAAGGAAAGTTGTCGGTTCCAATATGAACTTATCTTAACCTTATAATTTATTAACATAGTTTTTCCCAGTCTGTTCACTGTTTACTAGACACTATCTATGCTTTTGACCTTGATTTGAGTTATTCAGGAGCTACTTTTGAACAATTAATTATTCATCAGGTTGTTTCTGGTTCGTTCTTCACTCGGTCCTCGGTAACTACTCACACTGCTGTATTGTGAAGAGTTACCAATGCACTTACCTCGCACTTGTCCTTCATGTCTGCTTTTGCAGCAGACTGTGCACACTCAACTCTGTGATATCGTCTGCATTCTGTGTTGCAGCTAATCAAATCTGTCCAGGATGAATCTGTGTCCTGGAAAGGCGTCTGTAAACACTACTTAGTATTCACTCTGCTGTTGTGTGACTGTATGTGCAAATATCATGGGAATACATAGACGATACATTTTCATACAAAAGAAACGACCTTGCTCTTTCATATTGAAAACAACTGTGTTGCATTAGTAAGGTGTGTTGAATATTTGAGGTTTTCTTAGTATACGATAGATGGATGGATAGATTCAGACTCTCCCATGCCGTCTGACAGCGCAGATGTCATGTGAGTTTCTTTTGACAGCCATAAAGCTGTGACTTATGAATCACCCGGCCAATAGTTTCCCCTTGTTGTTTAAATAATATGATGACCATATACTGTGCTCAAATGAATATCCACTACCACTTGAAGCTTTTCTTGGATTCTTTTCTCTGTTGGTATTTACAGTAGCATAACATTGTCTTGAATTTAGTTTGAATTGTTCCTGCAAACAAAACTAGAAAACAGGACACATAAAATCTCCTTATTTAGTCATAAAATGTCTTCTTCAACATTAACTGATTGACAGTGTGCACATACGTGTTCACTGTCACGTGTTTTAACATCTTTATTTATTTAGAAAAGAGAGCATTTCTTGAGCAAAAATGTTACTGAAGTATAAAGTATATTGTCGCTATTCTCCATGCAATGAAGTGTATAGTGTACAGTAGGTAATTAGGAGTATGATAATTCCAACTAAGTTTGCAGTTTGCCTGTTACACTCTATAAGAAAGTCAATAACAACCACAAGTGCAATTGACATTTTGAAAGTTATTATAAACAACAAACTCCAAGCGTATGAGGTTTACTCTAAAGGGGCCGCTGTGGGGCTACTGACATTGATTAGACCAGTCAGAGACGTGTGATGTCTGGGCACAGCGAAATAAAAATTGGGCTACTACCCCTCTCATCCACCTGTTCGATTGTACAGAAAAATATTGTTTGTATTATCTACAGTATCCCCAAGCTATTGCGAGTAATCAATTCATCCACAGTTCTAGCTCCCGGAGCATTATTCAGCAATCCCAACTCATCCACGGAGAGCACTGGCTGTTTTCAAGTGTTTTCAGGTAGCATCACTGACTCTAAGGAAATAGCAGGTCTATTTTTTCCTGTCCACAGAAGTCTGGATATTGACTCATAACCCAGTGGAGGTTTTACTTCAAGTACGGTGTTTATATGTGTGGCCAGGATTGTGCGGCGAGAAACCAACTACCCTGACTACTCTCAGCTAGAGAACAGGGCCTAAGGGCGTAGTTTTAAATATCATGTACACGTACTGTACTTTATTGCACATAGATTGGTGTACTTACAGCGGTATGAATGTCCATCGGAAAATTACTTCCTGTTTAAACTATTTTACTGTTTAATTAAAAGATAGTAAACAATGTCATGTGTTACTTTTCATTCTAAACAGTTTGATAATACCGCTTGATTTTTAAGATACAATAAGACTGAAACAAGAACTGCACAATGTATGTAATATAAATCATGTGAAGTAAAAATACTGTATGGAACACACAGGAAATCTCTGGAAGAATGACAGAAACTAGACTCACTCCAAACAATAGAATGATGGACAGTAAAACATAGAAGGCTTAGAATAAAAAAGAGGGGAGGGGGATTGAAAGAATGGCAAAATAACCAATAATATAAAAAATGAAGACAATGAAGCCATAAGAAAATGTTATCAGTTGTTCACTGCTTTCCCTTGATTTCCTTTATTCATATTTTCCATATTTAAATACCTTAAATTGCATGACGAATGCATGGTAAACATATGGGTACAGAGGCTGCCTGCCACGCATACGCCCTGCGCGACCCACTTTGCAGATACAGATGAGTCACCTTTTTTCATCTTTAGTCATCTTCAAAATCAAAGCATTGCAATTAACAGCAACAAGCACCAAACTTGCCAAGGTGACTCATCAGGCTGCGGGTGCAGGATGTGAAAAGGGACTGAAGCGAGCGACTGCTAGACAAATGATGAAATCACACCATCCTTTAGAAGTTTTAGTCCACCTCCTCTAATGAATCACCATTGTCAAAAAGAACATGGTCTATGCAATCCAGAAAAGAAACCACATGTACTAGTTAAGATTCAGAAATATCAGTCAATTGCAATGAACAAAAACAACATTTCAGATCCCTCTCATTGTTGGGATATTTGAGATTTAAGAAATGAGAATTGGCATTTACATGCAGGAGCTCATAAGCACACTGAGATTGGAATATTGAGGGAATAGTAGCATGCACGCAAGCATAGTCTCTGCGGGGTCTGTACATGGGCAAGTTAATTATTCAATAATGAGAGCCAGTTTTATCATCTACAAACATCAGGCAGTTTCATCTTTGACTTGCTGTCCTATTTGCAATCTTTTGTTCTGCAGTTATGCTTGAATATTATGTAAAGCATGGACGATGCAAGATGTAGAAGTGTAGCCCTGTCCTGTGTTTTGAAAGCAGTGGCTTGTTAAAGTACTATAAAGTTAAACACTACAAAATGTGTCTCACATCTACTTTTTCTTAGTGACTGTTATATTAATTTTGTCAAAGTAAAGACAAGTTTAATGGCAAATGCATAACATAGTCCTTAGCACTCTCTTCCTACCCACAAATACATAACAATCATTGGTGCTTTCAATTTCCTGCAACCTGAAAAGTGTGTATTCAATCACATGTTGCCTCGTTGCTTGCAAGCTCATGAGTTTGCTGGACATAGTCAGTTGAAAACGTGTTGAAAAGCTGCTCTTTTTCATGGAAAAATGTCTCTGTCCATGGTGCTAAAAACCACATAGAGAAAGCCTTTGGAGACGGGATTTGACACTTACAGTTGCATCATATTGTAAACGCACACATTGATGTGTCTGAGAGTATTAAGGCATCCGACTTGACAGCTGTGGCTTGACTGTCTCACTGGGTAAACCATGGATGGGTGGATTGATAGATGGATGGTATTATTATGTACCTATGCATTTATGGTCAAAATAGGTAACATTATAGACTAGTCAGCTAACATTATTCAAACATGAGTAGCTGCAAGTATGTGCAGTGGATGTATCTTCCTCTATAATGACAAGTCACTGTCCCTTTTAACTACAACAGATGCTTCACATTTCATCCGCTTGCACATTTTAAGACAACAGAAGTAAAAGGGCAGTGAAGAAAAAGGAGAGAGAAATGAAGAAAGAAGAACATCTCCTGCTGCTCATTGGTTCTCTATGTCTTCCCCGGTCCAGGAGGAGCTCCGTCACATTCATGCCCAAGAAGACAAGTGCTCCCGCAGCTCCCTCTCCTGGGTTTTCAACCCTATCTCTCGCTTTGAAGATCTGTTTTTCTTTTCCTTTTTTTTTCTTTTTCTTTTTTTTTGCAGCATCTGCTTTTTTTTCTCCTTCCCCCAGCCCACTGCTACATTGCCTCCCTTCCTCTTTTCACACTTTGATTGCATGTATCTCTCATCGGAGTCCTCTGGCTAATTGCATCATTCTAATGGCCTTTTTCATGATCATAGTCTATGGTAAGTTGACGTTTCATGCCGCTTATTAATTAGAATTAGCAAGAATAGGACAGCAAAGTGAAGAAAAAGTGCTGATCCGTAGTTTGAGTGTAAAATTGCAATTGTCTTGGTTGAGGGTATTGGGACCGCGAGGGGATCAGGAAATGAGGCTCGGATCCAAAAAGTTTACATCATTCCTGGCTAAACCCTTTTTTTATTTGAATCCCATAACATTCCCAATATAAATAACCACTCATTCTGTGTTCATCACCAATAAACAACCGAGTGGAGTACTGCTTGAATGTCTACTGACATAATATCTCGCTTGGCTGCAGCCATTATCAGCAGCATCCACACAGCAACAGGACTTGGCCTGCTATTGGAGAGAGTAGGTGTCTCATCCTCATTTTCCCCTGACACACACACACACATGCATGCCCACACACACACAGTGGTGGCATTGAGGATGTTGGAAGTTTCCTCCTTTAGCTTCGGGGGCTTACCTCTCTCTCTGTCTCTCTATCTAACTCCCTCTCTTCTTCCACACTCAGTCACTCTGAGATGCTGCCATGTCAGTGCAATTTAACAGTTCTTTGATCCATGTCCTGAGAGTGAATGGCAACAAATTAAGCAAATTATTTGAACCACCCACGGGCCTAAGGCAAGGAGAGGAGTGGAGGGAGGAGGGATCTGAAGATGCCACAGTTGTTAAAAGGAGGGTCGAGTGTGACTGCCAGAGCCGTGACGGAGGGAATCCAAAAATAAATAAAAAATGTGCCGTGTATGAAATGTATGGGATAACCAAGGAATGGCCTGAATTAGGGGAGCTGTGTTCTCCATCAATGTCTCCACCTGTTCTCAGTGAGAGGCGGATTCAGTTAGTGGAGGGTTGGCTAAGCTATTTACTTTGGCTGTGGCAGGAGAATGAATGCAGGATTGTTTTGTGAACAGTATAAGAAAACAACATCACCACTAGGTCTTATCTTTAGGAGGAAATCAATTGGGGGTAAAAAGGAATCCATGTCACCTTTCCTTTTTCTCTTTACCGGAGAAAAGCACTATGTTTGCTATCTTCACTCTGACATCTTTGTCCGTTTTGATGGATTGTTATTGCAATTTTTTGTTTAATCACAAGATTGATTCAATTATTACAAATACATTATCATATGCTAAACTCATCAGATGCCACATTAAACATGAGACACCTAAACAGCAAATACAAATACATAATTATTTTAGCAAATGAAATCATAAAATTACATAAACATTCTGGCTTTTCTTCTAGTGCATAACTAAAATACAATTTGAATTAATTTCTAATCCCAGTCATGCCAGTACCTTTTTAAAGACGAATACAATAAAATACAATGAGCCACAAACCTCAAACCCATATCTTTGGTGCCCAACCATCCCTAAAAATGTAGCATTATCTTTACAAGGCTGTATTCATGTAGCTCTTTTATCAAAAGCGCTTTATATTTTGCCTGTCCGTCAAACACACATACACACACACACACACACACACACAGAGCAAACAATTAGAACAAGTAGACCTAGGATTGGTCTATTTTACTGTATCACTGAGTTTTTTGGCATTTTTAACTAGGACGTGAACTTCACAACATACCACGACAGGCAGGTCAACATTGGTCCATAACAGAATACCGGTAGTCAATCTAATGCTACATGTGTCAGTTTTTGTTTGTTTGACACTGTTTTCCGGTTTAAAATGGATACTGTGGCAACCAAGGGGACGTGGAGGCAAGATTCACAATAAAACAGAAGACTCGGAGAGGCAGTATGTATGAAACAAAAAGTGTCCTTTTTAATAAAGAGGTTGGGGTCTTTGGCCTTCAGCCTACTCCTAAGGCTTTCTCCACTGTGGGTAGGAGGGATCTTGACTACCTCCTCTCCGATGCTGCGTCTCCAGTGGTTCAGGAGAACCTCGTGGTCTTCTGCTCTGCTGCTGCTGCTGCTGAGAGCTGGGTGAACATATGTCTGCTCTAATTACCTGATGGGCTGCAGGTGTGACCAATGCCACGTGCCTGGTGGCTGCAGCACCTGAACTGGATAACAACACACTCCCTCTACAACCTCCCCCAAGCTTGGGGATTCCCTCTCCTGTGCTGGATCTGCATGGCTTTGCTACAATACATGCATAATATCCAATGATTTTCATCAAAACTCTTTCAAATGCCATGATTGGTCCGTTCCTCACATTTTGCTCCTTGCTCCATCAGTAGCTGTTTGCATTCAGGTGAACTAGCTTGGTCCAGTTTGGTCCAGTGCTCAAGAAAACCACTACCATTATGACTACAATACACTTCTCTAGTTGTTATGCTTAGAGTTTCCGTTTGACCACTGTGACTGCAGTCCTTCGCCCGATGTGTATTACATCCCATTTCAAATTATTACAATTTGCAGCATTAACCAATTATGTTTTTAGAAAGAGAGACTTGCATGCATTGATCTGAGAATGTTCATATTTATTTAATTGTGTTTCCCTCTTATGTACAAACAACTTCAAGGATAAGAATCGTATATAACAAAGTGAGACAGAAATGGCCTGCACCCCATCAGCTGAGGTCATGGATGGTCTTTCCTTTGTAAGTGCGGACAAATCTGCATTTCAGAGAGGGTTTTCCTGCATCGTTGTGTTTGATACACGCTATCTGTTGTCATAAATTATACTGCAACCGTTACAAACGTGCTTGGCAAAAATAAGAATGGTGATGTAAATCCAAGTCAATTTTACATTGACCAAAAATCTTCCTTTCCAAGAGTACGCCTCGCAAGATGTCAATCATTCCCTGCCATTACCTCTTTTCCACTCCTGAAATAACTGCGCTCCATAATATTCACCATTCTAGCCGTCATGATTATGCGTCTCTGTGTTCAAATCTCCGAGAGCCTCCTGCACTTGGAAAAAAGTTGGAAAAAGTTGTCCTCATCCTCAGTCATCTGCTCAGTTTCACCAAGTTAACAGGAGGAACTGGGCAGACTGAAGCCCCGGCTCCTCTATTCATAGTGTAATTTCACAGCTCATTATAGTCCGAGGACCATTCCCTTCAGATGGTGTCAGCGGTGCTACTCGATATGCATTACCTGGCAGATCTAGGTCACACAGTATTTGCAAATCATTCTTGGCTCTTCTCTGGCGGCCGTCCAAATGTTAAGACAATCCCCCCCCAAAAAAATATTGGAAACTTTACTAGTTAATAGCTGATGTATTTTGCTGCGCTTGGCAATATTTGAATTGTCCTGGTGTGCCACCCACTTGGTGCTCCATGTGGAATGAAATAAACAAAGAATGATCCCTGAATATTGTATGGAACAAGGTGTTTGAGTAGCTGTGCTCTATCCCCGTCTATTGAACTACAGAGCATTTTGTTTTTGTCTGAAAGTGAGTCTGGCAATTCACAATGGTAAACTAATTAATGCTTAACGCCTTACATCATTGTAATGAGCCTTAATGAAGCATTTTCCCAAAGCCATTAAAGAGCCAGATAAAGATTGTAACGTATTCAGCACACAGGTGTGCTAACATTTATCTTCAAATCAATGGACTCCCACTGCCTGAGCTGTAATTAGACTGTCAGACTCTGATAAGGGTCATGCCAAACTTTGTGTTGTGTGTACTCGGCAAACGCCTGTGTGTGTGTGTGTTTCTATACCTGCTGCCTCAGCTCGACTGCCATGCAGCAGAGGAGGCTCTGCAACAGTCTTGTTATAAATTATCCGATTAACCTTGTAAGATAGATCAACTCTTGATTTTTGCTCAAGGTGCAATTGCTTCATTAGACTGCGTAGGAACAGAACGAGGCCCAACATAGGCAGATGTAATTTGGTGAGGTTATTGTAGGTCTGCAGCTAGCGCACTAGCGCCTTCTCCTTTTTAATATGCTGTGCTGCAGGAGAGAAACCTGCAAATTAGTAATGAAAGCCTGATTGATCTATTGATTTGGTGCATGGAGATATTATGCTCTCCCTCAGTGGAACATGTGGCTGCCTCGTGTCAAGATTCTGTTAATAGCCACAGACACAGAGCTCTTTAGGAAGACACACTTCAGACATCAGTGGATGAAAAGTGCAGCTGTTGAATGGTGCAGGTTATTATCCAACCAAACTCCATACAACAGTGAACCCAAATAAACTGGAAAACCTTCTGCGGGCCTCATGATCTTGAGAATATGCTGGAGAGCAATGTTTGTGTACATATTTTAAAACTCTTTGAACCATCAGAAAAGATTAAAGGGATATGCTTATTGACCACTCTAAAACTAATCTCGCCAAATATTTCGAATTGCATCCTTTTGGAAATGATATGATGGGAGCATTCTGCCGTGTTTGATCCTCAAGAGACCATTAACCTAATAGCAAACGCCTAATAGAAATCCCAGACGCGGAAATGTGGATCCACCTCAGTTTGGCAGTGCAAGATCTTAAAAGCAGTGCCAATCTACATGACAGGGAAATGACGCACCCACACACACAACCTCACAAAAATAGAATAGAATGTATGAAATGCAATCCAGTGCCATGCCAAACAGTTCCATTTCAGTTCAGAAAGTAAAAACAAACATCCACAAAGTAAACTGAAGAAGTCCTTTGGAATGGACGGCCTATTATGGCGTCGGAGATGATGTCAATGTTGCATGTTTTCATCATGAGAAGCAACATACAGTTTCTAATGGACCACATGTTGGTCATATAGCGGTGGAAACATGGGAGCACAACATTATCTCATATCAAATAAACTGTACTGTAGTTGAGGAAAATAATGTATCCTAGCGTGCACACAGACACGGGTGTGATGGTCAGTATTTCAAGGGGAGGTGCCACCCCGGCCACCGAGGCAAACCACTGTGAACAGCTTTCTCTTCCCTTCAATAAAGACACTGAATTTCTCACGTTAATCCCCCAGCTCACTGAGCACCTGCTGCTCCCCGATAGAAGACTTACACTTCCCGTTCAGGGCAATATTGAGGCTGTGGTGTTGTAGTGTGTCTGTGTTATGCTATTTGCTATATGATATTATACATGAAGTGCTGCACCGTAGCATCATGGTGATGTGACAATGGTTTTGCTCTTTTCCGCTCACTGTTGCTGTGTGATATTGTTGTTGGTGAACCAGCTGTTATAAACAAGAACAAGCTGTATGGCACAGCAGTAAGCTTATTGGAACGAATGGACAGCAATTTATTTTACAAAGTATTTCCTATTTTTTTCTAATCGCATGTTAGAAAAAGAAAGAAAAACGTTCTCATTCAAGAAAACAAATAAACATTTTGACACGTCTTAAAGGCACAGTGTGCAGCAGGTTGGAATATCTAATAGCATTTTTTTAATATATTATTCATAACTAAGTTTTCACTGTTGTACAAACACCTTAAAATAATTGTGTTTTTGTAAGCGTAGCTCCATAGGAGCGGATTCTCTTTGCGTAGTCCGTCGTGTTTCTACAGTAGCCCAGAATGGACAAACCAAGCACTGACTAATGAGAGCCTCACTCTGCTGCTGCCTGACCACCATTGCTTCTTAAGTAGGGGTATTACGTTAACGGCGGCTCTGAGCGAGGGGACCAGCGCCGTAACGTTATGATTCATATGGTTGCAATCTGCAAACCACACCTCCGAATGGTCATTTTAAGTCACCAATAAAACTATGGAAGGAAATCCAATTCATTCAAGGGATTTACAAAGAGATGGATAATAATTATTTGTTAATCCCAACAACATACTGTTGAATTTACTTTGGCGCTAATACTTCACATCGCAATGTATTTGCATATATAATATATGCATTGACGGTGAAGTGAAGGAAACGTTGTCCGTCACATTAAGTGGTTGTTTATCTCTTCTTAAGTCCATAAACTTTCTTTAGGTTCAACCCAGGCACAGGAAATAATCCCCAAGCCTTTTCCCGTAGTCGCGTCACAGGCAAACTAGAGCTCATTAAAGTGCAAAGAAAAACAGAATCTGAAAAATCCAATTCCACATTCCACTTTGAAGGAGCAGCAGTACCACTTCACTGGGTTGAATTTTTCGAGAGGCTTAATAAAGCAGCGGTTCTTACTCAGAAGTGAATTAGAAAGTATCAGCACATGCATCAATTAGCGATCAAAGTACATAAATGAGTTTTAAACCATAACAGTAATTTGTTTTTGTTGGGGAAAGGGTGGGGGGAGATTCAAACCATCCATGCTCACTTCACTTCCACTCGTTTGGGCTTAGTCACGCATTATGGAAAAGGCAGTAATTACATGCACACATAATGAAGGCATTGTAAAATATTCATTGAATTTATCTTTTGAATGACTGTTGTACTCAAGGCGCCACCCCTCTTTTCCACACAGGGTTAACAGGTGCAGTTTTGTCCGTTGACTGACAATGACCACAGGTACAGCTGCCTCATGCCTGGGAGAGAGTTTTTGAGTCGCCAAGCATTTCTAATTGGTCGTGACAGGAGCTTCTGGTTGCCAGATTTGATCTACACAGCCCCTAGAATATTTATTGTTCAGCATCACCACACACTGCCTCTAAAACATACATTATTTGAGACCTAGTGGAGGTCTCAGCAATAAGCGACCACGGCTAACAAAATGACAATAGAAATGTAATGAATGAAAAAACTAATGTGGTAATGCATAAAAACTATAAATGCCTTTTAGATCTACATAATGTATATATATATATATATATATATATATATATTGTTTTGCCTTATCTTAAGGACTAATCTCCTGCAATTAAGACTGAATAGCATTTCTAGTTGATGAAGCACTGAAGATTAAAAAGGGAAAGAAATCTTTTTGGATGGATCTTGATATTAATCATAATTTAATTAGAAACTAGTATTTTTCGCTGTCAACTTTATGTAGCTGATTAAACATTTCCCTCTTAAATACAGTGTAGTACAATAGTTGAGTTAATGCACCTATTTACTTTCCGCCACTGACAAAAAAAGTGATGCCATCATTGGAAGGATTACATGTATAAATCTTTCTTTCTGACAAGAAGACAGACAAGAAGAGCCCACATATGTTCTTTTTTATAGTACTGCACTTTTTAATCCTGACCTGTTATTCTCAGAAATCCATGAACCCATAACTACTCTCGAGCCAAAGGTCCTGTGTGAGCTGTAGACATCAATATTTAGACTGAATGCACAATGGATCATCTTTTGACATTTTACTGCTTATCATATTGTTATATTTATGCTAATAATGAACACTGAAATGACCTTTTAATATATTGTATTCCTTCAAACTGAATCTATATTGCTGGCTGGCCATATCTTATGGGTGGTTAGCGGTTGGGTTTTCATCAGTGCACAGAATTAAAAAAACAAAAACTGTCCTCTGTGCCATCTAGGGAAAATGTACAAGATATACAACATTTGGTTGACTGGTGAGTTAATTTCAAAAACATGATTTAAATTCCAATCTCATTCTCACTAATTCTAACATCATGGGTTGAGACAACTTGATGCATAACAATACTTTGTGACATCTGGCCTCATTAATTAGTCCTCAGACACTACTACTATGTGAGGAGTGAATTTGAACCACTGATGTTTGAACATGAAAATGTGACATGACATTCGATGGCAGGAAAGGTGGCATTTGGAGCAGACTCAACCTGAATTGGAAGCTAGTTCATTAGGAAAGTCAAAAGAGGGATCGGCATGCGACGGGAGAATCGGCTCAGATAATGTAATGTCAGAGAATCCCTATCATTAGTGGAGATGTGGTGATTTCCTGTCTGGGCCTCATATCCCACCATACTTTGAGTGACAGAAACTGTGTTGCGATGTGACAAAAGTTCTGCTCAAGGAGGAACTCAGTTTGAGATGGAAGTATTTTCACAAAAGTCTTTATAGGCCTGTCTTTTCAAGGGGGTGAAGTATAACTTCATCTGTGAATTAAAATGTTGAATAATCTATTCAGATGACTTGGACACCAAGAACGATCAAGATGGCAACAACTGGAAGGCATAGGATAATTAAGATAATTCGGAGTGTGTGTATATATATATATATATATATATATATATATATATATATATATATATATATATGGTGCATACACTGAGAAAAACAGGTTTAGAAATTCCAAACACTTGGCTGATGTCAGCATTTTGCTTCCTGCAGGCTCAAAAGCAGCACCATGCATACCCAAAGCAGAGACGGGGGAGAGAAAAAAGCCTCTTTCAATTCCCATGATGCAAAGCAATGGAGCAAAGAGGGTTTTTTCCAAATGATGAGCGCTTGCAAATTGATGACTAGTTAAGATCACTGACAACTTCAAAGCTGAGTGGATCCAGGTCACTTCCAAGACAGTTTATGCATTAATGTGTCCTGATTAAAGAGCAACCTGCATTGCTCAGAAACCAAAAGAAGCCAATCACCCTTTTAGCATTAACTGAACAGATATTCTAGGAGAACTAACATAATTAGGCAATACTTTGTTTACCAAATTAGCAAAGCCCAGGCATCTCCCCGTGGTCCTCGGTTTGTGATTTTGCATCAGTTGATGCAAATATATTTGTCTATGGTGATGCTTGTCTGGCTCTTAATGTCCCATGATCCATTGAGTAAGCAGTGGACCAAAGGATTCTTTTTTTCCATCACTGCGCTTTCCAAAAAGCTTATGCACAAGAACCACTGACTGTTTCCGACTAATACACAGCAGGAGTTGTCATGAAGGTGAAGTTGCGTGAAAGTGCAGCAGAGCAATTAGCATCACAGGATGCTTCATTCCCTCACTTTATAGAATAGTCAGACTGTTTGACAGGGATTTTAAGAGGTTCCCCTTCGTCTCTTCTACCCACAATCCAATTTGTTTGAAACACACACAACATGCCTGTGTGTTGTAATGTGGAAGAGGGCACATTATTTTTGCTTTGCAGTGTTGTAGTTCAACTGCAGATTCTTGTGGGTGTCACAGCCACTCTCTCGCCATGACGGCTGTGGTATTGTTTTCACTGTGTGCGTCTGTGTGTGTGTGTGTGTGTGTGTGTGTGTCAAAGTGTGGTCATGGAGTCACCCACTGTAGTGGGAACTGCCACATTAGTGGCCCTGAGTACTTTGCCAGGTGTTTATATGTCACTCTATCTATCAGTGGACAGATTTTGTAAGAGTGATCACATCACAACCCTGCATAAGATGCAGTCACAACACTTTAAAGTAGATTGGAGTAGCTGACTCACTCTAAGTCGAGCACTCTACAGAGCTTGGCTTTCTAGATGATTTCTTAAAGACAAAAATATGTATAAGAAATCAAGTTTGAGGTCTTCCACAAACCTTTTTGGTGAAGTCAAAATGTGTTTTTCTTTATTTATTTCCGAAGCGATGCTTTTTTTCCTTCTTTTTCTGGTGACGCCTCCAATAAGCTCCTTCAGGGTTATCTTTGCTCCCTTTGTGGCCTCTGATTATGTCCTCCTTGTCTGAGCCATGAGTATTTTTGTTGTGGTGCCATATTCTTCCCATATTGTACTAATGGTCATGTGACACTTTGATTGCACACAGGTGGACTAACTATTTAAGTGATTTCTGAAGCTATTACATGAGATTTAATGTATATAATGTCAAAGAGCGTGATCCATTTTGTGATATTTAGGAAAGCCGTTCTATATTTTTGTTTGTATGTGCCAGATCTTATGTAGGGGGCTTCATTCATAGCAAAGGGTGTGCATACATATGTCACTTTTACTATTTTGTGTAGGCCCATTACATATAATATAAATACACATCTATTTTAATTCCAAATTGTAAATTCGGCAAAATAGGAAAAATGCCAAGTGGGGTGAATACTTTTGCACTTTACATGCTAATGCTTGAGCAAATATTGTGAATTACAATAAAACAAAGCCTTGGGGTTTTCCCAAGGAGTTTCAGTAAAAAAACTGTGTCGTTCGGATAAAAAATTTAAAAGTTATAACCTTTATGTTTGTCCGACAATGTGAAGCGCCACTACGAAACTAAGCACACATCTTTTGAGGAAACGCACAATACTCAAATCTGAAATGAAGGCATATAACACAAAAACGAGTGTGATGATCAGAATCTTAACTGATCATGAACTCATAGTCCAACAATTATAATAGAGAGGAGAATAGAGCTGAAACAAGTGGTTTCCATAACATCAGATAAAGTCCTTGCTCACAAAATTATCTTATTAGAAGGTGAGAATAATAGATCGTGGTTTTTCTTGGTGACATAATTTCATGCCTGAATTGAACTGAATCGTCTCAAAAGCTTTCTGTGATGTGATTCATTTTTAAACGGCGCCCATATTTTACTTGAAATGAGAGAACATTCAATAGTATGCACTATTTATAATTCATCCAGTTCAATTTGAAAACTGTCAATAAATATTGTTGCGATATTATTAAATTGAACTTTCTTTATTTGATCAGTTGTTGACTATAAACAGACATTGATGGAACTGCTCTGCGATTTATGGGACAAAATCAAGTTTGACATTATTGTGTTCTGGAACGATGCAAGAGGAAATTCTCTATCTGGATCTGGTTGAATTTTAATTGAATATCCCTGATACAAATGATGTTCAACGGTACTTGAGTTTCCGAAGAAAGAAATCTACACATCTACAGGTCATAATGTTCAATCTGTACAATTATGTTGAAACAGATGTGAGATTAATGTAATAGTTTGACATTTTGGGAAAATGTCATTCGTACTAAATTAGTGCTACTCAATGACGTCGTCTTCTATGATGCAGAGGTTAAAACGGCAGGTTTTCTGGCCAACAGATGTGACAATACTGTACATGCACCGCAATATATACGACTGCAACTTACTGTACGTGGCAGAGAGACAGAAGGAGGGATACAGCAGAGATGCCAGTGTTTCAGCGGGGCTGACGACTGGGACGCTCGAGAACAAAGGCTCTGCACTGGGAGTTCACACTGTAGAAGTGAAGGGACGGCAAGTGTTTCCTTTCCCTGCATTACCCAGAGGTCCTAATTACTTTAGGTTAATCATGCTCTGCTGTAATTGACTACTGTTGTTCCTCCTTTTGATCTATCATTCCACTGCCTGGAAGCAACCTGTGGTGGAGTATCTCATTTAACTGAACACTACCGATACACCCCAATTCCCTAATATGATTGTTCAGTCGCTCCTTTCCTCCCTCCCTGTCTCCTCTGTCTTTCTTCCTTCCTTTAATCTCTGCTGCCCACATTTCTCTTTGCCTCTCATGCAGCAGCTTCGTTGATGCACTCCTTACAGTCGGTTGTTTTTCGGTTTTGAGCAGAAAAAGCTTGAACCAGGAGATCATTAATCAGGAGTCAGTCTACTCCAATCATAACGCACAATTTCTCTGCAGAAAAATGCAATGTCTCACACCATGTAATGCACGCATCTTTTTTCCCATTACCACTTTGATTATTTTAACATAAAAAGAGACATATTCATATACAAAATCAACTAGAGGGCACTTGTAATCACAAGGTGCGTCTGACAAAAAAAAAACATCAGAAATGCTAATTGCGTTCCATTTTCAGGTGGTGTGCTGCTCGCTTCAGTTTGGTGAGCAGATGCTTTTCAGTATGTAAGTAGTTGATGACATTGGCAGCTTGAGAGAATATTCAATGGTACGCTTTCGGTCTTAATATTTAGAGTATTTTAGACGGAATGCAAAACGTCCCCCATGTAAATAGCCTCCATGTCTCATGGCAATATCCGGATACCTTGAGGCAGTTTTCCTTAATTATTTGCTTGCATTCAAAGAAAAAAACGATACAAACAAAATAGGCAGGCCTTTTCCGGTTCTTATGTAAATAGAGATTAATTGCAACATCTACAATGACATGCAGTACTGAATTTGTACTTATGTGAAGCTGTGAACACTTAATTACTGGCCTGATTTACACAACATTTGTCATCAATCTTTGAGAAAAGGAAAAGAGCCTCACGAAAACAGTTGGTCTGGGGAGAGAAAACAAATGTTGTTTTTTTGGAAAAGTCACATTCAATTAGTCCATCGAAGGACATTACAAACCATTTATTATTCCCCCCACAAGTAATTGTATATTTAGTTCAGTGTTCGACCATTATACAATTTAATGATTGGATACTGCTCTCGATCGGTGTTACGCCCCCTGATTTAACTCCGCCCCCTTCTGAGAAGAGGGCTGGCTATCTGTTTCAGGTCTGGTGCACCTGGAGCAGCACCTGCTCCAGGTGCACCTGAGTGCAGACGACCATTTGTATTATTTTGGGGGAAGCTGTGTAGGGGTTCTCTGCCATTTTTGTTGTTTCTGTTTTCTCCTGTTTTGTGGCTATACAGGGAGGTCAGTATTGTTTTTCCTTTTCCTTTTTTCACCCTGACGCCTAATGCTTTCATTTTAGTTTATTTACCTTTTTGTTAAACTATAAGCTGTCAAAAAATTATATTTAATGCTGCTTAAGTCTCTCACCCGCCTTATTGTTTCCCTTCCTTGTTCCACCTTTGCCAAGGCTATTTCTCCTATACATGTGTGTTACACCTGTGTACCCCTAGGAACCCTAGACAGGCCGTAACAGTTGGCAAATATTTTATGGCAGAAAAAAAAACAGTCTGAAGCCAGAAATTCACTGTGTGAATATTGAAGAACATTGAATTTCACTTCATATCACACGTTGCTTTACACTTGTATATTGTCTTTATCATAAACAGTCAAACCAGAGGTGTTATTTGCGCTTGTACTGTTGAGTCATAACTGGAAGGACAGTTCAATTATAAAAGATACGATTCAAACCTCGAATCGACATCAGTCCTAATCAGAATGCCACAAGAAAACACAAGTCAAACTTCCTTTTAAAAAATGATATCCAGGGTGGTCCCTAATTGTTGCGATCCTTTTGGAAGCAATCTGTAGTCTGTATTAATTGTTGTAAACATGAACACTACAGTGTCACTCGTGGTGTGTTATGTTGCACGATAAAGTCAGAATTACCTCTTGGTAGTTGCTGTGATTCACCGTCAACAACTTTCCTATGCATCAACGTTCATATCTGCACATTCAGATCTGCATTGATCATATATGGTAGGATGTGGGTGTGTAGAGGGCCGCACGTGAGGCTGAACCTGCTGCACTAATTTACAGGTTGCTTTTGGATTCATGAGAGGAAACTGCACACTGAATATTTTCTGTCGCACGTTATACAGTATCGGCCTTTATTTTCACTAAATGCTTTTATGCATCTACAAAATTTGGACCATTCTATTCCTAACGGTCTTAAATGACAGTTAATCCCACGCTAGAGATGAGCTCACATGTAGAAGTTGTGAGAAAGAAACATTCCAGTGATTGCCTGCTTTTAAACTGAATGGCTGCTGTGGATGTGGAAACCGGCGGTGCGATCCCTGGCTCCACTGTCGATGTGTCCTTGGGCGACTTAAACTCATGACTGGATATGAATGGTTACATAGTCCTGATCAGAAGGTGGCACCTTGCAAACGTGTTCTTGCCGTCAATGAATGACTGTATGAATGGGTGAATGGGCGGGCTTTGAGTAGTCGGAAGAAAGTGCCTTTGCCGTTTAGTATTTAAAACTGATAAAAAGTGACACTGATATATGACTGGTGACAAAAAAAAGCAAAGGTAATGCTATCGTCAACCTATAGTTCCATAAGCACAGGAATCAGAATCCGTTTATTTACCAGGAATGTTTACACAAACGAGGAATTTGTCTTGGCGGATGGTGCATAACATTAGACATTAGACGAGACAATCAACAATCAATGACAACAACAGGTAGAGCCTTCTACTGAACTATGGGTAATACTCTTCTCTAGGGCTGCAACTAACAATTATTTTAATAATCGATTAATCGGTTGATTATTTTTTCGATTAATCGATGAATCGGATAAAAAAATATTTTTATCAAAAAAGCGTTCATTTCCAACCCTTTATTCAAAAACAGAAGTGACAGTGCAAAACATCTTCAGAAAGTGCACAAACAGGTTGCTCCTTGAACATCCCTGAGCTGTTAATTAAAACAATAAAATGGACTAACACTAAAAACATACACATCTATGCTTTACATCTGCCAAATGTGAGCCCTTTTTACTGTAATTGATCCCTCCAGAGGCTGCATTTACATACCCTGCTTTATCAATATGTATGAAATACTGGGACAGAGGGAAGCTGTACTGCTCCATATAGAGCGTCCTCTTCCTTAAACTCTTTCATTCTGGGTCTCTTATGACCACGACGTCACGTTGTTGGCTAAGCCCAACTACGTGATTTGCTTCATTCTACTTTGAGTAAACAAAAAAAAAACCTGCAGCCAGATCCTCCGGTGTGCCGGTTTAACGTTAACGAGTGACAGCGTGAACTGAACCAGACCGGGGGGTGACGGCATGTTTCATCACGTTACGTTTTTTTACAAGCAAGACTGAACTGTAACGGAACATAACGTCACTTTAACAACAATACACAACCCAACACGTTAGCTAACGCGATAGCAAGCTGACTAGTAGCTTCCATTAAAAACAAGTTTGAGGAACATGAAGACGCTGATTGGCCAAGACTCGACTTGTCAAAGATCTTCTATTTTTGAGAACATCACAACCTCAGCTTTTCTCGTGTCTCACTACGATCTCAGAAACGCTGGCCGGCCAGTTGCTCTGCTCCGCTCTTTTTTTTCTTCTCCGCGACTTATTGCCCGGCGTAATAATCGCGCGACACAACGAATCGATAATGAAATTCGTTGCCAACACTTTTGATAATCGATTTTTATCGATTTTATCGATTCGTTGTTGCAGCCCTACTCTTCTCCAATCACGAGCATGCGTTCGTTTGCCCACTTGGATATTTTCTCCGCATAAATTGGAAAACAAATGGTCGCCTATTTTTTCCTTTTCCTCTGTTATCCAGAGGTCTTAGAGAAATTAATGAAATAATGAATTCACAGGAGCGTGACTTCATGTGAACATACCTAAATCAGAATCTGGCAACCCTGTTGGGAGGCACAGGGGAGAGATAATGGCTACTGTCTGTGCACACAGCATATGCTAGAACAGAAGTGTCTTTGTCAGGGCCTCAGGCGGCCTTTGTCTAGTCTGAAGGATATAGACGCAGAAGTATTGTTTGCCAAATCTGCTTTGAGGGAAAAGAGTTTGAGATTATTGTCATTTTCTTTAAGAGAATAAAGTACAGACTAGATGTGTTTGTCTTTTAAGAAGATCCTAAACAGCGGGTCAAATTATATATATTTTTTTTTTTAATAAATAAGTTGTTTTTGTAGACTTTCTCAATGGTATGGCAGGTTATCTCAGTCTCTGTAAGTTAACAGAATAACTTAACTGCTCTAGACTGGCTGATATCGTGCGGCTGCTCTTGGCAGTCTTATCACCAGCCCGCTGCATTTCTTTTGGCATTCTTTGGGCAGAAAATCCAAATTATCACAGAGAAAACTCTGCACACCCAGAGCTCACCTAGAGCTGATATAAAATAAATAAAGACATCCCACACCGACTGTGCAAAGTAAATGTGTTTGTTTATTCTGTCACATTTGAATGTTCCCTGTCCCCTGTGGGGGAGTCCTTCTGTGCAAACCTGTTTCCTGATTGAGGCGCATCTTGGTCGGTTTTCATATTTTCAGTTCAATTGTGCCCTCAAATTGTTCATGCTTAATTTTGGTGTGCCACTTTCTGTGTTTATTCATGGATAACAGCTAGTCTTGGATTGGATGAGGAACCAAAGAGACAGGCTGACACTGGGCTGCTAGGGTTATGCCAAGCCATCTGCTCCTCTGGAGCTTCCAAGCGGGAGGGAGGTGTACAAGAGTGGGGCAAAAAAAGAATAAGACGCCTTACATTAACCCCGAGTACTGTCTTTTTGCCTCACCTGTAATTCCCAGGAAGCTGCTATCAAACGACAAAACATGAAATTATGTTAGAAAATATCTCGAGCCGAGTTTCACTATAATCAGTGAGAGGCTGGTTGCACTAGCAAATAAACAAATTCTTGCAGAGACGTTGTGTTACTCATGGAGCCCCGAGGAGAATCCCAGATGGCAGCACCTCAGCAGTCCTGAGTCATAGAGTAGAGTGCATAAAGGTCATTTCTCAAGATGAGGAAGAGGAACAAGTTGGAGGCAGACATGTATAATATTAAAGCTATTGGTTGGCAGTCTAAACAAAGTAGCAAGCGTACACTAGATGTTTTTCAATGGTGCGACTGAGAAACTCAGCCCAGTGTTGCCAACTGGTTTCCAATGAAGGCCGCTTGCAGCAGTAGCGCCAACAGTAGCTAAATCTAGCAACAACTTTACCAACCATAGCTTTAAGCAAAATTGACAAGCAATTGATTTGCAATATCTTGTAGTACTGATAATTCTACATGTACAGTAATTACATATTGACAAAGTGCTTACACAGGCGACAACTGCAGATGACTGCTGTTGGTTTAAAGGCAAGGAAAGTTAATTTGTATAGCACATTTCAACACGGTGATTCAAAGTGCTTCACATAAAACCATTAAAAGCATCAAAACTCAATGCAGAAGAAAACAAGATTTCAAAACAATTAAGAACCTTGATTAAAACCTATAAAAAGCAAAAGGTCAACAAAGGGACCGTTTAAAAAGGTCCCCACCAACTATAGGTTTTAGTTTTTTACATGGAAAGGGCTAATACCTAGGCAAAGACATTTGAATGCTGTAACATCTCAAATGAAACAACAAAAACAAGCCGTCAGCGGTCATTCATTTCACATGAGCCGTGAACTTGAGATGTGTGGAAAAACGTTGTTGTGGGTCATTTTTCCTTCTGCAACGTTCCAAAGTAAGGGAATATTTACTTGTTTCTCCTCTTGACAACAATATGCATTGCTAATGCATCTTCAGAGGGTACATTTCATATTTTTTTGTCAAAGTACATTTGACTACTAATTGGTTCCAAATGAAGGGAGATTGATTCCACCTGTGTGAAGGTGGAACTGAGCCCTGATATACAGCACACAAGCAGCAGGTTACGAGTTAAAAAGTGTCATGGAAGACAGCAAAATGATTGGTCTGTGTCTTTTCCTCTCCATGAAAATGAGGGAAGGCCTGTGTGCGATACGTATCTGCAGAGGACAGTCAGTGATACATTTAAACAAACTCCCACTTGAAGGTTTATAGACAGAGCTACGAAAACAAAACCAAAGTTAATAAAAAGCATAGGTTTCCTTACTGTCTCAGAATGTGGAGAATTTGAGGCAAGGAAAACTTTTATTTACAGAGAGATCAGCCAGCCCAACATGCAGTAATGCTGCTATCATTTTCAAGTACAATGACGAATTAGATTTGTGTTGTGAGAAAATATGTCAGGCTTTGTACAGTGAACACTTTCAGTATTTCTGTAAAAAATAAAATAAAAAATCCATTCTGGTGAAATTGAAAACTGCACTTAATAATAATACTTGCACCGCGTGTTTGCAAAGAAACAACCAGACATCTTCACATCCCAAGTTGCTCGACGCAAACAAGTTTTCTTTAAGAACAGCGGCGCTGTCGTGGTTCTATTTTGGTTCCCTATTTGTTAATGTCTACACAGACTTGGATTTTCATTTCCTTAATGTCCTGAAAGCCACAGTCGCTGGCATGCTAAACTGGGTATCAATTACCTCCCTTGCACTCCTGCATCTTTCTTTCCTTTACACTTTCTTGCTTCTGAGTCGGAGGAAACGGTGACTTGCAGGCATCTGAAGTCCTGGTTCAATGTTGCAGTAGATGGCAAGCTGATACAGGTATAAAACAAATGCGGCATAGGAGAACAATAGCCGACCGGGAGCTCACAGAGAATGCGACGACTGGCTTACACAGAAGCAATTTTTCCATTGTTAAATATAATCATCCTCTGTTCTACATGCACACTCAAGGGGAATTCCCCATGGAGTTCATTTACATGAAACTTGGCAAATTTAGCAACTTCTCAGATTCACTGCTGTGTTTTTGAGGTTAATACATCCCACTAAGCAAGTCTGGGACCTATTTATTGGGACTTGTGCGATTTGGCATTCAAAAGTTTTCGGAGTAGAACAACCCACACATATCGAGGTTATGACTTTTTAACACAATGTATTATACAATAGTTACCTAATTAACACGCTAATACCAATCCAATTGGAAATGTAGAGCTATAATTCTTGTAAAGATGTCTGAATCTTTATCTTATGCCAAATGCTCCAAGATTATTTTATGATTGTTATACATATATAAATGGCGCTTACTGATAGCACTTTGTATATTCTTGATTCTTGTTGTTCTGAGTTTGTACTCATGGTTGAATGCACTTATTGTAAGTCGCTTTGGATAAAAGCGTCAGCTAAATGTAATGTAATATACAGATGTACAGTGTACATGTTAGGGATTAAATATCACTGTACATAATTACAGCAAATCTTGCATAAGAGACATTACTTCCCCTGAGCACGTTCAAATAATGACTTTCAATAATGTCCCACTTATTGCAGGTTTAATTAAAATGTCAGATTTTTTTTTTTTAAATCAACATTTATGACAGCAATCAATATCAATAAGGGTTTCCTCTATAACTGCTGCTTATCACTTGTGACAACAGGAAGTTACATTTCCTCTGTTCAGTAATCTCGTCCCTCACTGGTGGATTGGCACGAAGACGGTTACAGTTAGAGATTTGCGTACACCTGAAGATTAATTCTAATAACCTTGGTGATCCCTAACTTTTCACCTAGCGCCCTCTTTGCTTCAACATTTCATTTTGTCCAATACTTCGGTTCATACCTGCAGAGCTAATTGCCATGATCTTCAGCTGTACTTTGTATAGTGCTAATTAGAAAATGTTAGCATGCTAACCCGTTAAACTATGATTGGGAACAGTGTCAACAGTATACCTGCTTAACACATATTACCATTTTCATTATTATTATGCTACCATGCTGACTTTAGGATTCAGCTTGAGGGCCCGTTGTGCCAAAATACAGCCCCACAGAGATGCCAGCATGGTGTTCTCCTTTTTTAATGTCAGGAAATCAAAAGATGTACTTACTGAACAGCACACGTAGACTCAGGAACAAGAGTCTGAATATTTTATTTGACTAGCATTCATAAAGTTGGCATACACACAGCTCAACTAAGATAGCTGGTTGGATAAGTGGGAAATTATTACAACTTAATAAACCAATCTATCCATCTTAGTTTAAGTTTTTGCTTTTTTGTGAGGAAAAAAAAAACACAGACATATAAACCCTTACAACTACACAAGTGAGTTCAGTTTTGCCAGATGTTGCTCAATGCTATTGTCACAACATTTGGTTTCAATCCAGGCTGAACTGTTAATTTTACTGCATATCATGGAAAGCAGAATTTAATGAAAAAAAAAGGCAAGCTGAAACCGCAAATGTGTACTCTAGTTAAATTGTGTGCTACTCTAGGTAAATTAGTGGTAGTGTGAAACTCGGTATGTTATCTTCTCCTCCTCTCAATAATCTAGCATCTGTCCCTGGAATAAAATAAAAACAATGGACTCTGTAATTGAGTAACTAAACAGAAATGAGGGCAAAAGTTTTCCCTTTTGAGGTATGATTTTCCTCGCTCCCACTTCCGCAATTTCATGGAGCTAAATAATAAATTGCACATTCAGCAGCCGTACGAAAGCAATGTTTGAAAGCAACAGTTGCTGTTTATGTACAGGCAAAGGAGCATGCCCTACAGAACAAACTCAGTAAGAGGGAAAAATAGTCTTGTCATTTCCTTGTTCACTCTTCAATATTTTCAACAAACTGTCAACAAAGTTCGCCGCAATGACGCTATTTTTCTCAAGAAAACATTGTTTGTGCGGAGTATCATAGAACAACATGGATCCAGGCAGTTTGTGCATTGTGTACACATCCCGTTTCCCTCGCTCCGCCTCACACAACCCAAATGCATCCAGATCCAAGATCTTTGCTTTTAAGTCTTGTGGCTTGACACAAAGGGGATCCTTCCTTCCCCACACATCATATCTGAAAAGAGAGAAAATCAAAAAGGCACAAAGAGCCGTCTCGCTATTCAACGGGGAGAAAACTCATTCTGTCACCGCTGCCGTTTCTGTGTGAGATTACAGTGGGGACCCACGGCCCATGTTGCCTTTGCATCCCGCTTGTATGCCGTCATTCATGGTTTGTGTGTCTGCATAATGAATGCTCTTCTGTGGGAGGTGTCGATGCGCATACCGCGTCTATATGTGTTGCTATTAGCATATTGTTTCATTGAAAGGTAGCACAAATGCATACTTTCCATGATGCACAGATGTGTTCAATGTTTTTTTTTTTTTAAGGGGGAGAAATATTCATAGCTGACCTATCTTTGTTAGCGTCTGGTAATGCCGGCATTGTTAGCAGCTGCTGTGGCTACATTTGCATGTACCCTAATGATGTTCTTTATTTTGTGTACGGAATCTGTAATGAAGCAAAGAAAAAACTTTGTGGCATTAGAATATAATACACATTAATAATGAAACAATCAAATAGTAAATAATTAAGAAGTAAAGCCTTGTTAGTTGTTTTTTTTCTCGTAATTGGTTTTGGAACTTGTCCTGCCACACTTTCCGTCTAATAACACAACATCTGGTGTTACTGTATGAGATAATGCTCCTGCTGCAGTTTTTAAATAGAGTTGTTAACACATCTACTCAAATACTCCAACAGGCATTTCACAGAGAAACAAAAATAAAAAGCTCCTTAATCATAACATGAGCCGATTATTTATGATATGCTTTGACAATCCAGATTTTATGAATTAAATACAAATTGTAAAAATGACCATTTGTTTAACGCTCTCCTGTGAATTTGTTCATAAGCAACCTTGCGTTAGCGTGCAATGTGCAGTGACTTTGCAGAGAGCAATGGGACATTGTGTCAGTACAGCAAAGGAAAATGTAAAGTGGGGCAGGATCGGCTACAATTCCCCCAATTTCCATGACATTTAAAATATGTTTTGTCCTTTTTAAGATTTGGTTGAGGCAACTGGAACTACTTGGCAAATGGCTGTATTTATGTAGCTTTTATCCAAAAGCACTTTCCAATGTTGCCCGCCATTCACAAAGATGGCAGCGAGCTACTTTGCAAGGTGCTGGACCACGGAGAGCAATTTAGGCTTCAGCCGCCACAGCTGTAGTTAAAATTAGGTCAAGAATTTAGTCATAATTAGAAGAAACTAATGTTGACTGTTCAGACAGGAGGCGTAACGTGATGTGAGCAGCGATCCTGCATTACGTGTGGGACACTTAAACTATATTGCAGTATGTTTTTCTGTGCTAATGAAATATGTGGAGGTGTGCAAGGAAAAGCAGGCGCAGCTTTACACAATGTTAACCTTTTGTTATGTACACATTTACATGTTGCATGTAGAGAAACATATTTACCAGTTTACAAGTAGAATATAGTTGCATAACTTTTAAATGTGAAAACAATTATCAGTCGGTACAAAAGGAAGAACTTGCTGTGTAGATGGTTGTGCAAATGCATTGTTCTGTAAACGTGTGTCTGGCTGCTTTTGATTAGACTCCATTCGAACGAGGGGAACAGATAAATCATGTTATAATGGCATGTTTGTTAGAGTGCATCGCATAACAACAAAATTAGCACAGCCAATTTCGGCACGTGTGACAAAAACAACCGGGGATGTGTGACTTTCAGAAGAGGAGATGAGAAGTATCATGTTGATGGTGACTCGTTAAGGTATAGGCTCCAAATAATGAAAGGAGCTCATTGCAAAAGTAATACAACTTTTCAAACTGAACTAACACATATGATGTGTGTATGTGTGTATATATATATATATATATATATATATATATATATATATATATATATATATATATATATATCTTAGAAATGTATGTGTTCACCTGAAAAGTCGACGGAAATCACACAAAACATTACACTGAACAAATGCACATAATTCATTTACACAGTGCATGATGTATAAAAAAGCAACAAAAGTGTCACACTGTAAATGAATATAAGGCAGATAATCACATATTATCACAGCAGCAAAATTCCTCTATTTAAACACCATGGAATAAGCAGTCGCACAGCCTAAGCCATTCATAAGCCTGTTTACAAGTTCCATGTCCCCCGAACAACATTGTAATGTTCAGCAGAAAATGAATGAAAAGTAATTTCCCTGAGAAATCCTCCGCCAGAAAGTGAGCAAAGGGATTCACTTTCTAATCCTCTTTCAAAATGTTCATAAATGCTTTGGCACTGCTGACAGTGGTCATGTATGTCTAATCTATATGAAACTCCTGCCGCATGTTTTACAGGGCCTTCCCTGCTCTCTCCCCACAGCAGCATTTCCTCTCTGGTAATCCCACCAAATCTCACAGTCTGACCACGCGGTCAGAGCGTAACCTGGGCCGCGTTGCAGTTATCAACCTTGGCCACATTACACTGGAAGTGTGCCACTTCCTTTTCTGTGCCAGGAAAAACAAAACTCAGATCTCTGCAGATCCACCACACATATCCACGAGCACAAAACACAACCAAATGAAGTCAAACTGCTGCTGCACTTTAAATCTTGCTTTTGGCAGCCATGGCAGTGTCTCATAGTTAGCACTGTGGCTTTTAAATTGTTGAATCCAATAAATAAAAAAAAAATGTTTTGACCACTTCCATTTCCGCTTCTAAAGTCTAGCTGAGAAGCTATTCAGAAATGAGACACTGCCCTCACACAACAACAACAGCACACGCACACACACACACACACACACACACACACACACACACACACACACACACACACACACACACACCCTCGCCTGTTAATTTGGGTCACTCTGTCATCTCAGAGGAGACAGAGGTCCTCTCCTTACCTTCGTAATATGAGCTAATGCATCACTGTCCGTATGTACACCATGGGGAGGAAAAAAAGAACAGACCAAGTCAAAAGAAGTGTGATTGGTTTAATGCAATTATGGGGAAGTTTAACGTGGATGATATAGCGGAATTGTCATATTTTATGGCTTTCAATATGCCTATAAATAGGGCACAGAGGGGAAAGGGAAGGCTGTTCTTTGATGCCGAGAGAGGGGCCATCAATGATTTTCATTTCACAGACTGCTGAGCACATTCACTGTGGTCTTGATAAGGATGGGAAGAGAGACCAAAAAGGGGTCAGCTTCACCGTTGGCACTTGATAAGATGGTCACCATCATCTAATCTGAGCCATTGGCCACTATACTGTATAGTAACAGCTTTTACAGTTGCCATTGTTTGATGATTGAGTGTTTATGGGTTAGAAAACTAGTTTCTCGTTGCATAGATACTACCACCTACAACTGGATTCTCGGTGATTCAATAGATTACTGATTAAATTGTCTTCAGACTATGATATAATAGGGGAAATATCTGTATTCGTTTGGCCTCCAATGGTTTCAGAGTTGCACAAGTAATTCTAAGAAAGTGATTGGCTGTTCACACTGATGGGAGCAGCATAGGTGGAGTCTGTTTTTGGTACAAATGATGAAATGACACTTCACTAGCTTGGCACACACACGTTAAAATTGAGTTAGATATTAACTATGTATGACCAGGTATTGAGACAAGATATTGAATTTGATAAACAGAAAGATTTTCCAGAATTTTCTTGCAGGCAGGTTATTACTTTATGTGAGGCCCGGCTTTTACGACATAGCTTGAGATTTTATGATTTGCTCGGTCAAATGCACAAGGTGTTTCTGAAACAGACAATAGTCGTGTTACAGATGTGACAAATCAAGCCGTTAAATGAACAAAGTGCCGAGCCCATTTTGTTTGGAGATAATGTATTTGATTTAAATACCATAGCACAAAGCATGGTGTTACACGGAGTGATAGGCTGATTAGATTGCAGTGCTATACTATAGGAGCCAGCAATTGATATAAAAGAAGCAAATAAACAATGGCCGTGTGAAAGGCTATTTTCATTTTATGGTGATTTATTTTGCTACAAATGGAATTTTTATGTACATCATTTATCACAGTAACATGCACTGCTAGGAGAACAGAAGGTGACAAAAAAAACACTTGAATAAATGTATATGTCAAGTAACACTAATAATAATAATAATAATAATAATAATATTTAAAAAAATGATGAATATTTATTTATTTGCCTTTGTTCCCATATGTATCTGGTCTTCCATTTCATTTTCCCACTTTGACATGTACTTTTTATTTATTTTAAATTAATTGGAAGTCATTGTTTTCATTATTAAAAGTATTTTTCATGAATATTTACATTTTTGTATTCATTATTTTTCCTTTGCATTTTTACCCCTGTTTATTTCCTTGAACTTATTTATTTCTGTCATTCAAAATGTGGCATGGGCTCAACTGTTAGTCTTGGTTGACTGAGAGCATAGATCAAGAACACATGCTTGCCAACACTGTCTGCTTATCACCTCCAGCCTTCATCCCCAGCTCCGTACAGCGGGTTGCCGGCCTGCTGCTCGCTCAGCCGCTGCCTCACATCTTCGGTTCTTGCAAGTACAGGTGTGCAGATAAATCGACTGAAGATGTACTATTTCGTTTTAGCTCGATCGGATTAGGGGACCTGCATTCCGATGCCGCCGAGCCAGTTCTCTCCTCGTAGACTTGAGCAGAGTCTCCGATGTGAGGGTGTCATTGACGCCATGTTTCTTGCAATAAACACCAGCAATAATGCAAAGCCCTGCACCAAGAGACGCCAGCATACCAGCTACTACTAGCACAACCACACATTTTAAGACCGGCCACTGGTAATAAAGTTCAGCTAGCGTAGCTTGCGCGGTACTTTATGATCTGCATTTTTTTGCCAGTTTTTAATCCAGTGTTTTAAAGTCCCGACAGCTGGTTGCTTAGAATGCTTACGAGGAGAGAACAGGCCCACACAGTGTGGGTGGAAGGGGAGATGGACGGGTCAAACAAACACAGGATGTTGACCCAAGATGACGCTGTTTTAGTCTCCCGCGTGAAACCAACAATGTGTTCCGAACAGCTGTTCACGTTAAGGGTCAGTTTTACTCTCCCAACAGCTGATTGCGTCACATACTTGTTTTCAACTTCATTTTAACTTTATAAAATGTAGTAATTTCAACCCAAACCATGATGTGTTTTCCTAAAGCTAACTGATACCAATGTCTTCACAAAGCGTCAGTACGCGATGAGATAGAATTACATCGTGTTGGCAGCCCGCTATGCCGAGCCAGGGACGAAGGCTGCTGTTGGCGTTAGCTAGCTTGCTAGCCAGCCTGTGTAGTCGATCTATGCTCAGTCAACCAATCAGCAAACAGTTGAGCCCATGACACACATTGAATGACAACTCCCTCATTTGAAGCAGAGATGCACGGAGAAGTGTAAAAATAAATGTGTAAAGAAAGGAATAAGGAACTAGACGCATATTTGGAAGTAAACATGGGGTTGAAAAATAATGCATACATAAAATAAATCATGATTACATATCTGAAATCTATTATTGAACAAAAGCATTAAAACAAAAATATAAAAAATATTGAAATCCTTGAAAAATAATACAATGCTGAGCTGCAAGTTCCCAGTTTTCAGGCCATGCATACCTCTTCTTTGTGGCATCTACTGTTGATCTATCTCCCCCTCCTCCCCCTAAAATAGAGGGAAATGCTTCATATCATCATATATTGGTGTTTCCTTTCGAACTACAAATCACAGGTTTGATTTTATCTAGTTGGATAACTTCGCACAGAGCCTATTAAATAGTTTTATTTCAAACAGTGAAAAACAGGAACATGAAAGTTCGGGAGTCGGCCGTCAACACATCATGAGAACCTTTATTTTGAACAACAGCAACCGACATTACCTTTTTAATTCAATGTTGTCTTTACAAAACAAAAAAACAAACAAAGACACATGTCTTAGCCTGCAGCTCGGGCTTACAGAGCAAGTTACCAAACAAAGATCCACCAGGGAAAAGCAGACTGCTTTCATCAGATTGCAGGCTGGGTAGCTAATTGGCTAGTTAGCTGTAGCTCACTGTACAGCCTGAAACCCTCCATGCAAATAAATGTGGACTTTGGTCAGTGTAGATGGGGGTGTGGTCTATTCTTCAAACCCACTGATGACAGAACTGTGTGTGTGTGTGTGTGTGTGTGTGTGTGTGTGTGTGTGTGTGTGTGTGTGGACAATTTCTGACATTTTCATGAAGATATTTGTTTTTCTTCATGTGAATAATAATCAACAAAATCAAAAATAAATCACTGTCTTGATTTTTGACGACAAAAAGGGATGATAAATTGTGATTTCAGACTCAAAATCAAGAGAGATTTACTGTTCAATCAGTACCACCCGCTTGTTGCGTAATAATTTGTTGTGCGGCATGTGTGGCATGTATTATAATTATAGTTAACAGAACAACCACCTCCTCAACTTTAGGAACAGAATCGTGTCAGGGACGACAGACAGCTCACTTGCTCCGCCCACCCTTTTCCCCAACAGCAGCGAATTGTGAACACTTTTTTTTTTCTCCCGCCGATGATATTCAAGTGTAAGAGAAAAATTAAAAACAAAAGATTAAATGGTACGTTGCTCAGGTAGTTGGATGATGTTTGGGGTCTGATGCTTTTGTGGTCCCAGCAGGATGGCTTGTAGTTATCTGCTGTTTACCTTGCTTAATTAACCAAATTCCCCAGCCATCCTCTCCTGAACAACCACCTGTACAACACACCTAAGAACAGACGCAGATTATGGTTTGCGAGTCCCGAGAGCCGCTCCGATCAACAGCCTGTAATGCCGTCTCAGCTGGGACGCACTGATATTTGCTCCAAGCGCCGGCAGAAATAACAGCAAACATCCACCGACTGTCACACTCGCACAGATACGAAATACGTGGAGGACACGTAGACGCAGATATACAGTGCCAGACATAACATCGTACAATGTGGTGACTCTAAACCAAAACAAAGCATTTTTTTATCAACATTCATGTGCAGGTAGGGGTATTATACAAGCATCATACAAGCACAGTCAGGTGCTTGGATGATGCAACTGCTGTGAAATAGTGTTTACCACAGATCTTTATATATATATATATATATATATATATATATATATATATATATATATATATATATATATATATATATAAGATAAGAGGCATGCGGGAAAACAAACTCAAACATGTGATGGATAATGCAGTGCTTAGTGCTTGGAAGAGACGCCGGTGCTCTAATTTATATTCAGATTAACATCTGTTTATTTGATTTTCCTTACCCTATAAACCGGGGGTGGCAGAAACGGATTAAAGAGTGGCTAAGCAGCCTAAACCGCATGTCAAGAAGTCCATTAATGTGCAGGAAAGGGGGTTGGGGAGGGTTATTTGGGTGGATATGAATGAATCCATAACTGATAGACATGTTTACAGTTCTCTTAATGGATCTCTGTTTTATACTGATTTTAACTCCACAGGGTCCTCCTGCCTTCCTGTCTACATTCTGTGTTATGATTGCATTTTCACAGAAGATGTGTAATTACACGAAATGGGATGCTCCATGAATGGGGAAAGCTTTCAACCAATATCGCCGCTATATGTATACTAAAATAGACTGGATGCAACTTTGAATTACATTATTCATGTGCAATTATCCAACTACTCTGGTTGTTTTAATAAAAATAGTGGAATGAAATAGTGAAACAAATAAAAGCTTAATTTTTTTGTATATATAATTCAACAAAACACTTTCTAAAGTAAGATGGTTAGTGATGCAGTGCAGAACAATCCAGGCAGGAACCAAACTGAACTCCACAGATTATGTAAGACTTGGAATCAAATATTGTCGTGACATTCAAAGACATATGTGACTTGCATTACTGTAACCACCAATATCTGTGTCTATTGTTGAAGTGAATGTGTGAGCTGCATTCAGTCCCCTCTCCATTGACCTGCTAATGCCCTCTACTGGCGCTGCAGACGTCACACTGGTGCTGACCCTCCACATGCCGACGAAGGGAAACCCCTTCATGAGTCTTCTGAGCAAAATCCTTCTCAAAACGCTCAAACTTTGTGATAACCTGCCAATCTAGTCTAGAGTTTGCCACATGCAGAAATAATTATACACTATCATTGGTTAATTATAATCAGTTAATTGACTAAAACATTTAACTGCTTCCGCTTCAACTGTGAATAGATTCAACGTATTATTAGTTAGATGGATTCTGGCAGAAACACATACTGTATTAATTCTAATTCACTTCGGAGATTCATAAAAAAAAAAAGTAATTTAAAAATAGAATAAATAAACTATTAAGTGACATTCATGATGTTCATTTTAATGACTTTACTAATAGTCTTTTTTTTATAGTTTAAATAATTAAAAAACTTAAATTCATCAATTTAAGTTGCTTCTTAAAGGAGCTAAGTTATCAACTGATGATAATAAATCACAGAATGAGCGTGTCCAGTTATTCCGCTGTCATGCTCCAGACACATGACGTATGCAATGTGTCCTGCTCCTACCATTCACACTCCATGCCGGCACCGAGTGTGAAAAGCAATTTATTTTGTATGTTATTGTCAGTAGTTTATAATCTAAAGCAAACACCAATGTGCGTGGCTGTACGGTTTATGTGTGTCAGTTCCTGTTTCTTGGACTGGCCTGTGCAATTTAGCATGGAAATTGGAAAATTGTTTATAGTAGCAAAGCCAGCCTGGTGAAACGATTCAATCTGCTGTCTTTTAGAGACCCAGCAAATTCTATTTTCTCAGAGCCCATTACAGCCTTGCATTTATCTTTATTTCCTATAACTGTGCTTACTGTGTGAAAGTAAACAATATATTGACTCTGTCAGTTCCTTGACAGAAATTAAAATGTCTGGTATAACTGCGCTGGGTGTCAGCGAGGAGTGTCGGAGGGAATTGCGGACATCCGGTGGAAAGATGAAGAAGCATTGATTTGTGTGTATGTAAATGCATCTAATCATGAGCTCATTGTGGCTTAATAGGTTGGGGGCAGCTTCAGCACACGTCATGATCACGTCATGGTCGCCTAAAAATGATGTCCAATGTGCTGCATTGAACATCATTTTTGGACGTCCGATACAGCTTCATCTCGTCAGACCTTCCAAGACGCACAAGGGGGGGATGTAGCAGAGTTCTCACCAACTATAGGGCTGAGGAAGCGGGGAAGACAGTTTGCCTTGTATAAGGACTGCACACAGCAAGTCATTTGTTCCTTCTGCCATGTAATCAATGCCCCCTGAGCCACAGATAAACCAATGGGTTCCTCCTAAAAGGTCATGAAAGCTATTACAGATCTCTGTGTTTACTGATTTAAAGAGCAAAGGCATCCCTTTACCACAGACGTGCTAGTCTCTAAATTTACATCGGTCACACATGCAGATGGGAACGCGCGCACACACACACACACACACACACACACACACACACACACACACACACACACACACACACATGCAGTAAACACACAACAGAGTATTTGTGCGCAACCTTGCCTCCAAGGAACTATATCAGTGCCAGCATCTATCTTGTTAAAGGTGAAATGGGCAGAGCAGGCAGTGTGCTGTCAGCTCATTTTTCTAAAACCATAAATTCAGTGCATAAAACTCACTGGAGTAAAACTCTCAAAGGGAAAAGTACATTTTCTTTGCAGCCAGCGAGATTTAAAGTGTCAATAAATGTTCAAAACAAAGCCTTTCTTTCCTGTTCTGTACTATGAGGATGGAAAGATTAATCTGCATTTAACATTCATGCTAGCATCGCAAAGCAAACAAGAACTTCCTCTTGGGATATTGAAGGCACACTTTACACTGTCCTGTTCTGGCAATAACATCTAAAACTCCCGAGTTGAATCTTTTTTTTTTCTCAAGGTGACACTAAAGCAATACATAAACACCCACTGTTTTCAAGAACATATTGTGATTTTTAATTTAGAGGTCTACAATGGATTTTGGTGTCATGAGCAGACGTCCCTTTGTCCCACTGTAATAGATTACTGACGGTATGATGTCAGCAGCGAAGTGATCGAGTGTCATCACTCGTCCGTGGGTTGTGATCATTCACCACGTTCAATTTGAGGCCGATGGCCGGGGAGGGGCCGAGGAGCCAACAATGAGACGAGGTAAAGTCTGGACAGCGGCCCCTGTTGGATGAATCCAGATGACCTCTAGAAGACAATGTTAAGATGACAGCTATAGATGGTTCCTGCTCTACAGGGTGAATAGTCAGCTGAGGCATGTATTTCCCTGATTGAGTATGTTTACGTGGACACTAATATGCCACTATTATTCTGAATATGACAATATCCTGTGTTTGATACGGGTCAGAAATACACCTACTTTGATATCAATAGGTTTTTGGATATGTGAAAATATCGCAACATAGACCTTTTCACGGGGCGTCAAACAAGTCCACCAACATTTATGTTAACATATATGCACATATGCTGTAAACCAGAATATTATTATTTATTCATCAGGCAAGTTGATAAGATTTTTTAATTTTATTTACAATGGTGGCCTGTCAAAACACCTCAGTAGGAATATCTTCTTTGTCGGGAAAAAATTACATTTTGTGCCAATACACAGTTTAGTTTTCCCCCTAAACCTTACGTGTCATGCATATGTTTGCCTCAGGATACATTCTGCCACAGCAACAGTTACAGAAATATAAATGGTGATCATCAAAATCAGTTCTTGCAGCACAATTAGATTGAAAGGCGTGGTCTGGGAGAAGAAGACGGAGTGCTAATAGAGGACCCACAGGGCTTCATCTAGCACATGACATCCGTCTCTCTCTCTCTCCATCCCTCTCCCTTTCTGCCCTTAATTCTCCCTCCCTCTCCCCCTGTTTTTTTCAGTCTGCCTCGTCCTCTCCAGCAGAGCACAGTGTAATCTCCCACTCCCCTGTGGGTGCGGGGAGTAAATCAGCACAGCTGGATCACAGGCATCAATCTCAGCCAGCCCTCAGGATGGGCCACTTGTGAGCCCACAGGGAGGCATTTCCTCTTCATTCCAAATGAGAGGCAGGGGGGTGAGCACAGGGGGTGGTGGTGGTGGTGTGAGCAGGCAGGCGATGAAGGTGGTGCTCGTGGTGAGAGAGGGAAGATTGGCAGGGAGTAAAAGTGATATAGTGCAGAAAGGATACAAGCGGGTGAAAGAGAAAAAGTGCAGTCGCCGCTACAATCTCACTCTTCAAAATGTAATGAAAAGTGCCAGTGGGGCTGGAAGATTTAACAGTGGATTTTCTTAAAAATTGCATGGGAATTGCGCTGTCGATGAGCGATTAACCTTGAAAACACTGCAGATTTTAATTCACGATCAAGTGGGGTTGTTGGGCAGCTTGAGAGGGATACCGCTGCAAATGAGGAGGAGGAAGAAAGAAAAATGGAGGAAAACGATCCGTTTTATTTATTTTCCTGAAGCGATTGCACCCCCCGCATAAATGTTCTCCAGTGAGCATTAATTTTTGGTTCTGACTGACAGATGATTGTGATTTTTCCAATATCTGTGTGGGCAGGGACAAAAACAATTTGTAAGATCACTTCAATTCCAACAGTCATGCGATTCATGCCTTCCAGATGGTAGTGTGTGACTGAGCATGCTTGTTCTTTGTTGCTCTTTGTTGTGATCAGAATCACAGGGCATCGATTGGATCAGGTTTATCTGGTTATATGCTGTCGACTGGACCCATGGAAGTGAGTCACCTGACGCGAGCTACACCCCTTCTCTATAACGTGGGACGACCGCGACGCCGATGTTCACGAGCTGCTGATGGCTTTGCATACAGAAAATAAGAGTGGCTTTCTTCAACTCCTTGTGGGTAATGCAAACATAACTACACATCTGTCCTGCCAAATGTGAAAAAAAGGCATCTTCAATCCAAGTTCCTAGGCAGTGCGGGGCGATGGCGCGCTTCAGTCAGTAGCACGCAGCAATTGAGGGCGAGTTCTTTTTAACAACACTGGCTCTCAAATGTCAATCAACCACGAGAAGAAGCGCCTGGCCAGAAGGCTTGAAGCCTAAAAATACTTGTAGAAAAAAAGTGATCCTCTTTTGGAGAGTGGGAAAAATGTGCTCAATAACTGCAGTGTCGTGCACATTTATATTTCCTTATGATTCAAGTGCAGAGCTATTGTACGGGATTACATAAGGCTGTTGTATCTGTTGTGTTGTGTCTCCAGTGACCATTTATAAAAGCACTGACATGAGTCAATCGTTTCATTCGCTGGTGCCAATTTGGGCACTCTCATAAAGGTATGTTAAAGAAAAGATGAAAAAATGATCGATGTTAATTTGATAAAACGATATATTATGACTTCAAAGTGTTTCTTTTAGAGGATGATAGTGCCATCTTAAAAGCCTTGGTTCTAATTAATTTGATCAGACGGGGCCAATGTGACACTGTATTCCCAGACTGCCGCTGCCTCGTCTTTACTTAAATTGATCTGTAGAGGTAGAGCAGGATGAAGTTTGAGCAAATAGGAATTGACTGAATCCATTTTGAATGTTTTTGTCAAAGGCTGAGGAGGACGTCATCCTGTAGGTGCATATAACTAAAAAGGTACAGTCACTGTCACCGGGATATTAACATATACCTTTGCATTCACATGACTTGCTTTTGAATGTGATTCTCATTATGAAAGCTTCTGCAGATTCTCTGAGGTCCACATGTTTTATATTAAGAATCGCAGGCCGGCAAGCAACTTTTAATGCAATTTGTTCTGTTATGAATGTAATCATATTATGGTTGTCCAAACTTTTGGGTCATACTGTATAAATTATTTCCATTATTAGGTTGTGGGAGCTGTGGTCTTATTTCCCAGTTGACCATACGAAATGAGCAAGTTCCATATTCAGTGTATGCAGTAGGTACAATAATATAAATCATAGAGTTATATATTCAATAAAGAGCTAAGAAGTGACAACAATATCAACCAAGCCAGTTGCACAAACAGTGTCAAGCATTGCGGTATGGTTTATATTTCTTCAACGGATTAGAGATGTACTATAAAAGTATAGGTCTCCAAGGAAAAACAATCTATGTAATGAGTAAAAAAAGATAAAATAATAACAAAGGACAAAGTAAAGGAGAAAAGTAGCTCCACAATGCAGCATTAAATCTCAGCATGCCTGCTTCAAGAGTTCCTTCACTTGCATCCAGTTGCACCACAAGACAAATGATGAGAGGAGCTACATTTAGGACAGACAGGTTTGGGGATATTGCAGCGGTGAATGCACATCTGTTGTCCAAAAGTCCTGAATTGGCAGTCAAGAGCTGCTCCATTTTGCTGATTAAGAGGCTCAATATTTTATGGATTGTCACGGCAATGTATAAATCTGCTCGGCTGTCACGCTTGGGTCGTATGTGTACACTGAAAAGATTTAGTGGTCCACTTTGTAACACATTTCTCATGTAAAAGGCAACTGCTACAATGCTTCCAATGGAATGTTAAGGTATTGGCCACAGTGGTTTGAACTGCTCCTGCACAGAGAGCATTTTTCTACAGAGCCCTTTCAGCCTGAGCACATCTGCGGTTTCAGATTCTACAGCTGAAATTGATTGTAGATTTCTTTTTATATATATTTAATTTTTCTACTTTTTTCATCTGTGTCTAGCTTTCCCTTTTTTTCTTCTTCCTCTCGTATAAATCAAATGCTTCCTCTTCATATTTATCTTTTATAGAAACAGGTACAAATAATTTGGTGATAATTTAAAAACGTCCATCGTCCCAGAGTGACGGTATCAATCCAAATCCAATTCGAGCATTGAGTGATCATGAAATTCCTTTTATTCACAGCCCTTTTGAATCTGCCAGTTTGGACTCTTTGCACTCGATGGTAACTACTTTGCCCTATAATCCTCCACTAACAATGTACAATACCCTATTCACACTAACTATCTTATTAAACAAATATGTTTGGCGGACAACAAAAAAATGGCCATTGATATTCATACAAAGTGTTATTTTTACATTAAAATATGCAGACTTGCCTCTATTGCAAATCCCACAATAAGAGCGGCAGCTCTGGTCTTCACAATCCCCGGATAGAGGGTACAGCTTTCCTTTGACGTCTATAGATTTCTTTATTCCACTTCAAAGGAGCCTTTAGCCTCGGGTTATGCTTGTAAATCACCCAAATGACACTTGTGCAGAGATGTCTGACGCTCGTTAGAGGCCTGCACTCGACAAAGTCTATTTTCTTTCGCGAAGGAGTTCATTCTCAATGTTTTGAAGCTGTCTCTAAAGGGCTGAAGAGCGTCAGCAACGCAGCCACGGGATGCGTTGACAAATCACTCAAAGAGCGTACCTGTATGTGGGAGATTAGACTCCTCAAACCTGAGCAAACACTACACGAATGGCGGCAAGCAAAGAAGAGCTAAAACCCATTATTCTATCAGCTACTTAACAATGTGTAGCGCTTCTAGAATTGAAGAGTTCCCGAGCATATATGGAGGGACGTGACCTGTAATAAAACAATGTAATGTGCCGTGATGCTATTTATTATCTTTCACTTATTTTCTCATCTGCAAGTCGTGAAAGGACAACACTGCTTCCATCAACAATGCATGTCAGTGATCACTGTCATTTCTGTTGATATTCACATAATCGGAAGCTGGTTCCTCACGGAATTAAGAAAATAATACTTCAGGAGCTAAGCTGGTGCAGTGGCTAATGCCCTCTACAATCAGACATTAGTCATACTTTGTAGAAGTCGTGATGGATGCGTGTTTGCTAAATGCTGCCACTGTACCAATATTAATCCATCAGTTTCCCTGAAGCCTAGCCTAAATAGAAATCCTAGTCAGGAGATTGTGTGTTATGCAGTGCAAGGCTTTGAGGGCCCTCAGAGGAATCACAACAGGCAAGCTGCGGCTTCTACACTGAATTAATCAGCTGGTACAATCTGTGAATGAACATTTATTTTGGCTAGAAGGGGCCCCAAGCAGAAAAAGCCCATTAAGAAACATTGCTGTTATTTGTCAGTACTTTGTAGTGCCTTGGCTATATCTCAATAAAGCATATCCTCCAAAAAACCCTCCATAAAACAGTTTCCCTGGTAGTTCAAACTTTGCCTCTATAAGTGATAATTACCCAATTATTTTTAGCATGCTGTCAATGCGCGCTCCGCACACCCACGTACAGGAAGACTGGGTTGTGGAGGGTGTTTGATTGTGGCCTTTATACAGGAACCTTTGCATCAGATGCAACAGCTGTCAAAGGAGCAGCTCCCTTCATTAGCAGTCCTACCGGAGTGTTCCAGAAGCTCTGCGCCGAAAGCCAAGAGTTGTGCTGGAAAATGCTCTAATCTTACAGCAAGAAATGATGGGGATGGGAGAAAGAAATAGAAGATTTGGAAAGGATTTAGGCAGGGAAAAGATTAGAAGCCCGTATCGGCCTTATCGTGCAGCCTCCACACTGGGGAGTTGAATGAAGCAGCTGTCAAATTTGAGACATACAATAGCAGTAATCCTACAGTAAACAGATTGCTGGGTTTTAAATACAGCAAAACCCAGAGAGAGGGAGAGAGAGCAAGACGCAGAGTGCAAGAGCGAGAAAAGAATCCATCAGCGTCAAAACAGCCTGCCTACGGAGAGAGCACTCTGCTAGGGTCTTCCGGTGCATGACTGTCAGCAGTGGCAGAGCGGCGTCGGCCACCTGGGGAGTGGGTGAAAGTGAGAGCGTGTGACGATGCTGACAAAGTCTCCCACAGAACAGGGCATTTAGAGAGTACTGGTGTGTCATCATGAAAGGCAGAAGGGACTGTGGTCAAGTGAAGGAGAGCGCTTTACACGGCTCTGCAGTGGAGATTAAGACTGCACTCGCCTCCCACTGCGACCCCAGAAGAGCCCGTGTCCTTCTTTTTCCTCCTTAAACCGAGCAGAATGGGTATTATCTGTGTGACATGAGTGCCGGGGCCTCATCTCGGACAAGATGCTGCGTTATCCCTCCAGGACTTCTGTTTGATGTGGCCGTCTTCAAACTGCAGATGAAGAGGTGTGTGTGTATCACATGGCCGGTGTGTGTGCATGAAGAAAAGAAACATAAACACGTCCCTCACAGGCGTTTCAATGACTACCCAAAATGAGAATCTACGCCCTTGGCAGAAGACAGCAGCAAAATGGAAGTGTTAAGTTAAGCTTAGTGGAGGATATTTTCAGAGTCGATAAATTGTTCATCTCCCTCATCTTTAATTTTTCACACTCGGTGACTCATCACCCACAGATAATATCAATGATTTTGAGGGAAATACTGCATATTAAAAGTCTGAAAATAAAATAAAAAAAAACTCAAAGATTCACAATATCCTGCAATTATTTTGTTAACGAGTTCTCCAAGTCTTTGACCTTGACCACCTTCTTTGGTTTTAATATAAGCAGTATTTGTAGAACTTATCAGAAGAAGGCAAGAGAAGAGATATTGGTTTTTTTTGGGCCACAGTTGCAAAAAAAAGGATGGCTGTTAAATTGAGTATCGTGGTCTTTCAATGATACAATTTACAAACAATTACTTTTTAGTGGCACACCAAAGAGAAACAAATACAGTCTCCCCATTGGCCATCATTTTAATTTCCGTATATTTTGAGATATACCTCCAAACATTGTATGAATGCTGTATATACCATCACACTTTATTAGCGAAAGCATTCTGTTTTTATTACACGCAGTTAAAAAACAATACTAATATCATAGAGAAACACTTTTTTTTCAATCAGGGAACCAATCAAAGCATTCTAAACGCTATAGGCTCTGAACTAGTGCACAGGCAGAATATTAAGTAGTAATCAGAGTTGTTGACCCTTCTTGAAGATGCACACTGTATGCAGGGATTAAAGCAGTATGCTCACTGAACACAATCTGAGTTTACTTTGCATATGTACAGAAATGCCTTCAAACCACTGTTTTGAAAGACGTATTTTTGGGACTAATGGGGCTGTGGCCCAGCTGTGTCAAAACAGCCCCCAGAAAAGCTGCTGTGTGGTTGTTCATGATTACTGAACAGGTCATTTATATATGCATATTCAGCAGCGTGTTTGATACCCCTCTCGACTTCTTTGGCCTGCTTGCTTTTAAAGCAGCCTTACGCTGCTTGGTATGCATCCCACACAGGCTCTCCTTCAGGGCATCATCAGTGGAGGCTGAAGTCTGATGAGGAAAAAGAGAGGGTGAGGAGAGAGAGAGAGAAAGAGAGAGATGAGAAATAATGAAAGAGAGAACTCTTCACACAGTGTACCAGAAAAGGCACAGCGTTTCCAAGATGCGTCCATGTTTTGACCACAGTGTTTTGATTTGAAGTACATCTCAAAAGCTACAGTTGCCTCGGTGCCACCATCGTACCCGTTCTGCCATCGATTGCAAAGTAACTTTTGCCACCAAACTTTTTCGACAACTCTCTTTTGACTGGCATGCATCGTGTTCCAGTGTTTTTATAAGACCTCACCACCGCAAGCTTTCAGAGAGCGCCTGGAAATGAGTACCTTGGTTGCCTTTATCCTTCCTAACTTCTCATAACTCCTTTGGGAAATGAAGCAAGTTGATTTGCCATTCCTGAGCCAGGGCCTTAATTACGTACTAAGTCATGCCTGGCACAGAATTCTCATCTCCTTCTGCTGTATTTGGCCGACGCCGTGTGCTCTGCGTGCAGATTGAGGATTGGATGCAGTGTGGGTGCAGTTTGGACATGGCCCTTGATGGGTCGTCTCTGAGGTCATTGTATTGCCCGTTTGCAGTTCCCCGCACAGCGCATATATCCATATACAGCAGAAAAACTCCAAAGCCTATGCATGTATAATGACATGCTGAACTCATAAAGGGAGTCAATCTGTTTTGTAAATCCCAATTGTGCAATTCCAGAATTAAAGGAGAATTAGAGTGGAGAAATGGAGGTTAAAAAAAAGAAGATTTAGATTGCCTCCCATTGCTGGAAGCTTTTCAAAAAATGCTCTTTTTTCTTCTTTTTATCTCTTTTAGTCTCTCTCTCTTTCTCTTTATTATTGGTATCTTATTAGATATGTATCTGCCATACAAAGGCATTGTGCTGGGACTCTTCTCAAGGCCCAAATCCTAGAAAAGCCTGTAATAATCTGTCAGCTGAGGGATATGCCCCCACAGGCAGGGCCTCCTAATCCACAGAGATCAATAGCTGACTGACTGGCTTGTTCCTCGGCCCCCTGTACCACTGTCCACCCAGTGACAGCGGCTCGCTTTGTGGCTTGTGTCTCTCCGACTGCCACTAGTCACATTTTCAAAGTCTCTGCGGGCCATCATGAGGTTAATGAGTGGGATAATGGAGGCATATTAGAGTCAATATCTGACCTTTGGATATGGGTCAGCAGGAGCAACAGGGTAGGAGGCGCTGGGCAGCGCAACCAATCGGCATCGCTAGAGCTAATAGGTAATTTATGGACTACAGACTTTCCAATTAGCCTGCATGCTTCAACACACATCTGTGCACAGCTGGCCCGACGTGTCAAAACACAGATGATGTTCTATGAGATCCAGCAATTTAAGTTTTTAATTTTCATATGTGGAGTGAGGCCTACATGGCAGGTCTCACACGTTATATGTTGATGAAGAGTCTCTGGATTGACAAAGTCGCATCAGAGTGAGTTATAAATGAAGTGGGAAGATTCCCCCCCAAAAATGAATACTTTCAGTCTGCATCAATGTCTTCCTGTCTTACCATCCTCTCAAAAACAAGCTCTCTCTGCCCGCTGTTCTCCTTTCATTTCCCCGAGCTGGAAGGCAGAGCAGACAGTGGATGCCATAAGGGATGGACTTCGAGAACGGTGAATGGCGGTGATTTGATTCACTATATTGGTTGAGATCATTGGGAAATTATAAACTCTGACAACTGGCTGTCATCTCTGAGACAGGGCACCGTTGGTATTTCTGTCCCTAATACGGTTATCTCCGGGGATGTCCGAGCCAATCATGGCTCTAATGAGGGAGACAGAAGTGAGGGGCAGTACAGGATATTGTTCCTTCAGGCTGGTTTGGCTGCTTTATAAATCAGTTCCTTGGTGAGTGAAGACACATGTCAAGTGCTAGCAATACTGTGGGTTAAAAAAATGCCTCATGGCACATCTCATATTTTAGTCTGTGAAGAGCGATGGCAATACGCAGATGAGACTGAGGTTCCTCCTTCCCTTCTATACCATCCACAAACAGTGTGTTTCCCAAGGCCACACAGTTTTAGAGAACAGAAGACATAGTGTCATTGCCAAAATATTTACTTTTGATAAATTAATGAAATGCGTTCACAGTTCTTGCAGCAGATTTATAGTGTTTTTTTTTCTGATATCCAAGATAGATCCATTGCAAACATTGCACATATTCCCTATTGCTCACTGCCCGGGAATATTAACTATTAAAATTGTGTGTAAATCTTTGTATTCTGTTCAAGTTATTTTCTACTTAATACACATGGGTAAAATGTGCAACTCATTTACGACACACAACAAGCCCCCAGCATTCTTAAACAACCAAAAGTTAGCTTCTTAAAGGTGAAAAATACCTGGTTTTCACCGCTAACAGCAACCAACAATCTTCATTCATTCAGATTTCTCCCAGCTCCTTTTTTATATGAAATTCAGCAGCAGTTCCCATGTAAATATAAATAACACTCAATAATACTAATACGGTGGGAATGGACATTTGAACTACAATCACCTATTTTCTATCTTTATAAACTGCATGGTTGGACACAAAGTAAACTTTCTGTAATTCAGAGTTAAATTATCTGTATATATATATATATTATACTGGTCTTGTTTGTAATGAATAGAGAGGATATGAGTTTCCGTAGTGATAAGGATCACAGCCACAAACTACTTACTGTCTGCTCCCTAAGGAAGAAGTTGACAATACAAATGGGACTGAAAGTAGAGCCACGTCTCGCCGTAAGTGCATCGCACTGAATCCTCCTCCTGCTCGGGGACATTCTGTCTCCGTCTGTCTGCATGCGTTTGGACTTCTGTGGAGATCTGCACAATTCAAATGTGGGAATTTGTCTGCGTAGGTTTCTTATGAAGCAATATTATTTGTAACAAATGGGGACGAATAACTAGATGATATTAAAACACCACCCTTCAATTACTCCTTTTTGGCAAGGCCGTGTTACATTCTTGAGTCGGTGTGGATGCACATTTGTAAAAGAATGTTGAGATGTACATTTTTCATTGATGGCTCCAGGCAATGGATTTCATATGCAAGCCTCGCTGCTGATTATTTTGGTATAATCACTCCATTACATGAACATGTCTCCAAGGCATAGTGTGTGTGTTGTGTGTGTGTGTGTGTGTGTTTCCTCAAATAAATATGTGGTTCTCAGAGCAATAGTTGTTGCATCTGGGGTAAAATATGAATTTCCTCTTCTGCACTGAAGATAAAAGTTGTCTAAATGTTAGCGCTAACAGACGAAATGCCCACAACACTTTCAAACCAATATTATTTGGGGGTTTTGTTAAATCCCAGCTCGGAGACATTGTTTCAATAATAATTGTTCATAATAAACCTCTGAAGAAGTGATTAATGACAGTAAATGAAAACAAAGGTGGTTTAACAAGGATTTAACTACTTCTACAATACCAGAAACACTGATGTTGTCATAACCCAAGGGTGTGCTACTTATGAACACCGCTGATGCTTCAACGATGCTTCAACCTTTCTCTGATGCTTCAACCTGAATTACATTACCTATTCACCTAATGGGTCTGCATGAGCTTTATCTCAACCGATTGTATGATTCCCAAGAGTCATGTACAGAATAAATACGACTCAATTTGCACAAGAATGAGGGACAATCATTGTGCACCTTGTGAAAAAAAAACAGAAATCAGAACAATCCAAACACACCATGTGCTTGTTGTCTCCAAAGAACAGCATTACACACACATTATATTGCACTAACCAATACTACGGTAAAAACACTGCATTTGCTTGATTTTATCATGCATTGTGTTGTTTTTACGGCTATTCCAAAACTCTTGATCTGTCACAGCCATAATTTAATCTGTTCCACAGCTCCATTTCACATTTTAATCTCTTTTTTTGACGCTTCATATTTTTTATAGGGCCTTGTTTGGAAGTAAGTGACAGATGTTTGTTTAATCATTGATTACTGCAATAGTGAGGAAGGTGCATGACAATACTCTTAATTGTAGAGGAGGTTCAAATATGTATAATATGCAGGAAAAAAGTATTGATACATTTCTTTTGAGGAGACTCAGTGGAGCTGCTTTAGAACATGAGGGGTCCGTACTGGTTTCCACCAACCAGCCCCAAATTGAAGACCTGCTGGGATACAATACAATCTCGTCAGCGTAAATGGTTTAGGGCGAGGACCCAGAAACTCGAATACAATTCATCACAAATGCCACAGGTGCCCCAGCAGGAATATGCATGTCCCACTGAGGCCACATGACGCATATGGCTGAGCCTTTATTTTCTATGTGAAACAGGGACTTGCTGAAGAAGAGGATGCTTAAATATATTTCATGAGCAAAACATTGAAAGGTCGTGCAATAGGGTTGCAATAAATAGAAAATGACTCAAACTGGTTCTTCAACTGGACTCACTCCCTGTCGGGGCAAACACAAGCCCAACAGCTCTCTATTCATGAATTAAAACGTATTCCTCTCCGTGCCTGCTCCACGTCGAAGGCTAGATGATGAATTGGCCAAGTGCGAGCTTGTGACGGGAACTACATTGTTCATGGACGACCAACCCTTGCAGAAAAGTCTGGGGCAATGATGTGTTAGCACATCCTCCTGAGATGAGTCACCCTGATGCCTTCTGACAGGCCTCATTCCACTAGTGAGAGAGGCTAACAGGAGTGCAGCTTCGCCCCAAACACATGCTTCAGGGCAGACTCCATCTGGCCCAAATGAGACCAAGGGAAGGCAGGTTAAAAATAACCAACAGGGGAGGTGTGGCAGAAAGACAAGGCCGGGATGAGATGAAAGCCTACACGCACAGCAGTAGGCTGCCATTGAGGCAGAACTGTACGACAGCCTCGGATGGACAAACAAGCTTTATTGATTTGTTTTGTTTTTCTGACAGAATAAGGTTCAAATGAAAACATAATCCTGACTGTTAAGCCTATTGGGAATAAAATATACAAGAAATGTGTAGCAAATGTTAATCCATTTGTTAATCCATTGAATTAATAGTGCTGTACATTTGACTTTTCACAGCTCGTTTTTTCTTATTTTCAGTCAGCTCACACAATATCATCATGTTGGATGGACATGTGAATGGCATTTTCATAAAGTAACCCGGATTAATATCTAATCTGCCATTTTGAGAGGGATAAAAGACAAGTCGTCATTATGGACGTCTTTGTTGGTAGTTCAAATATTGCCTTTCAAAGCGTTTTTGTCAGCTGTTGCAGGATAAAATACTGAATTCTCTCTTGAAAAGGCCCCCACATATATACTGTTGGTTTATTATTCTCGATGGGAAATCTGATCATTTAGAAAATTGTCTAAATTGTAAAATAGATTCCGTGTTTTGTTTCTGCATTCTGTGACACCTATCTTTTGAATGAGTAAATCCCGATAGCATTTGTGGTCCTGTGTCAAAGAAGCTTTTACCTCCCCAAAAAAAACCACTCTCCCCACCACTGGCCTTTTCGCTCTCCCATAAGTTCTTATCATCTCACCAGACTATAGCCCAAAAACGAACATCAGAAAGAATCTTCATTTGAAGACCTGCTCTCTGCCGTCACAGTTGATTGGGGAAAGATATCTGTCCATTTCCTGTGAAAAAAAAAGAAGAAGGTTCACGGTTCAGTTAGCATGTGTGTGCCTCGAGCCCGGCATTACCCCCACACGACTCTCTTTTGGCCCCCTGCCTTTCTTCCGCATTCTGGTATCTTCATGGATGGTTAGCGGGACTTGGGTGGGGGGTAGTATGAGGGGTGGGGATAAGAGGGCTGGCTGGGGATGAACTGACAGGTTATTACTGGCTTTGTCGGGGATTAGTCCATAAAAGCCCCCTCAGCCCCATGGCCAGAACGGCCAGAACCCCAGCAAATAACATAAAATAATCTCTGTAAAAATGGACTGAGAGACAGCGAGAGAGAATGACAGAGAGAGAGAGAGAGAGAGAAAGAGAGAGAGAGAGAGAGAGAGAGAGAGAGAGAGAGAGAGAGAGAGAGAGAGAGAGAGAGAGAGAGATACCCAAATACCATGGTGCTCTTCACCAAGAAAAAAAAAGAAAAAAACCTTCTTCAATCTGTCCTAATTTTTTTGTTTCCGTTTTTTTTTCTTTTTCTGAAATACCATGCCTGGGGGTATGTCAGTTGGAATGAGATTAAACTCCCACAATATAGAGATGGGAAAGCGGAGTGGAACACATCTAAAATGCTTAGAGCTCCTGTTTAGAAAAGCTGTGTTCTCTCCTCTGGTTCAATAGATGAGGATCTGACTCATGTGGGCTGTTGCATAAACAGGTGCAATCATTATCGGAGACCTAGTTTGCTTTGGAAACTCTGCACAACCTTGAATTTAAAATCAGCTACTCGGAGACCTAATCATGTTCTCTCTTGCCTTGATGTGAGCAAAAGGTTGGCGCTGGTCCTGTAGGTCCTTGGATTGGTGGAAGTCTTCATCACATTATCAAATGTAAAGTGTAAAAAATTATTTATTTAGTCCAGTATAGCCCTGCCTAAGACATACTGCCAGAGGCTATTGCACTCTGGTTGATGATTTTACCTCTTAAGTTGTATTACAGCTGCAAATAGGCAGTGGACAGAATTAGAGAAATACAGTTTAGCACAACTAATTTTTTTGATATAATGGAATGTATTATGTAAGTTGTGTGTTGCTTATTTCTAAACATTTGTCTTAAAGAGTGAAAAGTCTGCAACAAATGCATTAAAGTAATTTGGTGACAAGTTTATGGACAACAAGTAAAAACTACACAATAATCTGTATCCTGCATGAGACAAGACATTGACTAAAACCGCCATTGAGGAGATGTATTGTAGTGCAGATGGCCTCCCTGAAGGCACGTGGTCTTCATGGAACAGTGTTGAGGTAAAGCCTGCCGCAAAGCAAGACAGATTTCTACAGCCAATCCCAAAAAAAAAACTCCCACCCAAGTCAGTCGTCCAAATAGACTAATTACCTTGGAATGGATCCAAATTCCTTTCCAGACGATGCAAAACAGTCAGTGCTGAAACATGTAAGCAATTTGAAGAGGTTGGTTTGTGTGCAATTGTTCAGTAAAATGCCTACTTTTGAAAAAAAGTTATTTCCTTCAACGGTCTCACGGAGGTGTTTGAATGTTTCAGTGAGTGCTGAACAGTCGAGCTGCTCTAACTGTGCGCCCACATATAGCATCTTTTACCGCCTTATAACACTATTAACTAGTGATTTTCCTTTTAACCTTTTACCTGGTATTTCGCTGTTATGCATTCCTCATAGTCAAAAGCGCCTTTAAAAAAAAGAGAAATAAAACTGCGAAAGTAATCCCTAAAATTCAATCTGTGCTGATGGCTAAGCATTTTCCTTTCACTTCCACTTCTACAGTATGCAGTTTAACTGTTGGGAAATTATTCTCAGGCATAAAGCTTTTAACCAATTTGATGATGTACTGGAAATATAATTTCATATAATAATTGGACAGCAAATTCATACCCAGAACAAAAAGTTTAATCTCGGGGGTGAGCTGTGCAATATGGAATGAGTGATGTGAATAATGGCTATACCCAATTTGACACTTTTTTTTAACCTAGGTAACTGTACTATAATGGTCATTTAAAAAAAAAAGTTATGTTGAGTTGTGTTCGGTCTCAGAAAATATGATACAAATATTGTTAAAACTGTTGCCTTTGATTTGCTAACACTACATTATTGAATGCTTTCTTGTAGCCTTAATCAGGCAGCCCCTATAGCATGCTGTAGTTCACCTTTCAGTTTAATTATATGATATATATATATATATATATATGTATATGTATATATATGTATATGTATATGTATATGTATATATATATATATGTATATGTATATATATGTATATGTATATATATGTATATGTATATATATATATGTATATGTATATGTATATATATACATATATATATATATACATATATACATATGTATGTATGTATATATATATATATATATATATATATATATACATACATACATATGTATATATGTATATGTGTATATATATATATGTATATATATATATAGCTTCAGTGGAAAATATATTGCTGCTTGTTAATTGCCTTTTAGTTGTGGTCTGGTCGTGTTCAACAGATAATATGATGTGCATTTTTATTCAAGATACAATGTGACTTTATTATATATATATATATATATATATATATATATATATATATATATATATATATATATATATATATATATTTATATTTGAAGTTGATTATTCATGATAAGAGTGTTACAATAGTTCTTTCCAATTTCACATTAGTTGAATACAATACACAATGGCTTTTGGATCTAATTGTTGATCATTTTGACTGATATAAACCCCCTTATCATTTATCCAGTAATTTAATGGAGATTAATGCAAATCACATTAATATTTACTGCTGGCTTACTTTCATTACCTTGTATGATTCCTTTTCTGGGACACACAATGTATTTCATGAGGAAAAAACCCAGACAATCTGAGTCCCAATTATGAATCTTGCCAAGTACAGAGAAAGACAGTTTGAGTTTGATTAAATATCCCTAAAATGAATGCCACTTTAAAGGTATGTATCATTATTACAACTCATTAATCTTGATCTGCTAGCTCGCGATAAGACTGTTTATTAATGAGTGCAAAATTCATTCCAGCCGCTAATTTTACAGTGACCATCGGATCATCAGCACCAAAGGATAACATCATAATGCAGCTTTCAAACTGTCTCCATCCTCTATAAATATGCTGGTTGGAGAACATTGTTGTACCTCTGAACTTTCATATTTCTATCTCACTTCATAGTTTAATTACCCAAAAAAACAAATAAGACATGCTTTATAAGAAAGTAGACTGAATACTAAAGTTTAAATATACGGGGACATGAAATACTCAAGTGCAATCGTGTAAGCTGAAAACAAAGCTGAAAAGCTTCAGTATCTATCTCATCATGGTGAGAATTGTCTCCATTTAGCTGTTGTAGTGACATTATTGTGGCTCTTTGGCACAAGAATAATCAGTTCCTCACGCATGCTTCATTTTTTATTTGATTGAAAAGAGTGGAATAAACAAGCACTGTTATTGAATTACAAATAGCTGACCTGATGACATATTGTATTCAATGCAGTCGAAGTTAGAGAGTGTGAATGTGTTTTATAAGACTTGTACAGACTCATGCTGTACTTAATGTTTCCCTGACATGACATTGACTTTTTCAAAACTATGAAGCGAGCAAAAGGACAACCACTTAATGTCTATGCAAGTGCGCTCTTAAAAGTGTTAACATAGAGCACCTGCTACACATGTCTGCTGATAACACTCAAAGGTGGTTTGAGTTCAGATCTGCCTGTACCCTGCAAGTATAACGTGTATAATGTGCTGCATTCCTTTCCATTTGACCCGAAAAGGTAGAAGAATGTGAAAAATCATCTCAGCTTGTGTCGGCTGAATGACTGACAGAGTTATCAAAAACAACAACAACAGCTGCCTGGAGAAACAGCGTGATTGCTTATTAAAAGGCTGCTGGAGGTGAGGCCTGATGTCTGTGACATGCCCGAAATGGCATACGCCGTCTGTCGAACGTTTCTGTCCGAGACTGGGCCACGAAATAGGTGACAGTTCCAAGCAATTTCCTGTTATTGGGCAATGTTCATGCAACACAAAACAAATATGAGAGGCAGCCTTAAGGTTAATGTCAAACCCCTTTGGTCATCATCAAAATCAAGTCGAGCACAATTCAAGACTGGAGTATGCTAAAAGAAAGGATAACGGAGATGATATAAAGTGCCTTGTCTTCTCGTGCAGGCAGGCTGTTAATTCCAACTGCATAGTTCATATGCGTATAGAGAAAAGTTGTACAATTAACAGGTATTTGCCTCATCACGTTGACACTGATTGAGGTGTAAAATCATTTTGTGGTGTTTTTTTTTTGTTTAAATCTGTCATGATGAATGGCAGATTAGTCGAGCAGTGCAACTATGTGGGAGGCAGACAGCTGCATAAGTGAATTCACTGCTACGATAATAAAGTCTGCACAAAGTTCTTTAAAGTATATCAGACTTTGAAGACTAATAGCTGCCATGGAAAAGGAGCTGCTGGATCACCTTTGGTACGCTGCAATGGTTGGTATTGTTTACCACTCCATCGTATACTTTCTTTTCTTCGGTTTGCAATGTAACTCCAGTCAGCCGAGTGAGTGGAGCCCATGTTCTTCTGTTTGACATGAAGCCCCACTGTTCATCAGAGCAGGCAGCTTTTTTAGCTCCTTAATGGGCAGCAAGCAGAGAATGAACTAGAAGCTCTGTCAATGTCTCCCACTGCGTCAAAGTAGTCATCTTGTGATTAAGGTGTGCATGAACTCCACTGACATCTGTGAATTCTGACATGCATTATCTTTTAATTAGACCAGCGAATTAGAACTGTTCCTTGATGGTTTCCTATGACTGGGATGAGCCAGTGATGGATGTGAGACAGACATTGGCACACAAACTGCAGATGCCAATTTGACTTGACAATGAATAGGTGGGAATGTAATGGCTGCACACCGAGTCATGTTTTATTAGCTTTCAATTTAATCGTGTTCAGCCCTGCTGCAAATGAGGGAAATATTATAAATGTGCGGGCCTGATTCACCACATTACACGCTCAGAAATGCGAGGGCAAAGTTTGCTGTGGGAAATTTGGGAAAAGAAGTCTAAAACTTTTTTTTTCCGTCTCCTTTTTTTATTTAATTTTTTTGCAACAACCACTATTTTTTTCTTCTTCTCACTGTTCAGAAAGTGCAGCAGTATCAGAGCCGCATGGCGGATGACACTTTGTTTTGAATGGTGGGCTTTTTTGAGTAATTACTCTGATTTTATTGTAGCATGCTCTCCAAGAAATTACTCTAGCCCACACTACTGTACGAACACAATGGGAATGGGTTGACTGGGCTTAGCGAGCACAGACCAGATCCATAGAGACACAAGTCCCACTGGGGCATCCATTGATCATCCACACCCCCGGACTCTTCCAAAGATGGGAATACAAATTAAATTAAAAAATGCCAATATCAATTGAACTTTGTAACACAAAAAATACCCATTTTCACCCACTATTTGATGAAATTTATTTCTCTTCCTGGCCACAGCAAGCAGTACAAGACCAATTTCTCAGGCAACCATCACTTGTGCAGGTGGGTGGCAGTTATATTATTTTAAAGAAGGCAAACATGAGGAACAAAGACAGCTATGCTGAGCGGGACGAAAACCGCATGGTTTATAAGCACAATAGTATTGTCAGGTGCACTGGACTCCTAAAAATGCTGAGTCAAACTGAATTCAAATCAAGACCAGCAAGGACTGAAGTCATTCTATTTTCTGATAAAACTACTTTCTTCTCCGGCTCCTCTAGTTTCAGTCCTCCTCAAAATGGAAAGCCACCATGATTGCTTATCTGAGTTCCCACACCTTTCCAAATTCTCCTCCTCAAAAAAAAAATGGGAGGAGAATTAGAAATGTACTTGTGATTTTGTTTCTTTCAAATGTCAAAAGGAATTGCATTTGAAGTCTTGTTTGGCATACACAGTTGCATGGGTTGTACAGCTTTCAGAGCATTGTCTCTCAATCTCTCTATGGCAGGTATCCCGTGGCACATGTGATTGTGGGTGACAGTTCAGGCTCTGTGTTGGATACAACAGTTGGCAGTTTGGGAGCCTGACTTGCTCCGAGCTCTTTGGGTACAAGTATGCATTGTGAAGTGAATTTGTACTGAGGGCACAATGAGAATAACTCGTGGTTTACAGAAGGAGGTTGGCCGAGATGGGTAAACCCCCCCCCCAAAAAAAAGACGAAAATAGTAAAGTTAGTTTGTGACCAGAGCTGAAATAGTACGAAACAAAACAGGACACTCTTGGCAGTGACATGAATCAGTAATATGTAGAGCTCCTAAGTAAGGCACTTAACTCTCAGCTGTTGCAGAGGACTTGCTCTGCAGCCAACACTCTGAGACTGTGGATGTACTGAGCAGTCGCAGGCTTCACAACAGTATGAAAGTGGAGCAGGGCATTACTGTGTGCTCTTGCACATTCAGAAAGTCTTCCGGCATTATTAGAGGTTCTATTTCACACAGGCTTTACCTCCACACAGAGCATTATAGGCTTGACCACACGTCTTTACAAATCCACACACTGTACATTTGCTTACCCCCAATTGGCACTGTAGCTATAAAAGGGCTGCGCTCAATCCATTTCTCAAATCCATTTCTTCGGAGACGACACTCCACAAGTTAGCCATGGATGGCTTATTCATGAGACGGCAAATCTATAGCTTCCTAACCCAGATTAGTTGCTATGATCGACCCGCAGTGCAGGGCTCTATATTCCTCGACCAATCCTGCAGTTTTGTGATCCCGGGAAAACTCGCATCCGGGCGGCTCAAAGTGGTGGTCATTCTTTCTAAATATCTATTCAGATGTAATGATTCCATGTGTGGCGCACCAGTAATGGTGTCACTGTGTGGCAGAGTCGGGCGCCTTTTGCAATTCATATTGTCACTGCGTGTTGATGCCGCAGGACCTTCGCCAAGTCAGTAAGCCAGTTGAGGACAAAAAGACCACCTTGCTTTCTTGGTTCTTGCTTTGCTTTCTGCGAGAGACAGAGTCACGTCAAATGCCTTTCCCCCACAGAGAGGGAGGAGCGCTTCTGCCATAGTGTTGAAAGGTTCTTTTGGCTCGGAGTGGCAGCTTTTTTCCCCTCTTTGGACCATGATGAGCTTGGGGAAAAGCGATGCCTGCGTTCCAGGTGACGGCCTTGGCTATGCTACCAACCTTTTTGATGATATGGAGGAAAAGCAGCATGTTCTGCAGCCTTCCTGCTAACACTGTTGCACAATGGACAGTCTTAATTGGGGGCAACCTGCTATTCAGGCCTGAACTTTCTCCCATTAAAGCCATCAGTTTCACTATTTGGTGGTGTGATGTTGTGTAAGGAGACCCGCTCACCAGAGTGAAAGTGGGGCCAACGCATTGCTAGCTGCTTATCAGTCACTAAAAAAGCCAACTCACCTATTTAACCAACATTGATCCAAATATCCACAGGCATACTGCACCTGCTGCAATACTAGAGGAAGAAATAATGGCAGTGAGAGAGGAAAGGAAAATAACTTGTTTTACCCTTCACCTTCACCTCATGGACTTATATAACCCAGAATCAGTCAATTTATTTCCTACACATTCTCATTCGAAACATATCCCTCCAAGCTTCCAAGAGATCTACAAATTACTTGTCATTAATTTCAGTCACCAGTCAGCAATTTGTCTGACCTTGAGCTGCAAACTTGCAAGTCTAGCTTGCTCAATTCATCTTATAGATTTTTTTACATATGCTATTTGCAAAATTGAAAAAGTGCACTAACTCATCATTTAATCTAACATTAAGGTTAGAAATGGAGGAAACCCTGGAAGCATGTGAATAGAAAATGAGTGTGGGGGATTGATTAGATGTTTCCTGTTGACAAACCCTTGAAGAATAATTAATCATTCATGAGTAAAAGAGTTAATTTAGACCGATCTGTGAATTTTGACGCAAAGGATTAGCATTTGCACGAAAGGCTAAAATGAAGAAGTAGGAAAGCCTGGCCAAGCATGTGTGAATCATGGTTAATCCCTTATTCTTGCTTTTAGGGGTTTTAATTAAAGGCTGTATGGCAGAAACTGAACAGTAATCTCCAAAACTGTGCCTTTTTAATTCTAGCTTCATGTTTTATGACCAGTGCCTAAACGACTAGCAATTCTATCTCAGTTAGTACACTCTCCCTTCTTGACTTCCGAAAAAAGTACCCTCCTTGAACACACACACACACACGCACACAAATACACAATTCCCCATCACACTTCCCGTCCATCTCCCTTGCTGATCATCACTCCCACATCACTTTCTTTCTAGGCAGCTCTTTAAAGGTGTGATCTATTTTGAATTGATAATAATTTAATGAGCATTTTTCTATTTCACTGGAGCCTTATCGTGTCATTAGGAAAGAAGAAAAAAAAAGAGCCAGATGAATAATAGATCTGACGGTGAGACATCCCTGAAAATATATCATAACTCTATTGGTGATATGAGTCGGAAGAGACAAGGTGCGTTTGTTTAACAGGACTCCATTTCCGACTAATTAATGGCGCATAGCTGATCTTGAATCACTCTGAAGGACAGCTGACAGATATGAAGCCGAGAGAATGAAGCAAAACTCACAACTGCATAACAACTGTTATTTATTTATTTTTGTTTGGTTTTTCCCCAGCACTAGCCCTCCTTTGGAGCAGTGTGATGTCACTTCACACCCCAGCGGGGCCTGTGAGTGGGCTAAAGTGAGCGCAAGCCTCCCCCCCCATCGGTCCTGTGTAGCTCCCGAGGCTAGCACGCCCTGCCAGTTTCTCTCCATAAACAGCACTCTCAGCTCTGTCAGCTTAATTGGCTCGCCTCCCATCAGCAAGATACCCCAACCCCGTCGTAATTGGCTCCCTTTTAGCCACCCGGCCAATGCTATTGTTCAGGTACACAGTGTGTCGCTATGGATGCGGTGATCACTCGCACATGAATTCTGGGACAAAAGGCCCATGGGCAGTCTCTCCACCAGTTTCCTGAACTGCAACTATATAACTGCCAACTCCAACCACAATGCACTGGAAAAAAAAAATTTCTCACTTTAAGCCAATAAATGTGCCTTCTTTGGTAAAAGGTAATTTATTCAATCTCTGCAGATCCTCCACATGATCTAGAACCCCATGCCAGCCGCTGTGCCAGCACTGCCTCATGCGTTTAAGTTCATCCTCTGTGATGTTTACACAGGATTACCATCGTGCCCCACTGAATGTCAGTCAACCCACAGAAACAGTGAGTGAGGGGAAATTATTGAGAAAAGGACGAGAGAGTGACAGTGTGTGTGTGTGTGAGAGAGAGAGACTTCTCGACTTCTCACAGACCGCATGGACAGCAGCCAGGCTGGTTCCTTTCTGCGTAAAGTCAGTGTTACCCTGATGAGTGCCACTTTGGCCCAGGCTGGGTCAGTTCCCTGCCAGTGTGTAATGAGCCCCAATGAGGGTGAACTCCCTGTTCCCCTGTGCCCCGGCCTGTCTCCACTAATGAGCTTCTGAATAAATCAGTGTTGGTGCCCCCCTCCTATCCCCTGGTCCAACCTCTATCCCTTTCCAGTTCACTTATCCCCCTATGTCTCTCTGGACTTGTGCTCGTCACCTGACCTTGTCACCCTGCCCACATAATGAGCCTTCAAGACCACCTTACATCCCCTTTCCAATATTCCCTGTCTGATAATTGTGACTATTTGTTTGTGGGGCAGCCTGTCTTTCCCATGTTTGAAGACTGTGATATCCAAATCTCTTCTTGTGTGACTGTCAGTGTTGTTGCTGCCTGGAGCTGAGATTGCGTCTCTCTGTTTGCTCCTGCATGCTCAATTATGTTGGTACTAATTTGGTTCCAGTTAGAGCAAGGAGGGGAACGTCTGTATTTGATATCTGCGACATGACATAGGCTGCTTTCTTAGAGGCGATGAGGAATATTCCTCAGGATGGATTATTGGACCACAAAACCTGCCCACTCTATCTCAAACAGTTGGACTCTGACTGGTCCGGGCTGCGTGTGAAATAAACAAGTGATATTTCACATGCGTAGCTAGATGAAGTAGGCCAGCTTCTGGTTTCGGTGAAGTCATACTAGGCGGGCTGACTCATAGAGAACATTGTCGATTCAATTTAGGATGTGAAATGAACAGCAAGTAGATACAAAATCATTTGTTCTGGGAGATGGTAGTAATCCCAGGGAATCTAATACATGTCTGGCTTGTGAAATCAACAAACAGGTACATGATAAATTTCCAGTAGAAATCAGACTCTGTGCCATGATGGTGGTATTCCAAAAGAGGGATTATAACACAAGCAAACAAAGGAAATCTCAGTCACTGCAACTTATTGGCAAACTCAAAGAAACAAGCCCTGGGGTAAGAGCAGTTACTTTAAAGTATAGTCAGCACTGTTGTTCCCCACAGATTGCCTTTCCAAGGTGACTGACCCCTGAGCAAATGTTACTAGTCAAAGTATTGGCTGCCATGCATTGGGTTCAAACATTGTTTTTCTTTCACCTCAACTGATTCGTTTCTTTACAGATTGCCTACCCCAGAAAACTTATCAGTTGGCTTGGGGGAATCAATCATGGGGGTGACACTATTCCGGACCAGAGTGTTCGTTTGCCGAATCTGCTGTCTGTGATGCCTGCAAAACCACGGCTGTGATTGCCAAGCCTCTCGATGTGTTGGTTTTGGAGTTATTTTTCATTGTAGGCCTTTTATTCTGTCGCCTTGGCTTTGATTCTCTCTCTCTCTCTCTCTCTCTCTCTCTCTCTCTCTCTCTCTCTCTCTCTCTCTCTCTCTCTCTCTCTCTCTCTCTCTCTCTCTCTCTCTCTCTCTCTCTCTCCACTGTTATATGTACGCCTCTCAATACGAACCTTGGAGAGTATTGATGTTCAGAGTGCCAATGCTGTTTTTAGAGATGCTAACAAATAAGCGTGCCCCACAAAGGTGACTGCCAAAGCAGGGATTAATGTAAAACAGCAAATATTAATGCTCAGAGCCAGATCTGGGTAGAGAAACGGTGCCTCTTCCCCCTCTTCAAGTGATTCATTTTCTCTTTCCCCTTCCTGTAGAGTCCCTCTGCATTTGGCAGGATGATTCAACCCATTCATGTTTCATTAAGTCTTTTGGATTTGTTCAGATCGGCATAATACTGCATCACTTATGGACAAAGAACTCATAAATCAATTTAGGTCTGCACCGTTTCTTCTACAGTATGTATGACATTTCTAAATAACCTCTTCAACCAAACCCCAAAAATTACAAGTAATAATATAATACACCATTTTACGCAGGGGTTTAAGTGCAGGTGATTGTATTATCTGGTAACTTGATGTGATGTTTTAGGTTTTCATAAAGTCCAAACTCTTAACCTTATAAACCATTTAAAGCACCAAGGCATTTTTTAGGATTTAGCTCGAAATAGCATACCCAAACTAAAAAGGGTGTATCTCTGCAACCACAAGAGCTATTTGAATAATTGTGGTGTTATAATGAAGGCAACCCTTGAGAGCTTTTGGTCAGATGTGTAAATATTAGTATATATGTTGCTGGCTAAGAGTAAATAAAGATTGAAACACAGAACAAATAAAAGTTCCACGTCCGCCTATAGAAAAAAATACTTTCAGGATGATTATCTCCTTGAAATGATGCTTCACTAAGCCCTGAAGCTCTCCCAAATCATAGCACAATATGTGAACAGTCTCTCTGCACTGTTTTCACTTGAAAAAGTGAAGCAGAATAAAGTCAGATTGGGTAAAGTACAGAGAGAATTCAGGCGAGGTTTCCAAAATTTGCATTTCGGCACATTTGCGCATATCTTCGCGCATCTGTGACATTTGAATTTTTTCATGTAGCAAACCTTATATTTTACTTTCATATGACTTATGGTGTTAAATAAACTTGTATCAGTGTGGATTTACTGGGGGAAATGCATTTTTTCACCAAAAAAAAATAAAATTTCAAAATGTGCTGACTCAGCGATTTATGTTGCTGTGTTCTTTGGTTTGTATCTCGGTGATGCTTTGCAGCAGAGGAATTTGGAATTGTCTTGCTTTTTGCTGTTTGTCTTTTTCTGATAGCACCAAGCTACGGGCTGCTAGTTACGGAAACATGCAGAGTGGGCTGACTAGTGACAAAATTATAACTATTCTATTTTAATAATTATTTTAGTTGGTGTTTGAGTTGTGTTGAAATGGCTGACTAATTATTGTAGCCCAGGTTCTCTTGTTTAATTTGATGTGTAGCATCAATATATTTGTGCATGATTATTGTAATGTTTTACACAGTTTAATTACAATTTTAAAAAAGGACCTATATAGGTCCATTCGGGGTTTAAAAGGTTTTAATACAAAAATCCCTCAACAAGCGCTTGAGAAGCTGTCAGAAGCGGGGAAGGACTTCAGCTCTTTAGTTCAATCTTTCTGTCACTCCCTGTCTTTTGTAGCATCGCTCATCTCATCATGTGCACTATACATGTCCATGTGCTGTGAACTGTCAATGTCTGATATTACGGCTCTTTAATATTGCCATGTAAACTGCAGGCTGTAAAAACAAATTTCCTCTTGGCAGACAATAAAGCATTTATCGTCTTATCTATCTTACATTTTTTGGAAGGACTGTGTCGAAGCCAAACAATGACAATCTAATCCATCACGGACCAGAGAATGGGTGCAATGATCCAAGAATAGTTTAAAAGTTTGAAATATCAGCCTTCATGATGTGCATCATTTAAAAGCAGAAGAGGATGCTTGATTCATTTACCGCACATCACCAGCTCACTGATGGTAATAACAGATAAGTAACAATAAGCTATATTGGTCAGACGCGTCTGCGTGGTCCAATTCGGTGCCTTATGTCCATGTAAGGAGGACAGATGCTTTTCTGACATTATTCAGACTCAAGGATACGATACGCAACTGTTAAATGTAGTACTGAATTCATAAACCGTTTCCACATTGCATTGCTCTTGATAATTAATGAAAATGAGGCCTGTTCCCGTTTATCCCGACTGAACAATTACACAGCAGGTGAATTGATTAGTGGTGGCTCTGCAGAAGTGTCTAGCAAATGCCTTTTTAATTAAATTAATGTTCCTTTCATCACAATAATATAATATGTTCATGTAAAGACAACAGAAGAATGCGGGGTGAGTTGTTGAGACGTGGCCTTATCCAGAGTTACATCATATACATAATTTCTAGATTATCCACAGGGTCCACTTTGCTCCAACTCTCAAATAGAGACTATCACAAATGTGTTTCTCCATCCCCTTTAGCTCTTTATTAGCATTTCTTCACCAGACACTCAGATATGGTTTTGGTTCAGTAGCTGCATACCAGTATTTCCATACATTTATATTTGTATGCATAATCAGCTGTTCTACCAGAAAAAAGTTGGGACGGCAGCGGTTTGCATGCACATATAATGTGTGTGGGCTGCAACATACTAAGTTTCACTCCAGAGACTTTGCTTCAGGCTACATATGTTGTATCCACTTATGAAATTATATATATATATATACACAGTCATTCACTATACTTAGCAGCCCAGTTCCTTCGTTCTTTGCCAGTTCGTCTACATCCTTGTTTAGTGTTCCTGCGGTTTTCCTGGTGTTTAGATTGTCTATTAGTGTCAAGTTTTCCCAGGAAATGAATTCCCTGTTTCAACCTTCATTTGGACTCTGAGTCTTTGTAAGAATTTGATTGCCTCCTCTCCTGCACTTGGGTCCAATTTCTGTTTTCTATATTAGCAAAAGTAACATGTTGCATGAGCCCTAAGTTAAGATGGTATTACAGTAAATCAATAATTTATTGATTAAAAAAACACTTGATTTTCACTTGGAGATTTAATGGTGATACAGGAAGTGCCATGCAGATAACCCTTCACACACGAGTATACAACGTGAGTGTGTGGTATGTTGCAATTATACATGTTTTGCAATTATGATTCTGTCAATAGAAGACGCATAGATCATTGTGCTGAATCAATGCAGTAGCTATTGCCATTATGGTGAAATAATACACTGAGAGCAGTATTATAACTGACATTTCTTTCATAGGCAAACCTTCTGCTTTGCTTTACGATGAGCATCAAAGCGTTTCAATATTTATTCCATTTTTTATTTTTAATTTCTTTCATTTGGAATTCGCCTTTAATTAATTTGATGCTTATCAAATTCATTACTACACTTAAAATAACTACTGCATGGACCATAATTAGTTCCCGTGTTTCCTCTGTGTAAGATGGATTTTTAAGACTAGTCATGACACCATGAAATTAATGAGCCAAGATGTGAGAGGACGAGATCAAATTGTTATACAGCTTCTTTTTGGGTTCAGATTAACCTATTCCCCCTGCAAAATCCTCAAAGTGTCAATCTTAGCAGCTCTCTGAGAAGCTGGGAGATGTAGTCGCTAGATCTCCTCCAGCTTCCTGCCCGGTACACCTCCAAAGGGACTTCCATATGCAGTTCATCGTGTAGGCTCAGGCAGGGAAATGAACTCACCCACATGTGATTCAATTTAAGCTGCTGCTGCTGCTGCTAAACACTATTGGCACTAACTGCTATTCAGTGGCCAGAAATATTTGAAGAAATATCCAGACCCTTTACAATATATATATTTTTGGTTAATAATACATAGATATTTTACAGCACCACACTAATAATCTCCAATTTGATTGACTAGTTTAAAAACATTCCTCGAACTTTTCTGCTGACTGAGATAAAGCAGCCAGGAGGACAGAAGACACGAGGAATGACACTGATGGATGTCCTTTAACTCTTTATAAACTTCACTCAGAAGTGTTATTCCTTTATTAACATTCGTTTCAAGTGAGATATTATTGACTTTATATAATGGTTTTGCTGTTGTAAACTGCTCAAAAATATTTTTGGGGATATATTTAAAATATAAATGATAATCCTGTTCTCAATTTATTTTTCTATATATGTTTTTAAAAGCAGTTATTTAGTCAAGTAGAAAAGCAGAGTATTGATAAGAGTTGCTCCTAGTTGTACTAAAATCTTAATAAAAACTCTCTCGACCACCGTAGTTCTCCAACATGCTTGAAAATCTAAATCTCACAATGTAATATTCATGAGGGAGGGGTCAATCATTTGTCAATTTTGGAATTCTGTCAAAGTGATGAACATTGTGGTCTTGAATATGGCTGTACTGTATGTGTGCAATTAACATGTTTAAGGGGAAAATAATTCATGGTAATTAATAAGTAGTTTAACTTTCTCAAAAACCTTTTTATTGTATGAATATCAATAGACTGAATCTAAAAAAAAAAAAAAAAATCCCCTTGGGGATTAATAAAGTATATATTCATTCATTCATTCAAAACCGCAACCTGGATTGCAATGATAAATGACCAGAAGACACCGAGCATTAGTGTTCCATTAACTATATTGCTGTAGTCAATACAGTAATAATGCATCATTACCCGATCAATACTGGGATCTATGAAAGTGTCTTTCATATATATATATATATATATATATATATATATATATATATATATATATATATATATATATATATATATATGTATATTTTTAAATATGATGGTCCTGCAGTGTCAAGTTTAGTTATTTTCACCCTGGGGTTTATTATTCTGCCTAATATAAGACATGTCAAATGGCTGTCTTTTTACGTTTTGCTGTTTCCGATCCAACTCACTGTTTACTTTGCAGGCAACCATACCATTTTTTCTTCTTCCCCTGAACACTTTCTTGGCAAGAAGTACACAAAATGCCTCTTACTCTATGGAGAGGAACACCATTCTAGTGACACAGGGTTTTCTCTCTCAGCAGGGTCACACAGATCAGTAGAGAGTAAGCATTCAATACATCTAGTCCAGATTCTCTTTCTCTAAGATTAATAGGAAAATGTTTGCTGAACTGCACAATGGTATGGATAATTACACCAGGACAAGATGAAATGTAATGGGTTGCAAGTCAGCGGACACACCAGATGGAGAGCCCTTGCTGAGGGTGACTCACTCCTCTGCAGTCCTCCTACTGCCACTACTTGCATATCTTGTCCTTTCCTTTCCTCTCCACTCCACCTACCCTAACTGCTGCTACCTCTACTGCTTCTTCCTCCTTTAGGATTGCTATATTTGTGACTGTGCCCATTGATGTGGAAAAAGCCATCATCTGGGCCAGTAGATCTGGAAATGGAGTACTCGTCGAGGTCAGCCACTAGCTAGCTTTGTTCCCAGAGAACTCACCCACCCAAGGGCGTAGAGGGCAATGAGTTCCAGCTTGGGAGAGCTGGAGGTCTCTGCTGGCTATTTTCTCGACATTTGCTCGGGGGCCTGTTGTGTTCTGCAGCAAAGACAACACTTCCCACTAACTGAGGGCTGTTCAGGCCTTTAGGTCCCCATATTGCTACAGTGCTGTGAGACATGCTCATAAACACAGCATGTGAGAAGCTGCCTTCTGTCTCAAAATTAGACTTTCTAAATGAGTAGGTGCAGTAGAAGCTAGAGGCATGAATCAATACAGCTGGCTAGATGCAGGGCACCCCAGCCAATTAGGCCAACTTGGGGATTTTGACAAATAGGCAGCCGGATGAGAGAGTTACTGTATAGATGTTAGTGTGTGGTGTATTGGTTGTTGGTGCTGTATTTGATGGCATCTAATGAAAACTGCAATATTCAATATTATTAAAGCTGTTTCTTCTGCACTCTTTGAAATAAAGGAAACACATGACCTACAGTATTTGAAACACTGACAGAATACTAAACAATAAGGATGGATACCAATGGCAAATTAAACCAACAGTCAAGTTCCTGTTTTTTTTCCCCAAAATCCTCATTAACTTGGGTATCAAACTTTATCATGAAACTAACTAACTGGTGTTTGGACATGATAAATGGGTTGAGCAAATTACCAATACGAGAAGCTCCTCGTGCTCTAGGTGCAGTTCCTCCGAGATATTTTTCGATCCAAAGACATTGACCAGAACATCACACACAAGTATATTTTCCCATCCATATATAATATGCCAATATAGCCTAAACATCAGATTTTTTTCCCAATCTCGTGATTGCAGGTACGTGTTAACCCAAGAGCACCATGGGATCAGAGCAGTTGGCTCATCGGGGAGTGAGCTAACCTCTCTGCTCCATCCCACTTTAAAATGGCCCCTAGGCCTATACTGTGGCATAGTTAATGGAGTGCGCCTACATGAATTATTAACAATGCTTTCAATCCCTTTATGCTTGCTATCCTATCGATATTCAACCCTTAGCATACCCATGGGTATGTGGGCGAATTTTTACACATCAACATAAATTACCCTTTTCAAATACATGCTGGTCCCTCTCAGATAATGTAAAATGAGTAGACTATGTTGAATAAAACATCTGACTTGCAGAAAATAAAATAAAATGGAAAATATTTATCCTCCTCGCAGTAACAGTCAACAGATCCTAATTTAAGTGCTGGTGACAACAGTGAATTGTGACAATGCACTGCTCTCAGTCTTCTAGCTATTTGGGTCTACACTGCAGGGACACCTTGAGCTGTACATTATTAAAGCATACTTGAATTTATAACACCATCTTCCACGGGGAGTAATCCAAGAGGTAAAATCAATGGCCGAAAAACAGCATCCTCAAACTATAAAACAGCTCCTCTCTTGCAAAGTGCTTGTAAACCTTTTTGGGTTATCATTGCAGGGCTCGGCAGGATAGCTCAGGGGAGATTCACATTAGGCGAAGAAAAAAAAAGGGGAAAGCAACCTCCTTGAATTCCTTTAAGCGACATTGGGGAGCTATTACATTGACTCTCTCTCCTGGTACGGTGGGAACTATGACAAGATTGTTCCCAGCGCATTATATTATGCTGGCATCTAGAACCAATGTCTAGTTATTTTCCCAAGGGTTAAACCTCTTGGTCGCTCAACTATCGATCGTATTAATATTTGTAGGGAAAGGGTTGTTTGTGCATTTGAAAGATATAGTCTCCAAAGCAGATGGCGACTTATTTGCCGTGTGCAAATGAGAGAGAAAGCCTTTAAGCTATTTCATGTAAACAGTCAGCCTGTAAACAGTCGAGATTTAAAGCATTTCTGGAGCTGCCAAAGACAACACGGCATTGATTATGTAATTGATGGAGGAGCAGTGCAATGGTTTTCAATCATTTGTGTCAGGGTTGTGTTGTGTCCAGTTTGAATTTAGATTTCCCCAGCTTTGCAGGGACACCACTTTGACAGAAACAGTGTTGCAGGATTTAAAAATACATGAATCGCTACAATGTTTAGAAAATGTATTCACTGCCGACTTCAAGGAACTAAGAGTAATGAGCAGAAATGTATTCCCGTATGCAATCATGAGAATTTGGTGATCATTTCAAAGGATTTCTTTCCCCCTTAACATTGTGATTGTGGTTGTTTGTGTACAGGGTAGATAGCATGGCGATAAAGCATACTAACTATCCCGACTTTAATAGCTGCTCCAAAATTATGAATATGTGGAAATGTATGATGTTTAAATTAGATAAAGCAGTTTTTTCCTCCTCACAGCACTCTCGTTCTCTGCTCTACCTTTTTTCTCTCTCCATTTGTTTTATTTATCTCTCCATATCTCCCTCTCCTACACCCCACTCTTGCTCTTTCCTCCTGCATTTTCCAAACAATCTTCTCTTTGTGCTGCCAGCCAATGTTTTCTCTCTTTCAGACTCAGTGGGCTCATAACCCCCTGAGGGCTCTGAGCATGCAGGTCCTCAGTCTCCTTAGCCTCTGTGGTTCCCCGTCTGACTGTATGAAAATGAATTTCTATGGGTTGATAATAGACTGCCCACTCCTATACATCTCATCACTCTCTGCCATTGTGAGGTTGATTGCCCACGCTGAAATCATTGGTCTTTGCAGTAACCCCGTCAGCAAGAGATCCCCTTCTCTTCCTCTTCATATCTAACAAACCCTGACTCAAGGCACACAGGTTATTGGGAAGTCTATTGTTTCTCCAGGCACTCATATACACGTCTCTCAATGGTTCCATCTACAGTTTGCCTTATTTACACTCCCAGACAGCTCTTTCTATAAGGGATTATTGTTGTTATTATTCTAACTGTACAATATTACTCCCCTGCAGAAGGATTGCTCGCTCCCTCCATGTAAAGTCAAAAGTCAAATAGCCTAAAGTATTCACAAAACAATAACAGTTTGTCTGCTTTCTGTTGACGACATTTATTATGTGTGGTGTATTTAAGCTCCGCGGTCGTTTTTAAGTATCTTGCTGTGGATTTGACCTCTAGCGTGGTTAGGGGACGGTGTTAATAAAGTGATGACAGGTCAGGAGGCTCTGGACATATGGTACTCAGTGCTTAATCACAGGGATCAGGCATTGTGTCCTCAGGGTTTTCTTTCTGCACTCCACACTTCATGAGCCCAACAGTCCCCAACACAATGTTGTGTATTTACTCCTTTAGTGTTTAAACAACTGTACCAAGTGAATTTGTTAAATGTTACACTGCTTTTTGCATATTTTTCTTGATAATTTGGAGAATATACAATTATATTTTGATAAATGGGAAGTGGATGAGGGTCCAGTTTGAACTCTTTAAAATGCATAATAGCAGTGTAATACGAAAGACAAATCCCCATTAGAAGTAAATGTGTGTCATTTCCTTTTTCAAGAGTATAAACTGAGTTTCAAGGCTAAAACTATTCTTAACTCAGCACCCAACAGGGCACATTTAAGCTATTTCTGTTCTTATGCTAATTTTTCCAGTAATTGTTGAGGCCACACACCGACATAGTAATTCAAGTGTCCATATTAATATGCCCTTAGAGTAACAATTTCTATTTCCTGCGTGTCAGCACCTCTTGGCAGAGATTGTATCTTTGAGAAGAGCCGCTCACACTCATTACAGCACACAGACACAGAAATAGAACAACACGCTTTTGTGCGGCCAAAAGCAACTGGCGTACTGACAGTTATTTCACTGATGAAATATTGACACTTTGAGTGGGAAAGTGTACTCCAACGTAAACTGCTTTTGTCCAATATACACTAAATGGATCCTGACATTCAGCATATTAATTGTTCAGCAGAGATTGCATTGACCGATTATTATAAAAGGCCTCAATTCAAACTTTGAAGATAAGAGTTGTAAATCCAAGGTCAAGCAAAACTTACTTAAAGTGCAATTAGACACTTTATATTACCACTAAGGGACTAAAGCGGTTTATAATGTCATAAACTGTTACGAAATGAGCTCTTCCTGAACCATAGCACACGTACAAGCTCAGGTGTACAGGCACATGTTAGTATGCCGATGGAGAAATATTACCCTTTTTAAAAGTAACAACTGTCTATAATTGCTATTAAGTACAGTATTTGAGTGCTTGGATCCTCTCTTTTTTAGTTTAAACCCACACTAAACTTCATCAAGGTAACTTGCGCTGTCCTGATGGTAGTCAGCTGCTGGTGCCCCTCACCAGCAATGTCCATGTGGTCATGTTCAAAGTGATATACACTCACAATGATGCATGACTCATTACTTGGATGAATGAACCATGCAGCGTGGATGCCATTCGGACAGAGATTTAACGTCAGGGGCCGTGCAGATATTTTTTGTTATCTTCTTTGTCATCTATTGGGTTCGGGTTAGGGGGTGAGTGGCTGCAGAGTTACTGTTTGGTTTTGTTCACAATCATTTAACATGCAAGTGTTAAAATTCCCCAACTCTTTTAATAGTTTAATGCACATTAAAGGCATCAAATCGAAATGTGTTTCAGTATAGATTATCACCTGAGAATGGGCAAAGCCCCAGTGCTCTGTTTTAGTGAACACATGTAAGACCAATTCTAAGCAGAAATACACTGTAATGTGATTAATTATTTGTATTCCATATTACAATTTCAGTCATCTGCCTGCATAATCCTAGTAGACTACTTTTTCTCAGGTTAGGTCACCTGAACAACTTTCTGCATCTACTTTTCAGAGAAAATTCTCATCAGGGATGTCATGCAAATCTTATTTGCAGAGGGTTATGATTTATAGGAAAACAAAATATTGGAGGCCTGTTTTCACAAAGCACACGTCACACACAGTATACAAAAGATCCCACCCATCTCACATTTTTTATTTCATACGATGTTTTATCTTCATAGCTTCCTTGAACCTTTACTACGTTTCCTATTGTATTATATTATATTGTTTTTTCTGATATGTAATTAGATTATGATAAAGTAATATTTGACTTGCTTTAGAACTTGGAATTTAGATAATACATTTAAGGATTGCAATTTTATTCGATAATTGTTTGTATTACAATATATATTAACTATATTACACGTAGCCCCTCAGTAACTTACCTTGGGACAGTCATGCTTTTCAATGCTCTAATTCTATAATTATTAATACAAATTTCCAGGCACTGAGTTGATGATAGTAACGGGGTATTATAGAGGCATAGAATTCTTCATTCCAGTATAACTCATGTTCTGACCAACTTAAGCAACAGAACTAAAGACTTGTTTTTTTGCTGCCACTACACAATGAAGGACGGTGGGTGTCTTCTGCTCACTGCAGGCCATTGTAAGCCCTTGAATACCGATAAGACATAGGCACCATGACTTAAACCTACACAGTGGAGAGATATTGCCCTTCAGACTGTTTATAAGCCTCTTTTAGCTGATAGCTCTGGAGGTGAACGGTGTTAGCAATGCCCCTTCAAAAACTGTCTCAATCTGGAAAGGGCACCCTGTGTAAATGAAAGGACCTCTATCCCAATTTACCAAATATAATAACAACTCATAAAGGATACACTCATAAAAGGGAATGAGTTATTAATCCCCCCACTGGGCTACTACCTGCAGAAATTTTATTAACTTTATTTTGAGCACATTACTCTTGCATCTCTTCTTTGGAATACAGCATATTCAGAGGTGTAACTTAATTGCCTCCATATTTCTACTTTGCCACTGTAATATTGATGAGTGGGTTTTAGTGGGTCTCTTAATAGAACGTTTCTGTGTGCACTGTCATTTCCAGAGATTAACAGATGTGTTTAATGCATTCATTACTTTACTGGCTCAGGGAAACACTCAGCCTGGTAGTGTTTTTGCGTGAAAACCACACCAGACAAGTCTTTGGACACCATTGACAACATTTAACTCGGGGAAATTGATGCTGTAAGCAGAGCCACTGCTGCCAGATGGTAATGCTGGAATGAAAAGCAGGTAGTAGAAGCCTCAGGTCATGATTAAGCGGACGGCTGAATAAAGCACAGTGCTGCGAATGCATGTTGCATAGTGATCAACAAATGCCAGGCAGCTCAGGAAGCATCCGTTCCTTCCCAACAGGTTTCAGGATTTGGATTAATACTGAGGATTTGTAAGACTTAATGTGTATTTGATGACTGCTGCACACTAACAGAAACACCCCAGTACATTATGTAAGTAAACATGGCAGTAATCTTTACCTTTTGACCAGTGTGTTGGTGGTGGGCAGATGCACTGCAGCTTCATCTCGCTTGGTAAAACAACTCAAACGGAGCTTGCCCCGAAGCAAACTGGAGTCATCCACTAGGAAGATACATTTCTATCATCTTCTGAGATGGAGAGCCTATTTCAGGCCGATGAATGACTGAGCACGAATGAAAGGAGACAGATTTTGAAACAAATAAAGAGATTTCTTCAGCAAATATATCAGGCAGGTCAGCGTGACTGCGACTCCTATTCCAATTGTTGCCAAAGAGAGAACAAAATACTTGGAAAGAGAAAGGAGGAGGGATGTATTCTATGACTGCCAGAAACGCTGCTCTTAGTGATATGGCGAGGTATGTTAATTGATACGTAAATCATACATTATCATTATTCCTTAGACTGGAGAACAAGAGCTTCAGAATGAGTGACCAATGTGTGTCTGTGTGTGCATATGTGCACAGATTTTTGGATGACTCTGACTTTGGAATAGGAGGAGGGGAAACCTGCTGGTCCCCTCCCGTTCCTCACCCTCCCTGCCCACACCAGCCCCCCGAGGAGGTGATCGGACGCGTCTGTTTCCCGGAGATAAAGGCCTGCTCACCACATCCCCAGAGCTGAGAGAATTTGGCACAGAGCATGCTGGCAGTCTGCTCGTGTAACAGACCCTGTCACTGACACTGAGAAAGACAGAGGGAGAGGTTGAGCGGTAGGTGAAAGGGGTTGAGTTGGAGTGAAAAGGGCTGGTGAGATGTTAAAAGGGTCTGCAACAAAATCAATTGATGGAAACAAGTTATTTAGCAAAACGCAAAATCTTTACGTTGAAATTCCGTGAATTTCTCCAAAAATAATAAATACCACTTTTACTTGAAGCAGAAATGTGTCCGCATGCTCCGTCATGCATACACTTCTAATTCCTTGGAACACTGCCAGCTGGGACAAAATCAATGTGCCTTCAACAATGAAGTGTTTCGACAAGGGAAGGTTGAAGTCGCCCTTCTGAATTGATTGCAACTTTTACAATGTCCATTTACTGTCATTTCAGATAGTTCACTGAATTTGACAATACAGGGCGAGCTCAATAGCCAAAGGGTAAGATACTAACGGATCCTCTTACCTTAATGACAAAATAGCAGTTTTTCTGTGACACCCAAAACAATCCATAGAACCAATTTTAAAACGGTGCAGAAGGGGGTTATTTTGAACTCTCGGGAAGAGTTTGACTTTTTGAAAAATACTTTGCTTTCTTGTTGAGAGTTAGATGAGTAAACTGATTCCACTCCCATGTCTGTGTGATAAATATAAAGCGAGCACCAACACAGTAGAGCCAATTTGGTGACTCTCTTGTTAGATTTGGAAACTTTTCAGACACTCATAGCAACTTTATTTATACAATGTAGTGCTATGTAATGCACAATGACGCCACCAAATACTATGCAAGTAAGGATGTGACCTCATCGAGTGACTTCAAGCTACCTTTGGAGCTAGTGCTGGCTACTTTCATTGTAAAAACATTAGCTAACTGGTCAGCTAGCTTAACGGAAGGCCAAAAACATGGGGAAACTGCTGACTTGCCCTGCCAAAACCAGCAGGTTAAGTATGGTTTGCTCAATCCAAACAAAAACTGAAACGTAAAGACACCTAGCTGTGATTCTACTGGCCGGACTATTTCTCTATTCAGCCTTTGTACAAAGTTAGGCTAACTCGCTGCTAGCTCTGCTTCACACTGCCTTTACACATGCAAACAAGTAGCATATTTATTTTCTTGTCTATCTCTTTGCAAGAAGGTAAATAAGTGCATTTCACAACTAGTCATTTAAGCAACTAGACTACATCTATGTGGTCGAGGTCAGGGAACAGTCTCTTTAATAGCAAAAGAAAAATCAACATTAACTGTGGAAAGAGAAAAATCACATTAACTACATTCTCTGGTGTTCTATGCACTTATTTCTGATTAGTACGAATATCTAATAGCTATAGGCAATGCAAGAAAGAAGGGAAAATCTATATGAATTAGTAAAATAAAGCGTATATGGAATACAATGCAGTCTCTTTGCTTGATTTCATAACATTAAAGTGTAATGACATTCATCTTTTACTTAGTTTCCCATTTAAATGCTTCGAAAAACCTTGTACCCTTTTTTCCATTACCTTGCAGCTATCCTTAATATCTTTGTTTCTATTAAATGAGTTAGATTAGCAACACACACAAGTGCATGCTGGGGGCACATGAAACAACATACAGATGGACACAGACATGCCCTTGTGGCACATGCACACCCAAACCCACAGAGAGCAAGCTCAATATCAGTCTGTGTACAAGCTTTCCACTGCAGCATCTCTGCTTTCATTTTCCCAAATGTAGGCTGTCCTATATGATACACCACAGGGAATCAATAGACCAACTATAGTATTCAAAGAGATCAATATAGTACAATATTGTCTCTCTCTCTCACCTCCTTTGTCTTTCTCTTCAGATTATTGGACCTTTTCATATATAGACACTGTGACAAATTCTGCATGCTGCTATTGCCCAAAACAGTACATTAGAAGTTTGGTGAGCAATGGTCTGTGTGACCCAAATAATAAAAGCGTCTTTTTATTTGGGTTAAGGCGTTTGGAGTTAAGATAAATGAAGAATGACACCTCTTAACAATTACATATTAGAGGTTGATGACTTTCAAACCATATAAATTCCTAGCAGTTTGACTGCAATTTTTAAAAATTATGGCTCTCAGTGATTGGGTCCCTTATTATTAGTTTCTTTGTAAAAGGACAGAGATAAAGGGTCAGTTAGTCGATACATTAATCAAAGCTAATGCAAGTATAATTGTATTAACATTAATAATGTGCTTAACGGTTCTATTTTCTCGTTTTTTGCAGTGTTTTATAGTGCTGTCCGTGTCACTATTCAAGTGTGTGTATAGCGGTCATATTTTCCTGCCACAAAGGTTTTGGCCACAGACCGGTCTTTTGCCAAAACCCTTGTGAAGTGGTTCTTTCCCCCCACTCTGAAAGAACCATCACTGGAAAAGTAATACATGTATACTTGCTGATGGAGAAGTTCACCTTAGTTGTTTAAATGCTTATTTATTGTTATTTTAGTATTTTCAAATAAACTTTTCTTTTTTTTACTTGGCTACTGGTAGCTTTTATTAAACCATCATCTAGCAATCTTTGATGAATGGGAGAATGTGTCCACTTTGTTCTGTAATCACAAAATCTCATTTGTGCAGTCACATAATCCAGTTTGTGTCCGAATCCATATGTTCACATAATGTGCACCATATATAATTTGTGTATCGGATGTGGTAAATTAGATTATGAATCCAATTATTTTCAATAAAACCATCAATGACAGAAAACTAACTAATTGAAAAACCAAACCTCTAATTGGAATATTCATGTAAATGTCTTGTCTCTGGTGTTCTGTGTTTGACTCTATCTGTAATCCATGTACAACTAATTTGAGCGTAATCATTCAATACACAGCAAATCAAATAATCTCTGTGGTGCCTCTGACGCAAGGGATACACATCTCCCCGCTAATTATTGATCGGTTACAACACTGTTAATGGGTGCCGTTTGTGCAGAAGAATGATGATAGGCAAAATGTTGTTATCCACTCTGTTATGGTATTTTATCAGTTTGTTTGCTCCTTTTTGTTTCCCTTGTTAAAATGTGCGTTGCAATTATGGAGATAGTCTTAAACATTTCACGCTGCAACTTCTATTTGAACTTGCTGCACTGGTTTGAATCAATACCCCATTAATTGAAACTCATTAGGAACCTATTATTGTTTGACAGTATACTCATACAATTAAATTATCAACCCAGGTCACACTTTTAATGTCTCTGCAGTAGATGCATACAATAATATGTATTTATCTGTAGTTGTGAACAATACAATCTTTTGATGTTTGTTTTATTCATCAGTTGTTATCATTGTATTTGGTTGTGTCTTAAGTATGAAACAGTTTTTTTACTGCGTTTTGTAAAAGTGCTACGGGTGCTAGAGCTACAAATTGGTTTCATGACACGGTATTTAAAAGCATGCAATACATTGTTGTGTAAGGCATTCATGCACAGTGCATGTGTGAAATAACACATTTCTGTTCACATGCGGCGAGAATATCAGCTTTCTGTGCAGGACGGAGTCACAAGACAAAAACATGACAAGCCGATCATGCATTCTTCAACACAGCCACTCCCTCCAACTCCTCTTGATCTGAGGTTCAAGGGAATTCTGGGAAGGAGCAGAAGGATGCATCTCTCTTTCAATATAGAAAAGCAACAGTTTTTCACTCTTAATTTGCTAGTTAAATCTACAATATGTTTCAGCCAGACCATACCGGGACCTCAGGTTACGGTCCGAATGAAGCGTAATATGATGATGATAATAATAATCTCTCCTACAACTCATTTTCAATGGTGATTTTGTTGTTGTTGTTTTATTATGTGAAATATCATAACTTTCAGTCATCTGTATTCACTTACAGTTTCACCTGGATGCAATCAAATAAATAGGATGTCTATTAGAACTCACCTGGATCACCTGGGGTAGATTGTTCTGCAGGTTCACACCTCACAAGAGCAAACTCAAAGTTCCGTTCACACAGATTCAAATGAACTAGTTCACATTCATAGTCAAGTGGCAAAACAGACACATTCAGGTCACCTTTTATGAAAAACATGAGCGCATTCAAAGCTCTTAAAGTGCATTTATGCACAACACTCAACGTTGGTACTGACGTCTATGAATGTATTGCTCATCTATGAATATGATTAATGATAATAAAGGCATTTCATTGTTGACCTTAACTGTTCGATGTTCCAATATGTCTGACTTGACCGTAAAGTAACAATATCATTGGTCTTGTCCAAAAAGATGCTGACTTGCTCTATCTCCAATAAAAGCACAGCACAGTCCAAAAGAGCACCAACGGAACTATTTTGATCACTCGACGTAGTGTAAGATATTGAGGCGATCCAGAGAAACTGTTGCTGGTTTTATATGGAGAATCCGGACACATGACAGATGGGGAACATAGAAAATCATCTCTTTGATTTAGCTGGGTAAATGTGCGTGCTGCCCATCTTATTGTACACACAAAGTACTTTTGATGCCAGCTGATGCTTCCTCCGAAATCTTCCTTGAACTAATCAGTTCAAATCACACTGATTGCTCTCAACGAGAATGAATGGCATTTTCTGTCAAAGCGGCTGCCAGTTACTTAAGATCTGATCTCTTTCATTCTTTCACTCTCATTGCAATTCTCCCTCACTTTCCCACTCGCTTTAAGCCGTGGTTAATTAAAATGGAAAGGAAAGGATTTGCAGTCAGTAATTCAACTTATAGCGAAAGTTAATTATAGAGCCCAATGACTCATATGAAGACCATTTTCAACTAATGTTGAACAAAATTAAAAACCCAACCGGTTAGATGGGCTATAAAAAGCTACAGTAGACACATGTTCAAACAACATCAAATGTGGCAATTTATCCATTATCTTGATCATTGTTGTTAATTATATGAACATACAATTGAATTGTATGTATTGGCCCCACTGTCAGACAGATACAAATATCGGTATGCATCCCCAATGGAAATAATATATTTGATTATTTTTATGCCATAAATATGAATTAATATTGATTTTTAACAGTTTTGTGGCTAGTTATAGGGAGGTATTTCCATCGCTAATGTCTGGACTTTTGAACGTTTTTTACATTTAAAGGGAAAATGACAAAAACACAAATGTTGATTTTTCACTGGAATTCCAATTTGTGGAAGCATTTCATATTTTAAAAAGTTTTAATAATCTACAAGATAAAAACAACAATGACAAAATACTAATCTAACAGAAACAAAATAGCATTATTTTTGTCAAGAATTATCAGATTTACTGGGGATTATACATGCACTCATTATTTACACAAACGTCAACCCATTTGCAGTCCACAAGTTCATGTTTTGTAAACGTGACACTATCTCCATACAAGAGTTATGTTTTGGGAGAAGTCATCAAACATTTACTGAACTGGTATGGGATCACGCAAACACAGAAGGATTTGTCATTTGGATGTGGCAGCAATATGAAGCTGATATTGATGACGCTTCCCCAAAGCTCTTCATCTGACCAAACCGAGCTCTGCAACATGGATCTTGATAAGAAACTAAGATCCCCTAATACAAAATAGAGTATCTTAAATGAACTGAAAAGCAAGCCAATATTTTAAATGAAGTGGTAAATATTGACTAATGTAAGGTCATTGTGCCTGCCCTCTGACGATCAGAGTCTGGAGGCAATCATAATAATAACAAAGTATGGAATAAAAGGTCAGATACAGGTGAATTCATAAGGAGAACTTAAACTTGAGTGCCAAGGATATTCAGCTTTGGGATCTTTTGTCCAAAGCCCAAACTTTGAGGCGTATTGCATTTCTATTGAGTGATTGTACAGACTCACAAGGCTACTTGGCTAAGCTTAAATGAAAAATGTCATAACATCCCAAACTCATCCAGATATCCAAAGAGAAAAGATGTGACCCGTGTACAAGTGCAATTAGTCAATTATTTATTGTACATTGGCACAACATAATTAGCATTACACGATCATTAACCAAAAATACCTCTTCATTGTGGATAACGTCTTAGTAAGGCCTTGATTCACAGCATTGGTAATTTAACTATTGTTAGCATATCTGTGTAAATTTAAGCTATTCCATGCTTCTTTTAGTAGACCCGACCCTTAATCCCATTGTTCGTCACACAAAATCCAATTTCATACACCGCTGCAGTGAATTTACACCATTCTACAGTATCTACCTTGAGCATTTAATCAATTTTGCACTTACTGTATGCCCTACTGTAGACTTGTGCTGCCAGCACTTTATGCTTTCTTTCTTTTTGGACTGTTCAATATATACATACTGTGAAATCATCACTGTTATATCATGTATTTCGGGATTATGAACCAAACCTGACACTGGGCGTTAATATTTCATTCGTCAACTCAACATCCACATAAATTGGTCGCCTCACCAGATTGTGACAAGGTGACAATGAACTGCTTTTTCCAATTATCAGTGCAACATATTCAGATTCAATGAGAGAGCACGGAAAGAGAGAAGGAAAATATTAACACAGAAATATAATTAAGTGCCAGTCACACAGACAAAAAAAAATAAAAAATATTACCACATAATTGTCACTGCAGAGAATACATTGGAGGAGTTGATTTCAAATAGATTTATATGGCAGCAGCACTGACAAAAGACGATGTGTACCCCAAAAACCATTCAAAGAAGCCTAATGAGTTTCCCTATAATTGCTGCATGCCACTGTTTCAACTTCTGCACACTTGCATTATTGATGCTGTCGAAGTTATTCACACGATTGTGTCGATTTCTTTATTTGATTACCAAAAAAAGCATTTCTGTATTCTTTGTGTCAACATTCATATAACCAACCCACAAGCTGTATTGACTTCTCTATGAACTGTTGATATGGACTCCAAATAGCTACAATGGAAGTCAATGAAATAAATCCAGATGTGTGCTTCTCAGAAGAGTGGACATACATGTACAGTCAAACATTGGACATTCATTCAGTCATTTGTGCAGGGGGATGACTGCATGTTTCGATGCGATGACGCACGCTTTCAGCTTTCATTGATTCATTGAAGATACTGCTTGTGGATGCAGTCAGGGTCCATTAACTGTGGTGGTACTTCTAGAGGATGCTTGTTGTGTGTGGCCCATTGTTAAACCCAGTTAACAGCTGCCAAACAGAGCCACACTGATATTCTTTGTCCATGACACACTCCCACAGAGACGTTCTGCCGTTGGAAGACATCTGCTTTCAAACATTAACAATGCTTCATAGCCTCTAATGGAGCCTCCGGGGTAAATACGTCCATTTCTGAGAAGTGTTACATGCTAACTCCGCCACATTTTGTTCATTCTTAATTTTTGTATTTCAAATAATTGTAATACTTAGATTTCATATGTATACATGCTGGTGTGCTGTTGATGGAGTCTTATGAAGTGCATCGAATAAGCCCACACATTAGCTGAAGTCACAAATGCTGATCATCTATCTGGCTCAGGTTGCATTGTAATGTAAATGTGAAGTAGCAACTTTCTTTTAAGCGTGGTTGCTGCTTTTCTCATGAGTCAAAGACTATGTTGAACAAATGCAATACTTAAAAAATCAGATGTGCAATCATCTATATCATCTATTCCTACCAGCAGGAATAAAAAGGATGTGAAGATGAATAATATCATGGCGGTCTTGTGTTATCTTAGTGTGGTATGTATGGTGTTACTTTCCACATCATGGCTCCCTTTATTGCAGTACTGGCACATGCTGAATCTCCCCTCAATAACTAATGATAATATGGGATTTTTCTCATTCCGGGCTTTGTGATCACAAGACAGAAGTGGGAGCTGTCAGTAGAAAATACAGAAAAACAGAAGCAATACAGTTAGATAAGGTACTGATGATCAATAGCATCAAAGTCTAATAAGATTGACCCCCTTGGCACATTGCATTGATTTGAAAAGAAGAAGTAGAAATACACATTCGGCAATGGTTAACCTTCTGCATTACTGTTCCTATCGAAGCGGATATCAACCACTGGGTTTCTGTTGAAGACACTTGGTGCTTGACAGATATTATATGGCACTACAAATGCTTTCAGGAATGGTTTAAGAATTCAATGACATCGTAAAATGGGGATTATATTGAGCATAATGCAATATTAGCATTATTTGTTTAATGGCAAGCCTCAGTCATTTCATAAGCTAACAATAAAAAATGGGCTTCTTAGCAAATCAAATTATGCATGCTACAAATAGGTCCACCTTTAAAATGCAGAATCTGGCCATCACATTCATATTAAGAGTTTAACCGTAGCAGATGCGGAATCATAGTTGCGCGCTCATAAGCAGACAGAAGGCGGTTTTATGACGTCTTTGACTTCTCCCTTTTAATACAACAGGAGGAACTGGAAGCACTTTCTACAGTAGATGGGGGAGTTCCACACCAATCAAATTCAGTGGATTTATTTTGAGACTAACCTTTAAAGTCACCCTGTTCTGCACAGTTAATTACAGAGCTGGCAAACTCCAGTAGGGCCAATAATTCTCAAGATCAGGACATAGGTCATTGGCTTCATACAGTTGAGCTAGTACACTTGATCATCACTTTATGGCTGGCCTCTTCAGCTGTAGATGGATATGTTACTTAGATGAGACATTTTTACAGGCATGGCAATGGGATGCTGAAGACTGCTCTCTCAACAATGAAATGAACACAAACATTCACAGTCTCTGAATGCCTCCTATATTCTGCAGCTTCAATTTATTTGTCTGGATGGATCGTTGGATGAAATGCCAGACTCGCTTGTTTACCAAGTGAAGATGCGAGACAATGCAGTGTGACTCCTTTACTTCAAGTCTGGCAGTCAGTTCTAAATATTATTCCATACAGAGCTTTAAAAGTCCTCTCCTGATGCAAAATGACCCAGTGAAACATATCGACTGTTTGAAGTCAAGGAGTCAGACGGAAGATGAGCTTCAAACCGACTCGGTCTCCTCTTCAATCTTTTGCCAATGTAACGTATGCACCTTTATTATAAAGCATTTACCTAGAACGGCAAGGTTTTTTTATTACTATTTATGATATCTGCGTTATTTATCTGCCTCCCCTCCTATTCTGTTATTGCAGAAAAACCTTTCGCTTTTCTATTTCGCGGACATCAATAATCTGAGCCTTCTAATGCTTTGTTCAACATTAATCTACCATAGTCTGCTAGTCTAACAAATGCTGTCCTTATCTTTGGTTATGTGCGGCATGCAATCTTTTCTAAATAGTTATAATAAAACAAGAGTAGTCAAAGGTGTAAAGTCCCCTACTAAGACAAGATGCAACATTTAGACAACACATAAAACTCAGTGGAACACTGGCTCACTTTATAGTCTTCCCCTGAAAGCACCTTTGAGTGCAGTGGTGCCATAAACAATGACCATTATTTGAACGATAAGAAAGGATGGCATGGAAAAAGCAAAGTCTCTCAGTGGCTGTGTGCACTTGGCTTATTTATTAATTTATTTCAGTATAGAAGAAAGCCCGAGGGAGCAGAATGTTTTAAAAAATCCATGATTAATGTTTCATTAATCATGAATTTTATAGAGGAACAGGAAGAGTTGTCACTCTCTATTTGGGCCCATTATGACTTGAATGGAAGGAGGAGACAGGCAAAGGGAATAAGGGTGGCAGATCGTGTGGTGGAAGAAGTTGATTTGGGGGTGGATGTCAAGGAATGAGAGGAGGGAGAGGGAACAGCAAATGAAAATGATGGGTGAAAGCTCTTTGGTATTCAAAAGATGTTGTGATCGCAAGAAGTCTTTGACGAGAGTACAGTGTCGGCCTTTATTCAATGGCCCAAGTGGGCAGTACTAGCACGGAGAAGAGGCACTCATGATGATACTTGGACAGTAGATGATGCTGGTGTAATTAGAAGAAGAAAAAAATCATGAATACATAAAAATGCCTCGTCTCATTCTGGTGCTCATGCAGTTGCGAAACAATAAAATACAAGGTCTTCATCGCAATATTAAATCTACTTTTTCTTAACCTCTTGACTCTCTTAACGCTACACTTTAAATCACTTGTGTCACCCTCTCCCTGTTATTAATTCATTGTGGCATCCATGCCTTTGTGCTCCGTGTGTAATATATCCTCCCATGTGCATGCAGATCATGAGGCTTATAGAACTACAATAGCACTTGTCAATATTTGTGCCGGGTACAACAATCCCCTCTTGCTTAACCTTCTGCTGAATGCTAAGTGCCAAAATCAAAGTGAAAGACAACAAAAACAGGAGACTTTTCAACAGTGATGTCTTTGAGGCAAACATTTCTATGTTGAATAGATGGGTAGGGATGGGTGGAGTGAGGGGATACAATGAAATAAACATGGCAGCTGCTTCTGTTGTGAACTTCCAGTGATTTCACAGCTCTCGAAATTTGACAGTGGCGGCCCCATTGAGTGACTGCTGATAACAGTGGTGAGGCTTTGAGTGAAAAAGTCAGCAGCGTTAACCCTGCATACTAATTCAGCCTGCAGACAGTGTGTTAGATCTGACTTACTGAGATCTGGATGTGAATTATGTACTATTTATTTCACATTTAGACTGAACTTCACTTCCCTCGCAAAGATCCGCTAATTGTATAGAGTGCAGGGCAATATAATGTAAACACTGAGGAAAATCACTTTTCTCTTATATTGGATTCATCCACAATAACAGAGGTTTATAGCCAGGTCTTTGGTAGGTGAGTTTCCAAAGCAACACAAGTCAGCTGACAGGTAAAAGACAAACAGCAGTCACAAGTTGAAACTTACCAACCAAGATGCTGCACACAAACAAAGTGTATAAAAGGCTAATGTGGCCGAGACATGAATATGGCTTTAATGGCATGCAACTTAGTTTGACCCACGTTTGTAGCAGGGTATGGTAATTTAGTGGCGATTAAGTTACTCCAAATGTAAGTACTTTTCTGAATGTTTTCAACACAGAAATACCAAAGCACATACTTTAACTTTTTTTTATATAATAAATAAAATGGCGACGTCTTTTTAAAATGTGTAGCAATCGTTGCACATGCACTGCTTTCATACATCCATGTGCACAGGGACACGCATGGGAACACTCCGAATTGTGAATATATGCAGAATATTCCCTTGGAATAGTGTTGTTTGATATAAAACTTTAATATGTAAAAGTAGTCCTGATCTTGCAAATTAAAATGAAATACGGTTCTGATTCATTCACAGCAGTGGTGTCGGGTGAAGGAGAGGACATGCCGAGGAAAGAGCGCAGATGGAACTAAAGGTGATCTAATGGTCTCGGGTAGCAATCAAGAGGTCCAGAGAGCCGGAATGGATGCAGGGGTGGTTGGTGGCATGTGCTGGAGTAGGGTTTTCCTTTCTGTATTCCTGCCATCACTTGCCCTGAGGGCCAGGGTACAAAGACATACTGAGGCCAGGAGAGTCAAGTCATTTCCTGCAACAATCCAGCCCTTTGGCATAGCTCACATCTGACACTGATCCCACATCTGTCAGAGGCTAAAACCTGCCTGGTGTTTGATAGCAAACCTCTCATACTCTGTGACCTACTCCTGACTGGAGCTCCGGCCATCTGGGCCATGCATAGCTGAGCAACATTAAAGACATGACCAATGCTCAGTCTCCTATATCAAACCCAAACAAGGCAAATTATGAGCTGGCATGGTTGCAAGTGCACTTTATAAATACATAATGCAATTTAACAACACTGCAGTCTTGAAGTTAATGCAACAGAATAACAAACATTTTTGGACAGGGAAATGCCAGAGTGTTTGATCCATGATGTATAGCAACTGAATCGTTGTGTTGGTGTATCAAAGGCCTTCCTCATGTTTTATTAGAGGTGTTCACAGTCAGATGTATGCCCCCTGCTCCCATTGGCAGGCCCCCCCGCTCTCATGTTGCTCCATTTATCAAAAGCTGAAATAATGTGGCAGGGATTTATTATCTTATTCAGGAGCCAGGCTTCATTTGCTCAACAGAGGCCACAATCCTCATCTGGCATTGATTTCATTTGATTAATGTAGAATGAGCAGTGTTAGGAGTGCATGTTCATTGAGCCTGGTGCCCCTCTAGTCTCCTTTGTTTACAGTGACAGTGATATGGACTATGATGAAACAGGGAAGCAAATCAACACAACTAGCTCTCCTCATCTTGGAATTATGTCGCTCGATATTCATTTACGGGGCGAACTAAATAGATTTTCATAAATAAATCACAATAAAATGGAGCGAGTCAGAAAAATGGTAGATTTAACGTTGCGTGAGCAACAGCAAACTGGAATTCAACCATTAGCCGAAATTAATCCAGTTTTATCCACACTGTTTAAATACTTTTGGAAAAAAGCAATCAATTCAAGTTAGTGATGTAACCATGCCATGGCATGTTAGATCATTCAGAATTCATATATACACTTAACAATTTGACATTCTTCTATAAATGCAACAAAAATAATAATAATGTTTGCGTTTCAACTGCCCCAACCTGACCAGCCTGTGTAAAAGGAGCATATGGAAATGAACTTAGACAGACTTGTGAGTCTGGTCTCTCTGATACCTGGAATATTTCATTTTTTTCTTCCAAAGTATGCTAGATGAAAGGCCAGCCGATTAAGTATGTAGGATTCATCATCATGAATGCCTAAACCAAAATTGATGACAATCCATCTAATAATTAATAATTGAAGAGTTAGCTAAATGGTTTTAAGCTTTGCTTATATTTTGTTAGCAGAAATAAAGTGGTGGAAATGGAGATGTGCATGTGGCTTTTTGTTTTTGCTATTTCTTCCCTTATTTATTAAATACAACTGTAGCTGTGCAATGGACATACAGAGGCCAGCCTGGAAGCAGTATGAGCTCTAAACATGTTTGATCATGGCAACACCTGTGATTCTATAACACCAGTGAACTATCCAGAACACCACAGACCAGAACAGGCAATTTTGTTGCCTTTCAGGTTTGATTTGAGGCTGTTTACATCCACAATCAATGAACCATGTAGAAAGAATGCTGCCCTCTATACACACATACTCCCCAAGGGTAAAAAAGGGCTGTGACTCCGACTCTGTTTACCCAGAATTGATGTGAACACCTGCTGAAAGTCAGCACTTTGCCCTCATAGGCATTGTTTCACTTAAAGTCCGTTGTGGTGGAAGAGAGCCAAAACGATGAAAAACACATTACTGTCCTCAAACTGCATTGTATACTTCTGAAACCCAGTAATGTATATTGTCTATTGGCGCTCATTGGATTCAGAATATCCAATAAAATCTCTTTATCTGCTATTCAAAACATATAAACTATTTAATATATATATATACATATATATATATATATTTATATATATATATATAAATATATATATATATATATATATATATATATATATATATATATATTTATATATATATATATATATATATATATATTTATATATATATATATATATATATATATATATATATATATATATATTTTACAAACATGTTTTTGTCTAGCCAAGTGTAATACAGTATTAGTGGATAATACAACTAAACTGCCAGCATCTATTGTGTGTGTGTGTGTGTGTGTGTGTGTGTGTGTGTGTGTGTGTGTGTGTGTGTGTGTGTGTGTGTGTGTGTGTGTGTGTGTGTGTGTGTAGCAGCTTGAAACGTTATGCCTAATAAAGCCTGCAAAGTCAATGGTTAGAATAACAAGACACAATTCTGCAGCTTGAACAATTGCTTTTGCTCGTTGAAGTCTGTTTCTATTTGGATGGTAATCCTCTTGGTGTATGAGTGGGCTTAGAGAAGTTGTTACACATCATGTGACATGCTGGATAATCAAAGTTTGGACTCGTAGAAGGTCAAAAAGGTTCCTCTTACCCTATTGTTTTCCTCCCACTCTCCACCACTGTAACAGCTGGATATACATAAGAGATCACACCTATCATTGGAATCACTGATCATGCTTAACATGACTTGTCAGTGTGCTTTTGACAGTATTATTCAGAGTTAGAAGCTATGTGCAGGGTTTGAAAGCAAAATGAATTAATTATGCTGCAAGTATACAGTGAGACGGGATGTAGGAAGCAGCAGCACACATACAGATCTTGGATCAAGACCATTGAACCCTTGTATGGATTTGAGCAAATGCCGTTGGAGGCGAACTGTGGCCCGTGTTTTCAAAAGCTGTGTGTCTGTGTTTAGCCACTGATTAAAATGCTAATACATGTGGGTGGTGTGGATGTATATTAGTCAATTGTAAGATTAATGTGGTACGGCTCCTGTAAAATGTTTTATGTTTTATAATTTCCATTAATATATATGTGCGTGTGTGTCTAATAAAAAACACACAGTTCCTTTTATGGTAAGTACATGTTAAAAATAGTAATGTATTTCATGAAATCACAGGGGTCACTCAAATCTAAATATTTATTTCACTTAATAGTTAATTAAAATCAACATTTTTAATTATCAGATTATTCTCATCATACTATTCTTTTCCATTTCACTTTACTAGACGGGACTGGAATCTGTACCAGCATGATTTTGGCAAGAGGCAGGGAAACACCCTGTTGCACAGTTACTGTCATGTTATTGTCAAGCTAAGTGACAACAGAGTCTGAGACCGGAGAACAGGGTTATATTCCATCGATCAAGTGGAACATCTGGCCATATCTGTCATAACAATGCACCTTTCTCAACCACATTTCTTTACCAGGTAATACAGCAATACCCAGTTATTTTAAAACCAAAACATGTTACCATGTTCCTTGGTTTGAGACTCTGGTTTACATTTACAGTCAGCAGGGTTTTACTAAATAATCATATTCAAAGAATTTACAAGAAAGTGGGTACAACCTCTTTTTGTAACTTTACAGCCTGTCTTCATCACTGTCTTATTTGTTTTTAAAATTATTGCAATATGTAGCTTTTCAGCACTCCACCATTACACTGCCACCAGTATTAAGTCGCCTCAGCAGTGGCCACTGTGGCCACCAGAGATAATTACAGCATGATGACACATTGGGTTTCTCTGTGGTGTTCCTAAGATCATCCAAGATCTTCAGTAGCTTCAATGAAATCACCAGCTGGCAAACTGAGAGAGAGAGCAATTGGAGCAGTACCAGCAGCATGTGCGACGAGAGCTCTCAAGACAGGTCTGTTTACGTCTTCTATTACTTTAAAACCTTTGAAATGTTCAAACAAGAGATGTATGCTAAAAGGTAACTCCAGCCAACGGCAAAGTTGGCCAACATCAGCAAACACTGGCAACTGATTGTCAACATGTGAGACTGAATCAGCAAAACCACTTAACGTGCAGTAACCTCAATATGAATGCTCATTTGTACAGAATGTCTATTTTTTACAATAAATGTCAAATAGGCTTGATTTAATTTCTTGATTATGCTTCACACTGCACAGTCTGTTGGTTAAGTCATCACTCAAATATGCGTACATGTTGACAGTCTTTCCCTTGCTTAATAAATACATACTGAATATATTTTCATATGATAATAAATACTTAAGACGCACTATCAAAGCCTTTTCATGTTTTATTTTGATGTTGTAAATTAAATTCACCAAATAGCAGGAGTCAGGGAGTGCTAATCAATCCAAATTGAAAAAGGCGTCCCTCTAATTAGCATCCACATCCATTCACCCAGGCGCCTAAAGGCACCACAGTGAATACTACCTGAGTTTAAACGACTTGACATTTAAACTCCTCCCCTTCACTGCTGCACACACAACAGATAAAAGAAGGTATTAAATTCACTGTGTCTTGCAACGTGAAGGCGAGCCTAAAAGAGATTGTGAGAACTCTGCGCCACACCTCCAAATTCTATTACCCCTCTCCCCTATCTTCAAAGAGGGAAGGAAGCCTTCAAGAACAGGGTTTAGGTCCCAGGAGACACTCAAAGAATGGGATCGTCTGACTATTGCATGTACATTTTCACAATTTAACCTCCTCGGGTGATTGTTGAAGGTGGATTAGAGCACATTATTATTAGAAAGATAGTGATAGTTTTTTCGATTTAAATGTAAATCAGTCTTTTTTTTCTTTTTTATTATTGTGCTGCATAACTTTAGATGTTGGAGCAATAATTGATATGTCTCAAATTTAGAAAGGACCCCTCACAAATTAAGATAAGTCTGTAAAGCATTAGATTGGGGATTTATTGACATGCTACTGATACTAGTAAATCCAGTTGTACTGTACTGGAATTTCATCTGACTTCTGGATACCTGAGAAAAAAGCCTTTAAAAAAAAGCTACATCCTATTGATATTTTTTACAACAAAGGTTTGATACAGCAAAAAGCACTCGTAAGATCTAAATGATGTACTGATTAATCATTAATAATGATCTACTGTTTTTTCAGAACGTGCTAGTCGAGACTTTAAAAGAGTAAAATGAAGCTCAGTATTCATTACATCTTTTGATAAGGTTCAGATATCTTAAAACTAACTTCATAAGTGTGTTCTTGGTAACTACTATTACACTGAACAATTCTGACTTTGCATATGCGTAGCCGTCCAATCGGGATGTGCCTCCCCAAATATGGGAATATGGGCAAACTCCCCCTGATAAACAATCCTTCTTCTCTTCAGCAAATAGCAAACATTTGCCCACTGATTGCCTACCTCCATGAATGTCGTCACTGCTTCAAGAACACCATAACTGCCCGTCAGGTCCCAACCTGATTGCCGGGAAGGCTTCACTTTCGCTCGTCCACTAACGTGGTTTTGCAAGAAGTGACAACGCAACTGCATATTATTAGAATGAATGGACAGGACGGTGTTCCTCCTCTCCGTTAATTAATGTGTCAAGAAGGTGAATCTATCCTCCCAGAAGATGGATATAACTTCTCAGCAGGCATCCAACCTTTTAAAGAAACCTGCTTTGTCTGTCCTCTCCTCTCAAAGGATTTTACTCTGTGTATTTCCTGGTTTCCAAGATTACAGGGAATTTCAGACCTGTGTTGGATCTTTGGATCCTAAACCAGTGCTATGTAAACCATTACTGGAACTGGTTCAGTTGGGGGATTGGTTCACCAGCATCTATTTAAAGGTGTATACTTTCAGGTTGAGGTGGCTTTGAAACACAGGATATCCTTGCGTTTCCCCTTACAGGGTATGTCGGTCCTGCAGAGGTTATTTGCCAACATTTCTTTGGCTAGTAGGTGTCCTGATTGGGTAGGAAGGGAGTGGCCTGGGTAAAGTGGTAGATGATATGTTGCCCTGAAGGAGAACCAACACATCAACCTTCAGCATTTCAGCCTCTGATACAAGGGAGGCACACAATGGTGAGGACTAACAACTTTATTATTGTGGCTTATATCAAGCGCTAGGGTGGAGTTTGGTTGACTGCCCTCTGAAAGATGATGGATAACCTGTGGTTGTGGACCTCACAGGACCTGTTGTCTATAAAGGCTCTCCACATTCTGGAACTGGAGAACAGGGGTATTGAGATGGCGAAGCAGATTTGGACACAGTTGGGAAAGTGATGGTGATACTGTTCACCGACTAACGCAACACTCACTGTCTGCTATTGTTCTCCATTGCACAGCAGGACGATCCAACCCTGGAAGTGGAAACATATTTACACAGGCTAAGTAAGCTGGGTTCCGCCTCATCCCTTTCCTGTTGCAAACGGTTAGACAGGAGTAATTGTCAGTCATATGGTAGCACCAGGTTTTCAGTAACTCAGATAATTGTGGCCTAGCCCTGGATCACCCCCCAGTTCTGGGGGGTAACCGTAACACTCTTGGAGGTAATTTGTGCAGTGTTTGGTGGATAGAAGGCATCATGTCACTCGTGAAGTGTATGCAGCAGCCATTTCTTGCTGCCAATTGGTTATTGTGACAGACCAGTCTTTGGCCCACCTCTACGTGAAACAATCCTTGAAGGGGTGCATTCCTCCTTACAATGTAAACTGCCATTGTTGTTCAAGGCCTTAGGGAACCGAAAAGGAAGTATTGGCCTGGATATCTGCGGGCTATATCAGCACCACAGAAATATAACCCCATATTTTCCCCCCGACACTTATCCGTTGTCAGACTGATAGCCGATTTGTTCTGAGAATGTGAAAGAGGCCCAAAAGTACTTTAAAGAGCTTTTGGATTTCACAAATGTAAAAAAAAAAAAAAAAAAAGGTTTTGCTGTCGTATTCACCTACAAATGAGATCAGCCTCGTATAAGCACAGTGCTCCCCTCTGTGACTTTCCAGTGAGTCAAAGAAACATGCATGCCCCCGTTTACTCAATTGAGTTTACACTAAAGGACTCCCTACTGCTGCTTGATGGTGCAGCCATTGCAGAGATGAAGCTTGATGGGTACTGAAGGACTATTTGCATATACATCCAAATTAGCCAGTGTTTTCACACAGTGGCGGTTCCACATGTAATTACGCCCCGGGCGAGCCCCCCCTCCGAGCTCCCACCTCCAAAAAAAAAGTTGGAACAATATTTTATTTTGAAAAAAAACCGGATACATCCGTCTGTGCGTAGCCTCAAACATAACATCTTGACACATGTCAAGAGGTTCCATACGTTACCCCAAAAGTGAAACTTAAAAGTCCGTTACAATTCTGTGTTCTGGATTGAAATCAAGGCAGAGTATACTGAGATCGCCAAAAAAGCTCTGAAACCCTGCCTCCATTTCAACATCCTGTCTTTGTGAAGCGGGTTTTAATGAAGTGACAGATTGCATATAAAGGTTTAAGGTACGGAGTAGAGTCAGTAGACTGGACATAAACAACACATGTAGGGGCTCGGTCTTTTTCTCCCGTCACCCCGAGACGGACCGGCCCGTAGCAGAAAAACAAGCTCAGGGCTCCACTAATGCAGCGTCATGGTGAGTTGTATCTTTATGCACTTTATAATTGTATTTATGCCGGTCGTATTACGTCATATTTATTACGTCATATTTTTCGTCTACACCGTGAAGGCCGGTCCATGAAAATATTGTCTGACACAAAACCGGTCCGTGGCTCAAAAAAGGTTGGGTACCACTGCATTAGAGTACGGCTCCATAGCCCACAGTGAATCCCCCCCCCAAACCGCCCCGCCCCCACACACACACCAATCAGCCAGGCAGGCTGCACCCTCACACGTCTCACACACACAACACATACCAGCTATATTACATATTAGGCAAAAAAAGATGTAGCAAATGATTTTCCCCTGGATAATTTAAACTTTAACTTCATCAAATCTGTCTGAGATAAAGCAGTGTCATACATCATATGTCAGCACAAGAAGCATGGATTGTAATACTTCAAGCATGGATTTTAGATAACTCGACTCATGACCTTTGTGGCAAGTTTTAAATATATTAAAGTGTTTAATTTATAAATTGGAATTGCATGTGAGCAGTTGTTTGTTTACTAATGTGAAAACACCAATCTGCTTTTTTTGTTAATGATAATGATATTAGCTTATACAAGCACAGTTTTTTTTTTTACAGTTTTCTTTTTAAACCTTTTTTCTAACATTAGTTTGAAGGGCACCTGACTTACCCCTTCTCTGCTTAAAACAGTGACACATGTCATTATTTTGTGGGCTTGAAACATGTTGACCATATAAATAGTCACCACAATCTGACTCATTATATCATGTCATTTTTATAAAGACTACATGACGCTATCATTATTTTCTGATGATAAATGATGTTGGTATTCTGGCAAAACAACATTGAACCTCATGTGAATAACCCACCAACATGCCAATCTGCACGGGCCTAATATTATGAATATTAATTGACACATGACCTCTGCGTATAACACAGTACACCAAGCCTGACCTCCAAAGCACCAAATACTGTTACTGATTGTGAACTGCACTCTTACTCACAGAAGTGCAAATACATGGCAACCTTTTGTCTTGACTTAGCTGTTCATGATGTTAATTTGTTGAACACTGTATTTTCTGATCTCTTTATCTTCTGGTAAATATATTGTTGGTTTGAGAAAAACATTTTTGACATTTTGCTTTGATGGTTGTAACCTACAGTTATTTATTCTTGGCGTCCACAAGGACCCCAGTTAGTAGTCTTGTATGTTAATGTTGGTAGAATACGGGTTGAATACAGTTTGCTCCTACAATGGTGCTGCAGCATGAAGACCACAAGCTAATCATAGAGTTTTTCCTTCTTCTGGAGTTGACATAAATTGTTGGATAGTTTGCACACATCTCTGGTTCTCTGATTACACTGTCATAATGCTGGCGTAATTTGGTCATGTGGGTCCGCAGCACCATCACACTGAAGAGCACTGAATGGAATAGATGAGGGCCCCTGTGAGGGGGCCTGGAAATTGAAGAACGAGCTGAACAAAATTAGAGGGCACATGAAGTGTTGCAGACACTGGTGAATCCGTTTTCCTTACCAATTACAGCAAGAAAGCTTTTATTTCATCTGGGGAGGCCAAGAGGAGTACAGCACTATACGGCTGTCAGCAAATACAAGCAGAATCTACAGCCTACAGTAAATCTTATGGGCTTTTGAGGATATTTTAATGACTTGCCTTATATTATACATGGCTCACGATCTGATTATTAGTCGTGGAGGACAAGAGGCTAATTGAAGTGTCACTCAGTGCTTAAGTGTCTTTCTTTTCCCCCTTTTGTGCTGAGAATGGAGAACCATCTATTTGAATAAGTCAGCAGCACTTGAAATATAGAAATGGCCATTGATTATTTGGCACACTGAAAGAAAAATAGAATATACTGTAAAGTGGAATAGAGGGTGAAACCATTATGCATAATAAGAGAAGACCCAAGACGCTTGATAACATCCATATTTATTAGACATGTAAATGCTTTTTGTGTAATTATTGCGGCTTAGAGATGCAGTTCAAA